>NC_044322.1:360987288-361612288 GCF_007399415.2 Gopherus evgoodei | reverse complement strand
GGACAAAGTAGGCCCTTTGAGACTTCCAAGGGAGCGCTCTTGGGCCAGCACTACATTGTCCCATGTTTGCCACTGTCATAAACAGATAGCTAAGGGTTAATGTCTCTTACACCTGGAAAGAAGTAACCTGAAACACCTGACCAGAGGACCAATCAGGAAACAAGACTTTTTCAAATCTGGGTGGAGGGAAGTTTGTGTGTGAGTCCTTTGTTCTTGGTCTTCTGCCTGTCTCTCTCTCGGCTATGGGAGGATTTCTGTCTATTGCTTTCTAATCTTCTGTTTCCCAGTTGTAAGTACAAAAGATCAGATAGTGATTTATATGTTTTTTTTGTATTTACATGTGTGTAGTTACTGGGGTGCTTTGAATTGTATTCTTTTTGAATAAGGCTGTTTATTCAATATTTCTTTTAAGTAATTGACCCTGTATTTGTCACCGTAATACAGAGAGACCATTTTTATGTATTTTTCTTTCTTTTTACATAAAGCTTTCTTTCAAGACCTGTTGGAGTTTTTTCTTTAGTGGGGAACTCCAGGGAATTGAGTCTGTGCTCACCAGGGAATTGGTGGGAGGAAGAAGTCAGGGGGAAATCTGTGTGTGTTAGATTTACTAGCCTGACTTTGCATACCCTCTGGGTGAAGAGGGAAGTGCTTGTGTTTCCAGGACTGGAAATAGGAGAGGGTGGAGTCCCTCTGTTTAGATTCACGGAGCTTGCTTCTGTGTATCTCTCCAGGAACCCAGGGAGGAAACACCTGGAGGGGGGAAGGGAAATGGTTTATTTCCCTTCGTTGTGAGACTTAAGGTATTTGGGTCTTGGGGTCCCCAGGGAAGGTTTTTGGGGGGACCAGAGTGCCCCAAAACACTCTAATTTTTTGGGTGGTGGCAGCTTTACCAGGTCCAAGCTGGTAACTAAGCTTGGAGGTTTTCATGCTAACCCCCATATTTTGGACGCTAAGGTCCAAATCTGGGAATAGGTTATGACAGCCACTTAAAAATTCCTGGTAAGGGGGCACAGTTGCTGAGGGGGAGGAATTAACTGGGGAAGCAGTCTCAAGTTTACGACAAGGCTCATGCAGCTGATCCCAGCTTTAAGGCCCAAGGCTGAAGTCTGAGGAGTAGGGTGGGCTGGAACTCCCCTGGCAGAAAGAGAAAGGGAGTAGTCCCGGCTTGAGGCATGGCATTCTGGGAAATAAGGAAATTATATAAATGTCACCCTCTCCATACATGAGGTCTTTAGAAGGAAGTAGGCTGTGTGGCTGGTGTCTCCAGAAAGATATTGACAAGTCAACCCATTTCCTTTGGTTGCTTGACCAATCTTTTTGCTTTATAACGGGGCTTTGAGGTGGGCACTTCAATGAGCATCAGAAGCAATATTCAGAGAGTCTGTGGGGACATTTTGGTCTCATTCGGGGTTAATGGGAAGATACCCTCAGGCAGGGAATGTCTCTGTTTATAAATTCCACAGAAGCACCTTTGTTGGATCTGACCTGATGTGTGAGATGCTCAACAACAAACAGGTCTAGCTTGGGAATACAAACCAAATATAAGGGGATTTTAAATGTTACCTCTTCATTCTCCCTTATTACTGACCCATCCACCTCCTGGCACTCAAGAGAGGTATTTTCAGCAGGATATTGTTGCCCTGCAGTGGGATCTTCTTGGCTAGTTTATAGCTGTGTTGCATTCAAAGCTCTAGGTCCGCCTTCCCGTTTCTCAGCCTCTGGCTGTCTCTGACATGAGTGCATCTGATTTACCATTACTTCCACCTCGGTGTAGTCACCAGGACCAATGGCTGTTGTACCATAGGCAAAAAGTTTTCTTCTGACCTGTTACAGCCTGACAAAACAGTGAAAGGGGGCTGAAGAAAGAAAGAAATGTCTGTGTGTGACTAGAGGCTTCCTGCTAACCGGCATCTTCCAAAGAGCTGCATTTACATGGGTCCACGGGCCTGGAACTAGGAGACCTGGATTCTATTCCCACCATAGGTCTGTTATGTCATCTTTTGTGTGAGTCACTTCAGTTCTCTGAACTGATGTTTCCCCATTCAGCGAGATGTGGCTAACGCTACTCATCCACCTTTGCGAAGCGCTTTGATTCTGTGTGCTACAGAAGTGCTAATAATCCCATGCTGTGATCACTATAATGCTATCTAGCTCTGATACCAAAGTGGTAGGTGATGATGGGCAATCACTCGTTACTGAGTATGATCATCTTCCATGGGAGTTATGGGTCCTCAGGAGGCTGATAAGACCAATTCTTGGACCACAAGTTCTATTGCAATGAGGGCAGATGTTTTCAGGCTCAGTAGGACCATGACTGGAAGCCAGTCTCTCCTTCCTCCTGCACCTCTTGTCCTCTTCAACTTGTTGGCGAGCAAGTTCAAAATGCAGGGGACCATCACGTAGGACTTCTCTCCATTTTAAGCGATCGTGGGCAAGTGTCTCCAGGAGATACTGTGTATCTGGGTACTTCACAATCTTTCATGCATTTATCTTACCCCTGCAGTGCTGGAAAATGCTATTAGCCCCGATTTACAGATGAGGAACTGAAACAAAGGGAGGCTAAGGGCCAGATTTTTAAACATATTTAGATGTTGCTTTGCCCAACATTGCAATGCCTAACTGACTTAGAAGCCTAAGTCCTACTGACTTTCAATGAGATTTAGGTTTCTAAATCAGTTAGGCACTGAGTGCAGCAATGCCTAAATACCATTAAAAAATCTGTTCCAAAATGACTTGGCAAAGGCCATACCAGAAGTCTGTAGCAGAGCAGGAACTGAACCCGAGTCTCCAGCTAGCACCATAACCATTGGAACACCCTTCTGCCAGTGATTTTATTAAACAATCAACAACCAATGAAGATAAAGCCACTGGTATCTGGGTTTCAAATAGAAACACAGTTAGAAGCATCACTTCCTGCCACTGAGCTGCTCGGGGAGGGTCGTACACAGATAGCGAGTTGCCACTGACCTTTCATCCAGAGAAAATTAGAAAAGCCCCACAATGGATTCAGGTATGACGCTGCACCCCATAATGCTTTATGGGAATATGCTTATGAATGTATATATGACATAAATGGGATATGCTTTATGACAGTGGTCCCCAACCTTTTTCGTCCGGCAAGTGCCAGATGAAGGACCATGGTGGCGGACAGGCATCCACCGAAATGCCACTGAAATTCAGTGGCATTTCGGCGGCGACGCCTCTGTATGACATTTCAGCGGATGCTCGTCTGCCGGTCAGTACGCAGGTGCATTTCACCCACATGCACTGCGTTGGGGACCCCTGCTTTATGCTATATATGCCATGTAACATATCTATGTAAAGGTTATGATCTACTGAATATACTCATCTTATTTGTATGCATGTGTCACTGTATTCAAAGTTATGAATCTTGGCTGTACACTCGTTTGATTTTAAAAATAGCCTTAGTAAGGCATTTGGTCAGCTTCTTTAGAAAGGAATTTGCAAGTTAAGTGCCCAATCAAGAAACACTTAATGGACAATGGCTCTTGGAAGGCTCCAATCCACATAAGAAGTCTACTTGAGGACATTCAAGGTAGCATGTGAACCATGACTGCTACCTGTAAGTTCCGAGTCATGCATCGATGTGTGACTTGCCCATGTGACTTCAAAACTCCATCTTGTAGCTGGTATTCTACAAAGGGGGAGGGGAGGGTCTCCATCCACAAGGGAAAGTCTATTTAAGCCCCTGGGAGACCCCACCGTTTTGCCTTCAGCTGGCTCAAGAGATAGCCTCTCCACTCCAAGGATACTTGAAAGAAACTGGAATCAGGGGTGGCTCCAGGTACCAGCACACCAAGCGCGTGCTTGGGGTGGCAAGCCACTGGGGGTGCTCTGCCAGTCACCGTGAGGGCGACAGGCAGGTTGCTTCGGCGGCATGCCTGCGGAGGGTCTGCTGGTCCCACAGCTTCGGTGGACCTCCCACAGGCAAGCCGCTGAAGGCAGCCTGCCTGCTGTGCTTGGGGCGGCAAAATGCCTAGAGCCACCCCTGACTGGAATAAAGGACAGTAACTACAGGGGTGTGAGTGTTTGCTGAACCCAGACTAGAAGGAGACTAGTCTGTAAAAGGAAGCTTACTGGAACACCTCTGAGGGTGAGGTTTTATCTGTATTTAATTTTCTTACTTTATTTAGGCATAGGCTTGTGTATTTTATTTTATTTTGCTTGGCAATTCACTTTGTTCTGTCTGTTACTACTTGGAACCACTTAAATCCTACTTTCTGTATTTAATAAAATCACTTGTTACTTATTATTTAACCCAGAGTATGTATTAGTACCTGGGGGAGGGGGCAAACAGTTGTGCATATCTCTCTATCAGTGTTGTAGAGGGTGAACAATTTATGAGTTTACCCCGTATAAGCTTTATACAGGGTAAAACAGATTTATTTGAGGTTTGAACCCCATTGGGAGCTGGGCATCTGAGTGTTAAAGACAGGAACACTTCTTAAGCTGCAGTTTGTAGGACGTGATTCAGACTTGGGTCTGGGTTTGTGGCTGGCAAACATTTCTAGCACAACCAGGCAGGGCTCTGGAGTCCTGAGCTGCCAGAGGGAAAGCAGGGGCAGAAGTAGTCTTGGCACATCAGTTGGCAGCCCCAGGGCATTTCTGTGATCCAACCTATCACATCAGGAAATGGCAACACCAAAGGGTGAAATGTACCAGTGTTCTCTGCGTTCAGCCAAACTCTGCTCCCAGTGAAGTCAAGTAGATCTGTACCATTGACTTCAGAGGGAAAAAAGTTAGGCCAACACTGGGCTCTTTTGAAAATACAAATGGAGAAACAGATGCTAACTGCTGACTTTATCTTTGGAAGGTGTTCAGATTACCATGGGTGAAGGGCACTGTGCAAGAATATGAATGTAGCCTAGAGAAGACAGCTTAGTAATGGCTAAGTAACCTAGGAGCTACCCATTAACCCCAAATGCAAAGAATGAATCCTACTAAACTTCCTCAACTTATTGTTACCTTAGTAGGTTGTCCTACAGCTGCTGGAACTGTAAGCTGATGCCCGACATCAACACTCAGGTCTTCTTCAGTGACTTCTATAGTAGTAAGAGGGTCGCTAGAAAAATCATACTTCAACGAAGCCTGTAAATCCCAAGAAAAGTGGTTAGACCCAGTTGAGCAACCTTAGCATGGACTCCCAGATGAGACCGTGAGCCTTTCCAGGTAGATTTAATTGAGCTCCATGATACCAGCTCTTTGAAGGTCTTGCAGACTAAGACTGTCCGCTCTCTGTGGTGTGCACCTGCTACTCTTGAGGATAGTTGAGATTAGCTCCAGCATCACTGGCTAAATTTTCCCCTCTTACCATAGCTGGGCACCAGCTGATTGCCACTCTCTCTCCCCAGAGGTGGCTGCATGTCACTGGGGCCGAATGGATGCAGTAGGGATGGGGCCACCAGGTCACAAAGGGAATGTCTACTCAGTCTGCAGCAGCAAGCCCCAGAGCCCAGATCTACAGACCGGGGGGGCTCTAGACATTTCACCCCCCCAAGCATGGCGGCATGCTGCGGGGGGCGCTCTGCCAGTCACTGGTCCCGCAGCTTTAGTGGAGCCGCGGGACCAGCAGACCCTCCGCAGGCATGCTGCCAAAGGCAGTCTGCCTGCTGCCCTCCCAGCAGCCGGCAGAGCACCCCTCGTGGCATGCCGCCCCAAGCACACGCTTGGCATGCTGGGGTCTGGAGCCATGCCTGCTACAGACTCAGGCTCCAGCACTAAAAACAGCGGTGTAGATGTTGGAGCTCCAGCTCTGAAGCCCATCCCCCTCCCTAGGCTTCAAAGGCCAAGGTCCAGCCCAAGGCTGAATACCTACACGGCTGTTCTTAGTGCTGGTAATTGCGAGCTGGAGTCTGCAGACCGGGGCTCTGAGACCTGCTGCCGCTTGCTGTGTAGACAAAACCAAAATCTGCACAACAATTTCAAACACCTCTGAGGTTTTTCACATCCAGGCTTTGCATTTGCTTGTCAAGAGAAGGGCCATCTGGACCTGGGTTCAGATTTCAAACACCCCATGTTTCCGGGATGTTTGGCTCTGATGGTTTGGCTCCCGGCCATTTGCAGTAGATGGCTGCTCAAAGCACTCTGGGATTTTTTAAGGTGAAAAGCCCCATGAGTAGGTTAAAATGTTGTCCCTTTGGCCCAAGCAATCAGCCAATATTCAGGGCCTTGCCGGGTTGTTTTTGTTAGGGGCAGAAACTGATTATTCGAGCCGGATATATTCTTTGGAGTGATCCTGTTTATTTATAAAGAATGTAGAGAAAGTCCGGTTTCCCTGAACACAGTGAAACAAACAACAGCGGGCAGTTTCCTTGCTCACAGTTTCCAATCCTGCCTTTCCAGCCAGTCCTGTGCCCCCAGGATCTCTGTCCCTGGTCCCTGTGAGGGCTGTGTCCAGGACAGCTTCTCTCATTTTCTGCTGGCTTTCTACTTCTAACCTACACAAACAGCTTGCCAAGCAATCCTCTAGTCCCTGGATTTACAACCACTCCCGGGGAACCCTCTCAGCCCACATGGCTTAGCCCTGCTGAAGTTTTGCCATGTGTCTGATTGCCTTGGGCGATATCTTCTATTGTCTGCAATTATCTCACTCCATAAAGTGGCTTACTTCCTCCTTTCATTTAGCCTGAAAGGTGGTTAACTCACCTGTACACTTTAACAAGATCAAAGACCCACTTGATGGCAGCCATTAACATGTTCCAACGTAATATGATGGCATAACAGTATTAGCTACTACAAATCACCATAATCTGCATGACAATAAACTGTCCTCTTGCACCTCCCAGCTACCATTGCTACCAGCAGCCCTACTCTTTCTTGCAATGATAACACAGCATGGGAGGTGAAGGGAAAGAAGATCTTGATATTGAAACCACAGGACTTGGCGTCAATGAGAATAGGCTCTATTCCTGGCTCTGCCAATGACTTTCTCTGGAGCCCTGAACAAGCCATTTCTTGGTGCCTCCATTTTTCCCCCTCTCCCCCCCCCCCGATGCCACGGAAGTTCAGGAGGATGAATACTCACAGCATAGTCCGTAGCTTGCATAGATCCCTCTTTTTTCTTGGGGGGCTTGCCTTTCCCGGAGCTGGCTCGCCGCTGGGTCAGCGCTTCAAGCCCATCCCTCAGGAGAAGATCGGTCAGTTCCTTCAGCAGCGCCAGCTGCAACAGCACATCAACAATCAATGATCAAACAATGACCACCTCTCTCCCTGTCCCCCGCTGCTCCCCAAGGTAACTGAGAAAGGCAGAACCCCCACAATGTGAGAGTAGGATACACATGCACTCAGGGCCGTTGTCTGGCATGTGGACAGACAGATGCTTGCAGATCTCCAGGAAGTGCCAGTACCCTGTGGAACTGCCTTCTGGTGAAAGGTCCAGAATTACCAGCACCAGAGAGCAGCAAAGAGTCCTGTGGCACCTTATAGACTAACAGACATTTTGGAACATGAGCTTTCGTGGGTGAATACCCGCTTCATCAGATGCCTCTGACGAAGTGGGTATTCACCCACAAAAGCTCATGCTCCAAAACATGTTAGTCTATAAGGTGCCACAGGATTCTTTGCTGCTTTTACAGATCCAGACTAACACGGCTACCCCTCTGATACTCAGCACCAGAGACTTTCACCACAAGTGTGTGTGTGTACCACTTCTATGCTCTCCAATCTCTCCTGAGGTCATTCTGGACACTGATGAGTTGCGCTCTACCTCTGCTGTGGAGGGAGGTGGGACCAATGGCTGGGACTTGGAAAAGCCAAGATTAATTCCCTTCTGTGCTACAAACCCGAGGGGGTAGCTGTGCAAGGCTGGTGGCAGGGTGAGATGCCGCACACGGGGCTGGCCGCTCCTCCTGCTGCTCCGTCAGTACAGCCCCCTGCTGCATACCAGCTCTCGGCCAGCAAGGCCCTACCCCCTGTCCCATTTCCAGCTGGCTCTGTCTGCGAGCTGCAGTGGCTGGTGAGTGCAGGCAGGTGCCAGGTAGAGTCCAGTTACATGTCAACTCTGCTGCCCACCCATCAGTCCTTTACGTGCTTCCCCTCTCACTGCTTTGTCACTTCGTGCCCCCCCCAGCTCTGCTGCTCATCCAGAACCCCCTGAGAGTGATGTGTCCCACTCCCAGCACTGTGCGGAGAACAGCCACATGGGAGCAGTGTGGTGGGGGGAGAGAGGAGCTCTGCACAGACACAGACCGGGTCATCCCTTCCCCCCCTCCTCCCCTGCAGCTGGCTGACTCCAGCTCCCATCCCTTCCTGGCCACACAGCGCTGACAGGCTGCTGCTGGCCACATTCTGGTGCAAACCCCGGTAGAAATCTGGGGAGGGGAGGCATGTGAGCCTGCGTGCCCCCCTATATGCTGCCTCAGAAAGACGCGGTGCCAGGTACCAGGAGAGATGGGCCCATCCTGGGGGCCCAGCCAGACATGGAGGGTGGAGAGCACCGGGCAGGGAGGGTTGGGTCAGTCAGCCCCCTCCCCTGCCCCGTGTGAGAGAGGTGTACAGGCATAGGTGCCGACTCCATGGGTGCTCAGGGGCTGGAGCACCCACAGGGAAAGATTAGTGGGTGCTCTGCACCCACCGGCAGCCAAGCTCCCCTCCCCACCCCGCATCCCACTTCACCTCTGCCTCTGTCTCCTCCCCGGAGCACACAGTGTCCTCACTTCTCTGCCTACCTCCCAGCACTTGTTGTCACAAAACAGCTGTTTTGTGGTGTAACAAGCTCTGGGAGGGAAGGGGGAAGAGTGGGAACATGGCACGCTCTGCGGAAGAGGCGGAGCCAGGGCTGGGATTTGGGGGAGGAGGTGGAGTTGGGGCGGGGACTTAGGGGAAGGGTTTGGAATGGTGGCAGATGTGGGTCAAGCACCCACCAGCACCAGCAAAAGTCAGAGAGTGTGTGTGTGTGTGTGTGTGTGTGTGTGTGTGTGTGAGAGAGAGAGAGAGAGAGAGAGAGAGAGAGAGAGAGAGAAAGACACCCCTCCCCGTGTGAGCCCTAAAGCCTTAAAGATAAGGTAAATAAAAAGAATCCAACTATGCAGTATTTCTTTTTAACAGGGGCTCAGCCAACTTGATGTTAATTTGAACATCTGTACAATCGATTGCCATTGAACTTGCTTGAATACGAGTAAATTTACCAGGTGTCCCGTATTCACCATAGGGAAATATGGCTGCCCTAGGGAGAGCAGCCATGGGGTGGTCTCTGGTGATAGGGAGACAGACCACAAGCAGGAAGAGCCCCTGGGAGAGGAGGCAGAGGGACCTTGCTGTGAGCGACCTCTTGAGGTAGAGTTGCCACAGGCAGGTGACTGGAGGCGTAGGTGCCAACTCCGTGAGTGCTCCGGAGCTGGAGCACCCATGGGGAAGAATTAGCCAAGCTCACCCTCCACCCTTAGCGCACGGCATCCCCGCTCCTCTACCTACCTCTCAGCATTTCCTGCCTGGATGCCGCCAAACAGCTGTTTGGCGGCATTAACAAGCTCTGGGAAGGGGTGGGAAGGAGTGGGAACGTGGTATGCTTGGGGGAGAAGGTGGGACCAGGGCGGGGATTTGGGGAAAGAGTTGGCATATTGGCAGGGAGGGGGCAGAGTTGGGGTGGGGACTTTGGGGAAGGAATTGGAATGGGGGCGGGGTGGGGTGGGAAGAGGTGGGGCAGGGGCGGGGCATCATGGAAGGGATGGAGTGGAGCAGGGCCAGGGGCAAAGGGGGGTCGAGGACCTAGGGGAAAGAGGGGAAGTCGACGCCTATGACTGGAGGAGAAACAGGTCTCTGGGAAAGCTGCCGGCTGGTTTGCTGACCTTCCTGAGCCAAGGCTGGAGGGGGCCGGAGGCACAGAGCAAAGGGAGATGTCTGCTGGCTCTCAGAGCTGGAGACCTGGACATGCAGTCCAGACTGTGTCCTATCCTAGGTTATACATAGCACCCCATGTGAACCACCCAGAGTCTGTTAGCCTGCTCTGTAGGTGATAGTTGGATTCGCTGGACCAGTGACACTACATCACTCAATGTATTACAAGCCGGGGATCAATTAAGACTGGACTCCCCTGGTGCTAGGCACTATACGTACACACAGGGAGAGACAGACTCTGTCCTGAAGAGCTAACACTCGAAACAGACAAAAGATGTATTATCCCCAGTTTGCAGATGGGCAATTAAGACCCAGGGAGATTAAATCACTCCCCCAAGGAATCTCTTAGCAGAGCCAGCAATTGAACCTAGATCTTCTGAGTTGCAGGCCTGTACCTTAACTACAAAACCCTTTCTTCCCCAGTAATATTTGCTGTAGAGCTGCCATAGATGAATCTGAATGTTAGTGATAACTAGCCCCAGGACCTGAAATAACCTACACATTAACCTCGGTGTTGGAAACAGAAGAGCCGAGCCTCTCTCCAGAACACCATAGAAGCCAGAGGGATGAGATGAAGGCTTGTTAGGGCTTGTCTAAGTTTAATGGTAACAATCTCATCTCAGGAAGCAATTACATCTAAGAGCAGTGGGCCAGACATTCAGAAGGAAAGTAAAATATTCACATACCTTGATCCCATAGGCTTCAAAAAGTCTCTCCAGATCCTGAATTAGGAATGAAGGGTGTTAGCCAATGAACATATGTTGGGCATAGCATACACCACATTAATAGATATTATGTGCATGGAAAAGAAAGAAAGAAAGGATGGATTTGGGAAGCTATGTTAACTGAATTCCGTACACCCCTGCCAATCATCCCTCAACACTTTGCAAAGCTGAAGTCAGCATTGGAATTAGAAAATAGAAAGCTTGCCAATGGCAAACCACGTTAATGTTCTGCCCTGGTACATGCTGTCCTGGACCAGTACCTGGAAAGCTAGTTTCCAAGATAAGGAAGGTAGAGAACAACAAGTTAAGAAACTGCTATGAACTGGTGTGTAGAATTCTAGTGATGTGCAAAGAGGTTTGTAACTTGTGAAATCATCCAATAAATGCTCCTAGCTGAAATGTGTCACTCTGGAAGCAAGCCTTCTGTGTAAGGTGAATTCAACCACGCTGCATGAGACGGCTTCCTGGAAGCTGGTATCATGTTGAACCTTTTTTCCTGTACTACATGATTAGTGTCTTTTAGCAATAAACTGGATTGATATTGGTTATTTAGTCTCTTGAGTATATTTCATAACAAACCAAAGTGCATTCAAGCAATTGACTATACAATTTACCACCAAGGGAAATAACATTAACTCAAGTATAACCTCCATAGATGAGCAGTTACAAGCCCCTAGATACTGATGGCTGGATTCTGCTCTCATTGAAGTCAATGGAAGCTTTGCCATTGGCTTGGACAGGCATAACATCGGACCTTGCATCATGGGAACAGGGTAGGTGTTGATCGGCTCCTTCAGCAGCAAATGTCCCATTGGGTTCTCATTAACAGGCCACAATGATTAGCTACATAATGTGGTTAGCAGGAAACAACACTTCCCAAAGTAGGGAACCATACACTCCTCCTCCCTGTCACCCACGTGAAAATGCTGTGAGAAAGGAGCTCGTGTCCGTGGGCCAGCTGGGCCAGGAGACTGCTCTTAGATACTATGATAATAGGCAGCACTGGAAAGAAACCCGACTGGTAAAGACAATCCGGTACTCAGCGTTAGGTGAAAACCTCAATGGAGATTAATGATAATTAATCATGTTTATTATGATGGTGCCTAAAGGCGATCCAAGAATGGGGCCCCATTGTGCTAGGTGCTGTACAAACATGTGCCTTGCATTGTGCCCTGATGGATCCCTGTTGGGAGCAAATGCCAGAGCCCTACTGGGAACGCCCTACACCAGACCCAGGGCTGTAATCCCGGGAGGCTGAATACCTAAGCATCCCATTGTTTGCAACTTCCGAAGTGGCACCAATGGGTGGAAGGTGATCTCTGAGATACAGCAACCAGGTACTTTCAGAGTATTTAGGGTTTCACAGACCATGGCCAAGCCTTCAATTTGAACCTCGATGTCTACTGGTTCAGAACTGAGATGGAAGCACAGGTCTGATGTGCTCTTGTCTGTCTACCCTAGCTAGAAGGTAGATGTTCTGCACAAATGTAAGCTTCCAGCTGACTCTCCAGGGTAGCCCCAAGGAATGCAACAATTGCTTAGCTGAGGGTGTATCTGACACACCAGTGGAGGAGGAGGCTCAGGGTGGACACAGCCAGCTGGTTACTTCTAGCAGCAGGCAGTGCTCCACCGCTGCTGCGAACCCTCCTGCTGTGGTAAAAGATAACCGTTATGCTCTTCTTGATACAGGAGAGAAGAAATCACCCCCAACAGTTAAGGGGGTGAAGCCTCATACCCCTAAGGCTGGGAGGTCTGCTGCCACCACTGATAAGAAACGTAGGGTAGTGGTGGTTGGAGACTCTCTGCTGAGGGGGACGGAGACACCCATCTGTCGCCCTGACCATTCATCCCGGGAGGTATGCTGCCTGCCAGGGGCCCGTATCCGAGATGTTACAGAGGCATTGTCGAGGATTATCCGGCCTTCTGACTACTACCCCATGCTACTCATCCATGTGGGCACAAATGATACTGCGAGGTGTGACGCTGAGCAGATCAAGAGTGACTACAGGGCTCTGGGAGTACGGGTTAAGGAGTTTGGAGCGCAGGTGGTATTCTCTTCGATTCTTCCTGTTGAAGGTAGGGGTCTGGGCAGAAACAGATGCATCATGGAGGTGAATGCCTGGCTGCGAAGATGGTGTCGCCAGGAGGGCTTTGGCTTCCTCGACCACGGGATGCTATTTGAGGAAGGACTGCTAGGAACAGATGGCGTTCACCTTTCGAAGCGGGGAAAGGCCTTATTTGCGCACAGACTGGCTAACCTAGTAAGGAGGGCTTTAAACTAGGTTCGACGGGGACAGATGAGCACAGCCCACAGGTAAGTGGGGAACAAGACCTGGGAGATGGGTTGGAAACAGGAGGGAGCACGGGCTATAATGGCAGAGAGGAAGGAGGGTCAGGGCAAAGCTGGGAGGCAAGATCAAACCAGTATCTTAGATGCCTTTATACAAATGCAAGAAGTATGGGAAATAAGCAGGAAGAACTGGAAGTGCTAATAAATAAATACAACTATGACATTATTGGCATTACTGAAACTTGGTGGGATAATACACACGACTGGAATGTTGGTGTGGATGGGTATAGTTTGCTCAGGAAGGATAGACAGGGGAAAAAGGGAGGAGGTGTTGCCTTATATATTAAAAATGTACACACTTGGACTGAGGTGGAGATGGACATAGGAGACGAAAGGGTGGAGAGTCTCTGGGTTAGGCTAAAAGGGGTAAAAAACACAGGTGATGTCATGCTGGGAGTCTACTACAGGCCACCTAATCAGGCAGAAGAGGTGGATGAGGCTTTTTTCAAACAACTAACAAAATCATCCAAAGCCCAAGATTTGGTGTTGATGGGGGACTTCAACTATCCAGATATATGTTGGAAAAATAACACCACGGGGCACAGACTGTCCAATAAGTTCCTGGACTGCATTGCAGACAACTTTTTATTTCAGAAAGTTGAAAAAGCTACTGGGGGGAAGCTGTTCTAGACTTGATTTTAACCAATAGGGAGGAACTTGTTGAGAATTTAAAAGTAGAAGGAAGCTTGGGTGAAAGTGATCATGAAATCATAGAATTTGCAATTCTAAGGAAAGGTAGAAGGGAGTACAGCAGAATAGAGACAATGGATTTCAGGAAGGCAGATTTTGGTAAGCTCAGAGAGCTGATAGGCAAGGTCCCATGGGAATTAAGACTGAGGGGAAAAACAACTGAGGAAAGTTGGCAGTTTTTCAAAGGGACGCTATTAAGGGCCCAAAAGCAAGTTATTCCGATGGTTAGGAAAGATAGAAAATGTGGCAAAAGACCACCTTGGCTTACCCTTGAGATCTTGCGTGACCTACAAAATAAAAAGGCGTCATATAAAAAATGGAAACTAGGTCAGATCACGAAGGATGAATATAGGCAAATAACACAGGAATGCAGAGGCAAGATTAGAAAAGCAAAGGCACAAAATGAACTCAAACTAGCTATGGGAATAAAGGGAAACAAGAAGACTTTTTATCAATACATTAGAAGCAAGAGGAAGACTAAGGACAGGGTAGGCCCACTGCTCAATGAGGAGGGGGTAACAGTAACGGGAGACTTGGAAATGGCAGAGATGCGTAATGACTTCTTTGTTTCGGTCTTCACTGAGAAGTCTGAAGGAATGTCTAGTATAGTGAATGCTTACGGGAAGAGGGTAGGTTTAGAAGAGAAAATAAGGAAAGAGCAAGTAAAAAATCACTTAGAAAAGTTAGATGCCTGCAAGTCACCAGGGCCTGATGGAATGCACCCAAAATACTCAAGGATTTAATGGAAAAGGTATCTGAGCCTCTAGCTATTATCTTTGGGAAATCATGGGAGACGGGGGAGATTCCAGAAGACTGGAAGGGGGCAAATATAGTTCCCATCTATAAAAAGGGAAATAAAAACAACCCAGGAAACTACAGACCAGTTAGTTTAACTTCTGTGCCAGGGAAGATAATGGAGCAGGTAATCAAAGAAATCATCTGCAAACACTTGGAAGGTGGTAAGGTGATAGGGAATAGCCAGCATGGATTTGTAAAGAACAAATCATGTCAAACTAATCTGATAACGTTCTTTGATAGGATAACGAGCCTTGTGGATAAGGGAGAAGCGGTGGATGTGATATACCTAGACTTTAGTAAGGCATTTGATACAGTTTCGCATGATATTCTTATAGATAAGCTAGGAAAGTACAATTTAGATGGGGCTACTATAAGGTGGGTGCATAACTGGCTGGATAACCGTACTCAGAGAGTAGTTGTTAATGGCTCCCAATCCTGCTGGAAAGGTATAACAAGTGGGGTTCCGCAGGGGTCTGTTTTGGGACCGGTTCTGTTCAATATCTTCATCAACGATTTAGATGTTGGCATAGAAAGTACGCTTATTAAGTTTGCGGACGATACCAAACTGGGAGGGATTGCAACTGCTCTGGAGGACAGGGTCAAAATTCAAAATGATCTGGACAAATTGGAGAAATGGTCTGAGGTAAACAGGATGAAGTTCAATAAAGATAAATGCAAAGTGCTCCACTTAGGAAGGAACAATCAGTTTCACACATACAGAATGGGAAGAGACTATCTAGGAAGGAGTATGGCAGAAAGAGATCTAGGGGTCATAGTGGACCACAAGCTTAATATGAGTGAACAGTGTGATACTGTTGCAAAAAAAGCAAACATGATTCTGGGATGCATTAACAGGTGTGTTGTAAACAAGACACGAGAAGTCATTCTTCCGCTTTACTCTGCGCTGGTTAGGCCTCAACTGGAGTATTGTGTCCAGTTCTGGGCACCGCATTTCAAGAAAGATGTGGAGAAATTGGAGAGGGTCCAGAGAAGAGCAACAAGAATGATTAAAGGTCTTGAGAACATGACCTATGAAGGAAGGCTGAAGGAATTGGGTTTGTTTAGTTTGGAAAAGAGAAGACTGAGAGGGGACATGATAGCAGTTTTCAGGTATCTAAAAGGGTGTCATCAGGAGGAGGGAGAAAACTTGTTCACCTTAGCCTCCAATGACAGAACAAGAAGCAATGGGCTTAAACTGCAGCAAGGGAGATTTAGGTTGGACATTAAGAAAAAGTTCCTAACTGTCAGGGTAGTTAAACACTGGAATAGATTGCCTAGGGAAGTTGTGGAATCTCCATCGCTGGAGATATTTAAGAGTAGGTTAGATAAATGTCTATCAGGGATGGTCTAGACAGTATTTGGTCCTGCCATGAGGGCAGGGGACTGGACTCGATGACCTCTCAAGGTCCCTTCCAGTCCTAGAGTCTATGAGTCTATGAGAGTTGACCGATGCACACCCGCTGAGGGTGAGATCAGCACCCCAGGGCAGAGGTTGGAATCTGATGGCCATAGAGGCAATAAAGCATTTCTAGCCTTTGCTATACCTGAGAATCCAACAGATCCTAACCAGTGACCCCCATTCTGTGTTCCAAATTGCTCAGTGCAGCTGTAGGGCCAGTATCCACATTCATAGCTGCCCATTAGTTCATACTACATTTCACAAGGGATCTCTCTACAGAGCTGCAGCAGTGACCAACACAGCACCCATCCTGGTTAAAGTCACTAACCTGGATCCTACTGGAAGGCCAAATGACTTGATCTTACTGCAGCAATGGGGTAAGATTTATGACTAGCTCCTCAGCGTCTTGTTCTACACTGGCTTTCTTAGGATTTTGTCTCTGAATCTTAGTACTGGGGGTGGGGCTCAGAGACCCAGGCACAGAGAAACACAGTGAGAGAAACAGGGATGGAGAGACAGCCTATCAATATTATAATTTTCCACATTTTTATTTACCTTCATCTCCACTCCTTTGCCAGGTGGACCTGTATCTCCCTTTAAGAAAACAAACAAACAAACAAACAAACAATAGCTGGTTAACAAAAGCATTAGCCCAAAGAAATGCAGTGACAGGTGTCTGGAGTGTCTGGAACAGAGGTTTGGCAGTCAGGTTTCCTGGGGTCTAGTCCTGACTCTGCCAGAGACTTGTTGTCTGAGAATGGGCAAGTTACTTAAAATATGCCTACACTTTGAGTTGGTAATGCGATTCCTAGCTCAGAGAGCCACACTGCTGCCACAGCTACATTCTATTTTTAGCATGCTAGCTCAATCAGAGCTGGCACGGGTATGTCTTCTTGAGATGGAAATCACACCCCCAGCTTGAAGTGTCGACATGCCCAAGTGGGGCAATGACTTAACTACCTCGCAGTGGGAATGAGAGGCTTCAATTAATGCTTGTAAAAGTCTGAAATCCTCCAATGAACTTGGCAGCTAGTCCCCTTTCATTAGGCCCCACCTGAACCAGAACCTCAGATACAAATATCCTTCAACTTGACGGAAGCTTGGATTTGTGTCAGAACTTTGGGCTGATCTGCAGGTGCTGGGTTCACTAGAGCATACACCTCAGACAGCGAAACCTTTGGATGAGCAGCCAGTTCCACACTGTGTTTTGCCTAATTCAATCTGTGATATGGTATGTGAGCAATGTTGGGATAACTGGGCCTACAAAGTTACCCGAACGGTGAGCTTCACAGTAAGTAGGTCCATCAGCTGTCACAATAATGTATAACTAGAAATATTGATTGAAAAAGGGATGAAAGGGGGACAGAATGAATTCGTCCAAACAAAAAGTCCTGATATAACTCAAAGGCTGTGGTAAGAGCATGCCTGGTACACTTGTAAATGTGGGACCAGAAATTAATGAACCAATAAAGAGGGAGTGGGCTATTCCACCCATCACTCCCTTTTGGGGTCCTTAAAAGAAGAGACTTAGGAGGGAAATTGGCCATTGGACCAAGCTTCATCATCATGGCTGCCACCCCCACCACCTTCTGGGACTCTGGAACCTCTTCATCCTAATCCTGAGAGATGTCCTCACCAGACCAGGCCAGGGAGAGGGACCCAGATGCCATCGCCACCTTTGCTAGCTACAGATGAATCCCAGCTGCCACCCGAGATGAAACAGGATCGGACTTTAATAGCAGCAGCAGCTCCAGCCTATCTCAACTGACTTCCTCTCTTTTTCCCAAAAGGACAGTTATCACCAGCTCTGATTCCACCTAAGAGACGGTCGGAAAAGGGGGGTTTTCCTTCTAAAATCTCTCTCTTCCTAAAGGCAATGGGAACAGGGAGATTGTTAAAATGAAAGCTTCATTCAATACTTCACATTTCAAATGTTTTAACTGTTTTTTCTTCTTCTCTTAATCTTTCATAAAGGTGAAAAGGATTGTTAATGGCGTGTTTGCCATCATCCTAAGCAGGCTGAGGTCTCTGTACACCAAATGCCGAACCTTAGTGCTGTTTAATGTTGGACAGTGACTGAGCTATACAAAATACTTTTAGGTCCATTTATTCCATCTAAATTAATACAACAGCACAAGAAATTTTTCCTGGTACCTGACCAAGTCAAACAATCATTATTTGCCCAGTTTTATTAGCATGAGCACTATTACCGTGACATAAAACAAAAGGCTGAAACCTGCTGTATTGCTGCTCTGCAGACCATCCTTGCTGTTGTGTATAAATCTAGAACAACACCTGAGTGATTCACTGTAGCTAGGGCCTTAGAAAGGCACTTGGAGACACGACACCTCAGTTTTCTTTTTAACTCCACCACTGATTCATTGTTTGACCACACCCAGGTCATTTAGACCAACATTTTCAAACCTGGCCACATTTTCCCCAAGAGCCAAGCATCCACAGACCCCCACTGAAGACTTTTTTCAGATCAGAGCCACACTTTCATCACTCTGGGCCTCAGTTTCTCCCAGGTGTGAAATTGGTGTTCCAATGACATTAGTGGCAGTTTGACACATGGATCAAGGGCAGGACACATGACAAATTCAGAGCAGAGGATTTTACCAATGACAGGCAGATGAGGTCCAACCCACTTAGGCTATGTCTACACTACAAGTGAGGGGTGCAATTTCCTTGCTCATGCACACATATTCACACTAGTGCTCATCAAGTTAGTGCAAGTATAAAAGCAGTGTTGCCGCCATAGCACAGGTACTGGCAGCGGAGGCCTGGCTGCCTCCACCAGTTTCAGGCAGGAAAATCACATCTCAGCTGATAGTGTAGACGTGGCCTGATAGTATTAATGCTCCTTCCCAGAGGATGAAAGTGTGTTGTGTCTCCTGCGCAGACGTGAAAGAACCAAGGGATGCAGGACATAACCTATTCAATGCTAGGACCTTTGTCAATGCAATGTTAGTGCTGCCCAGTTAGATTCGGGGGAGTCAGGCACTGTGAAAGTCAGAGCTCCAACAGGAATATTACAGCAGCTTGGGATCGTCCCAAACACCAGTTGACTAAGCCTCACAAGACCAAATGGATGGTAACTATTGTCCTTCACATTTCAGCCTTGGGAGTAAATTGAGTCACGCTAAGGGTCAGAGCCAGGATCAGAACCCAGATCTCCTCACTCCAAGTCTCATCCTGGGACCATGCCATCTCCCCTTAATTAAGCTGCAGGTTTAATTAGAAAAAACAATCCTAGGAAATATGGCGTGTGTGCAGTGCAGATGAGCTAACGTTACAACAGGAGCCTTGAACTTTGCAGCCACCTTAACATTGAGCTTTTGGTCAACATTCTCTCCAAGGGCGAAAGGGGCATGAAGGTGAGGGGTTGAATTCCATGTCTGATGGGCTTCATTACACCGAAATCTGATTTTTGCCTCTACAGATTCCGGTGGAATGAAGGGCACCAGCAAACCATGGACTGGGTTAGCCTCCAACCACTCAACACGTTTTGCACAGGAGAGAAAATAATCCAAGAGGCTCCAGAGACCACCCAGCTGGTTATACCACTCCAAGAAAGTATTGGCTTGAGAGCTATGGGACCTTGGCAATCATGTGACTTGGGCAATTCCCTTCGCCAATGGGCGCCCCCATATTCCCAGCCCGGGGCTCAGCATATTTACGTCCCGAATGTTGGCAAAGAGTTTATAGATTCATAGACTCTAGGACTGGAAGGGACCTCGAGAGGTCATCGAGTCCAGTCCCCTGCCCTCATGGCAGGACCAAATACTGTCTAGACCATCCCTGATAGACATTTATCTAACCTACTCTAAAATATCTCCAGAGATGGAGATTCCACAGTCTCCCTAGGCAGTTTATTCCAATGTCTAACCACCCTAACAGGAACTTTTTCCTAATGTCCAACCTAAACCTCTCTTGCTGCAGTTTAAGCCCATTGCTTCTTGTTCTATCCTTAGAGGCCAAGATTAACAAGTTTTCTCCCACCTCCTTATGACACCCTTTTAGATACCTGAAAACTGCTATCATATCCCCTCTCAGTCTTCTCTTTTCCAAACTAAACAAACCCAATCCTTTCAGCCTTCCTTCAAGGTCATGTTCTCAAGACCTTTAATCATTCTTCAGAGGGGTAGCCATGTTAGTCTGGATCTGTAAAAGCAGCAAAGAGCCTTTGGCACCTTATAGACTAACAGACATTTTGGAGCATGAGCTTTCGTGGGTGAATACCCACTTTGTAAGATGCATGCATCTGATGAAGGGAGTATTCACCCACGAAAACTCATGTTCCAAAACGTCTGTTGGTCTATAAGGTGCCACAGGACTCTTTGCTGCTTTTAATCATTCTTGTTGCTCTTCTCTGGACCCTCTCCAGTTTCTCTACATCTTTTTTGAAACATGGTGCCCAGAACTGGACACAATACTCTAGCTGAGGCCTGACCAGTGCAGAGTACATCAGAAGAATGACTTCTCGTATCTTGTTCACAACACACCGGTTAATGCATCCCAGAATCACGTTTGATTTTTTTGCAACAGCACCACTCTGTTGACTCATATTTAGCTTGTGGTCCACGATAACCCCTAGATCCCTTTCTGCCGTACTCCTTCCTAGACAGTCTCTTCCCATTCTGTATGTGTGAAACTGATTGTTCCTTCCTAAGTGGAGCACTTTGCATTTGTCTTTATATCAATGCAGAGAATTAAGGCCAGCCATTAGCAGAGGTGGGGAAAGAATTGAGGAGCAGTCGGACCCTGGCCTTTTGCTTAACCCACTAGGCCATGATGAGTTTGCCCTGGCATACACCTACTCCACTCCTCCTGCTCTTTAAAGAATCTCCAGTGTGACTCTATTGACAGAAAATGGCTGTTAAACTCACGTGTCTTCAGATTCCAGATACATCCCACCTCCAAACACACACAGAGCAATTAGACTCTGGCTCAAATCTTGACTCTACAATTTCCAAGCACCACCCAGAGTTTTTTCCCCTTTGGTGTCTCAACCATGGCAATATGTAGCATAACTAAAGTACGTGACAACGGGGTTTGCTCTAAAGCAGTTTTAACTGCAGTTTCTCTTTGGGAAGACCTGCATGACTCACTCTTAGTCCAGTGACGTGGCAGCAAGGTGAACATCCCGAACTCACAGCAATACACACCTCCCAGCGCAGTGCCGCTGTGCATGCTCTGTCCATGGATGGGCGTGAATATATTTTTGTGCCAATCAGTGGCACATTTCTATGTACAAATAATTTTCTTTTCCATTTTGAGCAAACAATACTCCCACAGAGAGGGGCCTGGTTCCCTTCACCATGATGATGATCTGCACTACAGAAGTGTCAAGGGCAAGCCTCCCCCAACCCCCAGGACCCCCCATTGTGCTAGCAAAGTACAAACAAATACAAAGCACAGTCCCTTCCCTAAATAATTCACAATCTAGAATTATGACATTAGAAGCTGTTACCTTTTCCCCTTTTGTCCCCTTTTCTGACATGTTATCCAGCTTGGAGAGGGGGAGAAAAAGGCACGAAATCAGTATTGAATGTTTCAGGAACGGATATACCAGAATGTAACAGCCATGGTTAAGAAGTAGAACCTGAAACTTACTAGATTAGTTAATGTGCTTCAACAAGGATACATTTGATACAGAATGTGGTATCCTCTATCTATTTAATAGTATTCTAAAACCATGGTTTATGAAGAGATCATTTAAGTAATGTTGATTATATGTAGAAAACAAGGCTAGGAAAGTAATATACCAGAGTCCCACCTGCAGGCCCTGGGAGACCATCCGGCCCCTTAAAATACAAGATAAAGGTAGGTTTGACCTCATGGTTCCCATGTTCCAAAGGGATATTACAGTACAGACCCATTTACGCGCAGATGTCGGGAGTCAAGCTGTCACGACCATGTGTTAACTGTCCGCAGGTTAAGAGGGCCGTGCTGAAATATCTTAAGATAGCTATATATATACACACACACACCTATAATTATCTAGGATTACATACATATTCACAGTGTCCCATATACTGTAGGCCTATCTGTTAATGGCGCTTTGCAAGAATATAAATTCAAATGTGTACTCTAATAAAATCATTATTACTACACAGGGGTGAAGGTAACTCAGGACACTTACTGGGACGGGGTGGGGGCAGCTCTGGGCCCCAGAAGGGATGGGGCATCAGGCAGAAGGGGCGGGGCTACGGGGTCAGCATCGCCCAGCCAGCCCTTCCAGGACGCCTGGTCCACGCCGCTCGGAGTTCCCTTGGCAATTTAAAGGGCCCAGGGCAGTAAAGACATACAACACGTTTCCGCTCCGCACTTCCTGTCGATTTCTATGTCAGTGAGTTAGTGAGCAAATCTGTAGCGCTACATAGCAAGCTCCTGTGCTGCATGTTAACGAGTCTCATGTGTTAAATAGGTAGCACTGGGAGGCATGGCGCTACCGCATGTTAAACGGATTTGCGCATAAACAGGTCTGTGCTGTACCCCCACAACTAAAATTTGACAGTAAGGAGTAATTTCTGAATGCTGTCACTGCCCCCTATTCCCGAGGACCAAAGGGTAGGTCCCCCCACATTGCTGGTCCCAAGCTAGTTATAATTCAGGCTATGAAAGAGTTCCCGCTAAACAGAATCTAAGCATGGTGGGCTGGCCCTTCCCAGCTGCCCAGCAGAAATGGGATGTGTAAATGAAGAGTTTTGCACAGTTTGGAGCCAGGTGGAAACCGAAGTTCTATTAAATTTCCAGCTGAGTGGCCCAGTATTTATATTTGGGGGTCATCAGGTTGGATGATGATTATTCTTTATGAACTGTATTGTGGTAGCAGATGAATGTGTCTGTTAAATGCTAAAAGCACCAGGCTGCCCCAAGCAGCAGATCCCACGGTCAAGTGGCAAAGTAAAGATCCACTATACAAGCCTGTGCTCCTGCAAAGGCCTAGGCAGTCGGTAACTTTACGCAT
Organism: Gopherus evgoodei; assembly: GCF_007399415.2. NCBI lineage: Eukaryota > Metazoa > Chordata > Testudines > Testudinidae > Gopherus > Gopherus evgoodei. The sequence goes on along the minus strand of NC_044322.1, from coordinate 361,589,498 downwards.
GCAAATAGCCCCTTTGATCTCTATTGGACTGCTCATCTGCATGAAGTTATGCAGGTGCAGAAGTCTTGGCATGATCTAGGCCCGGGTGTGGCCATGAGTTTAACAGCTCAGCTCAAAACCTCTTGCTGTTTAAATCCAACCTTTCGGGGCCCCAAGCACACAAGAGCTCTGACCTAATTGTCCATCCACCTGCAAGCCCAACAAAAACACTCACCTGCAGACTCCCACACTTACCCTGGGACCTGGAGGGCCTCTCTCTCCTTTCAGGCCTGTATCCCCTGGATCTCCCTGTAACCCAGCAGGAATGGGTTAGCTCTCTCTCTTTGGCACTGCAACATGACTGATACCTGCATTGCTTTATCTGGGGAGAGCTTTGGTTTAATGCTTTGTCGTTAGCCATGGGAATGGAACAAACTCTCAGGACTATTGCTTTAGACTCTTGTCCTCCCGGGGTCCCCCCAGAACCACCCTTTCCTAGCTTGCAAGGAAACAACCACTACTACAAATGCACAGAAAATGTTAGCATGAAACTGATGCTGTGGAAGGTCCACTCTCATGATGGCCAAGTCGCCTCTCCCTGTCCCCTGCTGCACAGAGGGTGAAGATGCCAGAAGATGAAGATGAGTCACAATTTTTGCTAAACCCTGTGATTTCAAGTCATATTTTTCCTCCACTCAGTTGGGAGATGTTCCTTGGCAAAATGGCTGTTCTGGATAACACCTGACCCAATCTCTCCTCCCGCGTACGTCAGATCGGATGCTGCATGTGGTGATGTGGGTGGTGCATGAAAGGGGCTGGATTCTTTGCAGTTCGTTTCTCTGAGTAGAGAAATGGTACAGAAGAATGGCATGAAGCAAAGAACACATGGTGTTCCACGTCTCTCAGCCACTACTTTAGTATCTTCTGAAGGGTGCTGCTCCCTGAACTCTGCGTTCCCCTACTCTTAGGTACTGTATTCAATTTCCCCCCTTTTTTTTTTTTTATCCAAACACCCCATATGGGTGGAATCCCTCCCTGTTGATCTTTATTACTGACCTTCCACGCATCTTACATCCATCATACTGTGATCAATTGTCTGAGTGCACTGCACTAATCCTTGAAAGGTGCTGCTCAAAACACACCTGGATATGGCTCTCTTACCCTAGACAAAGATGCAAAGCAATGTTGCTTGCCAGAGCTGGCATAAACAAGTGATTTTTCTCCCCCTTTAATGAGAAGCCAGTTGCCTTCGCCCAAGTTCAGCAAAGTGCTCAAGCATGTGCTTAACTTTAAGCATGTAAATGATCCTATCCCCATTTGGCAAAGCACTTAGGGCAATGGGAGTAAGGCACCTAAATACCCTTAAAAATCTGGCTCTTAAGCACATGCTTAATTCCAAGTATCTGCCTGAGTCCCACTGACTTCAGTGAATGCTTTGATGAATCAGGGCTTGAGTATTTATTCCTGTCTGCCCTGCAGAACCCACACAGCTCTGGAAAGAGAGTTGGAGTCCATTCTGCCTCTTGCGTCCTCAACAACATTATCAGCTACGTTCCATTTGCAGCACCTTTGTTACTGGTGAAGTGAACAGGAGAACTCAGTTTGCTTTGCAGAGTTCAGCATTTCAGATCCCAAGTTGAATTTTGTGGGATTTTGACTTGCAAAAAAGTCAACGTGAGTGGAGAAAACTTGATCTGGAAGTCATAGGGTATGTCGAGACTGCAAGCACAGCACCTGAGCTTGCTAAATTCCCAGAGCAGTGAAGGTGCAGCAGTGCAGGCTAGTCCTGCAAATAATTACCCAGGCTTCCAGGTGTGCTTGTACAGCTCGCACTGACATACATGCTGCTCCAGCTTCCCTGCTCCAGTAACTGAGATAGCTACATTACAGCTACCTTGGGTGTGTCTACTCGAGCTGGGCATGATTGCAGGGTAGATATGCCCTTTGTTTCACAGCAGTGGAGGATTATGTGCTCCTCACAGCTGGAAAAGTTTGAGGTCAATTCTATCATCTCTATTTCACAGAATTTCTTTAATTTTTTTAACTTAATCCTTTGCAGCTGTTCCAGCTTATTTAAAACTTATGTTGTTGTTGGAGGGTAAAACACTCCCATGCAAAACAACTACACAACCAGTGTTAGGGGACAGTCATCTCAGCGCATCATTGCCTCTCCGGCAAGGGAAAGATTTTACCTTATTGCCTTTGTTGATGATGCTGTTCTCCAGAGATGATACCTACACCAGATGGAGGAAAGACAGGTCACAAAGTGTTGTTGGTCCCAATTAGGAACAGATCTGTGATGAGCAACCTCATCTCCGCGTACCCTCCTTCTGGTTCTGATACACCCCTTTGGCATAAGGATTAATTAACTCACTTTCTTTCCTCCTCTAAAAATTAGCCCTTCATCTGAGCTGCAATATTTGGATCCAAAGCTTCTAGGCTAAGGAGCGTCTTCATCCAATGAGCAGTAGAGATATGAGACAGCTGAGTATGCGGCTGCACATCCACAAAGCTTCTAGGCTAAGGAGCATCTTCATCCAATGAGCAGTAGAGATATGAGACAGCTGTGAAGTTTGAGTCTGCGGCTGCACATCCACAAAGCTTGAAGTGTTTAGGTCTCACTCGTTACAGAGATTGGGGCCAACAGCAAATCCAATATCCAAAGTTCCCCAGAGCTCAGGGATGTTCAGATTTAGGAATTTGTTCAGGCCCCTTTCTGCTGCTGACTCAACTTTTGACTGCACAGTTTAGAACCCTTCCCCTTTGAATCAGAAGACGATGGTCTTAGGTCACTGGGTGCGGTGATCATTGTGCTAGCGCAGGGTGAGAGAGCCACAGGAGTCGAGCCTCCTGCCCTTCCATCAGGAGCTGGGAATTACGAGCCTACTGGGCAGCATAGACCGTACGCTGCCTTCCCTCTCCATCCCCAGTGGCGTTGCAGTTTCAGAGGAGCATAGTTCACTAAGAGGTGCGTGAGCGGTGAGCGAATGGGAGAACGGCAACCAAGGATGACAAGGCTGGGGCAACCAAAGGCCTGGTGAGATAGCCGAGAGCCTCCATAGCATATTCCCATGGGAACTGATTTAGTTAAGCACATGATTAACCTTAAGTCATGATTAACCATTGAAGTCAAGCATGTGCTTAAATCTCATTGACTTCAGTGGGATTAAAGGATGTACTTAAAGTTTGCCATGTGCTTTCTGGAATAAGTATAGCATTAAGCACGTACTCATATTCCTGAATCAGGTCCAGAGGGCTGTTATACTCACACATGTGCTGAATGAATTGCTGTGATGTATTCATAGAATATCAGGGTTGGAAGGGACCTCAGGAGGTCCTCTAGTCCAACCCCCTGCTCAAAGCAGGACCAATCTCCAGACAGATTTTTGCCTCAGATCCCTAAGTGGCCCCCTCAAGGAATGAACTCACAACCCTGGGTTTAGCAGGTGTGGTAGACCCAGGCCAGTTGGGAACAGCAGAGTAGTAGAAGGGAGATATACTGGCCACTGGATAAGCAGTTTTCTGTTCCCTGAGTGACCAAAGCAGGGGCTGCTCCAGGCTAATGAAAACACCTGACGCCAGTTAACTTGCTAAGAGTCAGGTGAGGCTGTTAAGCACCTACTCTAATTAAGGCCCCTCTGATGCTATAAAAGGGCTCACTCCAGTCAGGCCAAGGAGAGCCAGGGAGCCAGATGAGAGGAAGTGCATGCAAGGAACTGGGAGCAAGAGGTGTGCAAGAAGCTGAGAGCAAGTAGGCATACTGCTGGAGGACTGAGAAGTACAAGCATTATCGGACATCAGGAGGAAGGCCAACAATCAAACCACTATTCGCTACAACAGAGAGACTATGGTCTCCACTACGGTGACTCTGGCCTCTCGTGGCAGGCACTAGGTACAGGCCACTACCCTCAGTGCTGCTGCAGACTCACAGCACAGCTGCCTGCAAAGGAATGGGAGCCCCTCCCCTCCCGTTGCCAGGACAATGCACCCCCTCTGCCCCAGTTCCCCTTCCCTCCCACCGGTGAGCAACTTCAGAAAAAAAGAGTATTACTCACAATGCTTCCAGGTGACCCGGGCGGCCCAGGCTTCCCCTGCGGAGACACAACGCCCCCCGTCCCCCAAAGAGGCGAGTGGTGAACGTTAGCGTGTCACATCCCAAGCTGGACTCTCTCTCATACAAGGTTAAAAAAGAAAACATGCAAACCTACAGCTTCACCCTTGTCTCCCTTCTCTCCGGCAACTCCCTGGGAGGAGAGAGGCGCAAGGTGAGAACCGGCCCTCGGTAGCACAGAGTCAAGGCAGCTCCCCCAAACCCCGCCTCAGGCCCACTCAACGTACGCTGAGCCTCAGCATCTACCAGGCTGGAAATGCAAGTGACACTTCCTCCGAGGTGGGCAGAGGAGATTTTGCACACTCATGTGGCGTGCACACCAGGGGTGCCCATGGCAGAATCCTGCCTGATGTCTTATGCTCCAGCCCAATCAGATGTTATTCAAACTGGTTCCACCCCTTCCTGCTGGGGAGCAGACCTTCAATGCTGGGCTTGCCACGCTCCATCACACAGAGGGAGGGAGCTTGCAGCCTTTAAAGCAGCAGAGTTATGGGCCTCTCTTTTGCCTGCTACAATATTGTCGCCCAAGCTCCCTTTCCTTCCATCACACCATCAATGATTGACTTACATCCTTTCCCGGTTCTCCTATCTCGCCTTTGATTCCCTGTTCTCCACGATGGCCCGGAAGCCCAAAAGGTCCCTGCAAAATGATTCAAAGAAACAATCATGAGTGAAACAAGAGACTGATCTTCGCACATACAGCCCAATGGGTGTTCCAGACCCTGTGCAGCAGCACAGAAGTGCAGAAGACTTCACCCTAGGTACCCCCTTGAACTCTTTGTGGTTTTCATTTAGGAAGTTGACTCTTTGTGCATGTGAATTCCAATGCAGCTGACCAGTGCAAGATTGAAAGCCCTAGGAGAAAGCCCTGGGCTGAGAACCACCAAACTCATTGCACAGATCTCTTTTTCCCTCACTAATTCCCTTCAATAACTACTCAGACATGGAAACTCAGTGCCTGAAGGATGCCACTGAAGCACCGAAAGCTCATTCTGAACCCTGGAATGAATCATTACCTGGATTCCTCTCTCTCCTGGCTCCCCTGGGGCGCCTGCTTCTCCCTAAAGGAAAGGAGGACAATTTTTTTTTTACAGCCTTAATAGCAGCCTCAGGTAAATGGGTGTGTCAGGCTGCCCCAGCACTTGGGATATTAATTATGCAGCACTTATGCCTGCAGAGGCCAGTTCAAATGGAGAGAGAGTCAAGCCCACTTATCTGGCCAGTGGCTTTGAATGAGGCCAGTCTCCTACCCCAGCACCCACCAGAGGAGCAGGCAATGATAAAGATGGGGTGGGTCGTCAGAGGTGCAGTAAATGGGGATGACATTTCAGTGGGTGCCCGGAGCTAGAGTAAATAGGGTCAGATGTTGCAGGGAGATGTCAGAGTTGCAATAATGCTAGTAGAGGTGAGGGGAGGTTGACAATTCCCACCAATCATCAATGGGATTTTGGGAAAATCTCCTGCTTTCCACCTCCTCAGCCTTAACAAGCAGGTGACCGCCCTCATAGCTACTCCCACCCCTCAGAACTTGGGGGTGGAACTCCTGTCCCGGAAGGAAAAAGGTTCTGAAGTCCAGTTTGACAGGCCGGTTGCAGTCTCTAACTTTGGCAGGTGAAACCGAACCCAGAAGGAAAAACCTAACCAGAGTTGGAGCCAGTTTGGGGGACATTTCAATAACTTGGGCTGGTCGAGCCAAGCTGAACCAAGTGCAAACCTGACCTCCACGCCTCTCATCTGAATCAAAGCCCTCAAAATGGGAAAACAAGAGGGTCCTTTTGGATGACTTGGGAGTCACATCAGAACTACTTCACGTTAATATTTATCAGGAGGTTCCGCATTCTACTACAGACTACAGCAGAGACAGCTCAACCATCTCTGTGGCTAAGGGAAAGCACAGAATTCCCTTTATGTTACCTTAGTCCCCATGTTCCCTTTCTGCCCTGGTTCTCCCTAGAACATAACAAAAAGTGTCAGATTAAAGTTCAGTTTGTGACCAGTTTTGTTATTCTGAATTTCCCAGTTGGATTAAAGTGTCTGGCTGAGTTCTGATCTTACTGTTGCCAGTGTAAAGCAGGAGTAACTCCTCTGAAGTCAGTGATGTTACTCTAGTGTAACCTGAGATGAGGATCAGGGCTCTTCCCTTTAATCCTCTCCTTTGTGGATCAGTACATACAAGGGACACTTGGGCTCTATTCTGCCACAGGACAATGTGATAGTAACTCCAGTGATGGAAAGATTGTTTGATGGTCAAACTCCTTGAACTAAAGGGGAGTGGCTATTGGCTGTCATTAGTAAAGAGTCTTACCTGAGGCCTGTAATAAAGCTCTCTAGGGTGGCTGCCTGTGTTCCCTCTAAGCTACGCAGTTGGGTGGCCACGCAGGAGAGATTCAAGTGCTGCACACTTGATTATCAGAGCTGCGCACATCCGGCAGCATGTGTTCAGGTGCCCCTCCCCCTGCTGCTTTGCACCCACGTTACTCCTGCAGCTGCTCCCAGGACCCTTCTGCTGGCTGTGCAAAGCAGGGGTGGAAGGGGGGTGCTGATGTCAGGGTGTTCCCTGTACCTCATCTTCACAGAGCAGAGGAGAGGGGCCAGCCTGGCTCAGAACTCGAGAGCAGCTGCGGTCTGAGATCTGAACCAGCCTTCCGGGTGAGTGAGTGCCTTTCGTAAAGAGATAGCCATGGTCTCGGAGACTTCCCCAGCAGCCAGCTCACACAATCTCTCTCTCTCTCTCTCTCTCACATACACACACACACACACACACACAGTCTCTATATCTCACTCTCACCTCCCAACACATACTTGTTTTATTGTTGTTGTTACTTTTTGGTACTTCCTGCAATGCACAGATATGTTCTGTAATTTTATTCTTTCAGTGTGTTATTTTAGTTTTTTGACTGATCTGTGCATTTAATAATTTTTATTTCTCTTACACTTAAATTTAATTCTTTGAGAAGTGAGTTCTAAAATACCTAACCTGTCCTGACTGAAGTAATTATCCCTGTGGTAACTTTTTAAAAATATATATTATATCTAGGATTTTTTGTTTCTACGGTGGCGCACATCCACACATGCCTTGGTGCACATAACAAAATTTATTCCGCACATGGATGGAAAAAATTAAGAGGGAACATTGGACTGCTGCCTGTCTCAATTCTAATGGAGCAGTCTGACATCCTGCAAAATAAACCAGCATGCCCTAAAATGTCCTTGAGGGTTAGTGCATCGTCAAAATGCCAAGATATCATGGTGCAGCGTACAGTTGTCACGATTTGACGATATGTCATCATGTGATGGTGCAATGTCAAGATGTTGCAACACAAATGCCCTGGTGCAACATATTTGTCCCACTTCAGATGAAGTTAAAGAGCCAGTGCACTTTGACTGACAGAGCTCTGCCCAGATATGTGCCCTAATGCCCAGGACACAGCCACATTGCTGTGCATCTTCACGCCAGGTGGGACAGAGCAGAGCGGTATTTTGCTTGAGTACCTGAATTTCACATAGTGTAACGGGTCACAGACTGAGCCATTTCACCTCATTATTGCAGGTTCCAGCCTCCCATGCCCAAAACAAAACTGACACCCACCAGCTCCTTCCACATAAACCACTCTCCCCTTATCAGATGGTAGCAAGGAGCCATTTTTAATATGGAAGCATCTTTTTCATTTTGTGTCTAAGAAAATGATGCAATTCAGCAAAGTGTACTGACATGACTGGTCTTATTGGACCATTAGTTTCTACTTACATCTTTACCTCTTAGTCCGGTCTCTCCAGGTTTCCCAGGTGTTCCTGGTTCACCTTTCTCTCCCCTCGGACCCATTTCCCCCTGGAGATAAACAGTGAACATAACTGTTGCTTTCTTCTGCATTTTGTACCCCCAGTGTTCTAAGCTGCTGTGTGATGTGGGTCTCTCTCTCTCTCTATGGCAGCTGTGTTTAGGGATGTGAAACAGGCCCAACTCACGCTGTTTGGCATCTAAACATCTCACCTAGGTAAGGTTTGCAAAAGAGGCATTCTATATTCATTCTTATCATTGCTCACCAGCATCACCATGTCCCCTTGGTAGGCCATGCTGGCGCCCTACGCATAAGTAACAGTATGAACCAAAGGCTTTGAACCAGAGTAGGCCGGGCTTCAGCACAATAGCAACGCGCCAGGTGTCAGTTAACTACGTTAGCACATTCTTGTCTGGAAAGGATGGTACAAAAATACACAGCTCTCTCAAGTAACTATGTAAACACATTCTTCAGGGATAGTACAAGAACACATTGACCCCTCAGAACATAAGGAGGGAATGACAAGATAATGGATGAGGATATTTTGTTCTAACTAGCAGGTACAAGGATAAAAGTTCTAGCTAACAACATCTGGAGAGTAATACTTAACTTGTTTGTATCAATGTATAAATAGAGAAGTCATAAACGGAGCATCTCTGGTGTCCTGATCGACCTGGTCCCATGTCGTGGGAGCCAGGGTGCTAGTAACATGCTTCCTCGATAATAAGCCTGGCCCAGGGTCTTCACCACCGAACCAAGCCTGTAGCCATTCTTTACGAGTGACATCGAGGTTTGCTGAATCAGTATGATGCATTCCCAGCTAGTGCAGCTAACATCGGAGCTCTAAGACTGAGCAGCCTCAACAGCTCTCCACAGCACTAACATCATCCTTCCTCACCCAAACACTCTTCACCTCTGTCCACTGGCTCCCCCACTTCTCCACCACATTGAGTTAAAACGTCTTGTCCTCACCTTTGCGAGCCTTTGCTCTTCCACTCTGGCCTACATCTCCCAATCACCTAGGTGCACCCTCTCCCTATCCCCCAAGTCCACCCATCTCAAAGCAGCCCACAGTTTTTCTGCCATATTTGGGGAAGGACCAGTCTCCCAAAACAAAATTCCCCTTCAACAAAGTCTAGGGAACACCATGTCATAACATTTCTTCCCAGATCTGGACCTTAGCATCCAAAATATGGGTATTAGCATGAAAACCTCCAAGCTTAGTTACCAGCTTGGACCTGGTATCACTGCCACCAGCTAAGAATTATACAGTGCCTAGCTCACTGTGGTCTCCCCAAAACCTTCCCTGGGGGACCCCAAGACTCAGATGCCTTGAGTCCTACAACAAAGGGAAATAAACCCCTCCCCTTGTTTCCTTGGTACTTCTTCCCAGGCTCCCCTCCCTGGACGACCCTAGGAGATTCCCTGCTTCCAGTCCTGGAAACACAAGTACCGAGAGATCTAATCTCTCCCCCTCACCCAGAGAGTATGCAAAGTCAGGCTTAGTAAATCTAACACAAAGAGATTTTCCCCTTGACTTCTTCCTCCCACCAATTCCCTGGTGAGCTGCAGACTCAATTCCCTGGAGTCCCTACTAAAGAAAAACTCCAACAGGTCTTAAAAAGAAAGCTTTATATAAAAAGAGTGAAAAAGGACATAATATGGTCTCTGCAATAAGATGACAATATACAGGGTCAATTGCTTAAAGGGAAAAAATGAATAAACAGCCTTATCCAAAAAAATACAATTCAAAACACTCCAGCAACTACACACATGTAAATACAAAAGAAAACAATATAAACCTATTGTTTTACTATCCTTGTACTTACAACTTGGAAACAGAAGATTAGAAAGCCAGGAGATAGAAAAATCACTCTCAGAGCCGAGAGGGTCAGACCCAAGACAAAGAACAAAGAACTCACACCCAAAACTTCCCTGCACCCAGATTTGAAAAAGTCTTGTTTCCTGATTGGTCCTCTGGTCAGGTATTTGGTTCCCTGTGTTAACCCTTTACAGGTAAAAGAACATTAACCCTTAGCTATCTGTTTATGACACGCCCCCCAAATTGCAGACAGTGGGGAACCTCACTGGCGGCGATTTCCTCCTAGAACTTTAAAATAAACAGATTAATACAACACATGCACCTTTACATATACCACTAAGTATATAACTAACAGACTTTTACATTTTAAGAACACTTTTTAACTACTGGATTCTGGGAAACTCTCATGGGAGAGAGCATCAGCTACTTTGTTAGAAGCTCCTGAAATGTGCTAACATTTCAAAATCAAAATCTTGGAGAGCTAAACTCCAACGAAGAAGTTTCTTGTTGTTCCCCTTGGCAGTATGAAGCCATTTTAGCGCAGCATGGTCAGTTTGTAGCTGGAACCGCCCTCCCCAAACATATGGGCGTAGCTTTTCCAGGGCGTACACAATGGCGTAGCATTCCTTTTCACTGACTGACCAGTGACTTTCCCTTTCAGACAGTTTCTTGCTCAGAAACACGACACGATGGAAGTTGTGATCCGTTGCTTCCTGCAAGAGAACTGCTCCTATACCACGCTCAGATGCATCTATGGTTACTAGGAATGGCTTGTCAAAGTCCGGGGCCCTGAGCACAGGGTCAGACATGAGCGTCGCCTTAAGTTGGGTAAAGGCCTTTTGACACTCATCAGTCCACTTAACTGCATTTGGCTGGGTCTTTTTGGTCAGGTTGGTCAGTGGGGCAGCGATTTGGCTGTAGTGTGGAACAAATCGCCTGTAGTACCCGGCCGAGCCTAAGAAGGATTGAACCTGTTTCTTTGACTTTGGGACAGGCCACTTTTGGATAGCATCCACCTTGGCCTGTAGGGGGTTTATGGTTCCTCGACCCACCTGGTGTCCCAGGTAAGTTACTCTGTTTTGGCCTATTTGACACTTTTTGGCCTTAAACAGTTAGTCCGGCCTGCCTGATGTGCTCAAAGACCTTTTCCAGGTGTAGTAGGTGTTCGGGCCAGGAGTCTGAAAAAATGGCCACATCATCAAGGTAGGCAACTGCATATTCGCCCAGTCCTGCTAGTAGACCATCTACCAGCCTCTGGAAGGTGGCGGGTGCATTTCGCAGCCCGAAAGGAAGGACATTAAATTCATACACCCCCGCATGGGTGATGAATGCTGACCTTTCCTTGGCAGGTTCATCTAGCGGTAGTTGCCAGTACCCCTTGGTTAAGTCTATTGTAGAGATGAACTGGGCACACACAACTTCTCCAATAGCTCATCGGTGTGTGGCATTGGATAGTTGTACGGACGAGTTACCGCATTTAGCTTACGGTAGTCCAGCAAAAGCGTATTTCCCCATCTGGTTTGGGTACCAGAACCACTGGAGATGCCAATGCACTGGTAGATGAGCAGATTATACCCATCTGTAGCATGTTCTGGATCTCCCGTTCTATAGCAGCTTGGGCGTGAGGAGACACCCGGTAGGGTGGGGTTCTAATGGGGTGAGCATTACGTGTGTCAATGGAGTGGTATGCTGTGATGCAGTAGGGACTGTCTGTGTGGGGAGTGGGAGAGCAGGGGAGGACTTTAGGGGATGGACGATGCCAGGGCCTGTAACCTGAGCTAGGTAAGGGAGGGGAAAGGTCAACACCTTTGCCCGGGAAGGGGAACAAAGGAAGGGAGTGGCAGGAGGGAAGCAGTTTGAGTTTGGGCTTGGGGCTGTGTGGGCAGAATTCAGGGGATCCTAGCTAGGATCCAAGCACCCTGAAAGCCCAGAGGGACTCGGTGGAGGGGTCCTGACTGTGCCTGCAAGCTCTGCTGTGACCGGTGTTCCTGTTGTCCAATAAACCTTCTGTTTTACTGGCTGGCTGAGAGTCACTGTGGGTCCCAGGAAGAGGGGTGCAGGGCCGGACTCCCCACACTCCGTGACAACTGGTGGCAGAGGTGGGATATACTGCACCCCGTGGACGGCGCTTCCTGCAGTAAGTGACTGGGGAGCAGTAAAACGAAGGGGTGGTTAACCCCTGGGAGTGTGTGCCCAGTGAGAAGGACTTTGCAGTAACAGGGTCCCCCGGGGGATTGCAGCGAGCGGTCCCAGGGGCGAAGGAGTCGGCAGCTCGACCCTGGCAGAGAGGTGGCGACCTCACGAAGGGCTGGTGCACTAGGGGTCTCCCTGGAAACCGTGGGGAGCGGAGAGCACCCCGGCCTGTGAGTGGCCAGCAGGAAGATGTATGCCAAGCGGCGCAAGTGTGACCTGGTGGAGCTGTGCAAGCAGAGGGGGCTGCACCCAGGGAGGCTCAGCAAGGACCAGCTGATTGCCCAGCTGGAACAGGGAGACCGCACGAATGAACAGAGCCCTGTCTCTGAGGGAAGCAGCCGAGCAGATGCAGCACAGGCACCAGTGTCTGTCCCCGCTGGGAGTGGTCAGCCGGCAGACGAGGGCTTCCCGAGACCCCCCCTTCCTAGGCGTAGGGGAAGGGCGGGGAGGAGCCCAGTGTATACCGAGGGCACCATGACACCTCTGGCCAGCAGGGGAGCCTCCCGGCGAAGCTCACCCCCCAGCAGGGGATCCTCCCGGCAACGCTCGGCATCCGTGGAGCGGATGCGGCTGGAATATGAAAGGGAGCTGAGACGGGAGGAGCTCGAGTTAAAGAGGCGAGAGCTGGAGGAGAAGGAGAAACAGCGTAAACATGAGCTGGACCTGGCCCAGCTGAGGAGCAGTGAGGCCCCGGCTGCGGTGAGTGAGGGGGGGCCCAAGCCTACAAAGAGCTTTGATAAGCACTTGCTGCCCCGGCGTAAGGAGGGGGAGGACATAGATACCTTCCTGATGGCCTTTGAGAATGCCTGCGAGCTGCACAGGGTTGATCCTGCAGACAGGATCGCAGTTCTCACCCCCTTACTGGACTCCACAGCCGTGGAGGTGTACAGCCGACTGAAAGGGGCGGAGGTAGGGGACTACGAACTGTTCAAACAGGCCCTGCTCCGCGAGTTTGGGCTGACTCCTGAGATGTATTGGAAAAAGTTCCGGAGCCAGCGTAAAACCCGTGAGGTCACATACCTACAACTGGTCAACCGGGCGCAGGGGTATGCCCGCAAGTGGACGGCTGGGGCCCAAACTAAAGAGGACCTGCTTGACCTATTCATACTGGAGCACCTGTACGAGCAGTGCCCGTCCAACCTGAGGCTGTGGTTGATGGACCAGAAGCCGGAGAACCCGCAGCATGCAGGCCAGCTGGCCGACCAATTTGTGGACAGTCGGGCAGGGGATGGCAGGGAGGAGTCTCGAAGGAGCAGGCCTGCCTCAACGCAGAGAGAGAGTCATCATGGGACCTCCCAAAGGGGGCCTATGGAGAACCCCCCCAAAAGGGGAACATCCAGCGGCAGGTCCCTCCGACCCACTCAAGGGGACCCACGAGATATGGGCTGCTATCGCTGTGGCCAACGAGGTCACATACGGGCCCAGTGCCCCAAGCTCAGGGACAGACCAAGCAGACCCAACCCGCAGAGGGTGGACATTGGGAGGGGCAGGGAGATGACCCCTTAGTAGATCTATTCCCTGGGACAAAAGCTGGTTCCCCCCTGGAGGCGATTCCCCTCTCTGATCAACTGACCCCGGGCCAGCATGCTGAGATCAGAGGGGTGCTGCATCTATACCGACAGCTGTTTTCCAACCAGCCTGGACGCACTAATTTGACTGTCCACCGGGTGGAGACCGCGTCACATGCCCCTATAAGATGCTCCCCTTTTCGGGTCACTGGGAAAACTGCCCAGGATCTTGAAAGAGAGGTCAGGGACATGCTGGCTTTGGGGGTGATCCAGCCGTCTTCCAGCCCTTGGGCCTCGCCAGTGGTGCTAGTCCCCAAGAAGGATGGGTCAATCCGGTTCTGTGTGGACTATCGAAAGCTCAATGCCATCACCGTATCTGATGCCTACCCTATGCCCAGGCCTTACGAGCTCCTAGACAAGCTGGGAGGTGCTCGGTACCTCACCACTATGGATCTTACCAAAGGCTACTGGCAAGTGCCGCTGGATGCAGATGCCAGGCTAAAATCGGCCTTTATCACCCCTCTGGGGCTCTATGAGTTTCTGACCTTGCCCTTCGGCCTCAAGGGAGCGCCGGCCACCTTCCAGCGCCTGGTGGATCAGCTACTGAGGGGGATGGAGAGTTTTGCCGTGGCGTATATTGATGACATCTGCGTCTTCAGCCAGACCTGGGAGGACCACATGTCCCAGGTTAAACAAGTCCTAGACCGACTCCAAAAGGCTGGGTTAACAGTAAAGGCTGAGAAGTGCAAGGTCGGGATGGCTGAAGTATCTTACCTGGGCCATCGGGTGGGGAGCGGCTGCCTGAAGCCGGAACCAGCCAAGGTGGAGGTGATCAGAGACTGGCCTGCTCCCCAAACCAAAAAGCAGGTCCAGGCCTTTATTGGGATGGTGGGGTACTATCGAAGGTTTGTGCCCCACTTTAGTGCCATAGCCGGCCCCATCACTGAACTGTGCAAAAAGGGGAAGCCAGACAAGGTGATCTGGACTGAGCAGTGCCAGGAGGCTTTCCGGGCGCTGAAGGAGGCTCTGGTTAGTGGCCCAGTTCTGGCAAACCCAGATTTTGACAAACCCTTTATGGTGTTCACTGATGCCTCAGTCACGGGACTGGGGGCAGTGTTAATGCAGGAGGATGAAAAGGGGGAAAGACACCCCATCGTGTACCTGAGTAAGAAGCTGCTACCCCGGGAACAAAGCTACGCGGCCATCGAGAAGGAATGCCTGGCCATGGTGTGGGCCCTTAAGAAGCTAGAGCCATATCTATTTGGGCGACACTTCACCGTGTACACCGACCACTCTCCCCTGACCTGGCTGCACCAGATGAAAGGAGCCAACGCCAAGCTTCTGAGGTGGAGCCTGCTCCTGCAGGACTATGACATGGACGTGGTCCATGTGAAGGGAAGTGCCAACCTGACAGCGGATGCGTTGTCCCGGAGAGGGGGCCCTGAACTTCCCCAGGTCACTGGGCAGAGTGACCCCACTCAGTTCAGTCTCGAAGGGGGGAGAGATGTGATGCAGTACGGACTGTCTGTGTGGGGAGTGGGAGAGCAGGGGAGGACTTTAGGGGATGGACGATGCCAGGGCCTGTAACCTGAGCTAGGTAAGGGAGGGGAAAGGTCAACACCTTTGCCCGGGAAGGGGAACAAAGGAAGGGAGTGGCAGGAGGGAAGCAGTTTGAGTTTGGGCTTGGGGCTGTGTGGGCAGAATTCAGGGGATCCTAGCTAGGATCCAAGCACCCTGAAAGCCCAGAGGGACTCGGTGGAGGGGTCCTGACTGTGCCTGCAAGCTCTGCTGTGACCGGTGTTCCTGTTGTCCAATAAACCTTCTGTTTTACTGGCTGGCTGAGAGTCACTGTGGGTCCCAGGAAGAGGGGTGCAGGGCCGGACTCCCCACACTCCGTGACATATGCCCGTTCAGTCCGTCCTGGGGTGGCTGAGAACAATGGGGCGAAGCTAGTGCACAGCTCCTTGATTTGTTGCAGTTGCAGACGTTCCAGGGTTGTGGAGAGGTTCACCTCTTCCACGCCACCGTCTTTTTTCCCGTCGTAGTAGACACCGTCAGGCCACTCAGCATCATCTCCCTGAACTGTAAACTGACAAACCTGTAAGTCTCTGGAATAGAAAGGCTTGAGAGAATTAACATGGTACACTCTGGGCTTTAGTGAGGAATTGGGAAATGCTATGAGGTAGTTCACAGTTCCCAGGCGCTCTTGGACCGTGAATGGCCCTTCCCATGATGCTTCCATCTTATGGGCCTGTTGCACCTTCAAGACCATAACCTGGTCTCCTACCTTGAAGGAACGTTCTCTGGTATGTTTGTCATATCAGGCCTTTTGCTCTTCCTGAGCATCCTTTAGGTTTTCTTTAGCAAGGGCTAAAGAGTGTCGGAGGGTGTTTTGTAGGTTGCTTACAAAGTCCAGAATGTTAGTCCCTGGAGAAAGGGTAAACCCCTCCCATTGCTGCTTCAGCAACTGTAATGGCCCCTTAACCTCGTGGCCATACACAAGTTCAAATGGTGAAAACCCTAAACTGGGATGTGGTACAGCCCTGTAGGCAAACAGCAACTGCTGCAACACTAGGTCCCAATTATTGGAGTGTTCGTTGATGAATTTACGTATCATAGTCCCCAAAGTTCCATTAAACCTTTCCACCAGGCCATTGGTTTGATGGTGGTACGGGGTGGCAACCAAGTGGTTCACCCCATGAGTTTCCCACAGTTTTTGCATGGTCCCTGCCAGGAAATTAGATCCTGAATCTGTAAGGATGTCGGAGGGCCAACCTACCCTGGCAAAAATGTCTGTTAGGGCCTGACACACAGCGTTAGCCCTGGTGTTACCTAGAGCTACTGCTTCCGGCCATCGGGTAGCAAAGTCCACGAAAGTCCGTACATACTGCTTTCCTCTGGTGTCTTTTTTGGGAAAGGACCCAGAATATCCACAGCTACTCGCTGAAATGGGACCTCAATTATGGGGAGTGGCTGGAGAGGGGCCTTGACCTGGTCTTGGGGTTTTCTCACTCTTTGGCATACCTCACAAGACCGGACATACTTGGCAACGTCCTTGCCCATCCCCTCCCAGTGGAAGGACTTCCCCAATCTGTCTTTGGTTCTGTTCACCCAAGCATGGCCACTGGGATGATCATGGGCTAAGCTTAAGAGCTTCCCCCGGTACTTAGTTGGAACCACCAACTGTTTTTGCGGCTGCCATTCTTCCCGGTGTCCACCAGAAACAATCTCCTTGTATAAAAGTCCTTGGTCTGTAACAAACCGGGATCGGTGAGAAGAGCTGAGAGGCAGTGGGGTGCTCCGTGCCACCGCCCAAGCTTTCTGAAGGCTGTCATCTGCTTCCTGCTCAGTCTGGAACTGTTCCCTTGAGGCTGGGGACACCAGTTCTTCCTCAGACTGTGGACTTGGGCTTGGTCCCTCTGGAAGCGATGTAGGTGATGGGGTGTTTCCGTTGCTGGTGAACTGCTCTCCGCTGGTGCACCTGAGGGTATTTCAGGCTCTGGCTGAGCCTTTTGGGTATGGCTGTCTGTTGCTTCTGCCAGTTCTGGCTCGCTGGCGCCCTCTTGCGTTGAGTTTGAAGCTGTGGTTGCAATTGCTGGTGCTGGTTGCTGTTCCAGTTCCGGGCCTGGGACTGGAGGTGCTGTGGCTGTTTCAGTGGTTGGCATGGAATCCGGGTCCACTACCTCTGTCTGGGTCTCTGGTAACACAGATGGGGCGTCTGTGGCCGGCTCAGGAACAGGAATGGGTCTGGAAGCTTGCCTGGTTTGGCTGTGTGAAACCATTCCCACTCTCTTGTCCCGCTTCACCTGGTTGGCCAAGTCTTCCCCCAGTAGCATGGGGATGGAATAATTGTCATAGACTGCAAAAGTCCACATTCCTGACCAGCCTTTGTACTGGACAGACAGTTCAGCTGTAGCCAAGTCTACAGCTTGAGACATGAAGGGGTAAATTGTCACTTGGGCCTTTGGGTTGATGAATTTGGGGTCTACGAAGGATTGGTGGATAGCTGACACTTGTGCCCCCGTGTCTCTCCATGCAGTAACCTTCTTTCCACCCACTCTCAAAGTTTCCCTTCGCTCCAAGGGTATTTGAGAGGCATCTGGGCCTGGGGATCTTTGGTGTGATGGTGGTGTAATGAACTGCACTCGGTTGGCATTCTTTGGGCAGTTGGCCTTGATATGTCCCAGTTCATTACACTTAAAGCATCTTCCAGCTGACCGGTCACTGGGTCGAGGTGGGTTACTGGAGACCGGTGAGGTGGAAGAATAGGGTGTCTGTGGCTTTCCTTGGGTTGTAGGTGGGGTCTTTGGCTGCCCTCGGTTGTAGGGTTTATTGTCAGTGTGCCCTCTGGGGTATTCGTTCCCCTTGACAGTAGCTTTCTTGCTATCTGCCACTTCCATCCCTCTGGCTCCAATCTCCCCCCCCTCGATGAGATTTTTGGGTTTTCCATCTTGTATGTACCGTGTTATGTCCTCAGGCACACCATCCAAGAACTGTTCCATTTGTATGAGGAGGTGCAGTTCGTCCAAGGATTTAACATTGTTTCCTGATATCCAGGCCTCATAATTTTTCCCAACATAGTAGGCGTGTTTGGGAAATGACATATCTGGTTTCCACTTTTGGGTTCTGAAACGCCGACGGACATGATCCGGGGTTATCCCCATTCTGTATCTGGCCTTGGTTTGAAAAAATTTATAGTCATTCATTTTCTCCTTAGGCATTTCAGCTGCCACCTCTGCTAAAGGTCCACTGAGCTGTGGCCTCAATTCTACCATGTACTGGTCTTCAGGGATGCTGTACCCAAGACAGGCCCTTTCAAAATTTTCTAAGAAGGCCTCAGTATCATCACCTGCCTTGTAGGTGGGAAATTTCTTGGGATGTGGAACCATAATTGGTGAAGGGTTGTTAGGATTGGCTGGAGCATGCTGCCCAGCCTGCGCTAACTCCAGTTCATGTTTTCTCTGTTTTTCCCTCTCTTCCCTTTCTTCTTGTTGTTTTTCCATTTCTCGGCGGTAGGCTGCCTCTTCTTCTGCTTGTTTCATTTTGTGGGCCACCTCTTCTTCTTGTAGTTTTCGGTGGCGGGCTGCATTTTTGGTGTCTTCTTGTTTTTGTAGCCTTTCCATCTCTTGTTTGTGAGTTGCCTCATCTCTGGCCATTTGTGTTCTTAGTAGTTCTATCTGTTTTTCCATTGCTTCCAGCTGTATTGCTTCTGGTTTTTGTGACATTCTGGTTCCTGTTTTCTTGTGTTGGGGTGCCCTCCGGTGTTTATTGTCTAAACTGCAGGTTCTCTGTTGCCTCCTGGGGTCTGCCTAGCAACAGTGCCTTTTTCCCTTTCTTCCTCTAGCTAATCTTTTAAATGTAAAGTAAACCAGAAAAACCACTTTATTTGCATGTGTATTGTGCTGGGTACTTGACTCTCAATTGGAGTGCTATTGTCTCACAAAAGACCCTTAATAGTTCCTTAATGGTTCCTTACTTAATATGCAAGCTACTGCCAGGAGAGAACAGAAAAAAAATTTCTCTCTGGTTCCTTTTAAAACCAAACCCTCTCTGCTTAAAAGCCCCTAGCAGAGAAAAGGAAAATATAATATTCCTACTGGCTTCTGGATTCTATCTTTCCACACCACTGCACACCATGTCATAACATTTCTTCCCATATCTGGACCTTAGCGTCCAAAATATGGGTGTTAGCATGAAAACCTCCAAGCTTAGTTACCAGCTTGGACCTGGTATCGCTGCCACCAGCTAAGAATTATATAGTGCCTAGCTCACTGTAGTCTCCCCAAAACCTTCCCTGGGAGACCCCCAGACTCAGATGCCTTGAGTCTTACAACAAAGGGAAATAAACCCCTCCCTTTGTTTCCTTGGTACTTCCTCCCAGGCTCCCCTCCCTGGACGACCCTAGGAGATTCCCTGCTTCCAGTCCTGGAAACACAAGTACCGAGAGATCTAATCTCTCCACCTCACCCAGAGGGTATGCAAAGTCAGGCTTAGTAAATCTAACACAAAGAGATTTTCCCCTTGACTTCTTCCTCCCACCAATTCCCTGGTGAGCTGCAGACTCAATTCCCTGGAGTCCCTACTAAAGAAAAACTCCAACAGGTCTTAAAAAGAAAGCTTTATATAAAAAGAGTGAAAAAGGACATAATATGGTCTCTGTAATAAGATGACAATATACAGGGTCAATTGCTTAAAGGGAAAAAATGAATAAACAGCCTTATCCAAAAAGAATACAATTCAAAACACTCCAGCAACTACACACATGTAAATACAAAAGAAAACAATATAAACCTATTGTTTTACTATCCTTGTACTTACAACTTGGAAACAGAAGATTAGAAAGCCAGGAGATAGAAAAATCACTCTCAGAACCGAGAGGGTCAGACCCAAGACAAAGAACAAAGAACTCACACCCAAAACTTCCCTTCACCCAGATTTGAAAAAGTCTTGTTTCCTGATTGGTCCTCTGGTCAGGTGTTTGGTTCCCTGTGTTAACCCTTTACAGGTAAAAAAAATTAACCCTTAGCTATCTGTTTATGACACACCATGAGAGAAATATCATCATTAAGTATCAGAGGGGTAGCCGTGTTTGCTGCTTTCACAGGACTAAGAGTCCTGTGGCACCTTATAGACTAACAGACGTATAGGAGCATGAGCTTTCATGGGTGAACGCATGGGTGAGCTCATGCTCCTATATGTCTGTTAGTCTATAAGGTGCCACAAGACTCTTTGCTGCACGAGGGGTCAGACTGACAGAGGTACTTCAGTGGGGGGAGGGGAGTCAGCTGCCTGAGTATCTTTGTGAATCTGCATCTAGGCTTTTTTCCGTGCCCTTGTCCACTGGTCTGGCACATTGCAAAGAGACACTGAGAGGTATTTTTGAATCCAGCCTTTAGAAGATATTTCAAGCTGGCCCTCTAAGTCCCCAGAAGGGATGGAAAGTAGGTTATATTGGGATTGATGTCTCTAGGTTTCTGCATACCCAGAAATGGCCTGGACACCTTCCTACTGGTGTGTTAGGGTTAAGCAAGGGGAGAGAACAAAGAGGCAGTTTTAGCCTGTGTCATAAACAGATAGCTAAGGGTTAATGTCTCTTTCACCTGGAACACCTGACCAGAGGACCAATCAGGAAACCGGATTTTTTCAACTTTGGGTGGAGGGAAGTTTGTGTCTGGGGTCTTTGTTTTCTGGCTGCCTGCTTTCTCTGAGCTTTGGAGAAGTAGTTCTGTTTTCTAATCTTCTGTTTCTAAGTGTAAGGACCAAGAGATCAGATAGTAAGTTATATGGTTTCTTTTCTTTGGTATTTGCATGAATATAAGTGCTGGAGTGCTTTGATTTGTATTCTTTTTGAATAAGGCTGTTTATTCAATATTCTTTTAAGCAATCGACCCTGTGTTGTGTCATCTTAATACAGAGAGACCATTTGTATTTTTTTCTTTCTTTTTTTATAAAGCTTTCTTTTAAGACCTGTTGGAGTTTTTCTTTACTTCAGGGAAATTGAGTCTGTACTCACCAGGGAATTGGTGGGAGGAAGAAATCAGGGGAGATCGGTGTGTGTTGAATTGGCTAGCCTGATTTTGCATTCCCTCTGGGGGAATAGGAAAGTCCTTTTTGTTCCAGGACCGGGAACGGAGAGGGGGAGTCACTCTGTTTGGATTCACAGAGCTTGTGTCTGTGTATCTCTCCAGGAGCACCTGGAGGGGAGGAGGGAAAAAGGATTATTTCCCTCTGTTGTGAGACTCAAGGGATTTGGGTCTTGGGGTCCCCAGGGAAGGTTTTTCAGTGGGACCAGAGTGCCCCAAAACACTCTAATTTTTTGGGTGGTGGCAGCAAGTACCAGGTCCAAGCTGGTAGCTAAGCTTGGAGGTTTTCATGCTAACCCCCATATTTTGGACGCTAAGGTCCAGATCTGGGATTAAGGTTATGATAGCCTGTCCTCTTGCAATGTCCAGGGCCTCAGCTCTGCTGAATGGAGATTCCAGCAGAGCCACAACTTGCCTTGAAGCCTCTTCAGTCTTTACAGCTTCTCTGCCCCACAAATGTCCACTCTAATCCCACTTTAACAGCATCATTTTTCATTGCAAAACCCAACTGACCAAACTCCATTTGGGTGACACAAGCAAGAGTTGTGATTTTGCTGTGCAAACTATGCGGTCTGTGCTCACTCACCTTTGGGCCAGATTTGCCGGATAAACCTACATTCCCCTGTGGAGAAATCAGACTGTAAATCACTTGGAAGAACAATACCCCTAGATGTCACTGAGTTCTGATCTCACAACCCTAGCAAAACACAGTCAGCAGCAGCTACAACTCACGCAAGTAATTCCGAAGACACCCTAGGAATGTGGGTGCTGCAGCCAACATGTTTAGACCTGGCTAGTGATTTTGGGTACCCAATCTGAGACATGTTAAAAGGGTGTGTTGGAAAGTGCTAAGCACCCACTCTCTGAAATTAAGGTCCCTGGAAAGTGTCGCAATTTGAGCTCTCTGAAATGACAGTCACAATTAAAAACCTTGGCCTAAGTGTGCCCAAGTCTGCCAGTTGGTGGCCAGGCTCTAAAATTGCCATTCTGTGGCCTGGGACACACTGTGGGTGTATGTCTTTGAACTACAGCAGCCAACACCAGGTAGGACACTTATGGTCTCTAAGCAGCAGGTCTGCCTGATGAGCCAAAGTGGCATCTTCCCTTAGCGGAGCTGTTCGAAGCTGCCTTTTGCAGCTTTTTGAGGTGCTACGTTATGCAGCCACCTGCTCTTTGCTTGCGCTCTGTTAGCAGCTGGACTAATATGCTATCACGTGGGGAGGGGGGAGAAAGCATGTTTTTTTTAATAGCAAGGGTTTGATTGTCCACAGTCCTGTGTTTCAAAATAGCCAAAGTCCTAGAGTCTAAGGCCAGAAGGGACCTGACCAGATCTCACAGTCTGACCGCCTGTATATGACAGGCCACCAGTCAGCCATCCCCACACCCAGCCCAACAGCGCTACAGCCCTCTGGACATTAAACAGTGGTGAGCCACAGGCAGAGAACAGGAGGGACTGTGGTGCAGCCATGCCCAAAGTCCTTGCAATGGCAGGGACCTGATTAAGGCCTGGCTTGACAAAGCCTTCGCTGGGATGATTTAGTTGGTGTTGGTCCTTCTTTGAGGTCTCTTCCAACCCTAATCTTTTATGATTCTAAGTAACAGATTCAGGGGGCGACCCTAGATCTGCACGACAGGGGGAGTTCACCTTCACCTTTGCTTTGCAGTCCCACAGCCTGGGATGAGCTGCGCTGTAATACGATCATGCCCTATGGGCTCTGTAGAGTGTTTAAAGTGCATCGTTTTTGTATCAGAAGCTACTGGATTAATTTGCTAATGACAGGCCACACGGGGCGAGGCCAGATTTCACTAGGGTGACCAGATGTCCTGATTTTATAGGGACAATCCTGATTTGGGGGTCTTTTTCTTATATAGGTTCCTATTACTCCCCACCCCCATCCCAATTTTTCACATTTGCTGTCTGGTCACCCTAGATTTCACTTAGTGCAGCCCCACTGACTCGTCACATTGATTTCAGTGCAGGTACCCAGAGGTAACAGAGCAGAATCAAGCTCAGGGTCTCTTGTTGTCTGTCCTGTCCCCTCTCAGTTCCCATTCATGGCATGGCCCCCACTCACCCTTTCGCCCATGTCCCCCTTCAATCCCGGTTGCCCTGGAATGCCAAAACCTGGACTTCCCTGCAGGGAGAGCAAGGAACACAAATGCATCAAATTCACAGTGCTGCTTGCAGTAAAACACAGTGATTCTTTTGTCCTCCTCTCTTTTCCTGCCTCCCTAGGAAGACTGAGATGAGACTGTCTCTCCCATCGGGCATCAGCAGCATTCAGCAACTTGCAGGAATACAGACCTGGGCTCGGCAGCCAGCATGGAGGTTTTCAGGAGGCACCAGTTCTCATGCAATGGCTCTTAGGTCTTTTGTGCTAGTATCTGCCATGAACATCACATTGAACAAGTCATATCTGGGGGCAAACGCTGCTGCTAGAATTCTGATCAGTGAATGGAGAGAGTGCATCACTCTTGTTCCACCATCATTGCACCAGCTGCCTGTCCGACTCTGCATTAGCATCACGGGTCTGCTCTCAACCTACGGAAGCCTTTGAGAATTCCCCTCCCCAAGCACCAGCTGGAGGTTGCCTGCCCCTGCTCCCTATGTCACCCTGCTTCAGTAACATGTCACGTGGTGTGTCCATTGCTTCAACTATCTATCTCTCCCCTCTCTTAAGCCCATCCACTCAGGGTTCAGAGATGCTGACCTGCTTCCAGTTCATACTATAATTACCACACAGTGTGCTTTGTGCTGCAGAAGACACAAAGGGAGATACAGTCCCACCCCCAGACAGCTTCCAACTCAGCAGACCAGCCTTTGCGTTTAGGGCCAGACGGAAAGGAGGCAGCTCCCACATGATGCATTTCCAGTGAAGAAAGATAGAAAGTGAAAGGAGACATGTATTGCTGGACCTCATTGTCACCCTCCCTCCTTACAACATACTTATCTCAAAGTCTTTGGCCTCAGTGTGCCACTGCAAACATCGGGGGCTACCATGCATGGACCGTGCACACCAGTTTGGCTTAATGAGACGTTCAGTCCACATTGTGGCGTTCTTTGCAGACACCCACAATATACAATTTGAACCCCTAAAGGAACTGAAAGTTTCCAGTGCCACAAGCATAGCCTTTACCTTCTCTCCTTTATCTCCTTGTTTTCCTTTGTTTCCCTGTGGTCCTGTGAGGCCGACAGGTCCAATATCCCCCTAAGTGTGAAGAAGTCGCAAAGTTAGTAATGTCCTATCCAGGGCTTGCCCTTCCTGTGTGACTGCTGGAATCCATGCAATGTGTAGTTCACAGTTTTCAATCCACTCGGATGACTAGTTTCGTTGAGAAATCTACCCATTTATCTTCGGATTTTATCTTGCCGCCCGTCACCGTAGTATCTGGGTGCCTACTATGTAAAAATCAATATCTATAGTTAAGTCCCTAGTGGATTTCATGGAGTCTGAGGCTCTGAAAATAATATCCTTAGCTGTGAAAAACTGTGCAACAGGGGAAGGAATTAGCAGCGTTAGCCGGACTTTGCTCTCATGTACACCGGTTTAACTCCATTGGAGCAACTCCTAATTTACACTAGTGTAAATGTGATGAGACACTGGCCCAGGAGTTGTCTGCTATGAAGCTTCAAAAGAGGCTGATATTTTACCAACAAAAGTTATAAAAGGTCTGAAGATTAGGACGTATGAGGCAAGGAGAAAGCTAAGGACCTCGCAGACCCTTCTGTCAGCATGCCACAGAATGGAATGAAATGTTTTGAGACCCAGACAGCAACCAAGAGAGTATTGCCAAGTCCCATAATGGGAGGTGGGTCTCATGAGAGGATCCATCTCTTATAGGAGTGCCCCACAGAATGGAAACGGTTGGAGAACAATGGGGGTAAATGCACTGGGCACGCTCAAGCTTAAAGAAAAGAAAAGCAGCAGTTTGTCATGTTGTAAGGGGGGTGTTAGGAAGAGGAGTTGAGGGATATATTAGCCTTCTTAGGCAACAAAATCAGTAGTAGCCAGAAGGGCTGCAGCAGGGAAAATGTAGCCTAAGTTCTGTAGTTCTAAGTGTGGCAATGAGCTGCTAAGGCAGCGGTCCACAGACTTTTCAGGGTTGCAGCCCACCCAGGAGCCATGGCTGGGAGTGGGACCATGGCTCTGGGAGGGCAGAATGCTGACAGGGGTAAGGGGGCTGAGGTTGGGGCCGGGGCTGGGAATGGAGCCATGGGCAGGGGTCAAGGCTGGGGCCAGGTGCAGAGCCCCATCTTGGGGCAGGTCTGGGGTTGGGAGCAGAGACCCAGCCGGGGGCAGGGCTGGGCGCAGGGCTGGGAGCCATGGCTAGGGTCAGGGCCAGAGCAGAGCTGGGGGTAGATCAGAGCTAGGTGGCACTCCCGCCCTGCCCCCCCCCCGGGGGGCTGGCTGGGGCTCTGCCAAAAAACTAGGGGGGTGCACCCCAGTTTGGGAACCACTGTGCTAAGGGAAGTACCAGAGTTAGAACATTCCAGACCAGACACATCCATAAGGGTGGGGAAAAAAAGGAAAATAAATCAATCCTGCTGTCAAGCAGGTGCATGGCATGGCTAATACAGCAGGTGATCTCTTCCACCTCTAAGAAGTCCCTGGATTTTGGAAACTGAGTTTACTCCAGCAATGTCAACACCTCTCCACTTAGACAGAGTCCAGAGTCTGTCCTGGGCACTGGGTCTGTGCTTTACTAACCTCCTTAACCAGTACCCCACAATCTAAGCCTTTTCCACAAGCTGACCCTAGAAACAGAAATGCTGGAAGCAAATTTACATCTACGTGTCTAGATGTTATGTGAGGGTTTAAATTTGCTTGCATATAAACAAGAGAAAGATTAATGGGGCAGAATCATCATTGCTGATCATGTGTCATTATACGCAGACTTTGAATACAGCTTCCATATGAGGAAAGACTAAAAAGACTGGGACTGTTCATTTTATAAAAGAGACTGAGCAGGGGAGAAGATATGCTAGAGGCCTATAAAATGATGAAGGGTGTGGGGAAAGTGAATAAGGAAGTGTTATTTACTCTGACACACAACCAAGGGGCCACCTAATGAAATTAATAGGCAGTAGCTTTAAAACAAACATAAGGAAGTACTTCTTCACACAACACACAATCAACCTGTGGAACTCATTGCCAGGGGACGTTGTGAAGGCCAAAACTATAACTGGATTCAAAAAAATAACTAGATAAGTTCATGGAATATAGGTCCATCAATGGCTATTAGACAAGATGGTCAGGGTCACAACACTATGCTCTGGGTGTCCCTCAGCCTCTGACTGCTAGAAGCTGGGACTAGATGCTAGGGGTTGGATCACTCAGTTGCCCTGTTCTGCTTAGTCCCTCTGAAGCATCTGGCCCTGGACACTGTCAGAGAGAGTATACTGGCTAAGTGGACCACTGGTCTGACCCAGTATGACCATTCTTATGTTCCAGTCTCTGTTCACTTGAACTCTGTCATTTCATGAGGCCAGGTCTCCATATATCCCAGGAATCTCAGTGAGTAAAATGGTACTCAGCCCTAGTCTTCTTAGGCAAAGGTCTCATGCAAGTCTAAAGTTGTTCTGCATAGTTAACTTACTCTGGCACCCTTCTTGCCTGGAGGTCCAACAACCTAGGAGAAAAGGAAGCCACATAAGTGTCCTCTTTATTTAGAGGAATTATGTCCCTGCCACAGGTGGATATTAGAATCATGGAATCATAGAAGATTAGGATTGGAAGAGACCTCAGGAGGTCATCTAGTCCAACCACCTGCTCAAAGCAGGACCAATCCCCAACTAAATCATCCCAGCCAGGGCTTTGTCAAGCTGGGCCTTAAAAACCTCTAAGGCCACGTCCAGACTACCCGCCGTATCGGCGGGTTAAAATCAATTGCTCGGGGATCGATATATCGCGTCTAATCTAGACGCGATATATCGATCCCCGAGCGCGCTTATATCGATTCCGGAACTCCATCAACCCCAACGGAGTTTCGGAATCGACAGGGAGAGCCGCGAACATCGATCCCGCGCGGTGTGGACGGGTGAGTAATCCGATCTTAGATATTCGACTTCAGCTACGTTATTCACATAGCTGAAGTTGTGTATCTAAGATCGATTTCCCCCCCCTAGTGTGGAGCAGCCCTAAGAAAGGAGATTCCACCACCTCCCTAGGTAACCCATTCCAGTGCTTCATCACCCTCCTAGTGAAAAAGTTTTTCCTAATATCCAACCTAAACTTCCCCCACAGCAACTTGAGGTCATTGCTCCTTGTTCTGCCATCTGCCACCACTGAGAACAGCCCAGCTCCATCCTCTTGGGAACCTTCAGGTAGTTGAAGGCTGCTATCAAATCCCCCCTCATTCTTCTCTTCTGCAGACTAAATAACCCCAGTTCCCTCAGCCACATTCAGATCATGTTACACTGTGGTTTGAGTGGGGGAGGACACAACTCAAGTTTCAAAGCAAAATAAGCTCAGTCTACTTCCATTACCGCATAGGACCTTGCGCCCTGTGTTTTAATGGCAAAAGCTGACTCCTGTACTGTATCCAACACCAGAAAGGACTATAGACCTGATCCGAAACCCATTGAAAAAGACTCCCATATATTTCAGTGGGCTTTGGATCAGGGTCTATGTAAGCCCAAGTGTGGGATCCAAAGGTAATTCACCTTCAGGGTAGCGGGGCCAGTTAACTGGTCCAGACTTACCCAGAACAGCCCAAGGACTTTATTACACCAGGGCTGAGCCTCGATGGATCCAGCAGGCCTCAGTATCTATCAGAATAAATTTAAGTGCCCTCGTAGTGCCCAAATCAGCCCTATGCTAACTCTCATAACGGGAGATCAGATTAAATGGATTGGATTAGACTATAAAATCTTTGGGGCCAGGATTGTCTTTCTAGCACCATTCTCAGTGGGGCCCCAGTCTTGATCAGGGCCTTTCAGGAAATCGCATATTACAGAAGAAATAGCAGTAATCACTAATGTGGAACTGGCTTTCAGAATTCCACCACCGAGGAGCCTGGTTTTCAGAGGTCAGTGCAACGTGTGAATCCATGTGACTTTAACAGTGAGTGTGAATAGATGGTTCAGTAAGAGTTCCTGAGTTCTTCAGCTTTTCATGCTGCCTGCTGTAAAGCTGTGTGTTAAGCCGCACAAGCCATGTCTGTATTGTACAGTGAGTGATGCAGTATCTATTGTGCAGTTGAGTTACTAGAACCATTGTCCACTCATAGTTACCCCCATGGCCGGAGCACCTGGAAAGCCCTGACTTCCCTGAAAGAAAAGAGGAAATACATAAAGTTACAAGTTAGAAAATTAAATGCTTTTATGCTTATAAAAACCTACAGCATCATTTCTTAAACCAGCCCCCAGCTCAGGCACAGAAGGACAGAAGTAAGACATTAGGATGATGCTTAGGGCCCTACCAAATTCACAGTCCTTTTTGGTCAATTTCACAGCCATAGGATTTTAAAAATCATAAATTTAGTGATTTCAGCTATTTAAATCTGAAATGTCATGGTGTTGTAACTGTAGGGGGTCCTGACCCAAAAGGGGAATGGGGGGGTCATAAGGTTATTGTAGGGGAACTGTGGTATTGCCACCCTTACTTCCGCACTGCCTTCAGAACTGGTCTATGTATAGTATAGGACAAATGTATAGAAAAGACCAGATTTCATGGTCTGTGATGCATTTTTCATGGCCGTGAATTTGGTATGGCCGGAATGATGCTGTGTGTCTTTCATTGGCCCAACGCCCCGTCGTTGTCATTATGAATGACTGTGATGAATAAGAACGATCACTGGCACAGGGAAAGAGCGTGAGAGATGTACACTATTGGCTGGGGTTTGGGCATTCACCTGGGATGTGGGAGACCAAAGTTCAAGTCCCTTGCTCCAGTTACTTTTTACATTAAGTGGAACAGGTTGAGAGAGCTCGACAGAAGAATAGCCCATGGCGCAGTCACCGGAGATGAGAGGAGAGAGACCCAAGTACAGCAGGCAGAGGGGGGAATTGAACCAGGGTTTCCTACACCCCAGGTAAGCACCCCTAACTATTGAGCTAAAGGAGACCCCACCACTACTCATTTTGTGAATCTAGTTCTTTTAAAATGCCAGAAACAAAACATTTTTGTTAACCTCAAAATGGATTTTTTTCCCGAGTTGATGAATTTTTTTGTAGTTTTCCGATTTGGTTTGACCCAAAATGAATTTAATAAAAATTTCAGAGCTGCCAGTGAACTGCAAAAATCAGTTATTCCCCCTGCCCTGCTTGGAACACAATGTACCATAAGAGAGGAAATTTGTAAAGGGAGCTAGACGCAGTCACTATTTTAAGGACATTATCTGATTATCAGGAATCCTGACTCCTGTTCTTTGCCCTGGATCCTCGATCTAAATGACCCACCTGACCCCCCCACCCCATATTACTTACTTGGTCTCCTTTCTGCCCCACCATTCCTGGAAGACCCTGTAAAACATCAAAGGAACATGTCCAACAGGTTAAAAATACTTCGGTTGTTTAATTCCAGGGTCCCGAAGGGACCACATTGTACAGCAGGGACAATCATAGTGTCAAGTTGTGTCTTCATGGTGCATTTAGCTGTTAGCTTCTCTGATAAGACTTCCCCCAAAAGGGAGCTAGACGTGATAATGATTATAATGCCATGAAAACTCACCCATTGGGGAGTGGAAGGAGGTCACCAGCACCTGGAACATAGACTACCCCTCAGCCATCAGATGGGAACATTGATCATGAACGTGGGCCCAATTTGAATAGGGCGAACTAGAAGCGATAAACTCTATGGCCCACTACTGGGATTTTCAACAAAAGCCCAGCCCTACGCCATGGAGTAGCTCTTTTTCAGGGACCTCCAACCAGATCCACATGCACATGCAAATCTCATTAGAAATTCTGTTCTCATGAGATTTCCCACCCAATTTTTAACTGAAAGAAGTTTGAATACAAGACCAGAAGGCACCCATACCAGCCCCCACTCTAAGGGCTTTTGGGGGTGAGAGAGATATCTGCCAGTCAGTAGGAAACCTAAATCAAACTCTGCGACACCCAAATCTCACCACCTCACTGCCATTCCAGGAGGCTAAAAGGGGATGGGACTAGTCTTCAACCTGAATGCAGCTAGGGTGACTAGATGTCTCAATTTTATAGGGACAGTCCTGATATCTGGGGCTTTTTCTTATATAGGTGCCAATTACCGCCCACCCCTAGTCCTGATTTTCCACACTTGCTATCTGGTCACCCTAAATGCACCCATTGCTGACTCACGTTAATGAAGAGCCTGATTCTCATTAATACCATGTTTCTTTCACACCATTCTGGCAGGTAAAAGGCCCATTTTAATGCCTCTTTACCCAGAATGGCGTAAAGGGACATTCGTGTAAATGAGAGCCAGGTTGAGCATCTCTAGCAATGGGAGATGCCAAACAGAGACTACAATATTTGCAAGAGCTGTTGAAAGCGGCTCCAAAGGCACCACGATATTTAAAACGAGCTGGCTCTGCAATGGTCTCATCAAGAAAGGGTTTGGGATGGTTCCATTTGTTACAGGCAAGCTTATTCTGACAGCAGCTTGTCAAGCAACTTGATTGGCTTACAGCAATTCCTTGAAGTCCCTTCGGTCCCATTTCTCCACGTTCCCCCTGCAAGCGACAGAAAATACATAAGGATATTAGGTGCGTAAGAGTTGCCAGAACAGACCAATGGTCCATCTACTTCAGCGTCTCTTTGACAGAACCTGGTGCTCAAAACTTCAGAGGAAGTCACCTGCAGGGGAGATATCTTCCTGTCCCCAGCTGGTGATGAGCCCATGTCCTGAAGCATGAGGATTGGTAGCTTATTTTTATCCTAGCTGCAAATGCTAATAAAAATGCCCAATTTTATTTTGATCTTTGATTTAATAATTAAATGAAAGTGCAGAAGGAATGTGCCTTGGGGGTCTGTAAAACAACAAATATGCATGGGAAATATTCCTCAGAAGAAAACTGAATACACATTCAACAGGCTAAGACCCCTCAGATATTAGGTCCAATTCTGCTGCCAACCACACTGGTTTTTGACCAGTGTAACTCCACCAACTTTATCTTTAACCTATACCAGTATGACCAAGAGCAAAATCAGGCCTATTCTCTCTCCTCTCTTATGTCCAAGCAACATTTATTTCTATCAGTTTAAGGACCCTTCTCACCTTCTCCCCTTTGATACCTGCTTGGCCTTTTTTACCCTGGAAAATGAAAGATGCTTTTGTTACGATAAAGATCCATTTGCAAGGAAATATCAGCCAAAGGACATGCAAACCCTGCACTCTGCAGGAGAAAGAGCTTTGGATATTCCTTCGAGGAGTTTGCAAAGCAAGAGGATAAATATCTTTGTTTTAATATCAATAGACTTTGCATTCATATATTACCCTTCAGGTGAGGATTTCAAAGAGCCAGACAAATAATTAATTCTCACAATATTGTGTGTATTATGGTAACACCAGCTGAGATTGGGGTCCCATTTTACTGGGGTAGTTTGGGCTCTAAATTCACTGAATTTTTTTTTTTAATCTTTAATTTTGGTTCACCCAAACCCTACCTTTGGGCCAGTCAGTCCTTCTCCTCCAGGCAATCCTGGTTCACCCTAAACAACAACAAAAAAAAATGTGATATCCCTGACTGTCCCATGTAGTCAGTCCCAGAAAGAGCTCATTAAAAACACCAGTAGTTATAGGCCTAAGACCCCTTACAGAAAACACCTAGTCACGCCTTTTTCTTTTCTTAAAGAGGGGCAATTGCACATGCAAAAATGCACATACAAAAATGCACATACAAGTGCATGCCCACATTTGTGTACACAGTACCATGATTGCACATGCAAAGGGCAAATTAGATGGCTGTTTGCATGTGCAAACACCCAATTCCCATGGATTGTTATAAACATGCACATGAGTTTTTCCCCATGCAAGCAGTATTGTGTGTTGGAGGGGCAGTTCTTTAGAAAGCAAGTTCTCCATTAGCTAGACAAGACAGTCTGAAGTGAGTCATATGTCCGTCTCCCAGAGCTGCTGCTCTGCAGAATCCTCTCCAAGCAATACGCCACTTCATGCTGGAGAGGCATCGAAGAGAAACAGTGATAAGAAGACTGAATTAGCCAGACCCGACCATTGGCCAGTTAGGTTCGGTGTCCTGCCTACAGCAGTGGCTGACGTCCCATGCTTCAGGGAGAGAGCAACTGCTCACTCAATCGTGCATTTAGCTACTCGTTCAGTGCTACATATAGGGGCCAGGAGATCTTCCCAGCCCATGGAGGTGAGCACTTCATGCCCATAGATTTGATTATCTTTCACATACCTAAGCCACTCTCAGGGCTTTTTTTTATTACATCAAGAAATCACAGTATTTGACTCCCTGATCCTTGTCCAGCAGTGAATGTCACAGGCTGATGCATCAACATTTTCCTCACCCTCAGGTGGCAAAATCCTCCCCACTCACTGAGTCACTTCCCCAACAACCATTGCCATCCATTTGTGAGGGGCCTCTCTCACGTACACTTTGTACACAGTAGGGCTGCTTACCAGCAGGTCAGGATTCTGTACCAGATATGGACTGGCTACAGGCCGGGGCAGCTCTATGGTTTTTGCTGCCTCAAGCACGGCAGGCAGACGGGCGGCCTTTGGCGGCACGCCTACAGGCGGTCCACTGGTCATGCGGATTAGGCGGCGTTTCTGCAGGAGGTCCGCCGGTCCCGTGCCATCGGCGTCCCCCGGAGGACCTCCCACAGGCATGCCACCAAAAGCTACCTCCCTGCCGCCCTCACAGGGCCCGGCAGGCCGCTCCCGGTGGCTCGCCGCCCCAGGCACATGTTTGCTGCGCTGGTGCCTGGAGCCGCTCCTGGCTACAGAGCTCCCTTCTCAGAGCAAGACACACCAGATGTGTTCATTAGAAGATCCTTTCATGCATTGCCAGCAATGGCGGAGGTTAGCTTTAAAAAGGTCTGTTGCCTTATGGCTGAACAGTATAACAGTTTAATATGCCTTTACAGACACCTTTCACCTTGCCAGCCTCCACCAAGAACTAGGGCTGCCAACTTTCTAATGGCACAAAACCGAACACCCCTGCCCCACCCCCTCCCCCAAGGCCCCACCTCTTCTGAGGCTCAGCCCCCACTTGCTCCGTCCCCCTCCCTCCGTCACTTGCTCTCCTCCACCCTCACTCACTTTCACCAGGATGGGGCAGGGGGTTGGGGTGTGAGTTCTCTGGCTGGTGGTGTGGACTCAGGTGAGACCAGGGTTGAAGGGTTTGGGGTACAAGAGGGGGCTCCTGGCTGGGGCTGAGGGGGTTCAGAGTGTGAGAAGGAGGGAGGGCTCCAGCTGGGGGTGTTGGCTCTGGGATGGGGCCAGAAATGAGGGGTTCAGGGTGCAAGAGGAGGCTCTGGGCTGAGGTGCGGGGGTTGCAGGCTCCATTTGGGGGTGTGGGTTCTGGGGTGAGGCCAGAGATGAGGGATTTGGAGTGCAGGAGGGGGCTCATGGCTGGGGCAGGGGGTTGGAGTGTGGGATGGGGTTCAGGGTATGCAGTCCCGCCAGCGGTTACTGTGGCTCCTAGGAAGCGGCTGTCAGGTTCCTGCAGCCCCATGGCTCATGGGCAGCCAGGGACGGGAGGCTCCGTGCCCTGCCCTTGCACCCACAGATGCCCCCACCACAGTTCCCATTGGTCGCAGTTCCCGGCCAATGGGAGCTGCGAAGTCAGCACTCAGAGCGGGGATAGCACATGGAGCATCCCTGGCCGCCCATGCACCTAGGGGCCGCAAGGACCTGGCAGTTGCTTCCAGAAGCTGCACAGAGCTATGGCAGGCAGGGAGCCTGCCTTAGCTCCCCTGCACTGCTGACAGGACTTTTAACGGATCAGTTGGTGGTGTCAACCGGAGCCACCAGGGTCCCTTTTTAACTGGGTATTCCAGTCAAAAACTGGATGCCTGGCAACCCTACAAGGAACCTAGGAAATCCCAGGCTGGATCAGAGCAGAAACCACCAGATGTTTCAGAGGATGGCATTCAAACTGGACGTTAGGAAGATGTGGGATAATCTGTCCCCCACTTTCAGACTCATCCTAATCCCTAATAGTTAGAGGTTAAGACTTGAAGTATGAGTTTTAATCTGTCTTCAAAACCGGAGCGGTTTCTGATGCCCTAGGCGGATGGCCACTTCGCCGCCCCCTGCGGGTCCGGTGGACCTACCGCAGTCATGGCGGTGGACGGTCCGCTGCTGGAAAGGCTCCAGTGGAGCTGCCGCAGTGATGCCGGCGGGTGGTCGGCTGGTCTAAAGGCTCCGGTGGACCTGCCGCAGGCATGACTGCGGTAGGTCCGCCGGAGCCTTTAGACCAGCGCACCGTCCGCCAAAATGACTGTGGCAGCTCCACCGGAGCCTTTCCAGCAGCGGACCGTAGGCCGGCATGACTGTGGTAGGTCCACCGGACCCACGTGCAGCTTCCCCGGCAAAATAGCACCCCCAAAAAATTCTGGTGCCCTAGGCCATTACCTAGGTTGCCTAAATGGTAGCGCCGGCCCTGCTTCAAAAAATGGATGGATGTTAGCATTAACTACTGCAACCCTGGATATTCTGGCTAGCCACATAAATGGGAATATAAGATAGAGGACTCGAAGGGATCTCTGTGTCACTGTGTCCAATCCCGTTATCACAAGATGCCACATCATATTGTCCCATTCATAAACGTATCAAGCTCCATCTTAAAACTGCTTAGGTCGTTTGCCCCCCACTACTCGTATGGGGAGGCTGTTCCAGAGCTTTACTCTTCTGATGGGTAGAAGCCTCCTTCTAATTTCCAGCCTAAAATGTATTCATGGCCAGTTTCTACCCACCCAGTAATTTTTTTTTTTTGAGTCTTGCTGGATTCTTGGCCTCAATGTCACCCTGTGGTAGGGTGTTCCACTGTCTAATTATGCTTTGTGTGAAGAAGGATTTCCTTTCACTGGTTTTGAATCTGGGTAGTGTCATTGTATTCTATGCCACAAGTGATGTCTGTCCACCTTCCCCGTCAGAAGGCCACCACCCATTTCCAAACCACTCTAGCACAGGTCCAACATGGATGAGTGTTTTTGATACCTGCCTTTTGTCCTTGTGCTCCGGGTGGTCCCATTTCCCCCTGAAAAACAGAGAGAGAGGAGAGCGCTCAGCCTCTGGGACTCATTGCTGGCTCTTCTCCTCTTCATCATCACCACCACCATTCTTCAGTGTTTTTCTCCTTTTTCAACCCCAGCAGCAGTGCACGAATTTCAATCACACCTCTCCATTGTGATCCAGCTATTTACAAAGGGCTGATTTCAGCAATGCCCATCCTTCGCCTATTAGATTGTCACCTCCAACAGTTTGCTAAATCCAGTTCCATCAAACAGTGAAGACACAGGCATCTTGCAAGGACAGAGCAATTCCTACCAGGTGTTTAGAGGCAAAGGGCAGCGTTCTGGAAGCCCAAGCAGGATTTTTGTGCCACAAGTCCAGCTGCACAGGAACTCCAGGCACTGCTTGGCACAGCAGGGATTTGGGAGCAGAACTGGTGGATCTGCCACCAATCGTTTCCCTTAGCAGAGGGGGAGGCCAGGTGCTGCACAGGCTGCAGCAAACATAGTGGAATAGCTCCACTTCTGTTCCATGGCCTAGGTGCCTTCCTTCTCTACAGCCCCACTGGAACACCCCAGAGTACAGGCCGTGAGGCTCAAGGTGCTCATTGGGACCAGTGTTTGGGCGTTAATGCCATGCAGATCAGATGCTAATTAGCTCATACTGACTCCTCCCCAAGCTGGAACCCTGCAGCAACATGGTGCTCACAGCCAGGTGAAATTCTCTCCTACCTCTGAGAAAATAATGTCCAGTCCGAATTCAACAAATGAGGCTGCATCTACACTGGGCTTTGCTGCCAAGCACCTTGCTATTCCTGGTTTAGTTCTACTGCAGTAGTCACAATGGGCACCAAGGTTCCCAGTACTGATGGTGTTTAAGTCACTGAGTCCTCCCACCCTAATGAGAGATGGTCTAAAAACCAGGATAAAAATGCTGGTGGCCACTGCCACCTTGTCTGCACTAGCCTTCCCACTAGAGCTGGTGGAAAAAAGCAGGAGGTTCCATAGAAAATGTTGACAAAAATGGGGGGAAAATACATATTTCAATTTTTGGTAGAAATTTGAATATAGGTCTACATCTCCCATGATGCACCATGATCTCCCCTTTTGGAGACAGGAGGCAGTACATCATGGGAGTTCCTGGCCATGGTGCTTCCTGGGAGATGTAGTCAGTCTGGGGAGCTCAACACATAGAGGAGCGTGAGGACATGGGGCAATGGGGCAGCACATCCAATTTGAAATATTTTGGTTTCAGCCAAAATATTTAGGTTTTCTGACTGAAAACTATAGAAATTTTCATGTGAAAGCAGATAAATATTGTTCAGAGAGGTCTAGCATGAGTATACCTAGGCAATTTGGGAATCACCCCCCTAGCTTCAAGTATGGACAGAACCTGTGATCATCTAGTCGGACCTTCTGCATAACTGAGGCCACAGAACTACAAGGACAGATGTAGTTAACAAAAAATTGAACCAAAAAACTAAATTTGGAGTGTGAAGGAAAAGGGGAAGGACAGAGGTTATCTACTGCACATGTACAAACCTGGTTGCAAAGATTAAACATACCTTTCCTCCTTCTGCTCCCTTAAAGCCAGGTGTGCCTGGAATGCCGATCCCTGCGTCCCCCTGAAAAACAAGCACAGCCTAAGTGAAGGTAACACTCCAGAGGGAGAAGGGGAAAAAGGAACAAAAAACAAGAAAAGAAAAAAGAAAAGGCGAGACTGTAACTGAAATCAGTCCTATCTACAGCAGCGTCTCTGAACTCCCACTGGGGGCCAGCAATTTAGTGCAGGACCATTTTGTCTGGAGAAGTGTCTAGTGATGTAGCCTCAGCATTACAGGGTTGTATTTATAAGTTTGGTCTAAGTTGCCTGGAAAGAGAGACAAGTTCAAAAAACAGGATAGTAGAGGTTTCAGGTGAGATGTGAAAGAGGATGGGGATAAAGGAGGTGGGGACACCAAAGGAGGCCATCCCATGGGAGAGGAGAAGGCCCTGGCATCTGCAATGGCCAAACCATGCAGATCCACAGAGAGGAAACAAGTCAGAGGAACAGGGAAGGCTGACTTGATAGACAAAGAAGTGGGCTGTAGCCCACGAAGGCTTATGCTCAAATAAATTTGTTAGTCTCTAAGACGCCCCAAGTACTCCTGTTCTTTAGACAGACAATGTCTATTCTGTTCCATGATATTGGCTACAGTACGTTCATGCAGCAGGGGGAGCCATGGTGACGCTTCTCCATCCTCACACTTGGTACATGCTGCCATTACAGCAACTCAGCTATTTCTGTCCCCTCTGGGCAGATGAAAAGTAAAGACATATTACATGGGTAATGACCTTTTCTCCCCTTGGCCCAGGAATTCCAGGAGCACCATCCAGCCCGAGGGGGCCAGGCAAACCGGCTTTCCCCTGAGAGAGAGGAAGAGAATCTGGTTCAACGCAATGCCTGTCATGTCCAAGGCATTTAGGACTAGTGCCAAGCCACATGATAAAAATGAGGCCCCACAGAGTGCTGGGAATTAGCTCATACAGCATCTTAGCCAGTGAACGCTCGTGCCCTCCAAAGAGGGGAGTGTGACGCTACCCAGAGACACCTCACTCTTTGGCTTTCTCCACTACCTCCAGCTTTTGGGCCTCTCTTCTGGCCAGCTCTAACTGCTGCTTCTCATATTCCACGAGCACAGCTCTAATCCCTTCGTAGTTGTGACTGCAGCTTCCAGGCCACGGTCAGCACAGAGGTTTTCCAATTCTAGTTCGGGAAGTTTAGCATATGTCTCCAGCTTACTCATCCTGCCTTTCCCTTTCCCTAGTTCCCTTACTGAAAATAAACAAACGGAAAATAACAAATCGTAACCTTTTTTCTTCACCCGTTCCCATCCTTCTCACCTTGGACTCTTAGTATCTATGTTACCTGGTGAATAAATTCCAGGAGCGTGACCCATGGCTAACCAGCAAACAGGGTGTGGATCCTGCCAACTATGCCTCAATGACATTTCCCAGGATGCATTGCTCTCCACCCCACTCTAAGCAACAGCCTGTGTCTGACAGGCTCCGTCTGGCCCAAAGTGACTATTGGCGAAAGTTCAGCACCAGGCTGTACTCACGGTCTCTCCCACATCTCCTTTGTCGCCTTTGGTGCCGCTTTTCCCTCGAGGCCCCTGTAAAATTCACGAGAGACTCTCACCACCTAGAATACCACTGCAGGTTTCCAGGAGCTGCCCTCAGTATCAATCATATGTTCAGTGATTGATGCTCATGCATTAAAGAATCTTTTGGATACAATGGCACCCCAGAGACTGCTGCAGCCTGCGCCAGGACACAAGCTGCAGCAGAGACCAGTGGTACAGGAGAGAATCATACTTGACTTACTGTGTTACTGTGGCCAGTGATGGTCGTAGGCCTACCTATGCTACTCAGGCAGCTCCCTCCCTGCATCTCACACACACACATATACACATACACGCGCACACACACACGACCAAAGCAACACTACTAGCACCACCAGACAGATCAGGGATTGGAGGGAAGCGAGTGGAGAGAGGGGAGGGGACCAAAAAAAGGAAATGTCTCTTCTTGGCTAGGTCCCAGGCTGAGCATCACAGGGGCATGTATTCAATCCATTAGGCAGTTTAAAAATAAAATGCAGGGCCATCAGTCAGTTGCTGAGACTGACAGACAGACATGTTGCATGCAGTCTAGTTGAAGCCATGTTGGTTCCAGGATTTTAGAGAGACAAAGTGGGTGAGGTAATGTCTTTTATTGGACCACCCTGTATTGGTGAGAGAAATGAACTTTCGAGCCACACAGAGCTCTTCCTCAGATCTGACAGACAGACAGAGACACACACCCACATACAGGGGATGAAACTAGGAGAAAATCTCAGCTACTTACTCTACGACCTGCGTCTCCTGGCTCGCCCTGAAACAGAGGACAGAGAATGATACAGCCTCAGAACAAGACAGGAGCGATCTTGTTTCCTTCTCAGGGGCCCCCTCCCCTTACGCTGGAGCCTCCTCTCGAAGACCTAAGCAATCCGGGCTGCAGTCTGCCCCACTGGGATCGTTCTGCCCCAGATATGTGAGGGGAGCCACTTCCCATGTTTGCACCCAAGCAAGATGCTGCAGGATTCACCACTTGGCCTGTGCTTTCCTGCCATTTCAAAGCAGGTGCCAGGATTGTTTTTTTATTTTTGTTGTTGTTGTTGTTGTTGTTTGTTTCCTTCTGCAAATTCAGCACCGGGGCTGACAGTCCCAAAGGTCGAAGCCCTCTACCCAGTGATGAGCTCCCAAAATCCTAAGAACGGTTCCCTATAGGGTCCTCACCAAAGACCCGATAGGGAACTGTGTGATGAATACAAGCCCCATGTACCTGTCTCCGCCCCCGCAACTCGACCCCAACCCATGTCCTGCCCCTAACTGCCCTTCTCAGAACTTGCAACCCATCAACCCCTCACCCCGCTCCTTGTCCCCTGACCACCCCCTCCAAAGACCCCCCCACCCCACCCCTCAGGACCCCACTCAAGTCACCCCACTCCCTGTCCCCTGACTGCCCTGACCCCATCCACCATCCCCCTGAAAGATCCCTGGAACTCCCACACCTCCCCAACCTCCCTGTTCCCTATCCCCTGACCATCCCCCCCCAGAACCTCTGCCCCCTCCAACCGCTCCCTGCCCTTTAGCCAACCTCTCCTCCCAGCCCCAGCCTGGATGCTCAAAGTGGAAGGAGTTGCAGAGCTGCACTAGAGTCGGTGGCATGGCGCACTGGGGCTTTGCGACGGGGGGAAAGGAGAGGCCTGGGCAGCATCCCAGCTGGGAGCTCAAGTGGGCCTGACAGGACGGTCCTGCAGGCCGAATGTGGCCCGCAAACCTGAGTTTGCCCACCTGCCAGCCACTTTAATAACCGGTTCTACACCAGCTTCTAAATTTAACAACCGGTTCATGTGAACTGGTGTGAAATGGCTCCAGCTCACCACTGCCTCTACCCCCAGGACAAGAATAGCTGCAATACGAGCGTCCACTACACTTCACATCCCAGAGGTATCCACCCTGGAGAGCCAACTTGGAGACCACCTCTTGGGCTGCGAGGGGAGTTCAAGTCCCACTCCACCATTGTCTTCTGCTTAAACTGTCTAGGAGGTGGCTGAGTAGGGAGGCAACTATTGACAACTGGGCTGCGCACATTGCAAGCTGGGCTTAAATATTTCACCTCAGCCATGGAACCACCCCCAGATGGTAATAAGTTTCACTCACTCCTGTCCCAGGCTGCATTCAAACTGCCCCCCAGGTCCTCTGAAACTGCAGTTGGACCTCATTGTCTTGTGATGAGAGGTCAGGGTACAGAGAGAGGCCTGGTCCTGCACTCAGACATCACCAGTAAAGCCCCATTGGTGTCAGTGGCACAGGGTTAATTTGCAGATGTCTAGGAGGCCTGATCCCTCGCTGTGTGACAGGCCGGGGGGATGTGGATTCCCCCTGCCTTGACAAGGTTAACCCCCCTAGTCACACCACATTGAGCACACACCCCCAGATGTCTATGGTGGAGCAATGCAGACGAATGGCTAGTTCACAGTCACACACACCTTCACAGACATCCCAGGCGGGCCCTGTGGCCCTGGTGGTCCTGCTGCTCCAGGAACTCCCGGCTGCCCTTTCTGCCCCTGAAATGATTCAAGCCAAACATTTGAGAGACACAAGCTCTACCCCAGTGACCTTTACTCCCACTCCTACCGAAGCTGAGCAGCATATGGGCCAAGGGTAAGTGCCCCGTGTCACTCAGTGGGGACGTCTATGGCCAATCACTGAGCTGCACGGAGAGACACTGAAGGAAAGAAATCCATAACCCTGCTCTCAAGAGGACAGAGGCTGGATGCAGTGTAAAGGGAGGATGAGTGTACAGCAGAAAACATTGAGCGGGCATAAGATTATTTAGAACATACACATTGAGATCCACGCACCCAGCACTGAAATGCTGCCACCTCTGGGGTGAAAGGCAGCAGCTGGTTAATAGCACACAACCACACTGCCAGCAGCTCAGGCCAGGACATGAAGGAGGATTTCGTATCTCATTGAAATGACAAGGGGGAGACTTCAAGAAGCCAGAGAGCAGTTATCCAAACTGTACTTCATCAGCATGTGGGGGTTAACAACCCTAATCTTACACAAAGCCCCATGAGAGCCTTAGAGACCACTTCCAGCAGCACAGTGCCCTCTAGTGCTGACTGAAAGGAAAGTCACCAGCACCTATACAAGAGACTCCCAGGAAAAGGAAAGCACTGATCTAGCCAGCTCGTATTTTGCATCCCTTTCTCCCTCAGTGCACCTGTTTTGCCTGTTTTGATCCTAAGCTACCTGGTGTAGGGTCCGTCTTGTACTATATATGCATGTACAGTGACTAGCACAATCCTAACAAAGACCCTTTGGCCGCTATTAGACTACAAGTATCAGAGGGGTAGCCGTGTTAGTCTGGATCTGTAAAAGCAGCAAAGAATCCTGTGGCACCTTATAGACTAATAGACGTTTTGGAGCATGAGCTTTCATGGGTGAATACCCACTTCGTCAGATGTATGTAGTGGACATTTCCAGGGGCAGGTATATATATGCAGGCAAGCTAGAGATAATGAGGTAGTTCAATCAGGGAGGATGAGGCCCTGTTCTAGCAGTTGAGGTGTGAAAACCAAGGGAGGAGAAACTGGTTTTGTAATTGGCAAGCCATTCACAGTCTTTGTTTAATCCTGAGCTGATGGTGTCAAATTTGCAGATGAACTGAAGCTCAGCAGTTTCTCTTTGAAGTCTGGTCCTGAAGTTTTTTTGCTGCAGGATGGCCACCTTAAGGTCTGCTATAGTGTGGCCAGGGAGACTGAAGTGTTCTCCTACAGGTTTTTGTATATTGCCGTTCCTAATATCTGATTTGTGTCCGTTTATCCTTTTCCGTAGCGACTGTCCGGTTTGGCCGATGTACATAGCAGAGGGGCATTGCTGGCATATGATGGCGTGTATTACATTGGTGGATATGCAGGTGAATGAACCAGTGATGGTGTGGCTGATCTGGTTAGGTCCTGTGATGGTGTCACTGGTGTAGATATGTGGGCAGAGTTGGCATCGAGGTTTGCTGCATGGATTGGTTCCTGAGCTAGAGTTCCTATGGTGCGGTGTGCAGTTACTGGTGAGAATATGTTTCAGGTTGGCAGGTTGCCTGTGGGTGAGGACTGGCCTGCCACCCAAGGCCTGTGAAAGTGAAATCCTTCAACCTCATGAAGAAACTTGCACAAATACAGACAGATATCATCTTCCTTTCCAAATGCAAATGGATGGACATCATACCAAATGGACTAAAGGTAAAAAATCCACTGCTATCTACATACTACACAGACCACAGTGAGAGATTATGCCATACTCTATCAAAGAAACTGAGGAACCACCTGATCGGCATCCTATACAGCATACAGGAAAACATCAAAAAAGAGCTCTCCAACCTGGAGACTCTCATGAATAACCAAACTTCCATACAAATGGACTTCACTAAAATAAGACAGGAGATCTACATTACTCACTTCACCTCTCTACAAAGGAAAAAGGACTGTAAGCTGTCTAAACTCCTACCTGCCTCATGGGGCCACAACCGTGGTACCCCCAACCCACCCAGCAATATCGCAATCTATCCAACTACACACTCAGCCCAGAAGAAAAGTCTGTCCTATCTCGGGGACTCTCTTTCTGCCCTGCCACCCCCACCAACATGATACAGTTCTGCGGCGATCTGGAAACCTACTTTCGCCATCTCCGACTCAAAGAATACTTTCAGGACAACACTGAACTGCGCGCTGATCCACAATTACCCTCCCACCAACAGCACAAGAAGAAGAACTCCACATGGACTCCTCCTGAAGGTCAAAATGACAGTCTGGGCCTCTCCATTGAATGCTTCCGCAGACGTGCACAGGCAGAAATTGTGGAAAAATAACATCACTTGCCTCATAACCTAAGTCGTGCAGAACACAATGCCATCCACAGCCTCAGAAACTACCCAGACATTATCATCAAAGAGGCTGATAAAGGAGGTGCTGTTGTCATCATGAACAGGTCTAACTACCAAAAGGAGGCTGCCAGACAACTCTCCAACACCAAATTCTACAGGCCACTTCCCTCAGATTCCACTGAGGAATACGCTAAGAAACTGCAACATCTACTCAGGACACTCCCTACACTAACACCGGAACAAATCAACATACCCTTAGAGTCCAGACCAGGGTTATTCTATCTACTACCCAAGATCCACAAACCCGGAAATCCTGGACGCCCCATCATCTCGGGCATTGGCACTCTCACTGAAGGATTGTCTGGATACGTGGACTCTCTACTCAGACTCTATGCCACCAGCACTCCCAGCTATCTCTGTGACACCACTGATTTCCTGAGGAAACTACAATGCATTGGTGACCTTCCAGAAAACACCATCCTAGCCACCATGGATGTAGAGGCTCTCTACACAAACATCCCACACACAGATGGAATACAAGCTGTCAGGAACAGTATCCCTGATGATGCTACAGCACAACTGGCTGCTGAGCTCTGTGCCTTTATCCTCACACACAACTATTTCAAATTTGATGACAATATATATCTCCAGATCAGTGACACCGCTATGGGCACCCGCATGGCCCCACAATATGCCAATATTTTTATGGCCAACCTGGAACAACACTTCCTCAGCTCTTGTCCACTCACGCCCCTTCTCTACCTACTCTACATTGATGACATCTTCATCATCTGGACCCATGGGAAGGAGACTGGAAAAATTCCACCACGATTTCAACAGTTTCCACCCCACCATCAACCTCAGCCTGGACCAATCTACACGGGAGGTCCACTTCCTAGACACCACGGTACAAATAAGTGATGGTCACATTACCACCACCCTATACCGAAAACCTACTGACCGCTATGCCTACCTTCATGCCTCCAGCTTCCATCTTGGGCACATCACACGAATCATTGTCTACAGCCAAGCACTGAGGTACAACCACATCTGCTCTAACCCCTCAGACAGAGATCAACACCTACAAAATCTCCACCAAGCATTCTCAAAACTACAATACCTGCACGAGGAAATAAGGAAACAGATCAACAGAGCCAGACGTGTATCCAGAAGCCTCCTACTGCAAGACAAACCCAAGAAAGAAACCAACAGGACTCCACTGGCCATCACATACAGTCCCCAGCTAAAAC
This sequence comes from Gopherus evgoodei, assembly GCF_007399415.2. Classification (NCBI taxonomy): domain Eukaryota; kingdom Metazoa; phylum Chordata; order Testudines; family Testudinidae; genus Gopherus; species Gopherus evgoodei. Next base: position 361,545,177 of record NC_044322.1, on the reverse strand, counting down.
CTCTCCAATGCATCATCAGGGATCTACAACCCATCCTGGACAATGATCCCACACTTTCACAGGCCTTGGGTGGCAGGCCAGTCCTCACCCACAGGCAACCTGCCAACCTGAAACATATTCTCACCAGTAACTGCACACCGCACCATAGGAACTCTAGCTCAGGAACCAATCCATGCAGCAAACCTCGATGCCAACTCTGCCCACATATCTACACCAGTGACACCATCACAGGACCTAACCAGATCAGCCACACCATCACTGGTTCATTCACCTGCATATCCACCAATGTAATACACGCCATCATATGCCAGCAATGCCCCTCTGTTATGTACATCGGCCAAACCGGACAGTCGCTACGGAAAAGGATAAACGGACACAAATCAGATATTAGGAATGGCAATATACAAAAACCTGTAGGAGAACACTTCAATCTCCCTGGCCACACTATAGCAGACCTTAAGGTGGCCATCCTGCAGCAAAAAAACTTCAGGACCAGACTTCAAAGAGAAACTGCTGAGCTTCAGTTCATCTGCAAATTTGACACCATCAGCTCAGGATTAAACAAAGACTGTGAATGGCTTGCCAATTACAAAACCAGTTTCTCCTCCCTTGGTTTTCACACCTCAACTGCTAGAACAGGGCCTCATCCTCCCTGATTGAACTACCTCATTATCTCTAGCTTGCCTGCATATATATACCTGCCCCTGGAAATGTCCACTACATGCTCCAAAACGTCTGTTAGTTTATAAGGTGCCACAGGATTCTTTGCTGCTTTATTAGACTACAGATAATACTAAAGGCCTGGCAGCCTCGCTTGTGAGATCTATGGTGACCATACACCATTTGGAGACATCGCCAGCAGAAGGAAGGTGGGTTACACCAGATGTCATGTGTTTACTCACAGGAGAGCCTGGTTGTCCGTTTCGGCCAGGGATCACTTCCACTCCTCCCAGTACGTAGCCCGGTTCCCCCTGCACAACAGGAAGCAGCACACTGAGCAGCTGACTGGGGCATCAGGAAGCTTTTCTGCTCAGATTTCCTTCCGGGGAAACCTTGAGAACTTGCTCTGTACACAATACACACAGCAACCCGTAGGACCAGATTCCCAGCTGAGGTAGGTCCCCACGGTTCCATTGACTTCAGTGGAACTTCACCCATTCATGCCAGCTGAGGAGCTGGTCTCGACTTCCTCACTTTTCAGTCAGTTACTCTATTGCTCCCGAGGCTGTTAGAGAGGCAGACAGGCCTATAAACAATTATCCCCAAAGGACAAGGCTGATGCAAACAGCTTCATTGACAGACTGGATACAGTCTTTATTGGATACAGACTGGCTAACCTAGGGAGGAGAGCTTTAAACTAGGTTTAATGGGGGTAGGAGACATAATCATACAGGTAAGTCAAAAGCATGGAGATCTGGGAGAAGGGTTATGGCTAGAGCATGGGCCATTATAGCAGGGATAAGGGAGAGATGAAAGAACATAGGGGGAAATCAAATCTATAAGTGAGATGTCTGTATAGAATGCAAGAAGATGGGGAATAAGCAGGAAGAACCAGCAATGCTAGTTTGTAAACACAACTATGACATAGTTGGCTTCACAGAGACCTGGTGGGATAATACACACAACTGGAATATTAATATAGAAGGGTACAGCTTGCTCAGGAAGGACAGGCAGGGAAAAAAGGGAGAAGGTGTTGTCTTATACATCAAAAATGTACACACTTGGTCAGAGGTGGAGATAGAAATAGGAGACAGACTTGTTGAAGGTCTCTGGGTAACAATAAGAGGTAAAAAAACCCAAGAATGATGTCATGGTAGGGGGCTGGGATGATCTGGAGAAAGGGGTAAACAGTGAGGTGGCAAAGTTTGCAGATGATATAAAACTGCTCAAGATAGTTAAGACCAAAGCAGACTGTGAAGAACTTCAAAAAGATCTCACAAAACTAAGTGACTGGACAACAAAATGGCAAATGAAATATAATGTGGATAAATGTAAAGTAATGCACATTGGAAAAAATAACCCCAACTATACATATAATATGATGAGGGCTAATTTAGCTACAGCTAATCAGGAAAGAGATCTTGGAGTCATTGTGGATAGTTCTCTGAAGACATCCACACAGTGTGCAGTGACAGTCAAAAAAGCAAACAGGATGTTAGGAATCATTAAAAAAGGGATAGAGAATAAGACGGAGCAAAGAATCCTGTGGCACCTTATAGACTAACAGACGTTTTGGAGCATGAGCTTTCGTGGGTGAATACCCACTTTGTGAGATGCAAGATGGAGAATATCTTATTTGATTTATATAAATCCATGGTACGCCCACATCTTGAATACTGCGTACAGATGTAGTCTCATCTCAAAAAAGATATACTGGAAATAGAAAAGGTTCAGAGAAGGGCAACTAAAATGATTAGGGGTTTGGAATGGATCCCATATGAGGAGAGATGAAAGAGGCTAGGACTTTTCAGCTTGGAAAAGAGAAGACTAAGGGGGGATATGATAGAAGTCTATAAAATCATGAGGGGTGTGGAGAAAGTGAATAAGGAAAGTTATATTATGAGAACAAGTAAATAAGAACTAGGGGCCACCAAATGAAATTAATGGGTAGCAGGTTTAAAACAAATAAAAGGAAGTTCTTCTTCACGCAGCGCACAGTCAACCTGTGGAACTCCTTGCCTGAGGAGGTTGTGAAGGCTAGGACTATAACAGCGTTTAAAAGAGAACTGTATAAATTCATGGAGGTTAAGCCCATTAATGGCTATTAGCCAGAATGAGTAAGGAATGGTGTCCCTAGCCTCTGTTTGTCAGAGGGTGGAGTTGGATGGCAGGAGAGAGACCACTTGATCATTGCCTGTTAGGTTCACTACCCCTGCAGCACCTGGCATTGGCCACTGTCAGTAAACAGGATACTGGGCTGGGTGGACCTTTGGTCTGACCCTGTATGGCCATTCTTATGTTCAGGAAGAAGAGGTGGATGAGGCTTTTTTTTTTCAAATAGCTAACAAAATCATCCAAAGCACAGGACTGGGTGGTGATGGAGGACTTCAACTACCCAGACATCTGTTGGGAAAATAATATAGCAGGGCACAGATTAGCCAACAAGATCTTGGAATGTATTGGGCATATTTTTTTATTTGAGAAGGTGGAGAAAGCGACTAGAAGAGAGGCTGTTCTAGATTTGATTTTGACCAATACAGAGGAACTGGTTGAGAATTTGAAAGTGGAAGGCAGCTTCAGTCAGGGCCGGCTGTACTGTTTCCTCCGCCCCAAGCAGCATGCCAAATTGCTGCCGCGGACAGGGGGGGCAGTCCGTGTGCCATTAGGTGGCACGCGTGTTTCCGCGGTGGCGGCAATTCAGCGGCAGCTTCTGTCTTCAGCTGGAAGACAGAAGCTGCACTGCCGCGGACAGCTGAACATAGGAGCTGCCGCCGAATTGCCGCTGCCGCGGGAACACACAAGCTGTCCTAATGACGCACAGACTGCCCCCGCCATCCACGGCAGCAATTTGGCGTGCTGCTTGGGGGCAAAAACACAGGGACTGCCGCCCCTTGCAGATTGCCGCCCCAAGCACCTGCTTGGAATGCTGGTGCCTGGAGCCAGCCCTGCTTTGGTGAATGTGATCATGAAATGGTAGAGTTCATGATTCTAAGGAATGGTAGGAAGAAAACTGCAGAATAAAGATAATGGATTTCAAGAAGGCAGACTTTAGCAAACTGAGGGAGTTCGTAGGTAAAATCCCATGGGAAGCAAGTCTAAGGGGAAAAACAGTTGAAGACAGTTGGCAGTTTTTCAGAGACATTATTAAGGGCACAAAAGCAAACTATCCCACTGCATAGGAAAGAGACCACCCTGGCTTAACCTGGAGATCTTCAATTATCTGAAACTCAAAAAAGAATCCTACAAAAAGCGGAAACTAGGTCAAATTACAAGGAATGAATATAAACAAACAACACATGCCTGTAGGGATAAAGTTAGAAGGGCCAAGGCACAAACTGAGATTAAACTGGCTAGAGACACGAAGGATAACAAGTATCAGAGGGGTAGCCGTGTTAGTTTGGATCTGTAAAAACAGCAAAGAATCCTGTAGCACCTTATAGACTAACGGACGTTTTGGAGCATGAGCTTTCATGGGTGAATACCCACTTCATCAGATGCATCCGACGAAGAGGGTATTCACCCGCGAAAGCTCATGCTCCAAAACGTTTGTTAGTCTATAAGGTGCCACAGGATTCTTTGCTGCTTTTAAAGGATAACAAGAAAACATTCTACAAATACATTAGAAGCAAGAAAAGACCAAGGACAGGGTAGGCCCACTACTCAATGAGGGGGGAGGGAAAGAATAACAGATAATGTGGGAATGGCAGAAGTGCTAAATGACTCTTATTTCAGTTTTCACCAAAAAGTTTGTAGTAATTGGACATCTAAAATAGTGAATGGCAGTGAAGGGAGGTAGGATCAGAGGCTAAAATAGGGAAAGAGCAAGTTAAAAATTTCTTAAATAAGTGAGATGTTTTCAAGTCACCAGGGCCTGATTAAATACACCCTAGAATACTCAAGGAGCTGACTGAGGAGATGTCTGAGCCATTAGTGATTATCTTTGAAAAGTCATGGAAGACGGGTGAGATTCCAGAGGACTGGAAAAGGGCAAATTTAGTGCCAATCTGTAAAAAGGGGAACAAAGACAACCTGGGGAATTACAGACCAGTCAGCTTAACTTCAGTACCCAGAAAGATAATGGAGTAAATAATTAAGCAACCAATTTGCAGAAACCTAGAAGATAATAAGGTGATAAGCAACAGTCAGCACGGATTTATCAAGAACAATTCGTGTCAAGCCAGCCTAATAGTGTTACCCTGTCAAATAAAAAGCCTTGCGGATTGGGGGAGGCGGTAGATGTGGTATATCTTGACTTTAGTAAGGCTTTTGATAAGGTCTCGCATGACCTTCTCATAAACAAACTAGGGAAATACAACCTAGATGAAAGCAACTATGAGGTGGATGCAAAACTGGTTGCAAAACTGTTCCCAGAGAGTATTTATCAGTGGTTCACAGTGTCATAACTTTAGTCCCAGATTTGGACCTTAGCGTCCAAAATATGGGGGTTAGCATGAAAACCTCCAAGCTTAGTTACCAGCTTGGACCTGGTACGGCTGCCACCACCCAAAAAATTAGAGTGTTTTGGGGCACTCTGGTCCCCCCAAAACCCTTTTCTGGGGACCCCAAGACCCAAATCCCTTGAGTCTCACAACAAAGGGAAATAATCCTTTTTCCCTTCCCCCCTCCAGGTGCTCCTGGAGAGATACACAGAAGCAAACTCTGTGAGTCTAAACAGAGGGACTCCCCCTCCCCACTCCCAGTCCTGGAAAACAGAATTACCTCCCTCTTCACCCAGAGGGAATGCAAAGTCAGGCGAATAAATTTAACACACACAGATCTCCCTCTGACTTCTTCCTCCCACCAATTCCCTGGTGAGTACAGACTCAATTTCCCTGAAGTTTCCCAGTAAAGAAAAACTTCAACAGGTCTTAAAAAGAAAGCTTTATATAAAAAGAAAGAAAAATACATAAAAATGGTCTCTCTGTATTAAGGTGACAAATACAGGGTCAATTGCTTAAAAGAAATATTGACTAAACAGCCTTATTCAAAAAGAATACAATCCAAAGCACTCCAGCAACTATATTCATGTAAATACAAAAGAAACATATAAATTCTATCTGATCTTTTCATACTTACAACTGGAAACAGAAGATTAGAAAACAGAAATCACTTCTCAAAACTGAGAGAAAAGCAGGCAGACAGACAAAGACTCAGACACAAACTTTCCTCCACCCAGAGTTGAAAAAATCCGGTTTCCTGATTGGTCCTCTGGTCAGGTGCTTCAGGTGAAAGAGCCATTAACCCTTAGCTATCTGTTTATGACACACAGTCAAGCTGGAAGGGCATAATGATTGGGGTCCTTCAGGGATCAGTTCTGGGTCTGGTTCTATTCAATATCTTCATCAATGATTTTGATTGGCATAGAGAGTACATAGAAAGTTTGTGACTACCACCAAGCGGAGAGGGGGTGCAAGTACTTAGGAGGATAGGATTAAAATTCAAAACGATCTGGACAAACTGAAGAAATGGTCTGAAGTAAACAAAATGAAATTCAATAAAGATAAACCTCCAGTTGCAAATACAAAATGGGAAATGACTGCCTAGGAATGAGTCCTGCAGAAAGGGATCTGGGGGTCATAGTGGATCACTAGATAGATATGAATCAGTCAACAGTGTAACATTGTTGCAAAAAAAAGCAAACATCATTCTGGGCTGTATTAGCAGGAGTGCTGTGAGCAAGACACAAGCAGTAATTCTGCTCTACACTGCACTGATTAGGCCTCAACTGGAGTATTGTGTCCATTTCTGGGCACCACAAATCAGGAAAGATGTGGACAAATTGGAGAAAGTTCAGAGAAGAGCAACAAAAATGATTAAAGGTCTAGAAAACATGACCTCTGAGGGACGTTTGAAAAACGGGGGTGGGGAAGGGTTTGTTTAATCTAGAGAAAAGAAAAGTGACGTGGGAGGACATGATAACAGTTTTCAAGTACATAAAAGGTTGTTGCAAGGAGGAGGGAGAAAAATTGTTCTCCATAACCTCTGAGGATAGGACAAGAAGCAATGGCCTTAAATTGCATCAAGGGCAGTTTAGATTGGACATTAGGAAAAGCTTCCTGTCAGGGTGGTTAAGCACTGGAATAAATTGCTTAGGGAGGTGGTGGAATCTCCATCATTGGAGATTTAAGAGCAGGTTAGATCAATACCTGTGAGGGATGGACTAGATCAGGGGTAGGCAAACTTTGGCATACGGCTTGTTACGGTAAAGCTGCTGGTGGGCCAGGCCGGTTTATCTGGAGCGTCTGCAGGCACGGAGCCCTGCAGCTCTCACTGGCTGGGGTTCGCTGTTCCCAGACAATGGGAGCTGTGTGAAGCAGTGGCTAGCACATCCCTCAGCCCGCACCGCTTCTCATAGCTCCCAATGGCCAGGAACAGCAAACTACGGCCAGTGGGAGCTGAGGGGCTCCGTGTCTGCGGATGCTCCAGATAAACAAACTGTCCCAGCCTGCCAGTGGCTTTACCCTGATGGGCCAGGTGCCAAAGGTTGCTGAACCCTGGACTAGATAATACTTAGTCCTGCCATGAGTGGGGACTGGACAAGGAGACATTTCGAGGTCCCTTCTAGTCCTACGATTCTACACTTGACAGGTGATCTCAAAATCTGCAGATAGACCCATTAAGCAGAGTGCTAGATTCCTTGTGAAATTATTGAACTGAGTGAGATTAATCAGGGATTTGTATTAATGCCTGTGCAGTCCTCTCCCATTAACCCTGGTAGGACTTAAACTTCACTAGAGACTCAGTTTAACAAACCTGCCAGGAGGTCTGCATTGCCCTTCAATATCTGCATACAATGCACACCGGGAGCTGTGTGTGGGTACAAGACAACTGACCTTTGTTAATGTTACACTGTGCCTGGTTCCGTTCATTTTATAGATTGTACCTCCTGGACAGCTGCACTTCCCTTACCATTGACAGCAGCTCACTGCTGACATTATGGCTACACACCATGGTCACTGGGAATTTCACAGCCTCAGCAGAGATGGTTCTCGGACCTCCTGTTCCCAGTGTACGGGCCTCTAGCCCCTGAGCTGGAGGAGAATCTCCATCAGCTGCCAGCCATATAGGGCCAGTGACATGCACTTCAGAAGTTCTGATTCTATCCAGTAGAGAACTGTGAGACATACATACCTTAATAGGAAGGCAGTGCATTACAATGGCTTTTTCTATTGAAACATGTAAAGGGAACTCACTCTGTCTCCTTTTGGCCCCGCTGGCCCTGGATATCCAGGAGGTCCCTGGAATTTAAAATAAATCACAGAGTTAAATAACAGAGAGAAACTGGCTCACAGAATCATTGCCAACCCACAGTCCCTTAGGTGAGGTGATCACTTATAAACCCAAGGCAGTCAGTTCCATTCTGATGGATCCTAAACTATAAACCCATCTCCACTAGATGACAAATTTTTGTTAACCCACTGAGCAATAATTTAAACAAGTTCCAATGAGTAGGGTTCCTTCCTTCGTGGTACCAACATCAATAGGAATCACGTATCCACTAATTTAGTGTATTATATGTCTCCCTCTAGTGGCTGATGCATATAAGATAAGAGCTTGCTACTGCTACCAGCTACTCCTTTTGCTCAGGCAGTCGAAAGCCATGCTTTTAGCCTTGTAGCTCACATGTTCAGTCCCCATTCATGACCTATGATGCGTGGTGGGTCATTGTATACACACTCTACAGGGACAACATGAGCCCTCCGAATGGAGTGAGGTGGGTGTTCATTTGCAATGGTAGTTTCTGTGACTGGGCCCCCTGTGATGACAATCACTGGGAAAATGCCTCTCACAGGAAAACACAAACTATAAGAGTGAAACAAATGTATCTTTATCCCAATTCCATGCTCTAGACTTACACAACAGGGCTTGAGCTAGGGATCTGAAGCCCTTGAGCAAAAGGGAGAGCTCCAGTAGTTGGCTGTTATCCTCCCCAGAGTCAGCCACTGGCAGGAGACATTATCACAAGCACTTAGCCAATGTGTTATCACAATCACTGAGCTCCAGCGAGTGTGAGCAGACGCTACATGTCTGTGCAGGTAAGGCCAAGTCACAGGCATTGTCCTCTGCACTGAGTTGTAGAAAGTCTGAGCAATGCTCCCTAGGGACTGAAAGATGGACACAGCCTCTGGCATGATCCTGCTGAAGCTGATGAGGCACTTGGCTGTATGCATCTCTCACTGGCCTCGTTTTGGCTATAAGGCAGGAGTCATTTGGCTGCGGCAGTACCCAATAAATGCAAAAATCGGGTTCCCTGGGGCTCCCCGTCCGGCTCTGCATGATTGACTTGGCCGTTGCCCGTGCAACCCTCCATGCCCGCATGGTGCAGGATCCACTGACGGTTATTTGGATGCCGCTGAGTTTCTGAGATCTTGCTGTTCAGAATACTTACGAGATCACCTTGGATACCAGGGAGCCCCTGTAAATTGAAGGAGAGAAAAATAGATGTTCAAACACTGGAAAAGGGGGTTTGTCCCTTTATTAATCCCCGCGTTGACAATGCTCATTAATCCAAATATTTACCATCAGCCCAGGAGAGCCAGGAGGGCCCACTCGCCCAGGTCGACCTGGCAGTCCGGGAATTCCATCTTTCCCAGGCAGCCCCTAAATACATGGAGAGTAACAAGGTCAGAGACAGGGGCATAGCTTGGGTGGTACTGCAAGAACTGCCATGCCAGCCTCCAATAACTCCAGTCAACACTTTTTTGTGCAGTGGTGGGAGAGGATGTTCTAACAGCACTGGCTTCCCTTTCCTTAGAAAAACACTTCAAAGTTTTATTGGCAGTTCGAGGCCTGCTGGGGGAGAAACAGCCATGAGCACATGGGATTTCCCAGCCCAGACAAGTTTTGTGAATTTGAAAATTGGCTTGACGGGGTTTGCAAAGGCCTGAATTCTGCTGGAATTATCCATCCCTAATTCCTCGTGGATTCCTTATGTTCTGGGACACAGGAGCCCTGAGCTAGCAACCAAACAGGCCTTGATCTCAACAACCCAGTCCTGCTCAGCCACGCAGGAAGTTGTGGCCCATGGGATATAATGTCTTCTCCCCTATTCAAGAGACATCAGTTTCTGGTCTCCCCTTTCTCTTTGCAGGGAGAATCATCTCTCAGAAAAACCAAGTGTCACGCCCATGCATGTCTCTCTCTCCCTCTTCCACACACACCTTCAGTCCTGTTTGATTTTCAAAGCTAGCAGAGAACAGGGCACACGAAATGCACCATGCACTGGGACAGCCTTTTATAATTATTAATTACCTAACCACATGCTAATTAATCCAGTGCATCACTCCTCCTTTGAGACTCACCCTCTCTCCTTTCTCTCCCTTTACAACAAAGCTGTATGGATCGTAACTGCCTCCAGTTTGCAAACCGGTGAAGCTCTTGAAAAGGAAAAAATGGAAAAACAATTCAGGACGTTATTACCCTCCAAAGAAACACAGATCAACCCACCCAACAGAGCCCCGAAAAGGGCAGTTTAGCCCACTACTCAGCCATTTACAACAATGTATCTTAGAGGTGGAGAGAGAGTTATTGGATTCCTTTAGAAATCCAATCCTCTGCAGAAGGGTGAACTTCACTCCCCAGAGGCTACATTAAGACCCCAAGCCCGTTAGCCTCCTTTTTGATGTTACGCTTTGCTTATATTTCTCCCTGTCCCAGAGGGCCTGTCCAAGGCCTCAAGCCATTGGGAAAATGTATTTCCTGGTTCACGTGGAGGATCTTCTCTGATCGTACTCACCAGTTCTCTGGGTGGGCCTCTCTCGCCCTGCATGACAAGGAAACAGAACTAGGGTCACATGAGGCGGCACCGCAGAACAGGGTGGAGAGAGCTTAAACTAGGGCTGGGAAGGGGTCCGCTCAGTTACAGGGCCTGGGAAATACTCATGGATTACAGACCTATGTCAAAATCAGATCCTGTTCTCAGCTGCACAGGTGCAAAGAGATGGTGAGCTCTCTAGGTAGGGGCCCTCTCTTTGTTATGTGTTCGTACAGCACCTAGCGCAGTGAGACTGCAGCCTCTAGGTTACATCACTGAGAACAGAATTTAGCAGAGATGAAATAAAGAAGAGCCCCCTTCCTCCCAGCCCAGAAGCATTCTCTGCCCTGTTTTCTCTAGTCTGCTTTTAATTGACCCATGTAAATTGGGTTCTGATTAGATGTGTACAGAGAGATGACAGCCAGGTTTACACTGCGGATGCGTCAGCTCTGCTCGAGCTAGCACACTAAAACCAGCCATGAGACTAGGGGAGCACAGCTACGCACCTGAGGGCGTAGCCAGCGGGCCCAGGAGGGTGTGTGAGCTGAGCTGCCACCCTTGCTGTGCCTGCTCTAGGTACAGAGAGAGGCTGAGTTCAACCTAGTGACCCAGAAGGTCACTAATGTCCGTAGTTTCCATCAGGCACTGACCACGTGAGTACTAGCCTGCTAACCCTTTCTCTGCTGCTTTGGAGCCTGGCCTGCTTGCACATTCTAGTGAGGGAGGAATCCAGGCCGATAGAGCAGTAAAAGGTGTGATCCAGAACCACAGGGAGTGCTCATTTTAGTCTGGAAATAAGGCATAAATCTGGAATGGTGAGGTTGTGGTGGCTTCTCCATCACAGACCATTTTTAACTCAAGTCTGGATGCTTTTCCAACAGATATTCTCCTCCAGGAATTCTTCTGTTCTACAGGAGGTCTGACTAGACGATCACAATGGTCCCTTCTGGCCTGGGAATCAAGCCCACCGACACTGTCCTCGTAGCATACTAACTCAAATCCATCTGCGCGCACTGGTCAGCAATGCTCCCAGCTGCAGTGTAGACACAGCCTTCGTGACTTGCCTGAGGCCATAAAGGGAGTCTGTGGCATAGCTGGGAATTAAACCTGTGTCTCTGAGACACTAACCACTGAACTACCCTTCCTCTATATGGAAGAGCAGCTTCATAGCTTGGAACTATTTGATCGTATTGTTTCCCCCTATTGTTAATCCAAGAAGCACATTTCTAATCCCATAGGGTTCACCCCTATGAGCTAACCTACAATTTGTCCTATTTACAGCAGGGTTTTAAAATGCATTGGCTATCCCATTTTTTTAAACATCTTTTAGCCTCATTTAGACAAGGTCAAAGAGTATGCGCTTGTAGCAGTGTCCAGCAGAGAGTAGGAGCGTTTGGATCCAGGATTTTGGATGTAGAAATACAGTCCCTAATTTGACCTCAGATGGAGGTGAGCTCCCCACCCAACCCTCGTAATCCAAACACACCTCTCCTGTTCTGAGTTATCCAGATTAACGCCCAGATATTTGGTACGCCAGCCTGGTGCAAGGTGACTCAAAGGGTCCAGGCCTTGTACACTGAGCCCTGCCCTTCAGTTACTAATTTGACTTGGCGAGATCTCTCATCCAGAGCCCAGTGTAGTCAACAGTCTCCTCCTGGCTGTTTCACGGCTCTTGCCGGAGGCCTATCTACAGTGTCTGTCTTGGGTATTTCTCTGGTCCCCTCCAGCGTAGCACATAAATGCCAAGGCTTGTGTGTTCCCATTGAAGAGTGAAATCGCTCAACTGGCTAGAATATTTACCTTCGCTCCTTTCAGAGCCTGTAACAGAACAAGAATAGAAGCTGTGATGGCAACAGAGTAAACAGGAAGAAAAATGATTGCAATTCTTCCCCCCACCTCTTATTGCAGAACTGGCCAGAAATGGCTTCCCATCCCTTCCAGAAGGTTAGCATGGTCAACAGTTACAGTCGCTCCTCCTCTCTCCCGGCCTTTATGGTGGGTCAGAGGTTGGCTAGAGGTGCTTCCCAATGCAGGCAAGAACTGACTGATGCTTTATTTTTAACAGCAGGAAAGGCACCGGCTCATAGGAAACTATTAAATAAATGCAACAGACCATCTCCTGCTTGGCATTCAAATCCTAAAATCTCACAGCACATTTTTAACAGGGAAGGCCATTAACCATTGGAACATCTTATCTGAGGACATGGTGGAGTCTCTGTTACTTCTAGTCTTTAAACCAAGACTGGATGTCTTTCTAAATTCAAATAGAAGTTATGGGCTTCATGCAGAAGTTACTGGGTGAGGTTCCCTGGCCTGGGTTATGCAGGAAAGCAGACTAAATGGTCATAATGGTCCTTTTTGGCCTTAAAAAATCTATGAATTCACCTGCAATGCCCATGAGAAACAAGTTGATAATAATGATGAGAGGTCACATGTTGCTTCTCATGCAATGAGATGCTGCATGTTTGTGGAGTGCACAAATGACAGGTCTGAGCGTGAGATCTCCAAATGTGAACGACTGGTGACTTAAGCCACGGCTTGTGCCCATGTCTCCAGAGGTAAAGAGCCTTGACTGGCCACTGCTCCTATTTTGTGCTGATGTAATTCTATTCAAGACAGTGCAATTACTCTGGCATAAAACTGGAGCAAGGTGGTAGGGGATCAACCCCAAACTAATGAGTGTGCTCACTGCACGTGTCTCATTCAATATAGTCCCCCAAGCACACCCTACCGAGCTGCTATCACTCTTCTTATCTTTGAGCACATGGGATTGCATGGCCCCTCTGGTCTTTGGATTTCTGGATCAGCAGAAGCTGGATCATGGACTGATGAGTTGTTCTCCTTGCCACCAACCTGCTGTAGTTTGACCATATCCTGTCTAGCAACCTACAGCATGCAGCTTGAGTTAGATTTGTCTTATCAAAGAGGATTATGGGTGTCTAAGGACCTGCTTAATTACAAACTACTGATATCATGTTGCCAGGGGCGAATTGAGCAGATAACTTACCAGGAGACAACTATGCATTGGCAATTCACTCAAGTGTTTTTTCACCCTGTAATGGATACGCCACTGACTTAACGGATAACCAGGAAAAGGCCAGATTCTGATTTCATCTGCGCTTGTTTTACATTGCTGTCTTAGATGGCATGACTGCCAGCTGACAGCAGAGGATAATAAGTGAGATCAGAATGAGGCCCAAAGCCTTGTTTATAATACTTAGTTTTGCCATAAGCGCGGGGGACTGGACTAGATGACCTCTCGAGGTCCCTGCCAGTCCTACGATTCTTAACTTTTTAGGTGTGCTTTGAACCAGAACGCATGGTAGGAGCATGATCACAGGCTGCCAGAAATGATCTCTGGGAAGTGAGCTGGGTTCTCTTCAAAGCTTTCTGTTGGAAATAGAGCATAAACATGGAAATAGTGTAGGAGAAAGTAGCTCACCTCCCCAGGCTGCAGTTGGGCTCCCGAATGCAGCGAGTCAGAGCAAATGGTTTCTATCACCTCCTGGATGATGTGGGGGAAGTCCTCAAAGGTGCTGATGTAGAAAACATTCTGCAGGTTGCGGTGTAACAAGATGCTGTTCAGTTCTTGGGGGTCAGCTCTCGAAACCCCCACGGCAATGACACGGATTCCTGAAACAAATAATTCCCTCATTAGACAGACATACGGGCAGAGAGCTTCCAAACTGGATAAGGCAGTGGTCCCCAACCTTTTTGTGGCCAGTAGCACATTCATGTTTTCAGAAGAGTGTGGTGGGAGCCAACAATTTTTCAAGGCTTATTTTGTATTGGTACATTAAATAATACAAAAAACGTCATATTTAATATTACATAATATATGAATCCAGAGAGAAGAGAGAAGCCGGAGAAAAGCCGCGAGGACAGAACACCGGTGCCCGCAGCCGTGGAGTACTCTGTCCCCAGAAGGTGCAGGGGCCTGAATTCTCTCCCCTGCTGGGCACTAGGCAGGCACACATAAATGCCCCGGTGGGAGCCATGGCGCCTGCAGGCACCATGTTGGGGACCACTGGACTAGGGAGTTTCATACCACAGTGCCCATTGATGCTGATTAATGGGAGTGGTGGGGTTAAGTCCACCCATCAGCTTGGAAATTCTCAACCGCAGAGTAAAGCCAGACTCAGCTGCCGGCCACAGCTTGTCTTGATTCACTAGAAATTGCTCACATTGGGGTGGGGAGTCAACTCAACCCCTAAGTATCAGAGGGTAGCCGTGTTAGTCTGGATCTGTAAAAGCAGCAAAGAATCCTGTGGCACCTTATAGACTAACAGACGTTTTGGAGCATGAGCTTTCGTGGGTGAATACCCACTTCCTCAGATGGCATCTGAGGAAGTGGGTATCAACCCCTAAGACATCTGTTTCCCTTTGTCACCTGGGAGAATTGAGGGTATGGGGCTTGCTCTGACAAAGCCATTCCCAGCTCATAGTCTCCACCTGTGGGCTTCTCCATTGAGACTGCTGGCAAGGGCACAGGACAGTTAGACGAACTCCTGTCATTTAGAGATTGGACAGAGACTCCAAACTAGTTCAACACAATGCTCAGAGGGGAGTGACAAGCCTATCAGGCAGTGCTGTTCTCAGCCCACCCAGCAGAAAGTCCATTACAGACCTCAGCAGAGGAGCAGGGAAACCCTCATTGGATTATCTCGAATGGGTCATGAGATCGGACTCCCCTCCTGCTCCAGAGCTGGTCTCCAGGCAGTACCAAGATACATTCATGGGTAGTGCATGGGAGAAGCTAGCACTGCCATTGCCTGGGACAAAATGTGGACATCAATTTCTTATATGGTTGTCAACTTTGTAATATTTAAAACCAGACACTCCAGCAGGCATGCCAGAACCTCCTCCACCCCCGCTCTTTCCCCTGAGGCCCTGCCTCTTCCCGCAAGGCCCTGCATCTGCCCTGCCCCTTCCCCATGAGACCTCATCCTGTTCGCTTCTCTGTCCTCCTCCCCGTCACTCACTGCTCTTCCCCGCTCTCCCCCACCTCTGCGTGGAGCCGGGGCT
The DNA here is from genome assembly GCF_007399415.2 of Gopherus evgoodei. Classification (NCBI taxonomy): domain Eukaryota; kingdom Metazoa; phylum Chordata; order Testudines; family Testudinidae; genus Gopherus; species Gopherus evgoodei. The sequence goes on along the minus strand of NC_044322.1, from coordinate 361,529,738 downwards.
GGGCACTGCAACTGCCCAACACAGGTAGGAAGTGGCTCCAGCTAACTAGGGGCTGGTGAAGGTGATGACTCAGCACCACCTGCTTCCCCCGCCTGAAGTGACCAGACTTTGGGTGTCCAGTCAGTAGATTTGACCGGACACCATCAGGTCCCCTTTTTGACCAGACATTCCGGTCGAAAACCAGGCACTTGGCCACCCTAGTCTCCAGAATGGTCAGCCATCAGAGCATTAAATCCAGTGCAGGTCAGATTCTTCATCTAAAAACCTTAGGCCAAGCACATCCCTGGTGTATTGGGCTCAGTATGTCTGGCCAGGGGCACACCCACACTTTTTGAGAAGGAAGGCGAGATAAGAGCCCAGGAAGCCAAACACACCCAAAGATCCCTACCTAATGAATGCGCCACTCTGGCTGGTGGCAACACATCGTCCTGGGACTGTCCATCGGTCACTAGCATCAGGGTGCGAGGCACGGTTGGTCTCATCCCTTTGGAGGACTGAAATAACTCCTTTAGTGCATAGCCTAAGCCACGACCTGGGGGAAAGCAAAAAGATACACAGCCTAGAACATAAGAACAACTATGCTGGGTCAGACCAAAGGTCTATCTAACTCAGTCTCTTGTCTTCCGACCATGGCGAATACCAGGTGCCCCAGAGGGAATGAATGGAACAGGGAATCATCAAGTGATCCATCCCCTGTTGCCCATTCCCAGCTTCTGGCAAACAGGATAGGGACACCATCTCTGCCCATCCTGGCTAATAGCCATTGATGGACCAATTCTCCATGAACTTATTTAGTTCTTTGTTGAACCCTGTTATGGTCTTGGCCTTCACAACATCCTGTGGCAAAGAGTTCCCCAGGTTGATTGTGCGTCGTGTGAAGAAATATTTCCTTTTGTTTGTTTTAAACCTGCAGTCTATTAATTTCATTCAGTGACCTCTAGTTCATGTGTTATGAGAAGGAGTAAATAACGCTTCCTTCTTTACTTTCTCCACACCAGTCACACCTAGATCCTGCGATGCCAGGTGTCTGAATAGTACTGCTGTGGGGCTGAGTCCATCTGATCCGGTTTACAGGTGGAAAAAAAGGACATGTTAAGAAATGTACAGGCTGGCCACATTAAGAGACATTAATCGGTGCCAGAGCCACTTTAGGAACATAGGAGTCAAGACTGGAAGGGACTTCCTAGGCCATTGAGTCCAATCCTCTGTTATCACAGGTAACCCTGACACATACTCCCGTTCATAAATTTATCAGAGGTCCTTTTAAAACTAGGTAGGTTGTTTGCCCACTGCTACTCCTATAAAGAGGCTGCTTCAGAACCTCTCATGGTCTGGTGGTGTGGCAATGTCTCACTGGCGCAACGCCTCCTGTTGGTCGTCCAGGGAATTAGCTTTTCCAGCCTTGAAGCACCATCCGCTGGCTGATGTCTCGCCTGCCACTGGTCCCCCGTGTCCCTCCCAGACCCCGGTGCCCCTTTTTCTCAGAGTTCTGCTCTCCACAGTACCCCCACAGCTCTGGGTCTCCCCTCCCCAGGGAACCCCCAACCCTCTATCCCCACCTCGCCTCAGTTTATGGTTGCTGCCAGTCACCATCTAGTCCCCGCTCACTGGGGCAGACTACAGTGTACAAGCCATTCATCACTGGCAAAGGGGGGATTGGACCTGCTGCCTCTGCAACCCCAGCACCTGGTTTGGCATTGCACAGGGCCTGCAGCCTAAGGAGTTGCCAGGGGAGAGCTCCCCTCCTCTTTCCCCAGCCCTGCTCTGTTGCCTGCACCCTCAGTTCCCAGGCAGCTAGGTCCTTCTCCCTCTGACACTGGAGGGAGAGCAACTAGCTCCTAGCTCAGAGCCCTTTTGTCAGGGCCAGCTGTGGCCTGATTGGGGCATGGCCCGGTTGTGGCTGCTTCCCCAATCAGCCTAGGCTTGCTGCTTAGGAGCGGGGTAACTGCCCTGCTACAGGTGACTAGAAGCCTTCCTCTAATTTCTATCCTAATTAACTTGCTCCTCCAAGACAGCGGCAGCTATTTAGGTGACCAGCTTAGAAAGGGTAAAATGAGGGCTAACTTCCCCCATTTTAAAGCTCCTGTGGGTGTATTTCAGAGGCCTTGCAATAGGAACCCAGGTAAAACCTAATTATGTTGTCTGACCAGACCAGCTAAATGGCTAATCCTTCTCTAGCATGCCTGTAGTTACAGACAGTGCATCTTCAGACGGCTGAAGGTTTGGAGGATTTCTTTTTTAAAACATGAAATATTTTGGATCAGTTGCTCCTTTACTAGCCTTGATGCTCCCAACATAGGCGAGAGATGTGTAGATAATTTTATCCCCAACAGGAGGGATTTTCCAAAACACACTGAATTGGCCTCTGTCTCTTTCCCTTGAAGTCAATGGTAAAACCGCCCCTCCCCCTTGACTTCAGTGGGAGCAAAGCTAAGTCAGTGTGAAGATTTTCTGAAAGTCCTACCTAATGTGCACACATATGTAATATTACTGAGAGTTATAGACATGCATCCAAAGGGAACAGACCCTGTGATCTAAATAAATCCGAAGGAAACAGAGTATAGCGCTGAACCATAAAACTCAACAATGTGAATTCTTGCATGTAAGACTAGTAGGATTAGAGATAGGATCAAGGCTATGTCTTAGAGTTAAAAGCACTCTTAAAAATATTCCCAGTGGATAGGTCACCTTACAGTTAGAGCTCCATTAAATTAAGGAAGGTGATGGGATATAAAATGATAAAGAGACGGTCAGATGAAAAACTAGGACGCTGATGAAAGAACCAGAATAGATGGCCAGGCTATTATTAAAAATGGGTCCAAACCAAAACTCTAGACCATCCCAGTCCAAACTTTAAAGAAGTTTAGATCTTAACTTCACAAGCAACCAAACAACCTCTCTAACAGACGGATTCAAAACTCAAAAACAAAATCACACACACCCCCCCCCCAATTGCTGGGGAAGTTGAGAGCCAAATCCAGCTCAAGGCCTGGTGACTTGGCCCCATATTTCTAGCTGTAAAGTACATGTCCTGCAAACGCTGACATGCACACACGGTACGCACCCGTCTTTGTATTGCCTCCAGTGTACCGCAGCTCCTTGAGGGCTTTGAGAGCTCCATTCCGATCCTTGTGCTGGTTAAAGTGGAATTCAGTCCTGGGCTCTTCGCTGTACTGAGCTACAGCAATCTGCCAAAGAGACGTGAGGCCGATGAAGGTGGCAGGATGGAGCTAGGGAGCATGGGTCATGGATATAAGCACACAAGTAAAAAGCATAGATTGTGGGAGGGGGATGCTATTCATGATCTGCAGTCAATGAGAACATGGAACTCCACCTTTCTTAGTCAAGTGAAAGAAAGCAACATGGAGCCTTAGCCTAAAGGTCCAATTCAGATATCACGGGTGCAAAGTGGATCATTACAAACAAAGGACCTATAGCAAAGCCTATGGATGCCAGTAGGAGTCTTTCCGTTGACTTCACTGGGTGCTGGATTAGGCCCAAAGTGAGCACGTTGAAACACAAGGTTTCAATAGCGCTGAGATCTTCTTTTTAGTGAGGGCTGGGACTTGGGGAAAGTCCTAGAAAATGGCATAAAACAGGGAATGTCCAGCTGGGGGCCAAGAGTAAGGCTGGCCCAATGGTTAGGATGCTAGTCTCAGGCTTAGGAGAGGTGGGATCAATTACCTTCTCTGCCACAGACTGCCTGTGTGATCTCAGGCAAGTCATTTATCCTCTCTAAGATTCACAGCGGAGAGACTGCATTCCCTTAACTCACAGGGGTGTTCTGAGAATGAAGAAAGGTACCTACAATAGATAGAATAATGCTCTCTTGCCTGTGTTCCCTCAGGCCCAATTCTGGGGAAATAGGAGACGATCCGGAAGAGGAAGTCCTTCACTTTATTGAAATTGCTCTGGCCAATGCTTGAAGACTCATCCACCAGGAACGCGATGTCCGCTTTGAACTTGCCACAGACTGAGAAGGGAAGGTAGAATGTCCGTAAATCAAGGACAGGAAAGCCATGGGTTTCCAATGTGTCTCATATTGGACGGGATTTGTCATAAAAGGTTGGACTACTCTTCTTTATGGGAGAACAGTCTGAGACACAATCACACCTTGTGGTTTCAAGGATGTGTTGAGTGAAGAAGATAAAATACATTCACCCCCATGGGATGCTGCTGCACACCTCAATTCTTTTACATGCATTTTATGCCTCCTCTTTATGTATTAGACATTGGCCACCATCAGAGACACGACGTCAGACACAAAGGTTCATCAATCTGTTTCAGAGCAGTGGTCTCAGTATTATTAAGATTATAACAGGTGTGATTATCTAACATCTCTTGGCTCTTTCACCTGCTGACAAAGAGGAAAGCACTCCACATACTGGATTGCACTGCTTAGGCCTCAGCTGGAGTACTGTGTCCAGTTCTGGGTGCAACATTTCAGGAAAGATGTAGACAAATTGGAGAAAGTCCAGAGAAGAGCAACAAAAATGATTAAAGGTCTAGAAAACATGACCTATGAGGGAAGATTGAAAAAGTTGGGTTTCTTTAGTCTGGAGAAGAGAAGACTGGGGGGCGGGGGGGCACGAGAACAGTTTTAAAGTACATAAAAGGTTGTAACAAGGAGGAGGGAGAAGAACTGTTCTTCTTAATCTCCAAGGATGGGACAAGAAGCAATGGGCTTAAATTGTAGCAAGGGCGGTTTAGGTTCGATGTTAGGAAAAATTTCCTAACTGTCAGGGTGGTTAAGCACTGGAATAAATTGCCCAGGGAGGTTGTGGAATCTCCATCATTAGAGGTTTTTAAGAGCAGGTTAGACAAACAGCTGTCACGGCTGTTCTAGATAAGACTTAGTCCTGCCATGAGTGCAGGGGACTGGACTAGAAGACCTCTCAAGGACCTTTGCAGTCCTACAATTCTATCATTCTGATTGCCAACATGCCTCCTGCACACCTCTTTTCGGTCTGTGGTTTTCCCTCCAAGTATTCACCCAGCCCACCCCAGTTTTAGCTCATGAGATCAGAGGAGACCACAGCATCCAAGAGGTATGCTGATTATAACACACCAATGCATCAGCACTGAATCCTGTGTGGATTCAAACTCACTTGGCCCAGAGAGGGTGGTCAATGGTGGCGACACTTTAGTTGTCACAACTGTGGTTGCTGGGGTCATTCTTAATGTCATGGTGGCAGCTGATGGAAGAGGAGTGGACCTTGCATGGCTAGAGCCCACGGACCGGAGGCTCGTAGTGGCAGGCGGTAAAGAAGTAATGGTAGGAGCAGGAGTGGAAGAATTCCCTTGAGATCCCACTGTAAAAAGCAAACAAAGGAGGGGAACTGCATCTATCGCGTAACTAGGTCATAGTAAGAACACGACTAGCCCTGAAAGGCATTGGGATTGCATGGGAACAAGCCATACCAAACACCATCTCGTGAGCTAGTGGTGACAGCAAAGACACCAGCAGGAATTGCAACACAAGACTCCGTTTCTCATACCTATCTGGTCAGTAAGGACTGCCTCTGGCCCCTCTGCCTCTCCATAGAGCGGCCTTATTGAAAATGAGTACATCCCTCTTGGCTTCAGGTCTGTAACCCGATACGATCTAGAAGCTGCTCCCAACAGTTCAGAGGAAAGGTCAGACCCTGGAAAAAAGCAAGGAAAGAGGGTATGTTACTCGTAGACTTTAAGGGCAGAGGGGACCATCATGATCATCTCGTCTTACCTCCTGTACATTGCAGGCCACAGAACCCACTCCTCTAGTAGGCCCATAAACTCTGACTGACTTACTGAAGTCCTCATTTGTGATTTACTGACTTAAAGTTACATAGAATCCGCACAAGCATCTCAATGCACTGTACAAATTTTAGACCAGTTAAGTCTCCCAACACCCTTGTAGGGTAGGCATCATCACTCCCAGTATTTATTAGGAAACTGAGGCCCAGAGATGACTCATCCAAGGTCACAGAGGAAGAGCAGCATTGTGGGGAAAGTCCAGAGTCCCAGTCCTCTGCTCTCACTACTAGACAAGACTCTTATTTCTCGGAGGGAAAAGAATGATGAAAGAGGCAAAGCGCTTAGCAGGATTCAAAAGAAGGATCACGCATGTATACGGATAATGAGAACATCCACAGTGGCATTAAATTGAATTAGAAAAAGATCAGGGATATAAATCTTGATGCTTCAGCACATAATCCAGTCACTGATTATCCGGGTTAGGAAGACACTTCCTTTGTAGATGGTTTAATCCATGATGGGGTTCCACGCACCTTCCTCTGGAGCACTCCTGCCACTCTCAGAGACAAGACACTGGATTAAATGGACCTTAGGGCAGATCTGATCTGGCAAGTTCTATGTTGTTGTGAACTAATAACTGGCCAAGCAAGGGGAACCAAAGAATAGAGAAGATGTGATATTGTGGCAATATGGCCCTTCCCAAGATCTTTCCAAGGAAACACATTCTATAACTGTCCCCACCTCTTCTTCCCTTACATTAGTTTTCCTTACCCATAGCCATTCATCAGTGGCACCGATGAGTCATTACCTGATGCCAGGCGCCATGTTAATAAATATGCCGACGCCCCAGGAACACCCGTCCAGCTCAACAAAACACTGCTTTCCGTGCTCTCCTGAACTGCAAACTGAGTCACTTTGGGCAAACCCACTATTTAAAAGGAAAGAGACAAGAAACAATGATCGATCTCTGCTGTGTAAACACTTAAATTGATGGCATGAGACAAAAGAGCTCGAGAGGGAGAATCTACTGAATTTCACTGGGCCAGAAGGAAAGAGACACACACACTATACAAGAGTGGAATCCTGGGCCCATTGAAATCAATGGCAAAAATTCCAGGTAGGCATTACAGAAATGAAACAGATGACTGGCCTGTTGAGTTTGGTATCTTGTCTCTGGCATGGCCTCTGCTACATACTTCAGAGGAAGATCCAAAATATCCAGACCGCACCTGGCCAATTGTGCTAGGCCACAGGTGGGTGGGAAATTCCTGCCAGCTAGTTATCAGCTCCAGGATCCTACCCACGTGCCAGCTGCGATACTGACATTCAGTCTGCCTCACTAGCAGCGTATGTAGGAACAGAGGGAATGATTCCAACAGCATGATTCAGAACCTCCATAAATCCGAGTAAACATCTTGGGCCAGATCCTTAGCTCATGGAGATCAATGTAGCTGTACCAAAACCAATGGCGCTATGCTGATTTACTGTAGATATGATCCCTACGCTTTAGGTTGTAGATACTTTAGATTCAGCTGTCGATATGATCCCTATATTTTAGGTTGTTTCTCAGAATTGCTCCCAAACTCTCAATACTTTGAGATGAGCACAGAAGTGTCAGCCTGAACAGATCTACTTCCCAGCTGCAGAGGTGACATTATATAGTGGCGTCTGCCCACGTCTCCTAGGTACTCACGTGTTTTGGCAGTCAGAATCACTGAGCTTCCCTCCCGCTCCTGGATCATTGGAGACACACGGATGGTGTACGTAGTGCTCTCTTGCAGCCTAGTAACTGTGAAAAATATGATCTCTGCTGGAATGATCTGTGAGGTTTCCAAGCCACCTAATTAATAACAACAATAAAAAACCAGAAGAGTTTGTGATAATGACAGGAGAAAGTAATAATGCTTCCTGTAGCAAGCATTATCTTTACAGTCCTTTTCATCCATAGATCTCAAAACACTTGGTAAAGGAGAAGGAGTGTTATTATACTCATTTTACAACTGGAGAAGCTGAGGCAGAGTGAACTTAAGTGTTTTGCACAAGTTCACATAATGCATCAGTGGGACAGCTGGGAAAAGAACCTGGACTCACGGCTCCCAGTGCAACGTGCTATCTATTGGACCACCCAGCCAAAGAATAAGGACACAGTGAGTCAGAGAATATTAGGGTTGAGAAGGGACCTCAGGAAGTCATCTAGTCTAACTTCCTGCTCAAAGCAGGACTATTCCCCAGATTTTTACTGGAGGCCCCAAATGGCCCCTTCAAGGATTGAACTCACAAGCCTGGGTTTAGCAGGTCAATGCTCAAACCACTGAGCTATCCCTCCCCCCAAGTCAAGGAGCAATGCAGGAGTTCTCTTGTTAGCAGACAAGGGGCAGCAGCGCTTTTTTCATACCCCCTTAGTTTGCCTCTCCTTACTAATATGTGACTGTACTAGCTGGTAAAGAGATAAACCCATCAATAACCCAGCCTTAAGGCTCTTCCTGTTTAATGTGGAGGTTGAGTTATTTTCAACGCTGCGCAAAATTGTAAAGAATTGGGAGGCTCCTGAGAAACCAGAAAGTTGGGCTTTCATTGGGAAAAAAAAAGATGGCCATTTTTTGCATCAAAAAAATTCCCTTTTTCCTACATTGGGAACTTTTTATGAAAAATCGTTTCTTGAAACTTTTCATGGTGATTTTAACCCAAAAATGTCATTGATCATCTTCTGTTTTTAAAAACGAAGCATTTGCAGAAGTTAATTTCTTTGTACGTTTTTAGAAGTGCTTAAATAAATCCCAAGATGGGTCTGAACAGGCCAGATATTCATTCCATAAAGCTCGAACTTGGTTAAACAGAACATTTCAATCATAATTTGGAAAAATTCAATGAAAAGGATCTAGAATTGTTTCTGCAAAGTTTGTTGCTCAGTTTTCAACCAGCTCTCCATGTTAAAAGAGATCATCATTACCTCATTTCTTCTCCTGCACTCACTTCCTGCATGCCAGGAAATGCAGCTTGTGCAAAACAGCAGCTCAGAAGAAAGCTTTAAAGCATCAGATGATGGAGGTCTCCCACCTGCCAGTCCCTCCAAGGGTGTGTCATAGACATTCCAAGCTAGCTTTTGTCTAGGTAGCTCTGGTACCAGAGCAGCAAAGCTGTTGCAGCATATGGTTTAGTGTGGGCTGTATCAGCCCATCAAGAACCCTACGAAATTCCTGGCACGGCTAACGGGCACTGACATGGCTTCACTGTTCTGGTACCGGAGCTGGATTAAAGCTAGCACAGTCACATCCACAAAAGCTGCACTTACGCCTCGTAACTGCAGTGTAGATGTACCCTTAGAACTGGAGATAGACCCTGAAGAGGCTGCCAGTCCTGGACACTGGCCCAGGAGAGATGGGCTGGTGCAGGTAGCTACTCCTATGGCCTGCTTGACCACTCGTTGATTGATTGTGGAGGTGTATAGACTGGACTGGGACCAGGAGGGTGTGCTGAAGAGAGCTCAGGAGGTTGGGTGCAGAGCCAGGAACTCTCACTCCTCCCATCTGGCAAAATCAGATTGCAAAGAGAGGGAGAAATACCTTATGTCTCTCCCTGATGCCATGGCTGTCTCAGGAGCAAGGGTGACGTACTCTGGAGCTAGCTATGGCTGGCTCCTCCCAGTCAGAAGGACTGACCATCACACTTCAGGGATTGTGCTTTGCAAACATGCAGCCTCCTGAGCATCCACTGGGCTTGCAGCCTGGATTATAGAATCATAGGACTGGAAGGGACCTTGAGAGGTCATCTAGTCCAGTCGCCTGCACTCATGGCAGGACTAAGTATTATCTAGATCATCCCTAACAGGTATTTGTCTAACCAGCTCTTAAAAATCTCCAGTGATGGAGATTCCACCACCTCCCTAGGCAATTTATTCCAGTGCTCAGCCACCCTGACAGTTAGGAAGTTTTTCCTAATGTCCAACCTAAACTTCCCTGGCTGCAATTTAAGCCCATTGTTTCTTGTCTTATTCTCAGAGGTTAAGGAGAACAATTATTCTCCCTCCTCCTTGTAACAACATTTTATTTACTTGAAAACTGTTATCATGTCCCCCCTCAGTCTTCTCTTCTCCAGACTAAACAAACCCAGCGTTTTCAATCTTCCCTGACAAAGCATGCTTTCTAGACCTTTAATCGTTTAATCTCTGGACTTTATCCAATTTGTCTACAACTTTTCTGAAATATGGCACCCAGAACTGGACACAATATTCCAGTTGAGGCCTAATCAGCAGGGAGTACAGCGGAAGAATTACTGCTTCTGTCTTGCTTACACTACCGCTAATAAATCCAAGTATGGAGGGGTTGTTGTTGTTTTTTGCAACAGTGTTACCCTGTTGACGCATATTTAGTTGTGATCCACAATGACCCCCAGATCCCTTTCTGAAGTACTCTTTCCTAGGCAGTGTCATAAACAGATAACTAAGGGTTAATGTCTCTTTCACCTAAAAAAGGGTTAACAAACAATGACCTAAAACACCTGACCAGAGGACCAATCAGAAAACAGGATTTTTCAAATCTGGGTGGAGGGAAGTTTTGGGTGTGAGTTCCTTGTTCTTTGTCTTGTGTCTGTGCCCTCTCAGCTATGAGAGTGATCTCTCTCTATCTCCAAGCTTTTTAATCTTCTGTTTCCAAGTTGTAAGTACAAAGATAGTAAGACCATAGGTTTATATTGTTTTCTTTTGTATTTACATGTGTGTAGTTGCTGGAATGTGTTAAATTGTATTCTTTTTGGATAAGGCTGTATATTCATTTTTTCTTTTAAGCAAATGACCCTTTATTTGTCACCTTAATACAGAGACCATTTTTATGTATTTTTTCTTTCTTTTTATATAAAGCTTTCTTTTTAAGACCTGTTGGAGTTTTTCTTTAGTGGGGACTCCAGGGAATTGAGTCTGCAGCTCACCAGGGAATTGGTGGGAGGAAGAAGTCAAGGGGAAAATCTCTTTGTGTTACATTTACTAAGCCTGACTTTGCATACCCTCTGAGGGAGGGGGGGAAGAGAGATTAGCTCTCTCGGTACTTGTGTTTTCCAGGACTGGAAACAGGGAGGGTGGAGTCCCTCTGTTTAGATTCACGGAGCTTGCTTCTGTATATCTCTCCAGGAACCCAGGGAGGGAACACCTGGAGGGGAGGAGGGGGAAGGGAAATGGTTTATTCCCCTTTGTTGTAAGACTCAAGGCATCTGAGTCTTGAGGTTCCCCAGGGAAGGTTTTGGGGAGACCACAGTGAGCTAGGCACAGTATAAATCCCTGGCTGGTGGCAGCGTTATCAGGTCCAAGCTGGTAACTAAGCTTGGAGGTTTTCATGCTAACACCCATATTTTGGATGCTAAGGTCCAGATTTGGGAAAAAATGTTATGACAGGCAGTCATTTCCCATTTTGTATGTCTGCAACTGATTGTTCCTTCCTAAGTGGAGTACTTTGCATTTGTCCTCATTGAATTTCATCCTATTTACTTCAGACTATTTCTCCAGTTTGTCCAGATCATTTTTAATATTAATCCTATCCTCCGAAACCTATGCCAAGCAGCAGTGAAAGGGAGAAAGGGCAGGATCCTTTGGGACCCCTTCTATGATTGAAAACACCCATCCAGGCCCAGGACGCCCACTCATCCAGCAACACACAAACATACTTGTGAGCTGGTGGAATAACTGAGCAGAAGCCAAAAAGTCAGGTGTAGCCAAGAGGAGCCTTTCCTCCAGGGACCATGGTTATAGCTGGAAATCAAACCAAGTTACCACAAGCACAAGAGAAGAACAAAAGATGCCCCATGCCAGGTGTTCAGCTCACTCTTATGAGCCTGGGTATGGACCCCAAATTTCCTAAAAGCATTGACCCCACTCTGCCAGTTTACAGTCTGTCCTCGAGCACCTGTGAGAAGAGGTGGGGGACACTGAGCTGAGAGTTACCTCCAGCATAACAGGGACCCTCGGCACTCTCTCACTAGACTTTATATGGCCGATGGAGTAGGATGCCTACCACTGAACGGGACCCAGGATATCTTATAGTGTGTTATGCCCGGGGTCCTTTTCCAGGAAACCTTCAAGCTGTTTACTCCAATGTCGACGATCCGCACATCCCGGACCATCTGGATGGGGTTTGAGTCTGCGAGCGAGGCTGCAAAAATGAATGAAATATGGAGATCTGAGTCAGATTCCGATATCTTTCTGGCCATTGAATGACACCCCACTCCATGACTAAGCCTGCTGACGTCAGTGGTTCTATGCCTGGAGAAAGGTGCTACTCCCTGTGAGTCAGAGTATCAGAGTCTAGCCCATGGTACGCCCAGGGCTACATCCCTGATCTCACATGATCCTCACCAGAAGCATCAGGTATACACCCTCTGGGCATATCTCATTTAATGCCTTATCAACACACCAACTTTTCTACAGGGAGTTCCCCCATTGGGTTCAAAAAGAAGAAAGGCTAGAGAACATTACAATGAGGTTTTGCTATGCACCATCCTAAAAATATTACCCCTGGGTTTCAAAATCCAGTTGTTCCAAAGGTCCTCAGCCCTGCACGCTCTAGGGGCATTCTCACTCACACACAAAAGAGTCTTGGAAACACATGAAGTCTGTCATAAAAGAAGGAGGGAAAATTTGCAGGACCTTTCCAGATCCCACAAGGAACAACAGGGCCTGCTGCTGAACTGAACTGGACAAGAGAGAGACTGAAAGATTTGGGTCCCCATGTATAATGTTACTGAGTGTTCCCAAAAGCCTAAATCCAGCCCTGCCTATTTATGCAGTTGTCACAGAGTCCCCGGGCGATGCTCTGGAACAGCTCCCCACAAAGCCAGGCAGGACTCTGGGGAGCCTCCTCTCCCTTGGAGCAGACTTGTTCAGGGCAAGAAGCTCACATGTCTTCACCTCCTGGGTCTCTCCTTGGAGCATTCAGCATCCTCCACCCCTCCGTGTGCTTCCCACAGTGAGCCCGCCTCAGTGGGGTCCTGGGGAAGCCAGAGGGTCCTGCACCCCCACTTCACAGTCAGACGAGACTCTCAGCCAGCCAGTAAAACAGAGGTTTATTCAATGACAGGAACAGGGTCTAAAACAGAGCTTGTAGATACAGCGAACCGGACCCCTCGGCCGGGTCCATTCTGGGGGTCAGTGAGCCAGATCCCCACATCTGCACTTCACTCCTCGTCCCCAGCCAGCTCCAGACTAACAACCCCCTCCAGCCCCTCCTCTCTGCTCAGCCACTTTCCTGGGCCAGGAGGTCACCTGACCTCTTTGTCTCCAACACCTTAAGTTGGCACCTTTGCAGGGGAGGGGCCCAGGCCAGCAGTTGCTAGAAGACAGAGTGTTAGGCGTTTAGGTGCACTCGCCCTTTGCTCTGCAGCAATCACACACCCTGATTCCACCACCTAGATACTTAAGAACTGCATAGGGGACACTGAGGCACCAACACAGTATTCAGAGCAAACATTAAGAACATTCCCAGTTCGTCACAGCAGGGATAGCATAACCCACTGGCAGAATGTGTGCTGCATCCCGCTCAAGGATAACAGTCTTCTACTGCTGCAAGTTAACAGGGCTGCTCCTTTAGTTCAAGTGGCAAAGGTCCGTGCTGAAGGTGGTAGGTTCCAACCACGCTGTCCCATGCAAAGCAGGGTCATTACAGCAGAACTCACCAGTAGGGTGTGTGAGAATCACCTCTGGTCCCTCTGACTTGTTGAACATAGCACAAACACCAAGTGTATAGTGGGTATTAGGCAGCAAATGGTCAATGTGATAAGCCAGCTCCTTGCTGCCCAGGTACTGGCTCTTCACAACTCCTCTTCCTGAAAGGACAAGGACACCACAGTGCATATAATTCACCAAGAACAATGGATCTTCTCCAAAAGGTACCACTTTTCCTCCCAGTAGTGTTATTTCCGAGGCTGTCTGGGGAAGGGTGTAAACACAAAGTTGTGGGGGGAAGCGAGTCATTTAGAGAAGCACCAGGGATGAGTAGGAGGGTACGGATTCAACTGAACAAAGGCAATTGGAGGCTGAATGAGGAAAGGTCCCGCGGCAGCTAGCCCTCGTACCCTGCAGCTGCATCCCCCTTGGCCTTGGAGTGGCACCAGGCCCAGAAGTCATCAGTGGCATAAATGGTCTGGAAACCCATCAAAATCTCCACTGGGGAACACCCCCTGGAATGAATAGGATTCTCTGAGGACAACACTTGATTCCTCTACAAATAGAGTAAGAGACGATGGCCCAAAGATTTCCCAAACCAGTTAAGACAAGACCGCAATCCCTGACATATTCGCAAATCACAGCTACTCTGGTGGCCACAAGGGGGAGCTCATGTAAACTACCTTTGGCACACATGGATCTTTGTCCCCCTCTAGCGGCTAGTCCAGGCAGGACATTAATGAGTCAGCTGTAGCAGTGATTCTCAAACGTTTGTACTGGTGACCCCTTTCACATAGCAAGCTTCTGAGTGCGACCCTCCCCCTTATAAATTAAAAACAGTTTTAAATATATTTAAATATATTTAACACCATTATAAATGCTGGAGGCAAAGCGGGGTGTGGGGTGGAGGCTGACAGCTTGCAACTCCCCATGTAATAACATTGTGACCCCCTGAGGGGTTCCGACCCTCATTTTGAGAACCCCTGAGCTATAGCTAAATCCTAGAGGTCTCTGTCCTTCAGATCAGCTGATGGATGCTCATGTTTTTAGCACTGAGAGTTGACGGTTCAAACCTTTCTGGCAGTAACACACACAGCTTGGCACAGGCTGCTTTTTTACACCCATCACCAGAAATTCAGAGCATTAGCTCTGCAGATATCGGCTGTGCAGGCCCAGCAAACTAGAATAAAGCAATCTCTTGTGGCCAGGCAATATTCCATGAGAACAGACACCCTGCATCGCCAGCTTGAACATACTCTACACACATCAAACAAAAGCAAATCATGACGTCCGATCTGCACTCACCTCTGCCCGCTTCCCCTGGGCTCCAGGAGATTCGGTATCCGGTGGCTGCAGCTGTGGCACTCCATGCAAGGGAGATGGATGTGCTCGTGTAGGAAGTTACCTTGAAATTGGACACGTAGCCAAGCGGCGCTGCCAGGGGAAAGTGACGTTAGCTGATGTCTTGATTAGTAATGTGCTCAGTAAATGTCAGCACCTCTCAGGGTTCTCACTGCTAACAGTGCCAGGGGGAGTGACTTTTAGGGAACAGTGACTTTCAAAGGACATGGTGGTGATCTTATCTTTGTGCTGCTGTAGGTCAGCCAGGGATACAGTCCTGCAGAGATCCTTCTTGTGAAATCATGGGCCAGATCCTCAGCTGGCATAAATCAGCACGGCTCCATTGCCTTCACTGGAACACCGCTGAGACACACCAGCTGAGGAGTTGGCTCGTAGCCTTTGACTGATGTCAGGAGTCTGCCAAGCCACGCGTGTGGATCATCTTATTCTGTCACCCCTTCTGATCACATAGGCTTCGTCGGATAAAGTGGGTCAGAAGCTGTCTGGGCGACAGCCAAAGGAAGCCTGGGTTACTGCAGGGAGTATTACTGGTGACTCAGTAGCTGGCAAGCTACTGAGCCCAATGCCCCGCCAGGGCATTAAGAGGCTCTGTACTGCTGGAGGTGGTGTTGCCTTTTGGAAGAAATATAAAACAAAAGTCCAGGCTGTACCTGATCCATTGCTCTTTTCACAAGAGAATGGGTGATACCCCAGAGTCAAATTCCAACACTCGCACGTACTGTCAATTGTCCCTACATTTCAGTTAGCTATAGTATTTTTCCTCCATTTGTGTCCCAGACTGCGGTGTAATGCTGCTCTGTGGTGTTAAAGTTGTCATGTTCTGCCCCAGAGGTGGCTGCATTCCAGAGGCAGGAGTACAGCTAGTTTGCATAATGCTTTGGAATGAAAGGCTCTGATCACAAGAGGTTAAACTTGCTTCTCCAGTACCCTTTGGTGCTCTCTGTATTGTCGGTATGTACCAGGCACCTGAGCTCCTCAAGCAAGGAGAGGCACCGCTTCCACAGCATGCATATACTCACACGTTCTGGCTGAAGCAGTGATCCCAGGCCCCGCCACGGAGCCAAAGAGCACATAGAGGGAAATCACATACTCGCTGTCGTGGGCCAGGTTTCGGAGCCGGTAGGCTGTGGTGGAGCTGTTCAGAGCCAGCTGCCGTGATCGGTCTTTGTGGAAGAATTCTTTAGGGGTGAAGAAAAAGAAGCTGAAGAGTAAACAGTGTTGGCAAGTGGAGTGGGCAGGAGGAAGACGGAGCCAGCGAGTAAAGTTAATAGATATTAAGGCCAGAAGGGGCCACTCTGACAATCTAATCCGTCCTCCTGTATAACACAGGCCAGAGAAGTTCAAAGACTCAGTCAAAGACCTGTATTGCTACCAGTCCAGTCCCCAGGGAGCAACAGGAAAGCCTGAACCACATGGGTTAGACCACACTGCCTTTGCAGAATCAAACTCTTCATTTTTTTCGCTCTTGCTGAAGGTACCTTTACAAAACATCAGCAAGAGAATCGAAACACTTTTGTACAGGGTTTTTTTTCCTCTTAAAGGGATTAAAAGAAATAGATGAATCAACAAAGGAGGTGCTCTTTGAAGCAGAAACTTGCCAAAATGAGTCAGTTTATACCCTCCAGAAAAAGCCCAGTGGACAGTATCTCTGTAAGAAAAGCCGGGGTTGGAGCTGCAGGTGGTCTGCAGAATTCATAGTCTCTAAAGGGAGATAAGCAACAAAGTCAAGAAGCCTTTCCCATAAGCCCCTGCTCACAGGGCCTGATTGTCTGCTAGCTCTTTCCCAGGCCTGATGCAGGGAGAGAGTCGGGGACGTTCAAGTGGTACCCTATACTCAGGGGCATGGCCTGCCCCATGAGTGTAAGTCAGTGCAGCCTTTGGGCAGCTCTAGTCTGTACTCTCCTTCCCATGGCCCTTATGAGTCCTGGGAGCTAGGGAGCCCTAGCACAGTGCACTCTGGCCATGCTCTTTATGCTGGAGGAAGAGAGCCAGGGACATTGTGTGCAGAATTCTTCCGTCAGCTCGCCACTGGTTGGACAGGCCCTTAGTGCAGGGATATTCAGAGAGCTTTTCTGCTGCCAGAGCAGCTGAATGAGCCCTTAATGGAACTGAGTATTGGGCCCAAAGGGCCCGCAGTGAAACAAGCTCCATGCCCCGATGCATGTGGGTTGTCGTAGGGTGACTGGGTGTCCGGTTTTTGACCGGAACACTTGGTTGAAAAGGGACTCTGGTGGCTCTGGTCAGCATCACCAACTGGGCCGTTAAAGGTCCGGTTGACAGAGCTGCACATCTAAGGCAGGCTAGCCCCTACCTGTCCTGGGGCACTGCAGATCCGGGTTCTAGGCGTGGGGAGGCTACAGGGCTCCTCGTGCTGCCCCTGACCTGAGCAAATGGCCAGGCACTTCCATTACCTGGGAACTGGCCAATGGGAGCTGGGGGGCAGTGCCTGCAGCAGGTGAGAGCAGCGCATGGAGCCTGCCGCCTTCCCTGCCTACTAGTGTCAGACCAGCTGGCCACTTCTGGGGCGTGTGCAAGGCAGTGTCAGGACAGGCAGGCAGCCTGCCTTAGTGCCGCTGACCCAGAGCCGCCCGAGGTAAGCCCGTGCCCCAACTTGGAGCCCCAGCCCTGAGAACCCCCCCAACATGGAGACCCTCCTGGACCCCAAAGCCCTCAGCCCAAGTCCCAGCCCCAGCCCAGAGCCCTCACCCTAGAGCCCACTCCCACATCCTGAACCCATCATCCCCGGCCCCACCCCAGAGCCCGCACCCCCTCCTGTAATCCAACCCCCTGCCTCAACCCGCAGCCTCTTCCCACACTCTGAATACCTCAGCCCCAGCAAGGATCCCCCTCCTGCACCCCAGATCCCTCATCCCCGGCCCCACCCCAGACCCCGCACCACACCCTAGACCCCGGCCCCACCCACAGCCCCTTCCCACACTCTGAATACCTCAGCCCCAGCAAGGAGCCCCCTCCTGCACCCCAGACCCCTCATCCCCGGCCCCACACCAGAGCCCACACTCCCAAGCGGAACCCTCACTCTCTCACACACCCCAAGCCCCTGCCCCAACTGAGTGAAAGTGAATAAGGGTGTGGGAGACTGAGCCACAAAGGGAGGGGGAATGTAGTGAGTGGGCGGTGGGGGAGAGCTTGGGGAAGGGGTGGGGCCTTGAAGAAGGGGCGAGGTGTTTGGTTTCATGCCATTCGAAAGTTAGCAACCCTGGGCTGTGCAACATGGACAAGTGACCAGTGCCGGAGCTGCTTCAACATCTGCCATTCCCTGGTTCTATGTGCTCACTGTTCCAGCTTTGGTGCTGCATTAAATGCTGGATGGAGGGGGCCTGTCCACACTATGGACTCGATAAACGCTAGCTTACCTGGAGTAGGGCCCCAAGCCACTCTGTACCCAGTGGCCCCAGCCACTGAATTCCAGGAGAGCAGGACAGAGTTGATAGTTACATCGGACACTTTCAGGGTCTGCACAGCGCTTGACGCCACTTTAAGAAAGAGAGCCGAGCAGCGTGGGTAAGAGGAACAGGTTATGGGTCTGATGGATGCAATAACAGTGGAAAGACTCCCATTGAATTTAGGGGGACTTGGATCAGGTCCTAAGGGACCAAAGAAAAACCACAATGCACCAGGCTGCTTTATGCATAAGAGACCAGAGGGAGGTTGTCAGCCACAGGTGATACTGGCTAGGAGGTGGCTGTGTGTGACCGGTAGACCTGGGAGTCAACCTGGGTATAGGCAATGCAGGGATCAGCCTGGCTGATCATCTGTTTTAGAGGTTTACACTGCCACCCATCACCGTGGCATCTGAGCACCACCACAGCACTCCATAAAGGAGGATAACGATCATCACCCCCAGTATTTCTGATAGGGAAACTGAGGTACAGAGAGGCAAAATGACTTGCCCTCTGTTCACCAGCAAGTCAGTGACAGAACTAGACCCTGCATTTCCTGGCTTTCCATCCCTTGCTCTGGAAACTAGGCCAGAAGTCCCCAGAAGGAGTCCTGTGACACCACAGGTTTCCTTTCCCATACGTGTCCTTCAACTATCTTCCTGGGCAGCAGCACTACTCATCTTCTCCCACCCCCATGTCCCCAGCCACTGGTTCAGCCCCTTTGACTCCCTCCTTAGCTGCCTCCCACCCCCAGTCCCTCTTCCTTCTATGCCCGAGGTCTCGCCTACCTGAACTCAACTATTGCATCCACTTGCCCTCCCAGGCCTTTTCCCTCTCACTGGCCCGCCCCAGGACACTTACAAGTGGTTGCCTTCCTGCTCACCACAGGCCCCTCCACGTCCCCAAAGATGGGGTTGACGGTGACAGTGTATTCCAGCCCAGGCTGCAGCCCTGGGATCAGGTAGTCAGTACAAGTGTCGTCCAGGTTCACGGTCTCAACGCTGCCTTCTGAACCGGAGAGGAGACAACAGCTGGATACACCCGAGTCTAGCTCTCGAGGGACATTCCCCCTCTTCCTTTCCCACGCCCCCCCCCCCAGAATACAGCATGCAGGACACCACCAATTAAATGCCACACACTGACCAACAGTCAGACCCATCGGTGGTCACCTTAACACGTGGTCAGCTCAGGTAGGAGAGAAAGAAGAGGAAGGCTGGTCTTGTGGTGAAGGCACTAGATGGGGACTCAGGTTCAATTCTGGCCCCTGCTACAGCCTCCCTGGGTCCTGCCCTTTAGGATTGGGGTGGGGTGAAGATTTCTCCCCCCAGCTCTATATTGGTTGGGCAGGCCAGTTGCTCTGTGAATCAGTTTCCCAACTGTAACATGGAGATGATCATATTTCTTTTCTCTGTCTTGTGCATGTTGGTTGTCAGCTCTTCAGGGCAGGGGCTGAACGTCCAATGGGGCCCTGATCTCACTTGGGGCTTAGAGGTTCTACTCTAAACATAAATAACAACAACGACCTATGGCAGCTTTGATCCCCCTAAACTTCCCGGGGGCCAGTCAGTCATTAGGGTGCCCCATTGGCACAAGGAGAATAAACCAAACCAGCAAAATACAAACAGTTGCATGTGATTGGGCAGGCAACATGCTTCACTCCTGTTGGAAGAAGTGGGGAAGCCCGTCTGCTTTGAAAGGGGCCAAGCTGGTGGCAGTGCGGCTCATGGGCTCCCAAGGGAGTCCTCTGCCATCTCACTTGGCTGGACGGATGGCTACCCCAAGGCAGAAAGTTGAGGTTGGAGGTACAGAGCAGGGATGGGAATATCTGTGGAGCTCTGGGAAGGATGGGAAAGGGTCAGCTCCTCTCCTCCAGGGAATATCACAAAACGCTAAGCATGCTCAGCCTAAAAAGCTATTTGATCTGCAGGGGACAATCCTATCCTGGATGGAAGGAGATATGGAAATGTGAGATTTGCCTGACTCGTAACAGTTACTGCATCGTTCATTCTTCTTGATTGTGGCTATTCTTAGTTCAGCCACTCGGGGGTGCCATGTCCTCATTTTCCTGTCTCTGTCAGTGGTATCCTTGCTCCGCCAACACACCCTCCATATGAGCAGCTATTTTAATCTATTCTCTGTCTTGGAAGATGGGAAAGAACAATCAGCCCAGTCCAGGGAAACACATTCCCTGGAACGAACGTTGCAGTGTAGAATTATCCCTCACACCAGCATTCTACAAGCAGGGTGGGAAAACGACCTCTGTTGTATTAATCCCAAAAGGGGCGAATGTGTATGAGTTATGACGACAACGCCCAATGCTCCCGTTCCCTTCTGGGGGTCCGCTACAAAGTTGTGTGTCAGGGAAATGTGCGGGGGTTGGATTTGATTACAGACAATGGATACGATGGACGCACACACACACACACAAATAGCCGTCTAGCTAGGGATGCGATGCAGCGCCTATGACATACAGTAGAACATTTCTGACTCCATCCAGCAGAGGGCAGTAGTGATACATATACACTGGCCAGTTCATCTAGCCTTCTCCCCAGTTGTAGAATGGGAAAAAGGAGGCCCTGAGAGGTAAAGTAACTTGTCCATGGTTGCATAGTGCATCAGCAGCAATAGGACTCAGGAGTCCTGAGATTTAAAGAAACTCAGGAATACACACAGAGACACAGACACACACACCTTTTGCTGCATTTCTGGGGGGACAGAAGTACCACGCAAGAGCCTGTTCTTAAGGAACAAGTCCAGGAGGAAAAGACATTATTATTATTTGTATTCCCAGCCATGGGTCTGAGCCCCATAGTGTTTGGCACTGTACAAACGCAGAACAAAAAAGACCATCCCTGACCCACAAGTGCCTGCTCTCCTGATTTCAAGCCAAATGATCCAAACCAAAAAGAGAGGATTGGCTAAATCTCTGCAATTTGGGGTGTTTATTCGCACTCTGGAAATCCATTCATTACTAGTTTATTACACAGTAGCAGGAACTGTGCTACTTTACCCTCCCCTAGAAAAGAAGTTCTCAACTTTTTTCTTTCTGAGGCCCCCCAACATGCTATAAAAGCTCCACGGCCCACTTATGCCACAATAACTGGTTTTCTGCATATAAAAGCCAGGGCCGGCATTAGGGTGTAGCAAGCAGGGCAAGTGCCTGGGTCCCGATGTGACAGGGGCCCCCACAAAGCTAGGTTGCTCCAGCTCAGGCTTCAGCCCTGGCTGGCAGGGCTCAGGGACCTGGGCTTCAGCCCCATGCAATGGAGCTTCACCTTTCTGCCCTGGGCCCCAGCGAGGGTAATGCCAGCCGTGCTTGTCAGCTCCCCTGAAACCTGCTCGTGGCCCCCCCCAAGGGACTCTGGACCCCTGGTTGAGAACCACTGCCCTAAAGCACCTTCCTACCTGGGAATCTCAAAGTGCTTCAGAGATACCATTGAATGAATCATAGAATATCAGGGTTGGAAGGGACCTCAGGAGGTCATCTAGTCTGACCCCCTGCTCAAAGCAGGACCAATCCTCAACTAAATCACTCTTGTTTGGTGGTGTTATCCCTATTTTACAACTAGGGAAGTTGAGGCACCCAAAGGAGAAGTTACTTGCCCTAGGTCAACCCGAGAAGTCGGTCACAGGGGAGGAAGAGAATGCAAGTGTCCTGACTCCCTGTTTTTTGTTTTAACCACCAAACCATCCATCCTGCAGGGCAAAAACTAAAATAAGAACATCTGGATTTCTAACACTTCTCCCCCTAACAACAGCATAAAGGGTGTTTGAATCAAGGGTCAGAGAAAAGATCCCTGTGCAGGTGTTTAGGGTTAGGATTTCAACCAGGTCAGTCTCTAATCTCAAGCTGCATTGTGGGAAGCTTGGGTGGGAACCTGCACCCTGGTGCTGCTAAGCAGGGGTGATGACAAAAGCAAAAGCAGATCCAATAATGATGCAGGTTGCTAACTGACCATCAAGAAAATAACACGCGCCTCTGGTTCCTGGAGACAGTACCTGCAGACACCCAGGTAAGCCTGTATCCCGATGCTCCCCTAACTGAGGTCCACCTGGCCTGGATGGTGTCGGTCGTTTCATTCTGGAGCAAGATTCTTTTCACTGGCAGGAGCTTCACTGGAAGGGTTAAAGGGAACAGACATTTCAGAGAAGCTGCATTACAACCCATGCACCCAATAGTTCTGAAGGAACCGTGGGCTGCCTCCCGCCTACATTAGCCAGCAGGGAGAGAGATTTTGAAGAGTTCCTTCATAGCCTGTCGGTTTTAATGCACCTAGGAAAAGGCTGTTGTCCACTCATCAGGAACAGTCACTCTCAGCCCAAGCAGCGACGCCAGCTGCTCGAACTGTCACGGTCACTTTTTCTGGCCAGCACCGCTGATGCACCAATCTGGTTTGATTTACACAGAGTGCTGGGATGCCAACAGATCTGCAGGCAGGGAGCAGGCCCAGGCTTAAAGAGAGAGCAAGGCACACAGGGTGAGTGGATAAATGAAGGGAGGGGCTGAGGGGAAGGCCGTTTGTTTTAAATACTAGGCCAGACTCTCAAACGGGGTAAATCTCTGCATAAATCCCAACCACTCCCATGAAATGGAAGATCTGGAACAATTTAATTGAGTGCTCATGAAATTTCAATTCTGGGTTGGTGGGTGGAGCCTAAATGAACAATAGACCTGCCCCCTCAGATGAAGGGCGGGGCCACGCAGCCCAGACAGCAACTAGCTATAGTGAACACCGTCAGCAGAGAGGAGTCCTCTTTCTCCGCAGCACAGGCTGTAGCAGCTTCCCTCTTCTAGACCCTGGCCTCAGACCAGACATGCCGAGCCCCTTATGTAGTGATTTGGGACAGGAAACATTTTAGAAATCTCAAAACATTCTCCAGGATGGGAAAACCATTTCCCACCTAGCTCTGAGGACGGGCTTGGAGTTATAAGGCGTGAAGGGGGTGGGGTTTTCTCTGAAACGTCAAGAACAGGTCACTGCTGAGGAGTGGAGGTGATGGTTCAAATAACCCCAATGGCCAAGAGTTTTAAAAAACCAGTTCCTAAAGTTAGGCTTCTAAGTCCATATTAAGGCAGCTAAACCAGTGCTGGATGTCAAAAATATCAAACACCTGCTGCTTCCCTTGACTTCAGACAGTGAGAGGAGAGTCTGACTGAGACTTTATTAAATTGAATGGGTTGGAGTGGAGGCTGAACGGTTGAGAGCAATCTCCCAGCATGAGCATGTTGGGGAATGTGAGCAAGAATGGGGGGTGGGAGCAGGGGGAAGCATGCAGGCGAAAGTGTGCAAGGGCACTGGGATGGATGGAAGAGCAGGTCTGAGTGTGCCAAAGAGCGCAAGAATAGGCATAGAGTGTGTATGAACATGTGTGAGCGTGCCTAAGCAGAGGGGCAGGCGTGAGAGCAGAAGCGAGCCAGCAAAGAAGTCTATACTTGTGCGCAGAGACAGGCATGACAGCAGCACAAGCATACAAGGACATGCATACATGTGCATGGGGACAGGCATGACAGCAAGCGTGCACAGAAAAGCATACATGTGCACAGGGGCAAGTGTCAGAGCAGAAGCAAGCGTGAAAAGGAGAGCAGGCGTGAACCCGATTTCCAGTGCAGTTAAGAAGGCCACCTCAGCAATCAAACCTCTTACATGTTCTCCCTGTAGTAGACACCGGTTGGCTTGGGCCCTGGAGGTACACAGCATAGATACTGACAGTATATTCTTTAGCCTCCTGCAAGTTGCCAAGAACGTGAGAGGTGACGTCGCCGCCCAGGATCTGCTCATAGGTCATTCCAGATCTGTTTGCTGTAGGGGCCAGAACCAAATAGGACACCATGGTGAGTGACACCTGTGAACAGAGGAGCATGGCATATTTGCCAGTCGACTGTCAGCATCAGACAATTAGAGAATTGTACCATCTGGATTTGCAAAGGAAAGCCTCTGCCTTGGTGGGACTACTCCGCTTTCTACCAGAGGCTCCAAACTCACCGGGGGAGGCCAACATTGCTTTGCCCCAGGGTGACACAGACACATCAGCGATACAATGTGATCCCCACTGCATTGTGATACCAGGGCTAGGCCTTAGAGGACAGAGCTCCAGAAGTGGGGACGTTGCTTCTCCCAAGTATCAGGACTTATGTGAAAATACCTGATGCCGGTGTGAAAACCTAGCAGATCACAACTTACATCTGGGCATGTAGATCTTGTAGCCTTCAAGCTTCCCCAGGGGAGGAGTCCAGGCTACCTTGAGGCTAGAGAGTCCTTCTTCTATGACCCGGAAATTGGTCACTGGAGGGACGGGCGCTTTAAGACACAAAAGGGACCCGGAAGTTAAGGGTCAAGGCTGCCTCACAGCAAAGACCCCCTACGAAGAAGAGAATCTCCCATGTTCTCCAAGGGTGAAGGAACACAGCGGTGAACAGACACTTCTCTCACAGGATCAGATCCCCCCTGCTCCCTACCATCCCCTCACTAACATCCCAAGTTCCTTGCTTCATGCCCTCCCACACCTGGCAGGGTCACTGGCACCTGGGCAAAGTGAAAGTCGCAGCATGAGAATGTTTCAGGATCGCCCACAATGCACCACTGCTTAGTACAGAGCTGGGGATTCTAGGGGATCTCTACCCTCAAGGCATTGCCACAGACTCTATTGAGGGTAGCATTAGCTTGGAGGCAGAGCAACACTGCAATGGCATATGCACTGAATCTTGTTCACTCCTGCTCGCAAGGCTCTGTACTGATCCAACCAGCCACAGCAGCCAGAGTTACAGCTCCCGCCTCTGTGGGGATCAGAAGATATATATTGTGACTTTACTTTTCCCATCAAAACATTCCATCTTGTTCTTGGCAAGCGTATGTAAGGAAACATTATCAAGACACTAGCAGATGGGATGGGCTCTGAGCTACTACAGAGAATTCTTTCCCAGGTATCTGCCTGGTAGGTCTTGCCCACATGCTCAGGGTCTAAGTGATCTGGGGTCAGGAAGGAATTTTCTCCTGGGTCAGATTGGCAGAAGCCCAGAGGGTTTTTCGCCTTCTTCTGCAGCATGGGGCACGAGTCACTTGCAGGTTTAAACTAGTGTAAATGGTGGATTCTCTCTAACTTGAAGCCTTTAAACCATAATTTGAGGACTTCAGTAACTCATCCAAAGGTTAGGAGTTTATTACAGGGGCAGGTAGGAGAGGTTCTGTGGTCTGCAATGTGCAGGAGGTCAGGGTAGATGATCATGATGGTCCCCTCTGGCCTTAAAGTCTATGAGTCTATGAATCTAAGACTCATTATTTATTTAATCCTGTCTGAGATCCTCCGTCAAGAAGACAGACATCACTCAAAAGAGAAGATCCCTCAGGAAAAGCAGACTAGAGGCTTCACGCAAAACAGAGGAGCTGAACCTTAACACACCTGCCGTGCAGCAACACCTGGTTCAAGACCCACCCAGTCAGCCAAATCCAGACCCAGAATAACAGGAGTCTTTCTGGTGTGGCACCTGGCCCAAATTTGGGCCTATATTTCTGACACTGGGAAACTGGCTCTTAAAGGAAGGCAGTAACATCACAGCAGATTAATGAGCGATGTCGAATCTGAGTACAGAGGAAATCCCGATAAAACAATTTAAAATGTGTCTTAAGTAGAGTCCCACAGGAAGCTGCTGTCTTGCCAATCTGATGATCCAGAGCAGGATTCAGGGATTCAGAAGACTGGGTGAAATGCACAGATCAGCTCCTAGAGCAGGGGCATGAGTGACCTTCACTTAGGTCACTTCCTGACTTTGGGAGCATAATAATGGTGCAGCTTTGGTGTTCTCCTTGGGTGAAATTCACCCCTGCAGACAGCCAGAACCTGGCCATGATACGACCTAAATCCACTGACACCCTCAAAATAGAGCTTCTGGGGAACACAAAGTCATGCATAGGCCTCATGCCCATTTTCTGTACTGGGGTGAATTGCACCCTTGCTAGGGATTATTGCAGGACTCCGTGGCGCATGACAGAGTCCTTTGAAATAACTAAGTCCCTGATCCTGCCCCCATGAGCAGACCACTGTACCAACGCTAAGCCCCCATGGGCCCAATGCACAAGGCAACTTGCAGAGCCATGGCCTAAGCAAGCTCACTCATTCTCAGGCACTTGGAAATTATATTAAATCGGACACCATCGCTGATAAATCAGATACTATGATTCACTAAACCAGGCATTATCAGATGCTTCCAAAGCAGCACTCAACACACACAGTTTCCAGGCTGGCGTCTGGACACACCAACAAATACCATAAATAACAAGGGGAGCAGTTTCCAAAGGACAAACTCACTCGTCTTCCCTTTGACGGACGTTGACTCCCTGAGGGTATCCGCGTAGACCGCCAGGACCGTGAAGAAATAGTTCGTGTCAGGCTTCAGATCTGACACCATCACGGTGCTTTTGTTGCCATCCAAAACAATCTGTCACAGACGAGAGAAGAGAGGTGCTTAGCCGGCTACTGTCAGACTCTGAGGAGCTCCACAATGAGCCATGCAGATCTGGAAGGACGGTGCTAGAATGCCACTCAGGAGTTCAAGCATTTTGACAGCAGGATCTATTCCCTTTGATTTGACTGGGCGTTGGAAGGGGATTTTCCCTCTCTACACTTACAGCCAAGGATGTAAACACCATGAAGGGGAAGCCATTACAAAGGAGAAGCTGGTTTGATCCAAGGCCGCGTCCTCAAGTCAGTGGGAGACTTTCCATTAATGTTGAAGGCCCTTGGATCTGAAGTGAGGGGATGAAATTGGTAAGTGAAAAATGTAGGCTGAATATTTATTTCTGTTTTATTTGTATAGAAAAACTCTCCAAAGCAGTGTCTCTTGCTATGTGCATGTACAGCTCCTAGCATAATGAGGCCCGGATCTCAGTTGGGGCTACTGTAACATAAATAATAATAACTCTCAAGGTAACACTGAATGCTGGACCAGAATCTGCTACTCTTACCCTGAGAAGTCTCTTACTTTGTGAGTAGGCCCACTGAAATCAGACACTATGTAGAGTACTGTTCATTGTGAGCTGGGGTGGCGGTATCTGGTCCAATGAGATAAGAGATTACTATTGTTTACTGGCTTCGTGCTGGTAGCGTGCTCCATACTGCCCCGATGCCCCAAAGATTGGAAGCAGAAGAGCGAGCTTATTACAAGGAAGTGGGCTGTTCTCACGTTCTACCCAATAGAAGACTGGAAACACCAGGCTGCCTCTGAGAGAGCCTGGTCATGAGATTTCCAGGCTAGCTCAAAAACAAGGAATCAGGGTGGTTCGGAACTGTCATAAACAGATAGCTAAGGGTTAATGTCTCTTTCACCTGAAGCACCTGACCAGAGGACCAATCAGGAAACCGGATTTTTTCAACTCTGGGTGGAGGGAAGTTTGTGTCTGAGTCTTTGTCTGTCTGCCTGCTTTCTCTGAGCTTTGGAGAAGTAGTTTCTGCTTTCTAATCTTCTGTTTCTAAGTGTAAGGACAAAGAGATCAAATAGTAAGTTATATGGTTTCTTTTCTTTGGTATTTGCATGAATATAAGTGCTGGAGTGCTTTAATTTGTATTCTTTTTGAATAAGGCTGTTTATTCAATATTCTTTTAAGCAATTGACCCTGTATGTGTCACCTTAATACAGAGAGACCATTTGTATGTATTTTTTCTTTCTTTTTTATATAAAGCTTTCTTTTTGAGACCTGTTGGAGTTTTCTTTTCTGGAAAATTTCAGGGAAATTGAGTCTGTACTCACCAGGGAATTGGTGGGAGGAAGAAATCAGGGGGAGATCTGTGTGTGTTGGATTTGCTAGCCTAATTTTGCATTCCCTCTGGGTGAAGAGGAAAGTGCTTTTGTTTCCAGGACTGGGAACGGAGAGGGGGAGTCACTCTGTTTGGATTCACAGAGCTTGTGTCTGTGTATCTCTCCAAGAGCACCTGGAGGGGGGGGAAGGGGAAAAGGATTATTTCCCTTTGTTGTGAGACTCAAGGGATTTGGGTCTTGGGGTCCCCAGGGAAGGTTTTTCAGGGGGACCAGAGTGCCCCAAAACACTCTAATTTTTTAGGTGGTGGCAGCAAGTACCTGGTCCAAGCTGGTAACTAAGCTTGGAGGTTTTCATGCTAACCCCCATATTTTGGACGCTAAGGTCCAAATCTGGGACTAAAGTTATGACAGGAACAGAAAAGAGCCATTAGATTAATCCTTCCCCTCTCCCGCCAGCACAGATGTAATAGGCGGCTTTGATGGCTGTAATTATGGCTCCCTCTAGTGGCCGGCCCTGGATTTAAGAACTGCCTTCTACATACCCACAGTTACTGGAGCTGCTGCTTTAACTCAAGTTGCTGTGCCCCCGGTTCAATTCCCACCACCATCTGCGTGTGTGGACATGATTCACTATCCGTGAGCCTGTGTGGGATGAAAAGCTGAACGTCTGAGTGCTGATCCACCCTAACCAGACCTCTGAACTATACAAATTGGGATCCTGGCCAATCGCTAGCCCGGATGGCCCAGTGGCTCTGGGTGTTGGCCTGACCCTTGGGAAACTGGGGGTCAGTTCCCTGTTCTGCCCCAGATTCCCTCTGTGAGTGAGTCACCTAACCTCTCTGTGTCTCAGTTCCCCATCTGTATAATGGGGATATTAGCCCTGCCCTGCCTCACTGGGGTGTTGTGAGGACTCATGCATTGCAGATTAGGAAGTGCTCAGATACTACAGTAACATGAGCCACACGAGTATTACTATTTATTACTGTAGTGCTTGGGAGCCACAGTCATAGATCAAGACTTCCTGGTGCTAGGTGCTGTACAAATGCAGAACAAGAAGATGGTCCCAATAGATAAAGTGATGCTTGCATGTGCCAAATCCACATCTTGAGGTAAAGTGATTATAAATCAGTATCACAATCATCTCCCTGACCCTCGAGGTATTTTCCATCCATTGAAATAAGAAAGATCTTACAGCTGGACACGATAGGGTCTTCCCCTGTAGAGAGAACCCAAAGCACCTTCCCAGCCTAGGGCTAAGGCCCACTCTCAATGGGGCAGCACTGGGAGCAGAATCTGGCCTATTATCAACAGACATCAGAAGCGCCCACGTGCCCCACTCGTAAAGTGCAGCCTCTTCTAATGGAAGCTGTTTGATCCTGCACCAGGACAGCCCAGCCGAGCCCCTTGTGAAAAGTGAGCATTGTTCTAGCGGTGTTTTAAAATGCATGTATAATATTAACCACACTGGACCTGTATTTCAGAGGTCTGCTGCAGAGGTGGATTAAGATTTATTGGAGCCCTAGGCACAAAGGACATTTTGGCCCCTTGGTCCCTCCCTCCCCCTGCTCCTCCCTTTTCCCCTAAAGCCCTGCCCCCTGGCTAGGCCAGAAGCCAGAGCCGAGCCATGGTAAGAGCTGCCCGGGGAGCCCGAGCCACTGTGGGGAACCTTGGAATCTCCACCTGCCCAGGCGGGATTGCCAGGTGTCCAGTTTTCAACCGAACACCTGGTCAGAAAGGGACCCTCCCCAACGCTCCCCAGCCTGGTGAAAATGAGCGAGTGAGTTAGGGTGCGGGACAGCAAGCGACAGAGGGCGGGGGGTGGAGTGATCAGGCCGGGGCTTTGGAGAAAGGGCAGGGCAAGGGTGTTCGGTTTTGTTCAGTCAGAAAGTTGGCAACCTGTCCTGCCCTGGGACATTGGCCAAGACGGCAGCCATCACACTCAGAGTCTCTGAAAATCAGAGGATGACAAACATTCCATGTGCCAAACTCAGGGAAGGGAGGATGTCTACCTGCCGCTGGTCCTCAGAAATAAGCTGACCGGTAGCAGAAAGTGAATTCAGGAGGACGTGGTATTCCGTCACCTTCCCTGTGGCGGGAGTCCAGGTCAGCCTCAAGGAGCTGTAACTTTGTTCGCTGACAAGCAAATCCCGGGGACCAATGATCTTCTCCACTAAAAGCAGGTGAGGAAATAAAACTCTGTGATTTGGGTTGTTAGAGATGCTGCAGGACAGGATTCCTGGGAGGGCCTCTATTAACAAAGCTGCCATTCCTCTTCCAGAGATAGCCCTGAAAAGAAAACATCAGCCAAAGCAACCCAACTGGAAAGACTGAAGGGGAGCAGCAGCTGGGCTCTAGATTTGTGCTAGGATCCAAAGATCTCACACATACCCCTATAGAGCAGTCCTAGAGAACTGATATGGGATGACTCCAACAGGGTTCTAGAAACATTTAGTGAAGTTCCACAGAAATTATTCTAAAAACCTACACAAATGAGTAGAGAATGGGCTCCTTCCGAGCTTCTTTTTTAAGCTCCCAGATGGGATTCTGTGGCAGGGTTAGAATACGCTATTACAATCTGTAGGATGGTCCCAAACGCACTAGAATTCGATAGAAAATGGCACCATTCCTATAGGACTTTTAGAGATGGGCACACAGTAATGGGTGAGCTATAGCCCAGCTATATCCCAAAGTATCAGTTCCCTGATCCTCTGTCGTCATGGCAGAGACAAATCAGTTACTACGGCAGGTCTGCCTGTTAAAACACCTGGACATCTAGATGCTGGCACTGAGCCAGCTCCTGCTCAGTCTAGCAGCTGTCTGTCTATCTGTTAGGGCAGAGGCAGCAGCAGTGGCTACAAGGGGGAGCTCGCTCATGTTTTTCCCCCATTAGGAAACACCCGTCCACATCACTAGAGGCTTTTAAATGCAGGCTGATGAATCACATGGGACTGGGAGCCTGATGCACAGACCATTGGAGTCAATGCAATCCCTCCCCATTGACTTCACATTAGAACTAGGTGAAAGTTTTCCTCTGAAACTTTTTTCTCCTCCACAAAGACAGACTCTGGTCACCTGAAACAGCTCACACATTTGTGCTGAATTTGCCAAGCTGTTTCAGAAACAAAACAAAACAACAATTCCCAAAGCTGACAGGTTTTGACTTTTCGATTCAAAGTGATTTTTCATTTCAAATTTTACCCCAATGTTATGAATGTTTTGAAAGGTTTACAAAAAGAAACCCTTGAAAACAAAAGGAAATGTTTAATTTTGGGTTGACCAGAATAACCAGTTATATCCAAACCAAAATGTTTTCGAGCTTTTCATTTTGCTGAAAATTTTTTTAAAAAATGTTTGTCTTGAGTCAACCTGAAACTTTTTTTTTCTTTTTTGGTTTGACTACAAAACTGTAAATTCATCTATTCACCCCACTGGACTTCAGTGGGCATCGTACCAGGCCCTGAGATAGAGGCAAATCCTGCTCCCTGGATGGGGTGAAGCTAATATACCAGGTGGGGCTTCCAACCACAGGCAGCTACTAGCCCTCATCTCCTGCTGTCGCTCCTCTCTTGAATGCCAGTGCTGTGACCCACTGTCACCATACTGAAATAAACGCAATCAAGGACAGTGTGGTTACTGCCCTCTGAATGACAAACCAGATGTACTGGTGGCTGGCTGCTTTCTAAGAGTATGTCTACACTGAAATTAACCCCCGGCGGCTGGCCCGTGTCAGCTGCCACGGACTCGCGGGGCTTGGACTACAAGGCTGTTTAATTGCAGTGTAGACATCATAGAATCATAGACTATCAGGGTTGGAAGGGACTTCAGGAGGTCATCTAGTCCAACCTCCTGCAGGACCAATCCCCAACTAAATCCCAGCCAGGGCTTTGTCAAGCGTGACCTTAAAAGCCTCTAAGAAAGGAGATTCCATCACCTCCCTAGGTAGCCCATTCCAGTGCTTCACCACCCTCCTAGTGAAAAAGTTTTTCCTAATATCCAACCTAAACCTCCCTCACTGCAACTTGAGACCGTTACTCCTTGTTCTGTCATCTGCCGCCACTGAGAACAGTCTAGATCCATCCTCTTTGAAACCCCCTTTCAGGTAGCTGAAAGCAGCTATCAAATCCCCCCTCATTCTTCCATTCTGCAGACTAAACAATCCCAGTTCCCTCAGCCTCTCCTCACAAGTCATATGCTCCAGCCCCCTAATAATTTTTGTTGCCCTCCATTGGACTCTTTCCAATTTTTCCATATCCTTCTTGTAGTGTGGGGCCCAAAACTGGATAAAGTACTCCAGACGAGGCCTCACCAATGTTGAATAGAGGGGAATGATCACATCCCTCGATCTGCTGGCAATGCCCAAGCAGCTGCAGCCTGAGCCTGGGCTCTGGGACCCCATGAGTGGGGAGAGTCTCACAGCTGGGCTGCAGCCCAAGCCCAAACATCTACACCACAATTGAACAGCCCTGTAGCCTGAGCCCCATGAGCCTGAAACAGCTGAAACGGGCCAGCCCCAGGGGTTCAAATGCTGTGTGGATAAACCCTACGGGTAGCACATGCCCTAAAAGTCCATCAATGTGAATAAATGGGGTGCAAGAGAGGAGGTCTAATGGGATATAGGAGTCCCCCCAGAGAAAGGGGTTGATTCAACCAAACAGAAAATAAGAGTGGCCAGGGGCCCAGACTCACCGTTCATAGCCGGCCTGGTGGGGCGCGGAGGCTCGGAGGCCGTGACACAGAGCCTTCGGGAGAGCTTAGGGGACACGTTACCCAGCAAGTGGAAATCTTCAGTGAAAAGCGCATGCTCCTCGGCGGGCTCGGAAGCTAGTTTCCTCAGCTCATTCCTGTCGGCATTCTTAATTCCTAAAGGTGCCGGGGTGGGGAAAGGAAGGGAAAACAAGAGGCCTGATTTGCCATTGCCTTCTACCAGGCATCGCCATTTACAGCTTCCTCCAAAATGAAGCAGAGAATCAGACCCAGTGTTCGGAGGTGTATTCCTATGGTGTACATGCAGTTCCCTTTGCTGTGTGTTCCTTTGGGGTATATGCAATATTTTGTAGTATATAGATCCTACAGCATACATATATATATAAAAAAAAAACCCTCTCACCCCTATGGGTGGTATGTGTCTTCCTCAAACTC
Organism: Gopherus evgoodei; assembly: GCF_007399415.2. Lineage (NCBI taxonomy): Eukaryota > Metazoa > Chordata > Testudines > Testudinidae > Gopherus > Gopherus evgoodei. The sequence continues at coordinate 361,496,704 of NC_044322.1, read as the reverse complement.
GGGTCCTTTACCAGAGGCCTGGGAGTTTGAGGGTTCTGCGCAGTATCTTAGCTGTTCCTAGCACTGCACTCTTCTGGACAGAGAGCTCTGATGTTGTTCCTGGGATCTATTGGAGCCACTCACCCAGCTTAGGAGTCACAGCCCCGAGTGCTCCTACCACCACTGGGACCACTTTGGCCTTCACTTTCCACATCCTCTCTAGTTCCTCTTTCAGGCCCTGGTACTTCTGCAGCTTCTCATACTCCTTCTTCCTGATGTTGCTGTCACTTGGCACTGCTATATCTATCACCATCGCTGTCTTCTGGTCCTTATCTATTACCACGATGTCTGGTTGATTGGCCAGTACCTGCTTGTCCGTCTGGATCTGGAAGTCCCACAGAATCTTAGCCCTGCTATTCTCCACAACCTTCTGTGGAATCTCCCATCTGGTCTTGGGAGGATCTAGCTCATACGCTGTGCAGATGTTCCTGTACACAATGCCAGCCATGTATACACCCCACCATGTATATACAAAACACAGATGTGACATTCTCAACGTCTTCATTTCTAGCATACCTACCCACAGCAAAAACTGTCACGCCTCTGTCCTGTAGAGCCACAGCCGCATCTTCAACAGAATCGGCAGATTTCCCATCTGTGATTAAAACAATGATCTGCAAGGAAGCAGAGTCACAGCCAGGTAACCAGGGTGTCCAACGTGGGCAATTTGCAACACATACTGCGATTGACCACCGTGCTTTACCAGTGGATGAGGTGATTCCTCGGAAAGCCCGGCGAGGAAGGAGCCAGGCTGATGACCCTGGAAAGAGGAGTCTGCTGCTTTTCCACGCAATAGGAATCACATCCATGCAAGCTTCCTTCCCCACACACCTTCTACTGCCCAGCTAGTGCATCTCAGACACCAGGAACCCATGGCCCATTGTCCTGAGACCAGCAATGAGCCATCAGATGGTAACCACTCTAAGCCACTATCAACTAGGGCCAGATCAGAAATGGTGGCTGGAGTGAACGGCTCCGTACCCCACTCTTCACTCCTCAGCACCGCCTTGGTAGCAACCTCCTTGGAGCAGTCAGCTGAGAAGAATGGGCCAGACAGGCCACGCAACGTTCCCTTTGCCCTGTCTCTTGTGGGTCTGCAGAGCAAACAAGAACTACTGTGTCTTAATTTGAGGCTTCCCAGAATTCAAAGTCCCTAGCAGGGAAAGGAATATGCAGCATTTCAATTTGGGGAAGCTGGTGACCCAGTCAGAAGAGGGCTTCTTTAATAAGAAATTACAGCAGTGCCCGATTTCTTTGCTGCTCTGCCATGCTGGGCTATATGTTCTCTAAGAAGACCCTCCAGGAACACACAATCCATTCACCATGTCAGCTGTTCTTCACGTAAGCGGCCCTAACGCAGGGTGACTCTTTGTAGAGGCTAAGCCATGTATAGAGGTTCCTGAGTCTGCTACTGCCATCAAGCTAGCAAAGCTGTTCCTTTAGCTCAAGCAGTTAAGGCTCAGGTTCTTAGATGCAGAAGTCCTGAGTTCAACCCCATGACCATGTGGGGAAGACTGACCTTTGCAGCATCTCCTCTTGCTGCTGCCGGACTGAACACCACATGGGCCACAAACGCCAGGGCATCCCCTGTTTTTACACTGCCCCCTTGGAACGAGAGCTCCCTGACAGCCACCAGCACTTCCTCGATGGTGACGTAATCCGTCAACTCGATACTCATCCTGGGAGCAGGAAGAAAAGGGGGTGCAAAAGTGAGCGTTTATTTCGCATCCCCGTGAATCACAGTAGGGGTCATACAAACAATATCTAAAGGCATAGGCCAGCACACCAAACCTCAGCTCCTCCTGAGAGGACAGGGCACGTAGGGTCAGTGAAAGGACATCACAGGTGGATACACCAGCTCTCTTTGTTCCCTTTCTTCCCACTGAAATGTCATGCCACTGAATGAGGGATATTGATCTCCAGGGGTGAGGCCCAGGGTGTAAGGCATCTACCACTAGTACCAGTCAAGCATGGTGGAGTCTCCAACCCAGACAATTTTTAAATCAAGGGTGGATGTTTTTCTAAAAGATCTCCTCTAGGAATTATTCGGGGGCAGTTCTCTGGCCTGCGTTACCCAGACGATTACAAGGGTCCCTTCTGGCCTTGGAATCTATGACTCTAAGGGACTGTCTACAAAGCAATTCAATGCCCACAGCTGGCTCACATCAGCTGACTCAGGCTCACAGAGCTGTAAAACTCCGGTGTAGACATTTGGGCTCAAGGCACTTACACCGCCATTTTACAGCCCCACGTCAGTGTGCAAAATAACCAAGCTGAATCCAAAAAGCTTTACTAAACTATACAGAGAGTGATGGTGTTTTCCATCACACAAGCCCACTGGGACTGGTTCTCCTTAATCTGATGCCAGTTCTATGTCAACACAACTCCACTGGCTTCACCAGGAAGGGAGATGACGAAGAGGCTACGAATACCATTGCCTGTATGCATGCAACTGAGGGCAGCATTGGGAAGCTTCCCCAAAACGGTTTTACTGGGACAAGGAACACCCCCCCCCTTGCTGGCTCTGAGCCAGATTTTTTAAAGGATTCAGTCCCCTAACTCCCATAGAATTCAGTTTGAGGAAACCTATGAGGATCTGGGCCTTTGTCACCTCCATCCAGCAGGCTGCAGATTGGAACTTGAAAAATGCACAAGAAGTCTAACTCTTAAATAATCATGTCAGCTACCAGCACACGATCGCTGTGTCTTTGCTGTGTAAGGATCTTCTAGGGTATGGTCATCCTCCATTTTGGAAGTGAGGGGCATATTTGGATGGCAGAGGGATGGTTCCAGGCTTCAGCATGTCGCTGAATCTCACTGCTGAGTTATGGAATAGCCAAATGAAAGTAATTATTCAATATAAGCTCTCCAAGCTTTCAAACACCACCACCAGAGCTACGGGAGCATAAGATTGCCCATAGGCTGACCAGATGTCCTGATTTTATAAGGACAGTCCCAATATTTGAGGTTTTGTCTTATATAGATGCCTATTACTCCTCACCCTCTTCCCAATTTTTCACGCTTGCTATCTGGTCACCCCAGTTGCCCATCACCATAGCATCTGGTGGGGCCTCAGACCAAGCCTCAGTATTTTTAAATGCACCTTTCCTGTTTTAAATTTGAATGCACCTTTCAATGGATTATGGTTCACATACATCCACTCCAGCCTCACGGCCAGACAGAGGTGGGACTTAGAGACTCTCTGTGTTGACAGGAAATGAAGGTTTGCCGACCTTGGCTTCTCCGCGTAGAGCGCCACTCCCAGCCGAACACCCTCTCTTCCCATTGCCACATTCTCGAAGGAGAGGACCACACTGTAGATGAAGTCTTTGATCAGCTGGAAGTTCCCTTCCCCCATGCTCCAGGACTCACCCACCAGGAACAAGATGTCAGCCACCTCCGCCGTCCTACACGCTGCAGGGAGAAGAACAGAGGGCTGCGTGGGCTGAGAGGCTGATTCTGTTCCACAGAGCTTGTAACGGAGCAGCTAGTGTATAAACCATGTGAGAGAACGTCAGCGCTGAGGGGTCACCTAACTCCCCCAACCATACTGCAGCTGGCCCAGATAGACAAACCCTTTGCAACTCTCTCCATCTTAGGTAATGACATGGCTGCCGTCGCCATGGCATCTGAGCGCCTCACAGTCTATCAGTGGTCTCACTGGGGAACTGAGGCACAGACAGACTAAGGCCCACATCTTCAAAAGGTACTTTGGTGCCCACTTGCCATTGAGTTCATTGGTGACCTTGGTCCAGAAGGTTTCATGGTATTGCTTTAAGGATCTGAACCTAAATGACCGGCCGAAGGTCACGTAGGGAGGCCTGTGGCAGGGCAAGGAATTGAACCCAGCACTCTCACTGGGCCATCCTTTCTCTCTGATTCAAATAATTGCACAGGCACCAACTTCCTCTGTCCCTGGGGGGGCGGTGCTCAACCCCCACTCTGCCAGGGCACGCCGCCCCTTCCCCCAAATCCCAACCCCACCTCACCTCTTCCTATCTCCACTCTGCCCCAGGCCCTGCCCTCACTCCACATCTTCCCTCAGACCCCGATGCCACCTCTTTCCACCCCACTCTGCCCTGCCCCATTATGCCCCCCTCGCGCCTCCTGCACGCCAATGAACAGCTGATTGGGGTGGGTAGGAGGTGCTTGGAGGGAGGTGGTGGAGCTGATCGATAGGGCTGCTGGCAAGCAGGAGGTGCTGTGGGGGAGCGGGAGGAGCTGATCGATGGGGCTGCTGGTGGGCGGGAGGCACTGTGGGGGGGGGGGAGGTGCTGAGCCACAGGGCTACCAGTGGGTGCTGAGCACCCATATTTTTTTCCGTGGATGCTCCAGCCCTGGAGCACCTACAGAGTGGGCGCCTATGAATAATGGGCCAAACTGTGGCCTCAGTGACACCTGTACAAGCAACCTCATTCACAGCCTGATTGACTGGAACCTCTCTTCCACTAGGGGTAAGCCACGAGGCACGTCAGGAAGTCAACAGCGTCCTGCAGGTACACAACCTGTTTAAATGAGCAGAGTCAGACCCAGCAGGATCACACGGGGCTCAAGAAAAACAGAATTGAGGTCGGTGTGTAAATCACTAAATTTCATTTTTCATGCCGTGTACCTTACGTGAGAGGCCATTGCGGAAGGATTGGGTAACATAAGATCAGCCAGACCAACGGTCCAATCTAGCCCAGTATCCTGTCTTCTGACAGTGGCCAGTGCCAGGTACTTCAGAGGGAATAAACAGCACAGGGCAATCACCAAGTGAGCCATGAAAGGGGCCATATGAGCCAGCTGCATATCAAGTAAGTGGCTTTCGCAGGGTTCGAAGACTGAGTTTCAGTGCTCAGGAGTGCTTCGGGTTGGTATCATTCTGATGCAGCCTGGGTAACGCTGCTCCTAGAACAGAGTCAATATCTGATGTCTCAGTTCAGGGCCCGAACTAAAAAAATCCGGAAGAAAATTTGGTTTGAACAAAACATTTTGTTTAACCCGAAACTATGGTTTTTGTTCCAAGTCGTTTGTAGGTGTTTTTCACCCTTTCTTTGGTCTGTTGGACTAGCTTAATTTCCAAGAACGTGCCATTTCCAAACGAGTGGGCATGTTTTGTTTGAAATGATCCAAACAAGCCATTCTGGCTTTTTCAAAATACAATGGGGTTTTTTGGCCAAGACTATTCATGGAATTTGGTAAATAGTTTTGATCCCCCGCTGCCTCAATGCATCTTTTGGTGAATTTACTATTCACTGAAAAAATGCCACTCAGTTCTAGTCCCTTACTCTCCATTTGCTCCCTATTTCCACTTCCTGACATTCAAAGAGGTCTTGCTCCTATTCCACATTAACACTTTGGGTACAAGTAAACAGCACGGGATGGATTCGGTCCCCTTTCTGCTGCTTTGTAGAAAACACACTGCTGGGAAATTTCCTTGGACTAGGGCAATGTAAGCAGCTCTATGCCACCCAGCCAGAACCACAATCAGAAGACCTTGTGCCCCAGCTGTGCTGAACTGTGGAACAGCCTCTAGCAGCCTTGCAAGGTTGGTATATGTTAGAGTCACCCCAGGGCTGCTCCAACTTGTTCCAGGGACTTTGCTAGCTCACAAAGGGTATGTCTACACTGCAATAAAAAGCTCATCACAGCCAGTCACAGAGCCTGGGTCAGCTGACTCGGGCTTGCAGAGCTAAAATTAGCATTGCAGATATTCAGGCTTAGGCGGGAGCATGGGCCAGGATACCCTATAAGTGGGGAGGTCCTCAGAGCCCAGGTTCCAGTCCATGCCTGAACACTGCAATGTTATAGCCCTGCTGTTATAGCCGGGGGCTGCAGGAAGCAGCGTGGGCCAAGAGATATGCTGTCCCCCGCTTCCCACAGTCCCCATTGGCCTGGAATGGTGAACTGCAGCCACTGGGAGCTGCAATTGGCTGAACCTGCGGACGCTGCAGGCAAACAAACCGTCCCAGCCCACCAGTGGCTTTCCCTGACAGGCCACATGCCAAAGGTTGCTGATCCCTGCTTTAAACCATGATTTGAAGACTTCAGTAACTCAGCCAAAGGTTCGGGGTCTATTACCGGAGTGGATGGGCAAACTTCTGTGGCCTGTGATGTGCAGGAGGTCAGACTAGCTTATCATGATGGTCCCCTCTGGCCTTAAAGTCTACGAGACAGGGAGGACTGAGTTTCGTTTAATGAACGTCAAGGCATGTTTCACTTTAAAACATTTAATCTGTTTTAATTGAATTTTGTATTCGGCAGACATTGCACACCAACATTTCATGGACAGAAAGCTGGCAACTGGATGGGACACTCTGATAATTTAATAACATAAATCCGCTATATTCCCCATAATTTTAATGTCTTTACTTAGGTGGGGATGGGTTTGCAAGCTTGAAGTTAAAATTTTAATAAATGTTTCTCTCCCCATTTCATGTAAACAGTGATTTGTTATTGCAGGGTTTCTAGAGGGCTGGCGTAAACACACAGGTTAGGTATCGTTGGGCTGTTTACAGTGGTCTCCTAGCGCAGAGTCATTCATGAATGCTTGGCTGATGTGAGGGTTTGTTGTTGCAGAATTGTTCACAAGGCCTGGGCAGAGCTCATTGGTTTGTTATTGTGGAGTTGTTCGTGAGCATAGGGCTGTAGTCTGCTTTGTTACTATAGGCTGCTCATGCACTCAGGGCTACACACTGGTTTGTTATTGTAGGGTTGCTCATGAGCACATCTGTAACACGCTGGCCACTCTGGAGCACCAATGGTCATTGCAAGAAGCCCTCTTCAGGTCTTTAAAACTGAAGGAAAAATATAGAATTTTGGACCCAGTCCTGTACCCCTGACTCCTATAATTAAAGGGCTACTCACAAGAGTAAGAGGGCCACAGCTGAGCTCTTTGAGCCTGCGTGATTCTTTTAATCCCAGAATAACAAGACTTCACTGTTGCTGTTTTAACTGGCACTGGTATCTCCAACATTCCCGTGAATCAAGAGACCCTCTGGGGAAGTCAAAGCCAAATTCTGTGGATCTCCTTTCCTGGAAATCTCAGCATGAGTTGCCAGAGAGAAGGGCCTGTCACTTTCCCAATTCCCCCGCCCCAACCCTTTTCAATCTATGCATCATCCACATTCTCCGGAGAGGATGGACGAAGATTTAAGTGCACAACAAGAGGGTGCTGTGGTTTGAAAATCAGCCTGTAATTGGTATACAAAAGCACTGAGCACACTGGGTACTACGTGCAACACAAATAGCTCCCACAGGGGGCTTTTCACCTTTGGCACCAATCCTGCAAACACATATACACATAGGCCTAAGAGTCTGTGGGATCGGAGCCTTTGCTACCTACAGGGTAAGTAATCCTGTCATCATTACTTACCGAGTATGTCTGCACTGGAGCTGGAGGTAGGTTTCAGACAGGATTGTGCTCAAGATGGCTAACCCATCCTGCCACTCTCACAGCCATGATTATGCTGCTATTTTTAGCACATTAGTTACACCAGAGCTAGTGTGGGTACGTCTGCCTGAGTTGGAAATTACACCTCCAGCTCCCTGTGGGTGTAGACACACCCACGCAGTCAGTGCTCTGCAAGGGGCCTGAATCTCCACTGCCTTCCTTGAATTGTCATTTACCCCAGGCGGAGAAGCTGTAGGCTGTTACCATCCTTGTTTGCACCCACTTTGCACTGATGGACATGACCACTCAAGGCGGATCAGTCCTGAATAGCGTCACTGAAATCCTCTGAGTCAGGGGGCAGTGGCAGGTCAGAATTCTGTTGTGAATAACAGTAAGTGCATATACCATGAGTCAGCATGCCCCTGTGTGGACGGGTGCAGTGTTTCAGATAAGCCTTTACTTAATTTGCCCCTCATCCGGGGGATCAGCAAGTACAAACAGCCAGTTGCGTGCGAGAGAACCCCTGCTTGCAGAGACTCATTTGTCAACAGAAAAGCCAATGCAGAACCATGAACAAAACGTTAACCCCAACGTCCCAGTGGAGGGACTGGGTCATTCTTCAGCCATGTCCCTCACCTGAGTCCACTGATCATCTCTACCCAGTCTCCCTCTAGTGCTCTCTTGGTGCCAGTCTCTTCCCCGGCTGCTAGGCCTCTTGCCCCTACCGGAGTAACATCCTTCTCTGGAGTCTCAGGTCCGGGGAGCTCTGCGTGCTGTGTCGCGTCCCCAGGGACAGCGGGCAATCCTTGCCAGGCTGGGCTTCCAGCCAACGTCTGGGGACAAGTGGTAAAGCCCTCTGACTAGGAGGCTTCCCTCTCTGGGGGCGCCTCTTACAGGCTCCCCATCCTGGTAGGTTCCCCAGAGAGCTCCCCTTCAAGGCTCCCTGTTCTGCCCTCTGCCTCTGGCCTCCCTCAGTCTCCTATCTCCCTTTGGAGTTCATGCTAACTGAGCTCGGGTAACCTTTATTAGGTCCAGGTGCTTCTTCAGTAATCAGTCACCTGGGGCAGTCAGTTACCCCCAGGTGGGACCCTCATAAGGGCAGTCACAGGCAGGCTGGGCCCTAGCTCCCAAAAAGAGCAGCTGCCCCTTGACAAGGGCCCCTTCATACAGGGCCTTCAGAGCCATGCAGGACCAGGCTCCAGCTTGGCACTGCAACGAGAAAGCATTTGGCCTGGTTGGATCAGGCACCTGATGCTGTCTTTGAAAGCATGTGATGTTAAGCATATCTGGACTGGTGCCTTCTGGAGCAAATACCAACACAGACAGCTATATTAATCACAGGGGGATATGATTTTATTTGAAATTTTCCATGCACTTCCAAAATTACCCCGTTTCATCCATCAAAGGTTTGCCGGAGACATCTGTAAATGTTGATTTATTGCACTGTTCAAGGCTGTGAATTAAATAGCATTATAGTCAAAGATATTGGCTTAATTGACAGGCAGGAATTTAATCAAGTTAATTTTGCAGCCAATTCCTAAGCTACCATTAACCCCTTGCTGAATTTTCAGAAGGTTCCAGGCATGTTCTTAAAAAGCTTAGAGCCCAAGCCTGTCTGGCAAGCCCTGTGTGCCTCGTTGAATTTCTGCAGAGCACAGTATAGTCTAGGTAACTGGACCCTTATATGCAGCCAGGGACTAGATTAGTCTGCCTGTGAGAAGCAGCTTGCAGGCCTGTAGGGACTTCCCAGGGACTGAGTTTCAGCAGTAGAAAGTCACATCCGCTTCAAACTATCCAGTTGTAATGGCCCTTTCACCTCCTATGGGTCATTTGCAGGGTTTGAACCTACAGCCCTTAACCTCTCTAGCACAGAGCTTTACCACTCAAGCCAAGGGGCAATACTATCAGCTAACTGCACTAGTAGGCTATTATCCTCTAGTGCACAGACACTCGAGACGTGCAAAACAAGCTTCAACAATATGTTTCGAAAGCAGATTTTTGGTGAACCCACTGCACCGATTCTAGTGTGCACGGAGTAGAAATATGCCCGCTGAAGTGCGGGGGGCTAGGTAGTGAGAGACAGCTTATTATGCTTTGTCCCATGATGCTGATAGCACATAGACTAAAATCCTGTCACCGTGGTACTGCAGTGCCTAGTGCCTGCCTCCTTTCCTGACCTAGCTGGACCTGACATTGGGGAGATGCAGGTGGGGCACAATGGGGAGCAAGCCTCCGCCTCGGTAGCTGAAGCAGCCTATGTAGAGCATTTTTACAGCCTTCCTCACCATTGGGGGAGAGGGCGAACCCACATGGGGAAAGATCTCCTCACTCATTCGCATAGCTCCCCCTCCTACATCTTTCCCACTAGCTCCCCTCGACAAGGGCCTCTCCAGACACAGAGAGGTGGGCTGGACTCTGCAGCGCTAATTCATCACTGCCATGTGCCTGGGGCGGTCACTTATACCTATGCTGAGTGTAAAACACAAGCAGATCAGAGCAGAGGCACATCACGCCCATTTGCACAGATCCAAGTGCCCCAGCAGCGCCCCTGCTCACTGACACGCAGTTCTTGGGATTACTTTCTAATGCCATACGTCAGGCCAAAGAAAATATCAGAGGGGAGATTGTTGCTGATGGAACGAGAGGGAGCATATGAGACTTTGTGCCATTTTGATACCCTAACTAGCCCTGTGTGGCATTAATAAAAGTCAGCAGAAAACAAATGCAAACCCCAAGGTTGTCTGCTTGGTGGCTGACAAATGCAGATGGACACTGACTGAGTCTAACTAATAGAGATCAGGATAAGAACTATGCGGGGGGGGACAAGGGGTTATGGTGGGATTCTTACTTCTTCCTCTAAAACATCTGACACTGGCCAATATCAGAGACAGGATGAACCATGGGACCGATACAATCTGGCACTTCCCACAATCCTCTTTGGTTTCTCACAGCTCACATGTCTTGGCTTAGTAGGTATGATCCTATCTATAATTCACTGCTAAGACTATTTAGCCTGCTAGTGTTCAGTGATAATGGCTTGTGATCTTGATGCTAGAGATCCCAGGTTCAAGCCCCACTAGTGCCCCCAGGTAGTTACAACTCATTATATTAGCAAATACAGCCACCTGGAAAAGACATTAACTTCTCTGCCATGAGCATTAGCTCCCCTGCTTTTGGGTCTGTTGTACACAGCACGTGACAGATGTACCTTCATGCGGAGCCAATGCTTCAGACTGTGCCAAGAGGGCTGCTAGCGTAAGTATCTTGGCACATGACAATCTCATCTTCCTAGGGCAGAAACTCCTCCTAGGTCACCAGAGTTATTGCACAAGCTGAACATTGATGTGTCTGGAAGAGAAAACAGGGCTTAATGCAAATATAAACACTGGTGAAGAGTGAAATCATCTAGTGATCCACAGGACAACAGGGCAGTATTAGCTTCCTTTGCCCAGCCCAGTCCCTGGGCCTCGGTATTCACTTAGCCAGATGACTGCTAAGAGTGAGTCTCTTTGACCTCTTAATTCCTTAGCCTCTGGCTGAGACAGCCAAGAAATATCTGTCCCCCAAGGAGCTGGGAGGAGAACTATCAACTCGTTTCACTTGTGCCTCCAAAGAGGCACCAGATTTAACATCACTTGGAGAAACATTTTCAGATGCACCCACTAAATTTTGGAGCCTCAGCTTGAGATGTCCTGATTTTCTGAAGGTCCAAGCAACTGCAGCTACTGGAGGGATATAAAACCTTCTGCTTCAGGGCACAAGCACCTCACTAACTAATGGGGTTAGGAAACACTTCTCCTAGGGCAGAGGTTCTCACCCTTTTTCTTTCTGAGGCCCCCCCCAACATGCTATAAAAACCTCCATGGCCCACCTGTGCCACACCAGCTGTTTTGTCTGCATATCCAGTAGATTAAAAGCCAGGGCTGATGTTAGGGGGTAACAAGCAGGGCAATTTCCTTGGCCCCACTCCACAGGGGTCCTGCAAAGCTGAACTGCTTGGAGCTTTGGCTTCAGCCCCCTTGGGTTCTGCTTTCTGCCCTGAGTTCCAGGGAGCCTAACATCAGCCCTACTCTCTGGTTTTTTGGCAGCTCCCCCTAAAACCTGCTCATGGTCCCCTAGGGAGTCCCGGACCCCTGGTTGAGAACCGCTGCCCAGTGGGAAGGTTGCTCCCTAACTCAAGCTTTCTTGCACCTTCCGTGGAGACATCTGGTGCTGGCCACTGTCAGAGACAGGACACTGGCCTAGATGGACCTGACATCAGATCCAGGAAGACAGCTCCTACGTCACTTTAATTAATAACCTTCTCCTTCAGGCCGAGGCCAACCAGGAGTCATTTCATGCCCAGCTGTGAACGTTACGTGTGTGTAGGAAAAGTGGTTAGAACAGAGCTCTTTTGCAACCCTTCTTATAGCAGTTGGTCTAATAGGAAGGAAAAGTCTGGGCATGTTCAAAGCACAAAAGTCAATGTGAGATCAAAGCATACAGCAGCTTCTGACACGACACACTCAGCTTCTCACTAGACTATTTTACAACTAACCTTTGGGTTTCTCATGCTTGTAGCTTGAGAACTGCTCTAATTAGCAGTTTTGCACACAGCCCCTGCAAATTTCCCTCGTCATTGTGCGGTAGATCTGGAAAGCACTTGTTACTGTCCATGTGTGACATACACAATCCATAGCAAATGCTGATTGCCCATTAAGGCTACAGGATCATCGCTCTAAGTAACAATAACTGCAGCATTGCCAAAAGGGGGTTTATTCTTTCTTACAGGATGATGGGATATCCTCTCCTATTTTAAGCTTCTCCTCAATGTCCCAGACTGAATGGACACCACAGGTGTGACTATGGGCAACTTCCAGGAAATCACAGACATTAGAGAAAGAAAAGACCTAATACATCATCCAGCCCAGGTATCTGACTGTGTAGGACTGTTCCCTACAGGAAATAACGTGCCATCGCTAAGCTACATTAGTATCAAATAAAGCAGCTGATTCCTCTTGGAAAAACCTCTTGTTTTTTTTCCATGCACAATCTTGGTGTTTCAGTTTAAAATTATTTGTTTCAGACGATGGAAAACAGCAAACAAGAAAGAACAAAAGTTAAGTCTTGAGGTGGGTGCACAGGCCAGGGTGAGAGAGAGAGAGAACAGGTTGCAGCAATAACATGGCTGCTGTCTCTGCGCTAAAGGCTCAGCAAATAACTGATTTTTCAGTTCTCACGGAATCTGAAATTTTGGGGACTTTTCGGTGAATTGAGAAAATCTGCTTCGGGTCTCAGGGGTTGAACCGTAAATCTCTCAAATCCCAGGGTAGTGTCGCAAACCCTGGCTAATGGTTGTGAAGTGTTGTGGCAGTGGCAGCAGGCTCTTCTCCAGCCATTTTGGGAATGGCTGAAACCAGTTGTGTCAAATTCACAAATAGTTCCGGATTGACCAACACTGCATTTTTCATCACATAAACTATTTGTATAAAAAAACTTCACTCCGTTCTGCTGCAAGGACAAGCAGAGATCTTCAGAAATGTGCAGTCCACCCTGAGCACAGTCACCCCACTGACCCAGCTAGACCAACAGCTTTGAACACTATTCTGTGTGTAGACAACTCTGCTGTCCTTCAATGTGTTTTGTGTTTTTCTCTTCCTCCCCACCTCACTTCTTGAAACTTGTCCAGTGAATGTAGGTCTTTGTTGCCTAGCAGTGAGCCTGCTCCTACCCCTTATTCCTCTTCTTCCGTTTGTGACACCACCATTAGTTGCTATGGAGATGGCTTGGAAGTTAAAAAAAAAATCCTTCCGAGGCTTTTTATAAATTCCAATAAAGAATAAACACCAGGAGCGGACAAACTGCTAAGAACTAAAGCTTCTATGAGGAAAATGGGCAAGTCACTAGGCTGGGACTTAGGAAACCCAGGTTCAATTTCCTGCCCTGTTACAGACTCATTGTGGCAAGTTTTTGCACCTCGGTGTCATTTTTGTACCATGGGGCTCATAACACTTCCCTTCTGTCTTGTCTATTTCGATTGCAAGCTGTTTAGGGCAGGAACACACTCCGTGTTTGTGGAGTACCTAGTAAGATGGGGTCCTGATCTTAGCTGGGTTTCCAGGTGCTATTTTAATACCAATAATCCTGTATGCCCCTCCAGAAAATACACAACACAGGCCTCGTTTCCGAGGGGCACCTATCTCCCTTCCACACATTTTTCTTCTCCAAAAATATAGTTCTAATGAGGGGACATTTGGGGTCTAGAGGCCTCGCCAGCTCATCTGGGAGCGCCTGCGTCTAGAATTGTGACCCCAAAAGTAACAGAACGTGTTCTTAAGTCAGTAACGTGCATTAAAACATAGAAGTCAACCAAGTAACAAATCCACAGGCACCTCAGATTATCCGGTCATTGCAATGCTGCACGCCATGGCCTCTCGGGATTCCTGGTAACTGTGAGGGTAGAGCTTATGTGCATCTGCCTCTAAAGCATAGACGGCTACATATGAGCTAACGGGGAAAAGCTTGCATGAGGGAAGTGTTCCAAAAGTGCCTAAGGGATTTGGGCACAGAGGTGCTCACTTGTGCAGTCAAATCCCTTAGGTAACTTTATAAACCCCTTCTTTAGACCCTGTACTGCTGTGACACCTAGTCGAGATGAACTCATTTCATCCAGCAACGTGCAGTGGTACATAAATACACCAGCCAGTCCATTGTCATCTACTGTTCTATTTACATCCTTATACTGCATGTGGTGCATCGGTCCCCTATCTTAGAACACATCCCTGGCTGCCTTGAAATGCAGAATGCCCATATTACCTTACGGGTAGCAGTCATCGATTCAGCTCATGCAACTTAATGAAGGAAAGTACGTACGTCTGGAGGGCAGGCAATGAGCTAATGAGCTCCAATCATCCTGCCATTAAACTAGAAGCCAGTGAGCATCCTCAATCCATACTTCCCCTTCTGGGTTTTTTTTACAAGGAACCAGGTGGCGTCCTTCACAAAGACGCCCTTTCTCCCCACCCTCTGTTGCATCTGTCATACTGTATTTGGTTAAATGCAAAATTCAGACCCTGTCTTACTACTTCATTTCCTTGGCTTGAATGGGACAAAAACTTGTGTGCAAGCTGCTCCAAAGACCTTGCCTCTCAGAGGGTATAGTCTCCTGGGTAGCAGGTTTCAGAGGGGTAGCCGTGTTAGTCTGTATCAGCAAAAACAACGAGGAAGTGGGTTATAGCCTATGAAAGCTTATGCCCAAATAAATTTGTTAGTGTCTAAGGTGCCACAAAGACTCCTTGTTGTTTCTCCTGGGTAGGTTTTATTTTTAAACCCTTCTCTCGTTTTGCTTAGCACGGCCCTTAGCACACTGGGGTTCTGGTCCACGACAGGGGATCTGTATTGCAGATGCTTCTGCGTTTCAGTGAATCAGTAGGAATAACAACAACAACAGCTCAAACCAGAACGCAAGGCACACTGAGGAACTAGGCCTGCGAGCTATGCTTTGCCTCACAACGCTCCAGCAATTAACTGTGCACAAATGAGCAAAGAAGAAAGCACATTGAAGGAGACGTCGGTAACATAATCCAAATGGCTACAAATAGAGGAAGGGAGGGAAGGACAACCTGTTCTGTAAGACTTGGGGTGGGATATAATATAAAGAGGACCAATAAACAGAGAAAAGTGAGCTCTCCGTTGGAGATTTCTCCAGGCCCCAAAATCTTGGGGTGGCTCTGATGGGCCAGTTTGGGTGGAGGAGGAGCTCAGAGGGACACAATGATATTTTATTTGTTAATAGGCAGGTTTACAAATTCAAGGCTCAGTTTCACTGTGTGGTTCACAGGAACAGTGTGGGGATAAGAGGAGTCCAAAATATAGATGCATGAAAAGAAACGTCTAGAAAACCATAAGGCCAGCAGAAGAGTTTCCTTCACTGCCCCACCCCACATTTCAAAGGAAACAGGGTTTCTGGTGAAACACTCTTGAGTGTATATCACAGCCATGCTGCAGCTAGCCCACCACAAGGTAACAGCCTACTACTGCTGCTACTATAACCTAATGGATTTACTCCTTCGACTCAAGTGGTAGCAATGCAGGGAATGGTGCTGAAAAGCCCTATTCAAATCCTAGTAATGACTTAGGGGAAGCAGAAGTCAAACCTGACTCTCAGCATTATCTACTGCATGAGAACCAGGAAGTGAAAGTGATTAGAAAGAAAAGTGAATGCAACCATTCTGTACTCATTAGCCAAGCTAAGAGAAATACAAAAAGTAAACAAACAGGGAAAGAAAGTTGGATGCTCTATAGGTATTAATCCAAAGTGCTATTACCCAGGTAAATATTCTAAATCTGTGGGGTTTTAAACAACTTCTTCATCTGTGATGTTATTTAACAATAAAATATCAATGGAAAAAAACCACGAAAATACAGTTAAAAAGTGCCATTAATAGGATCTAGTCTAGCTGTAAGGGAAACAAGTCCACAAGAGGTTTCGTACAAAAGAAAGAAAATGCCATCAGAATATACAAAGCCCAAATGAAGTGCGTTAAACCTGATGGGTCTGTCTTGCAGCTTGCCCAGGCATTTAAACCCATGCACCCAGAGGAAAAATGCTGCCAAAGCAGAGCAACAGCCATTTATATCTACTTTACCCAGGTATAGATGCCTGCAGAAGGTGCAGGGCCATGCCAGCTCCGGATGCACACCCCACCATACGCCATACATCCCTGGGCAGAAATGGATTCTGTTAAATGTCTATGAATTTTTACCAGACCGCACCCCCTTTGAACCGCACTGAACAAGTCGACAAAGCGGTTTAAAAAGCAATGTGTGTGCGACAGCTCACGGGTGCCGAAGCCAGGCAGAAAAACCAGCCAGTCTGCAAGCTCTGCATTCATATAAATGAAGGGGAAAGGGTCTCTTGTGGCCAAGCTTGGCTAAAAGAAAGTATAAATGGTTTTACTACTGCACAATGTGCCGGGTGGATTATGGACTCCCCCCCACCCCCACCTTTCTCTGAAGACACACACAGAGGTGGGACGCTGGCCTGAGTGGATCGTGAGGTCCTTGTGCAATGGTAAACGCTGGCTTCTCAAAGACAAGGTAGATCTCAATATCTACTCCTGCAGCATTCAATATCTACTCTTGCAGTCCGTCAGGCTAGAGCAAGCTCCCTTTAGCTGACAAGCTCAGCCCCATTCCCTTCCTCCCCAGCTCCCTGGTAAGCTCTGCTGTGAGAAAATGCACCTGTGTTAGCCTCTGGACTGAGGGTGGGGGAGGGGGTGTTAACCCCTTCTCTGCCACTCACCAAACAGGATCTGTATCTCACAACAGCATTTCGGGATCTATGCTTTGTACAGCAGGAATCAGCCTGGAAGGAGACGAGAAAAATGGACTGAATAAGCAGCACGAGGCATCAAATGAAGTCAGCAAGCAAAACTAAAGGCGGACTGTAAGGTTTCTTTATAGCGGTGAAGCCACTGAAGCAGAAAGATGAGGCAGCCCAAATGGTAGTGACTAAGGCAGGGGTAGGCAACCTATGGGACGCGTGCTGAAGGCAGCACGCGAGCTGATTTTCAGTGGCACTCACACTGCCTGGTCCTGGCCACCGCTCTGGGGGGCTCTGCATTTTAATTTAATTTTTAATAAACCTTCTTAAACATTTTGAAAACCTTATTTACTTTACACACAGCAATAGTTTAGTTATACATTATAGACTTACAGAAAGAGGCCTTCTAAAAATGTTAAAATGTATCACTGGCATGCAAAACCTTAAATTAGAGTGAATAAATGAAGACTCGGCACAGCACTTCTGAAAGGTTGCTGACCCCTAGACTAAGGAATGATTTGTCACACCTGGTTTGCACGAAAAAGTTGTGCCATCATGGCGGGTTGTTGGCTGGAAGTGTTAGCGAGGCCGGCAGAACCCGCTCTGTAGATGCAATTTAGCTGACAGAAGCACTCTTCTGTCAATGTGGCTAACGTCTTTCAGGGAGGTGGTGGTGTTATGTTGGCCGAAGAATTCCTTCTGTTGGCATACGCAGCGTCTACACTAGGCTGCGTCTATGTAGGCTCTGCAGTGTAGACATGGCTGCAGTCACAGTCTGCCATGAATTTGTCTATGCTGCAATAACTAAAGCAGACCCAAACTTGCTGGTTTCAGTTCCTGTGGGTCTGGACAGACATTTGAGTCGGGCTCAATTCATGTGGTTTTGTTCTAAGATTTGGGCTGATTTGAATTCAGCAGAGTGAATCTCACAATGAAACCGGGCAGTTCAGTTAAGCTCTTCATGCTGCTTATAGACTGGAGGTTTAATTCAACCCTGGAACATAGCAAATGCCACCCTAGATCAATCTAGTGGTCCACAAAATCCGGTATCCTAATGACAGTACAAGGTGCTTCAGAGGAAGAAGCGCATAACCCCAAATAACCTACCAGCTGCAGCCTACAGATTGGATAAAAGCCGTGCTATCCTTGCCACTACTTCATAGATATGGAGCTAAATTTTAGAGCCCAGATCAGGCACTGTATCCAGAGTTCAAACACCAAAGCTTAACTGAACTTTTTCACATTTCAACCAAAATAGGTTTGCTTTGGCTCAAGAACTGGGTTGGGTCTTTGCTCATCCACCCAAGTTACAGCTACCATCAAAATATGCTTGGAGGTTAGGTTCCAGCTATGTATGAAATTCACAGATCCTGAGGGGGGCACTAATGCAAGGATAAGATGCTGCTCAGCTTCCTCCAAATTCAGGAAATAGTCACCAGTAAAACTGCAGAGGGAATGGATCAAACAGGTTTTAGCCTGACCCCCCAAAAGCCTCATTCTTCTGCATAGGGATGCGTCTCACTCTAATATATGGGGCACCACGTTGCTGGGGAACAAATCCATATAGTGTCACGATTCCCACAGAAACCAAGATATTTAGGCATACTGATGTCAGTGAGGATCAGGTGTCTAAATACCTTTACATCCCTATAGTACTGGAGATGCCATCACTTAGCATAACGCATATGGAAAACTGCCAATTGCTAATGGCGAGACATTAAAGCTCCTGATTGGTAGTGAATGACACACATCCTATTACTTTTGATTGTCTTTCTCTTCCACCTGGCCTGCTTGTCCCATCTACCTATTAGCTGTTGTCTTTTAGACAGTAAGCTCTTTGGGGCAGGGACGAGGGACCGCCACCTTCTATTCACTTGCACAGCGCTTGGTACAATGATTGAGGCCTCTCGATGCTCCTGCAGTATAAATATTAAATCAGAATAAATGATAGGACAGCAGAACAGCAGGCTCTACAGCATCAGCCGGAAGATGGAGGCTCCCACCAGCCCGCATTTCAAAGAGTGCAATGCAGGACAGTTAGCTGCTACAAAAAGTTTTAAAGAAAGCCAATTGGGGCACAGAATTGACCTCCATAAACATCAGAGTTTTAGGTGGAATCTGAGCAATTTCCTTGATCTTTTATTGCCCTGGTTAAACAACATATTGGGGCAATTTTTTTTTTTTACAGTCCCTTAAACAAATCAATGGCAAGCCAGTACATGGGTCTGAGTTTCTGGTCAGTTATACCAGTTTTAGGGCACTATAACTCCACTGAAGTCAAGGGAAGTGCCATTTTGTCATTCCAGTGTCAGAGAAAGGAGAATCAGATCCTTTATATTTATGATTTCCCCAAAAACTGAGCAGCACTCATCAACATTTCTCCAGTGTGTGCATTTTTAGGAAGTCTCTTTCTTTTTATGGGGAACAATTTTGGGGATAAGAAAGAAAGATCTGTCAGGTTTGTCCATAAAAGACAAGATTCAATGGAGTAAGGTCTGAAACTGACCACACCCTAATCTACTGACATTGGATTCTTTTTCATTGTCTGTTTATAAACTTTTGTGTTTCTTAATTCCTATTTTCAGAAACATTAAGACCCTACATTTTAGAAGAAGCTTCTGTAATCATAGACTATTAGGGTTAGAAGGGACCTCAAGAGATCACCTAGTCCAACCCCCTGCTCAAAGCAGGACCAATCCCCAAAGACCCCCCTCAAGGATTGAACTCACAACTCTGGATTTAGCAGGCCAATGCTCAAATTACTGAGCTATCCCTCCCCTCAACTGTTCAACTGTTCACACATGCATCAAGTTACTCAGTACCATGGCAAATGGAATCAGTCTTTCTTAAGAAAGAAGCATTTGTTATAGGAAATAACTAGGAATTACAGACAACTAAACAAACTTCCACACAACTTGAGCCTCAGCTTTGTTCCTGGTAAACAAAAAATGATCATCCCCTGACTGGAACTCCGTATAGCACTGGGAGACATCTAGGGGCTAAATAACATATCGCAAATAAATATATCATTGCACCACCAGGTGTGCTTGGAGGATCAGGGCGTGAGTTTGTATTTAAGGGTTTGCGGCTTTTCCAATCACACATGTTCATAATTCACTGGAAGAAATGTTCCAGCTCTTCCATTTCACTTTGAAATGTTTATGTGAAAATGTAGGCTAAGAATTTTTCTCCCCCAGAGGCAGGCATACTTTTCTACAAGGTTCTTGTTAAAATCATCCCAAAACCTTGAGATATATCTGGCTAGTTGGGTTGAAGGGGGCCCAGGTTAGAGTCAAGCATGTGTTTTTCGTGCATGATAGGAAGAAGATTGCAGGGTCAAAAGTTTACAGGGCTGGTTTAAATATATTTTTTATGGTAATTGATTTCTCTCTGTGTTGCAAATAGGATATTGAAATGGTGTTTGTAAATAAATATTACTGTATTCATTGTCACAGTCTGTAAACTGTGCCTGGGATAAACTGATTGCCAATGAGCAGCCAGTGTGGTTAAACTGCAGGTGAGAGACATCAGCAGCCCAGAACTCAAAGGGCCAGGTCCTAACCTGGTGTAAGTCAGCATAGCTCCACTTACTTCAGCAAAGTTCTGCTGATTAACACCAGCCACCAGTCTGGCCCAAAGATCCTGATACCAAGCTCCACGAGGTTAGGAGAGGGATTAAGCTCTTACATGCCAGCAATGATTCTGGAAGAGGTCAGAGATCACCTGCCTCACTATAGCAAATTCTTGAGAAATCCCAAGGCTGTTGCCAGCCTCTGTGAAATCCATTGAGCAGCTCCTCCCAGGACCTACTGGGCACATCTAGGGCTACAATTAAAGCTACCCAAAAACAGTTATTGATGAACTAAAAACTAACTCAGTCTGAATAGACTCTGACGACTCTGGCTTCTCTCTGCTGTGTTATCTGCAGGATTGGCCCTTCTACCAATATATTGAATTGTTCATACTTGTTAAGAAATAATATCATGATGACAGGTCAGCAGCAGCATCTGAATGCACCCCAAGAATTAAAGCAGTAACTCCATTAACTGTCAGCAGTTGTAGGCTGTTATCCTCTCGATAGACTAGTCACTAGAAGGGGGCCATGGCACATATTTTACAAGAGTGTTAGTATAACATGCCAGAACTCCCAGCATTGGCAAGTCACAGCTCTGCCTGCAATAAATAGACTATAGAAGAGAGGGGAAAATGTGTTTCATATGCATTGGGTTTGTCCCCAAAGTTCAAATCCTCAAGCATTCTGTGAACAGCATTAAATGTCATATTCCAGCAACAGACAATTAAATTATCCAGAATAGCCAAGATCAAAGGCAGGGCACACCACAGACAGGATGACACTCTGTGGAATAGCTCGCATAATAACAAATCAGTGGGCACAGCCCTGCGCTTGTGAGCAATGCTAAAGTAAATCGGTGTGGGGCTAGTGAACCTGAAATGAGCCATCCCGTGCCCCTCGCTTGGCTGAGCAGGCCAACTGAAATCGATAAGTCTGATATTCTGCTGCTTTACACCTTCCTTGTGTAGTCAGTTCACACCTCTGCAATGTGGGTGCGGAAATGCTGCCAAAACAGAGTGGTAGCATCTTACACGCTTTGGAGAGATGCAAATGATATAAGGGCAAGGCAGTTGAGTATTAGGCCCAATGCCTGGACCTCACCCACCTTGTCTCTCTAATATCCTGGGACCAACATGTCTACAACGACACTGCATGAATAAGGATAACTCAGATTAGGAAACATCTGCAGGCTCAGGCCCAAAATGAGCAGCAATCTCGCTAGTATAAGCCAGGGGCTAATGCGAATCAAGTTAGTATCTGCAGCTGAGCTCTTGCATGGGAAAGGCACAAGCTGGATGTGGATAGCAGGGGCTGGGGGAGTAAAGGTCTCTGAACAGCATCCCCCAGACTTGGAGCTGATGGAAGGTTTCCCAGGTGTGCGGAATGCAGGAATGGGGAAGATGATGCATGTGGCACCTCGAGGGCAGATTTGGGATTACACTTCCACTCGGGCAGACAGCACATTTTATTGGAAGGATAGTCTCATGCACCAAAGAGCTGCAGGCAGGGGTGAAAGTAACTTAAAGGACTTACCGGTACTCCGGAGTCCTTAAGAAGGGGCCTCAATTGGAAGAGGTGGGGCCTTTAAATCCCCAGACTCTTTAAATCATCCCTGGAGCTACCAGCTGCATAGGTGGCTGGGAGCTCCAGAGCTAGGGGTGATTTAAAGGGCTTGGGGCACCCCGCCAGCTGGTCCCCCTGTCCCGTTCCTCCAGCGGCTCCCCGCCAGCCAGTCCCCCTGCCCCGCGCCTCCAGCAGCTCCCCACCAGCCAGTCCCCCTTCCCCACACCTCCAGCAGCACCCGCTAGCCAGTCACCCTGCCCCATGCCTCCAGCAGCTCCCCACCAGCCAGTCCCCCTGCGCTGTGCCTCCAGCTGCACCCCGCCAGCCAGTCACCCCTGCCCTGCGCCTCCAGCAGCGCCCCGCCAGCCGGTCCCCCTGCCCCGTGCCTCCAGCAGTGCCCCGCCAGCTGATCCCCCTGCCCCACGCCTCCAGCAGCGCCTGCCAGCCAGTCACCCTGCCCCGCGCCTCCAGCTGCGCCCCGCCAGTGGCTGGAGCCCCGGCCCTTTAAATAGCTGCCAGGGCCCTGCTGCCGCCTCCTCAGGGATCCGGCAGCAGGGCTCGGGGACGATTTAAAGGGCCGGGGCTCCAGCCGCTGGCGGGGCGCAGCTGGAGGCGCGTGATAGGGGAGACTGGCTGGCGGGGCGCTGTTGGAGGCACAGGGTAAGGGGACTGGTTGGCAGAGCAGCACAGGGCAATTTGAAATATAGGAAATTTCAGAATTCTAGAAAGTGGAAGGTATTTGCTCTCAATAGCTATAGGGATGGTTTTTGAGTGAAAATCTTTAAATGTTTCATAGGTGTTTGGGTCCTCACCCCCCCTTCCCAGCAATCTAGGGGCTAGTTTCATGCAGTTGAGAAGGAACTGCAAAAATCCTGCCCAGTCAGTGGTTTTTGAGTGATTTAAAGGGGCACCAAGCCCTTTAAATGGCTGCCAGGGGAAGCCGATCTGCCCTGGTAGAGTGCACCAGCTCTTGCCGGTACGCCATACCAGGGTGCACCAGCTTACTTTCACCTCTGGCTGCAGGCCACATCTCAGCAACCGTCTCTGATCCGAGGATGGAACAGGAGGCTCACCCCAGCTTCCTGGAGAATCTCAGTTACAGAGGGGACAAGGAAATCCATAGCATCCACACCAAGAAACGGAAAATTGAAAAGGATCAGAATGATGCACTAAGAGGCCCTCTGTCCTGCAAGCCAGTTAAGCAGACTTATTGTGGTAGATCCCACAGTCTATTTATGGTACTTATATGGCTCCCCAGTATCACCATAGTGTCAGAGCATGTGAATTGAGCCGCGTAACACTTCTGTGAGGTAGAGAAATGCTATTATGCTCATTTTACAAATAGGGAGACAACGTGTCTGGCCCAAGGTCACATAGGGAGTCTGTGGCAAGGTAGAGGCTTGAACACATGTCTCTTGAGTCCCCAGCTAGTGCCCTAACCACTGAACCATCCTTCCACCCTTGTCTGGGGGGAAAAAAAGGCAGGGGCATCCTCTTCTCCAGCAGTGTGTTACAGGTTTTTGTAGCAAAACAGATCAATCATGTCACTGGGGAAACAAAACAGATTCCCACATGGGGCAAATTAACCCAGCTATGGTCATCAGAGGAAATAATTGACATTTTGCCTAAGACCAAATTGTTACCATCCAACAGCCATCCAAAGGCCCCTCTCAGCTGGGAATCTCACTGAAGTTTGTCAAGCGGTGCTGACTGGTCCACCTAGCCAACAACACCCCAAGCGCAGAGCAAAGTGCATCTATGGGGCTACAGCAGTGGCTCTCAAACTTTGGTACTGGTGACCCCTTTCACACAGCAAGCCTCTGAGTGCAACCCCCTTCTAAATTAAAAACACTTTTTTATATATTTAACATCATTATAAATGATGGAGGCAAACCAGGATTTGAGGTGGAGGTTGACCGCTCATGACCCCCCCATGTAATAACCTCACAACCCCCTGAGGGGTCCCCAAGTTTGAGAACCCCTGGGCTACAGCTTCCCAGGTCCACCATTTCTCAAACCAAAAGTCACAGAGCGAAGGAGGACACACAAGAAAGACTGACAGACACTTAGAGACCATCTGAAGTGTTCTCATGCAACATCCACTAGGGCTGAGTGGGAGCAGCTGATGGTTCCCAGCTCCATGGTCAGTTGCACAGACGTCCACGTCACAGAAGCCACCACCACAGCTGCTGCAAAGAGGCAGATAGTTCAATGGGCCAATCGACTGCCTGTTGGGGTGCTCTCTCTGTAACCGGACTGAGGCGTGTCGGTGGAGGAAGCCTGCACGACTGCTTTCCATGATGACCTCTTTTGTGCACTTGGAGCGTCGCTCCGTCTAGTTCAACTGCTTCACCAATTTGCTCCAGCGAAGGATTTGGCCCCCACTCTCCAGGCATGCAAATCCAGTGCCTTTCCCCACCACCACGAAGTGGAAGGATTTTTAGAAACTGTCTTTTCAGAGCGTAATATCCACAGAGAGACACGTTCCGGAGCGGAGCCCATTTAAACAGTAGAGTCAGCACTAGCCAGAAAGGGCTGCCCCTTGCAAAAGGGCTGGTCCCCTTTCTCTTGGAGTGAGGACTTTGAGAAAGGATTGGGGGGTTCAGATGCCATTGATTCCCTGATTTAAAGGGGCTGCGCTGCCTGGTACTGTTTAGAAGGGAGGAGGCCAGTCAATAAAGGAAGATGAAGTAAGCTCTGAATGAGGAGGCCTATTTTCTGCTCCAGCATCCAGCTGAAGGTGCCTGCATTGTTCGGAGGCAGTGACCCAGGAGGGCTGGCAGCCTCCCTGTCCCGTGAACTTGAGGGTGAGACCCCACAGCTATTGTCTGCCCAGGGACGTCAGAAAACATGTGAAAAGCAGCTATATTAGCATTTCAATGAGCCCCGTGAGAATGTGTCAGCTGCCCACTACCGGGATTTATAGGGTTCTCCATGCAGGAGGAGGGGGCCACGGGGCCCAGTGGATTCCACTCCATCACGGCTGCTCTTAGCACGGGGTTGCCTTTCGAGTAACCCACTGTTATTCCACTTCTCTTATCCTAGTTGCAAGTGAGTAGTGACTCCTAACTGAGACAAGCTCAGCAAGGCTCTCCCAGCTGAGACAAAAGCATCGGTCTCATTTCCACACCTTTGGCCGTTCCGAAGCTTATGGACAAAGAAGTTTCTCAACAGGTGAAGTCCAAGAACCGATACGGGGGGGACCCTGCTATTGGGCAAAGTCAGCTCTACTATTCAGCAGATTAAACATCCTGCTCTGCCTTTTTGCTGCCGCCGTGGGAAATTCCTTTTTCTTTCAACCCCTTCAATGAATGTTATGAAGCCACAGACATCCGCTGCCAGAGCTAAACGAAGAATCCCATTAGCTGGCAGCAGTAGTGGGCTGTTCTCCTCTAATGGACCAGCACTAAAGGGCAAAGTGCCGCATACTTTGCCAGAATGTTACCATCATCTCCCTTTTTTGCCATTGCAACGATTGCTCTGATTGATTGTATCTAGTTAACCCCAAGTTTGTTTTCATTCATTGGGCCTCAGGAAACACTAGCACACAGGGATACATTGAACCACATTGGGTTATAAAGTTATTCACAAAGGGGGGGAAATCTGCACATTTCTGAGTGCTGCACAACTCTCCATGACCATGTAGGTTATGACATTCAGGAAGAGTCCTGTGCCATTTTATAAAGGCCACAGGAGTGAGAGAAAGAAGAGAGGATTAAATTGTGCATAGCTTAGAAGAACTAGGACTTGACTAGAGGCAGGAGCAGGAATCCTGTACTTAGGATATGTCCAGACTACCCACAGGATCGGCAGGTAGCGATCGATCTATTGGGGATCGATATATCGTGTCTCATCTAGGCACGGAACTCCACCAGGGCGAGCGGCGGAAGCGGAGTTGACGGGTGAGCCCCGGCCGTCAATCCCGCACCGTGAGGACAGGAGGTAAGTCAAAATAAAATACGTCGACTTCAGCTACACTATTCCCATAGCTGAAGTTGCGTATCTTATATCAACCCTCCCCCCAGTGTAGACCAGGCCTTAGAAACACCACAGGAGAAGACAGCCTCTGCTGTCTCTGCTCCAGCTTGTAGTGACTCCACATGCATCAAATTTCCACACACAAATGCAATTAAGAATATGCTCTTTAAAAAACCTAAAGAAATTCCTGAACTAAAAACTTCATTGTGATAGATAAGGTTGTAAATACAGTTATGCAGGATGATGCTGTTGTTACCGAGATATCGGGTCTGCCTAGCTGAGAGCCAATTAACAGCCTGACAGGGATAAGGAAAAATGCTTTATTCTGCAGAAAAAGGAGAGCCTGTGCCTTGGCACAAAAGACTCTGTATGGGGCCCAGTTCTGATCTCACTTATGGGGACACCATTTCAGTGACTTGAGTAACTCCAGACTGACACCGGGCAGGGCCGACTCTGGCTTTTTTGCCGCCCCAAGTCAAAAAAAAAGCAACCCACCAGGGTGCAGGGAGGCCGAAGTGGTGAACCAAAAAAAAAAAACCATAAGGGGAAAACTTTCAGTGCCACTTACTTGGCAGCTCACAGCTGCCTCCCCTGGCTGTGCTGGCAAGCCTCTGGGTGGGTGGCGGCTGCGCTCTGGCTAGCAGGACTCTCTACGGCCGGCAGCGGAGTGCGCACCCCGGCTAGTGGGGGGGGGGAGAGAAAAGAGGGGGCAGCCAGGGCTTCCTTCAGCTGGGGCACTCGCCACTCGGCCCCTCCCACCACAGGAGGGCTCCGTGCTGCTCCCGCCTGCAGGTGAATTGAAAGTCGTCGGTCGGCGGGGAGGGAAGGATGCGGGCTGCCAGGCTTGCTGCAGACCTGGCACCAGCTGGGGCAGACGGAGCGCACAGCCGGCTCCCAGCAGGGCACTCCCCTCCTCTGCGACACTGCCCCCTACAGGGACGCACTGAAAGTCATTGGTGAAACAAAAGAAAAACAAACAAACAAACACCAGGGCGCAAGGCAGCCAGAGCAGCAAACCAAAAAAAGAAAAAAAGGGGCCATGCCAGCCTAGGATTGGGCGGAAGCTGCCCCTTAGAATCTGCTGCCCCAAGCATGAGCTTGCTTGGCTGGTGCCTGGAGCCAGCCCTGATGCCGGGGTAAGATGAGAATCAGGCCCACAGCTTTTCAAGGAGATTGGAAATGGTGACGCTCCAAGTTCCTTGCTGCTGTGTTTGAGCAGCTATAACGGAGCACTGATCCTCAGCTGTGGTCTCTTGATGCAGCTGTAATAGAACTAATCCTGGCCTCGCTGAGCTGTACATCTGCTTTTCTGTTCTACTTAAAGGTCAAACAACACAAAAGTCACATTTATTTTTAACCAGAAAGGGTCTTTTCGAGAGCTGATGCACTTCCCTGCTTAGATGCTCTTTGTTCACTTGCTGCTTGGATTTTACTCACTGTCATTTCCATTTTTTAGCTCTCATGCACAGCGCTGGCCCTTTTTGGGCTGCCCAGCAATGCATAAATATATACAAAAAATAATCAGTTCTCATCCCCGTTTAAATATGATGGACCCCTTCTGCCAATACATTGTGTCACCTTTTATACCAGTGCAAACTGGCCATAAAATGCTCCCACTCTGGGTTGGCAATGTTTTACACCCACTTAACACTAATGCAAATGGCTAAGCAAGGTACAAGTCAGTGGAGAATTGGTCCCACAGTCATCTAGTCATTAGGTTTTTATCAAAAGGTTAAAAGACAGGAAACACAGGGTAGGAATAAATGGTCAGTTTTCCCCCTGGAAAGGGGTAAATAGCTGTGTCACTGCACTGGGACCTGTGCTGTTCAATATATTCAGTAATGTCCTGGAAAAGGCAGTGAACAGTGGAGTGGTAAAGTTTACAGAGGATACAAAATTATTCAAGATAGTTACATCCAAAGCTGATTGCAAAGAGCTACAGGGGGGTGTCACAAAACTGGGTGACTGGGCAACACGATGGCAGATGAAATTCAACATTGATCAGTGTAATGTAAAATACTGCAAAGTAATGTACACTGGAAAACATAATCCCAGCTCTCTCTCTCTATATATATATATAATGATGAGGTCTAAATTAGCTATTCCCACTCAAGAAAGAGATCTGAGTCACCATAGATAGTTCTCTGAAATATTTCATCTCAGTATGCAGCAGGGGTCAAAGATAGTTAGGAACTATTGGGAAAGGGATAGAAAATAGGACAGAAAATCATGATGCCACTATATAAATCTATGATGCACACCATGAATACTGTGTCCAGTTCTGGTTTCCCCTCTCAAAAAGGATATAGTGGAACTGGAAAAGGTTCAGAGAAGGGCAACAAAGATGATCAAGGGTTTGAAGTGGCCTCTGTGGGAGGAAAGACAAAGAGATTAGGGCTGTTAAGGTTAGAAAAGCTGACAGCGAAGGGGAGATACGATAGACATCTATAAAATCATGAATGGTGTGGGCAAAAAAGTGTCTTTTACCCTTTCCCACAACAGAAAAATCAGGTGTTATCTAATGAAATTAATAGGCAGCAGGTTTAATTCAAATAAGAGGAAGTACTTTTTCACACGATCCACAACTAACCTGTGGAACTCATTGCCAGGGCATGTTGTGAAGGCTAAAAGTATAACTGGGTTCAAAAAAGAACTAGATAAGTTCATGGAGGACAGGTCCATCCATGGCTGTCAGCCAGGATGATCAGGGATGCAACCCCAGGCTCAGGACAACCCTAAACCTCTGACTGCCAGGAGGGGAAGATAGGTGGATCACTCCAAAATTGCCCTGTCCTGAACACTACCCCCGATGCTCTGGTACTGGCCACAGTCGGAAGACAGAATACTGGGCCAGATGGACCATTGGTCTGACCCAGTATGGCCATTCTTATGCTATGTTCTTCTGATTATCTTTATATGGTAGCCCGTAGGAGTTCCAGTCACAACTGAGGGCCCGTAGGTGCTAGGAGCTGTACAAAAAGATGGCTTTTCCCCCCAGGAGCATACAGGCTAAGCAGATGACACATGCATAGGTGAATACAATGGACTGACAGGGGAGATGGTACCAGTGAGATGACAGTGAATAGCATATATTGATCTATTTTAGGCACCACTACAGCCTTAATTACTATAGTGCCTGAGCATCTCACATTCTTTAATGCGTTTATACTTGCAACCCCCCCCTTCGAGGTAGGGACATGCCATTATCCCCACTGCACAGATGGAGACTGGAGACAGAGAAAGTGACTTGCCCAGGGTTACACAGCAAGTCTGTGGCAGAGCAGGGACTTGAAGCCAGGTTTCCCAAGTCCTAGGCTAAGTGCTCTAACCATTGGACCATCCTTCCTCTGTGACAAGTTGCTTCCCAGCCAGCTGCCTGCCCATCCTCTGGCCAAGAGGCTCATGAGCGGCAGCGAGACCTAGCAGACATGGTACGGGAGTGAGAGCAAGAGGCTTTTGCATTCTAACTAACCTCAGCTCCCATTCCCTCTATGGCAGTCCCCTGAACCTGTCTGCACCCCCGCCCAGGGGCCAAGCTGTGGGTGGCTCAGTGGGTGACAGATGAGAGGAAGTCGCTGGTTCATCAGAAAGAGGAGCCCATTGCCTCCATCGCTGGCTCTCCCCAAAACAGAGATGCTGGGAAGGACCCCAACATGTACACCTTCGAAGGACTCTGCCTCGAGCATGGGTTGTGGGAAGGGCTGGGTGGGTACGGTAGCGAGCTGGATGGGGAAGGGTCTCTGGAACAGCTAGCTATCCAGAGGGAGGTTGGAGGGTTGCAGTGGGAGGTGTTTGGTGTTGATGGGGACCAATGCTTTCTCCCCACCTTGTCTTGCTTCTGGTCCATCTGCTGCTGCTGGCTCCTCCACGTCTCACCAGCTGCCTGGCTGAGGGGAGATCTGAGGGCTGCAGCTTCCAGCATAGTGGAGGCGCAGCAGAGGAATCCCACCAGCCCTGCTGGAGGCATGACATCCCAGCTGGGTGCCAGGGAGGCATCTCCTGACTCATGAGATCCACCCTGCTAGGCAGCCCTCCTTGCAGAGAGCACTCCCTACCTACTTCACTAACGGAAGGCTGCCATCTGCACCAATACGCCGGGGACTGAACCGGGGAACTCCAGAGCTGAAAAGCCTGAGCAAGAACCAGGGTCTCTAGCTGAGAGCTGCAGCAGACCTGTATCCTCTGTGCCTCAGGCAGGGACACATAGCACGCACTGACCAGTGAGTTATGCTCCATACCTGCTGAGACTCACCAGAACACACACAGAATTCTCCATTGGCCTCGGGACTAGAGAAACTCAGACAATGCTCCTGTGTCAATGGCCGTTCTGTGCAGACCTCAGCCCAAGCAACCACGCCTGCATCTCCTGGGACCCCTAAATCAGTGGTTCTCAACAAGGGGGTATTGGAGGAAGGGATAGCTCAGTGGTTTGAGCACTGGTCTGCTTAAACCCTGGGTTGTGAGCTCAATCCTTGAGCAGGCCATTTAGGGATCTGGGGCAAAAATTGCCTGGGGATGGGTCCTGCTTTGAGCAGGGGGCTGGACTAGGTGACCTCCTGAAGTCCCTTCCAACCCTGATATTCTATGACATGTAGCCCTTGGGACTATGCATAGGTCTTCCAGGGGGTACATCAACTCATCTAGATATTGGCCTAGCTTTACAACAGGCTACATAAAAAGCACTAGCAAAGTCAGTACAAGCTAACATTTCATACAATGGCTTGTTTATACTGCTCCACATACTATACACTAAAATGTAAGCACAATATTTATATTCCAGTTGATTTATTTTACAATTATATGATAAAAATGAGAAATAAGCAATTGGTCAGTAAGAGTGGGCTGTGACACTTTTGTATGTTTGTTTGATTTTGTATGTGAAACTTGGGGGTACACAAGACAAATCAGGCTCCTAAAAGGGGTACAACTGTCTGGAAAGGTTGAGAGCCACTGCCCTAAACATTCCCCAACATTTGCATTTGGCTGTCCCCCAAAGAATCAGCTCTCTGACCCTCCGTGCACTCCTCAGCCCGGCTCTGAGAGCGATCAGGGTGAGGTTATGTTGCCAGGAGGAGAGGGAGCACAGCCCCACCTCAGAATGGCTAAAGAGCGAGGAACAGAGCTGGAACTCGGTTCTCGTTTTATAGTGACCACCAATCTGAAGCCACATCTGGCCATTACCATGCTGGGAAGGATCGGAGCTGGCACAGAGGCAGGAGACTGGCTCTGTTGCAGCACAGCTGTACGAGATGGGGGAGATGCCCAAGTGGCAGCCGGCAGCAGGGACTGGGGGGCAGTACGCTCAGGAATGGCAACCGCTCTGCCTGCAAAAGGGTGCCCCAGTGATCCCCACGGTCCCCCAGCTACTAGTCAGTGCAGAAGAGGGATGGGGCCTTGTACTTACTCCTTTAGGGGTAGGGACTCATGCTTAGGTTCTGGGTTCAAACCTCACTGCTGGCCTGAGCAGGGCCCAGGTTCACTGATGCTGAAGGTCCTGGTGTCCAATCCATCTGATGGCCCAACTGCAGGTGGATCTGCTGAAACTCCCTCCAGGCCAGGAGAGGGCTGGCTAGCACAGCTGGAGGAGAGGAGTCCAGGGCCCCTTCCCTTTTCTGCACTGGCTAGTAGCTGGGGGGCTGTGGGGATCACTGGTGCACCATTTTGCAGGCGGAGTGGGTCCATGGACTCCTCTCTTAAAGCCATGCCCCCTCTGGGGTGAGAAGTGCCTCAGGGCATGCTAGCCAGCCCTCTCCTGGCCCTGAAGGAGGTCCAGCAGAACCATCTGCAGTTGGGCCATCAGACGGGTTTGACACCAGGACCTTCAGCATCAGTGAACCTGGGCTCTGCTCAGGCCAACGGTGAGGTGTGAACCCAGGACCTAAGCATGAGTCTCTACCCCTCACACTAAAGGAGTAAGTCCATTCACTGGCAATTGGGGTAGACTCCTATCCCTTGAGGTGGGCCAGCCACCAAAGGGGGAACAAAGAATCACTCTCTTTTAGTGTGCAATAGCCTCTCTCCTCCATATTGCACCCTCTCCCCATGCACCCACCTAGCAGCAGCTGACCCTTGATGCGTAGGGTTGGTTTTGATGTACAGATATGGGCCCCCTCGATTCACCCATCTCACACATTAATCATGGGCTTCCAACAACACCATTGGCCAGATGTTTCCCAGCACGGCTCGCTCATTCTACAGCAGATTGGCAGCCATTCCCACAGTGTAAAAGATGAAGTATTACTCTTGACAGCCCAGTATCCGCACTCCTCCTTCACTAGTTCATTCCATAGTGGTTTGCGAGACGTACAAATCAGACTAAACGAGCACTGTGCAGTTCGCTCCCAAACAATGGAGAGAGATCACCCACGGTTCTTCTACCTTTTCAGCAGATAGTGAATCGGAACATGAGTTTGCTAGAGAAAAGGAGCAATGAAGCACCAGGCCTCAGCAGCACAGACACAACTGGGTGCGACCACTGCTGGACTACTGTGTCCAGGTCTGGTGCCCACGATTCAAGAGGAGCGTTGATAAATTGGAGAAGGTTCAGAGAAGAGCCACAAGAACGATTAAAGTATTCGT
Source organism: Gopherus evgoodei (assembly GCF_007399415.2). NCBI lineage: Eukaryota > Metazoa > Chordata > Testudines > Testudinidae > Gopherus > Gopherus evgoodei. Next base: position 361,464,292 of record NC_044322.1, on the reverse strand, counting down.
CCTGCTTTATAGTGATAGACACTAGAACTCCGTCTATTTAGCTTAACAAAGAAGGCTAAGGGGTTACTTGATTACCTAGACATACCTAGACAGGGAACAAATATTAAACAATGGGCTTGTCAATCTAGCAGAGAAAGGTCTGACACAATCCAGTGGCTGGAAGCTGATGTTAGACAAATTCAGACTGGAAATAAGGCAGAATATTTTAACGATGAGAGTAATTAACCACTGGAACAATTTATCAAGGGTTGCCTTGGATTCTCCATCGCTGACGATTTTTAAATCAAGGTGGGATGATTTTTCTGAAGGATCTGCTGCAGGAATGATTTGGAGGGGAGTTCTCTGGTCTGCGTCACACAGGAGGGCTGATTGGATGATCACAGAGGTCCCTTCTGGCCTCAGAATCTATGAAACTGCAGGCAGAAGAAACTAGGTCAGGGGTTCGCCACCATTTTCTGAGGCCCCCCAACAAGCTATAAAAACTCCATGGCCCACCTGTGCCACAATAACTGGCTTTCTGCATATAAATGCCAAGGCCGGCGTTAAGGGATAGCAAGCAGGGCAATGCCCAGAGACTCACGCCACAGGGGGCCCCGTAAAGCTAAGTTGCTCAGGCTTCAGCTTCAGCCCGGGTGGTCGGATTCAGGGCCCTGGGCTTCAGTCTCATGCAGTGGGGCTTCAGCTTTCTGCCATGGGCCCCAGTGAGTCTATTGTTGGCCCTGCTTGGCAGCACCCCCTAAAACATGCTTGTGCCCCCCCAAGGATCCCTGGTTGAGAACCACAGTACTAGATCCAAAACGTAACAACAACAATTCTGGGAAAGGCGGGACTGATGTCAGCTTTGCACTGAAACACCGAGCACTGTCCTGGCATAGAAATCAGAGGGGGGGGAAGCAGAACCCAGAAGCCTCCGTTCTGCAGGAGATCAAGGTCCCCTTGTGTTAGGTGAAAACAGTTCCCCTGCCCCACAGAGCTCAGAATCTAAGATGAGGACAAGACACAAGAGGTAGATTGAGAAGGAGGGGATATGGAACAGCAAAGATGGGCAAGTCTCCATAAACTAGTAGCTGCAGCTGGGCATCAATGTACTCTATCCCTCTCTTGGGCAGGGTTGTTCCCTACAAGAAGTGTACTAGTGCCTTGCTCAGATTCGTTTTTAAGGTTCTCCCACCACAGCCTCACTGCCTGGAGGATTTTCCTGACACCCCTTTAATCCTCTGTGCCACACTACAGCTCTCTCCCTCCTTGGAGTTTACACTCATCTGCTATTTCCATAGCATCAGCACAGTAGCATATTACAGTGTTTTCGCTCCTAGAACAAATAGCAGTCTCCTATGCTAATTGTACTGTATTCTCCCAGGTGAAGTATTTCCAACAGCTAGGTGGGAAAGGGTGGACTTCCCCGTTTTCTAATTCGGTCACAATGATCTGGCTCATGTGTCGCCACTGCCCTCTGCTGGATGGAATCAAAACTGCTCAACTGTGGCTCATAAGCTCTATACTGCTAACAGCAATGGGAGATTCTCTTTCAGTAGAAGGGGTAGCAGCCTGTGCTGTTGAGGCAGAAGAATCTGGGTTCTTTTCCCCCACTGCTGCTAGGCAACTCCAAGTGGCTGAAGCCTAAAGCATAGGAACAAACATGACGTTTCAGATGAACATGGATTTGTTATTTTACCGAACCAGATGCTCCAGGCCACATTCAACCACCATTTTGCCCCAGCCTTATTCCCAGACTCACAATTATGAGCGAGCTTTAATTCAGCTCATGGTACAACTTTCCCTTCTGGTGGCCAGAGCCGGAAGGGAGGTGGCTTGAGATCCAGCCCTTCATTATGCCAGTAGTTGGAGGTCAGGCTGGGCCTGGGAGCTCTGAACGTCACAAGTCCTAGGAGGCTGCTATCACTTACAACTTGGCAGATCTAGAGTAACTCCCCTGAGGCAGTGCAGTTACTCTGGACTGACACCTGAGTGACAGCGCAGAATTCAACTCAAGGAGTGCAATGACCGTGTGTATTGCAGGGGCTGCATGGCCCAGCCAGAATGAAGCCACGTGGCATCACATCAGCTCCCTAATTCTATTTTGTCTCACACGCCTATAGCCGGGTGAAATATTTAGTTCGCTACGAGACTATCAGAATAACAGTGGCCTTATGGGCTACTCTGTGGCTATTGTGACTTTGATCCAGGATTTGGTTTCAACACCTGCTATTTTACCAGCACCTTGGGCATGTTTGGAAACGGAACAAACGCCTAGTAAACCCAGCTCCTAGTTCTAGTGAGAGGAGGCTTGTCCTGGGCTCAAATTCAACCCTCTGCATCCCCCCCCCCCCCACTGCTGCCCCATGGACCCCAGAAAGCATGTGCAATTTTCCACAGGGGTGAAGTTGAGCATCCACACTCTAAACATGCAGTCCATGCAGCGGGGGCATTGTCTGGGATCAACTGGAAGGGAGGGGGTTGTGCCAGAGTATTGGACGTTCTCTGTCGGCCAGAAATTCAGTCATCTCATATGCAATTAGATTTTAGGGGGAAGACAAAAAGTGGAAGACATAATGGAGTATATAGGCCTGTGAAAAGTCTGGGAGGGGAGGGGGAGACCCTGCCCCTGCCATGCAGCACAGAACATTTCTATTAGACAATACTCCAGAGACACTGCCATTCGACATCAGTGCTAATGCGCTCCACGTCGCAGCCTCTGGCATCCTGTGACACAGGCTTTAAAGAACTCATCTCTGCTTCCACAGGCAAGCACGGGCGCTTTCCCCAGAGCACTCCCATCAGCATGGTGCGTGCCACAAACCGACAACTTGGGAAGCAAGTTAATGTGCCAGACCCCACGGGCTGCAGATTCCCCCGCCCCCTCCCTCCCATCCCTTTCCACTTATCTCATCCAATCCTTCGCTACATTACTGGAAGAGTTTTTCATGACAGGGTTCATTGCACTGTAACACAAAGGTTTGAAGAGCAACCTAACGGATGGCATGGAGAGATTTATATTGCATGCAGAGAGAGTGCTAGACATAGGCAGTCACTGGCACTAGCAAAACTTACCCAGGTGAAACTTTCACATCTCGGATTTCCCTCCAGGTAAAGGAATGATACAATTATCAGAAGCCTTCAAATTCCTCTGTCTCACGAGGAATTTGCAAGGGTTCAGCTGCGTAATCCCCAGGTTCCTGTAGTTCCACACGAGAGACGTGCCGGTCACATTGGCTGGAGTGCAACTCTCAGCACAGTTGGAAGAAGTTATGAAGCAGGAGGAGGGGCCCGCTCTTTATTCCCGGGAAGACGGCTGACAGGGGATGGGCTGTGCTTGGCGGAGGAGCCGTTTCCCCACTCATGCTTTCGACAGGAATGGGGGGAGCAGAGGGGAAGAGAGCAAAAATAAATAAAATAGCTGCACACAGCAGGAATGTCAGAGCAAGGGCTCCCTGCACAACAAAGCGCCAGGCCTGAACACCTGCAGGGAAGGGAGGGAAATGGGGCAGCAGGGACAGATTAGGTTACAAGGGGGCAGAGGTAAGAAGGCAAAGGGAATGCCGCAGCAGGCTTGCCAGCAGCACTTCGCAGCTGATCCCACAAGGTCTTGGGGCAGGGGGGAGAGGGGAGGTCATTGCCTCACTGGCTGTAGGCCTCTCGCAGGGAGAACGGGCTATTTCTGGCAATTGGGGATGATTAGTATTAGCTGCAGCTCAAGGGGCAGAGTCCATCTTGCGCCGTCAAAGCCTGACACTGCTTCCGTGCTGCACAAGTTAGGGATGGGGTAGGATACCCCCTGAGAAGCACCTGGTCAGGCTCTGAAATAAAAAAGAATAGCCCTTTGCAGGGTCTCAATCCAGGGGGCTGAAGGGCTTTGTAACCCTGGATAAAATAAGTTTCAACACCCCCTTTGAGGTCAGTTAACACTGTCCCCATTTCACAGAGTGGAAAACTGAGGCTTCATCCAAACCTAGGAAGGTAACTGAGGAGCAGGGCCACCAAGAGGATTCAGGGGGCCTGGGGCAAAGCAATGTGGTGCGGGCCCTTCCATAAAAAAATGTTGCAATACTATAGAATACTATATTCTCGTGGGGGCCCCTGCAGGCCCCAGGGCCTGGGGCAAATTGCCCCACTTGCCCCCTGCCCGCCCCCTGGGCAGCCCTGCCAAGGAGCCCTAAGTTTACACATTCAGACAATGCTAATCCCACTCCAGCCACGCGCATAGGTCTAATGATTGGTATTACAGCAGCATGCATACATATAGCGGAACTTGGTCCCATTGTGAGAGGTGCTGACCATACACATAGTAAGAGACAGTCTTTAGTGGATGTCATTTGGGGTTTAATTACCTTTATTAATATCATCGAATCATTTCAGGCTCATTAATAAAAGATTATCCACACTACCAAACAGTAGGCAAAATATGTTAAACATATAACCAGTCCCTGCCTCAAAGAGCTTAATATCTGAGGCCCTGATGCTGCAAACACTTATGCACATGCTTAACTTTAAGCCCAAGTCCTTAAGGCATAAGTAGCTACAATCCTGCAGGGTACAGAGAGTCCTGGGCAGGCAAAGTGGTGGGTGTACAGGGATTGGAGCTGGAAGGGAACATGGAATAAATAGCTGGGTGTTTGAAAGGTTATTGAAGGGAGATATATAGGCATGTGGTGCCTGTTACTCAAGAGGCAGGTCTAAGCATCTGGGGGAGTGTGAAAGGCAGTCCAAATATAGGAACAGGAAGAGCAGAGAGAAGGAAAGTTTGGACAAAGAAATGAACTGGAGGTTGGCAGCATCTATGGACAGATCAGAGCTGAGAAGTACATAGGACTGGAGTTTGGGTGTGCACGCCATCAATGAACAGGGCCAGATCCTGAGCTGTGGCTGTACAGCAGATGGTGCAAGTCAGAAAACAATGAGTGGGGCAAAGGTGGCTTTTGAACTCCTGTTCCTGGAGCCAGCCTCATGCCAGGCCTGGCCCAGATCAAGCTAGAGCAGTCCCCACTGCTCAGCTAAGTCTTTGTATTTCTAGGTTCAAAAGTAGTTAGTTCAGCTGCAAATGTACCTTATCCTTAATGGAACACCCTACGTACTTACTGCCTGTCTGATGGGATGGCCAATGAAATGGAGATATGTGGACCATCCATCCCCTTCCACTATCATGCTTATTGCTACCTATTGCTCTGGCCAGCAACTGAACTGTGAAAATTAAGAGGCCTCATTCTCTTTGATCACGCCAGAGGATATCATATGTACACTTGCCACATATTATTCAGGTGCCGGATGTGCTGTGTGCTTTATAGAATTTCAGGCTGGGTGTGGTCCCTGGTAAACAAGAGGAGACAAAGCTGGAACTTGAGCTGTGTGGAAGTCTGTTCCTGCATATGTAGTTGCAGTTGCTTTATTTAATAAACACATGCTAAGACTGACTGTGATTCTATAGACAATGACAGGAGTAAGACACTCCACCTTCCACCACACAGATGCTTAGGGTCTACCTGTGACCAAAGAACCTCTCATGCCAACTGGCAAGGGGGTGCAGAGGACTTACAGAAGTCTCATGAGTCTGGTGTGTACATTCTAGTTTACCAAAGAATGGCATGTGAGGACTCAAAGGAAAGCTGGTGGCATGCTGGTCATTGACATCACTGTGAAATGTATGTACAGATACTATGTAAGGAGTTCTGCATATACACTGAAAATATGTTTTGAAAGTCTGTTTCAAGGTATTAGTCACCAGCAAAGGTGAAAAACAGGTTTTCCCTCAAGCAGGAGGTAAGAAACTGCATCTTTCTATAAGGATGTATATTAAGCATTGTAAGGTAGGACTATGGATGTCCATTTACGTACAAAGACAAATGTTAATGAAGAGATGTGAAGCAAACAGGAAAGGAGTACACAGGAAAACACAGGAGGTTATCCTATCTCTGCATAAAGACAATGAATTTTGGGAGTATTTCCAGAAAGCCAAAAAAACCCACCTCCATATTGTGGAAGTAGAGCTGCACCCAACCTGAGAGTGAGAACTCTATTTTTCTCTGACAGTATCCTGCACAGAGGAAGTAAACAGCATGCTTGCATTCATAAAAACGGTGTCTCAGCCAACCTTATTTGAAAATGCTGCAGCGGACTTTGGGTGAGATAAACTCTAGACAGCAGGTGAACCTGCAAGTTAAGTTTAGTCTCTAGAAAGCGTATTATGATTTTGTTTTATATGTAACCTTTTGTGCACCTTAACTCTCTATCACTTGGGTCTTGAATTTTTGATAATGAATTTATTTTTGTTCTCACTCTAAATATACCTCAGTGCTGTGATGTTAAGGCAAGTGCTCATCCTGAGTTGAATCTTACAAGCCTGTGCACTCTGTTTCTTTGGGAACAGCAGATCCGGTAATTCTGCAAGTAGGCCGGCGTCAAGGACTGCATATCAAAGTGGAACACTTCAAAGAGACTCGAGGACTGAGCTGCACATATTGTTAAACTGTAAGGCAACGTAAGGGCTGGCCTAACCCAGAGGAGGTTGCTTGGGTGGCTCACAGGCTGGTAGCATGAGGGAACTGACACCCAGCCAAGCACAAGCAAGACTCCCTCCCACTGCAGTCAGGGGGTAACATGGTGACTCACAATCCTGGGTTCCCCAAGAACTGGTCGCACTACCTAGCACAGCAGAGGCTGCCCACTCAATATTTCTCTCCAAGAACAAGTGGGCACAGAGGGGACAGGTGTAGGCAATGCCAGGATTCTGTTTGCACAATGTACCTGCCATCTGAGCTTCCTGGGCATTGGGGACAGAAGGGGTATGTGTGGAATATACAGGACCAATGCAGCATACATCAGCCAGTGGAAATGGGGCATCCTCAGAGGGGTGTGACAGAGACACCATTCCTTCCCGTTGCTCATACTGAAGGGCTAGAGGGAAAGGCCTTGGGGAAAGGTTTCCCCCTTCCCATTAAAAGCACCCCCAGAATTAGATGTTTGGGGTATATTTTGATCAAAAAGGCCAGGCTCTTTCTAATTATGCTGCAGTTTTAGGCCACGATTAAGATTTCCTGTAGATCAAAATCTTTAATGGAAGAGCATGCACCAAGATTTGGTTTTAACTATTGAAGCTAAATTGAATGATATAAGGATCCGGGATCCCTGAATGCATTGTGATCAGACTGAATAGACCTAATTGCAATTGTGTCTGCATCCTACAATTATATCTATTCATATATACAGAACTGGGTAATCACGATGCGCTGATGCTGTTCAGTCGAAATACATTTTACGCAAAAGCTGGCTGTGAATGGCAGGTTTCAGATGTGGGTCCAAACTATCGCACAGTCAGGGGATGGGGGAGGGGGATATTTGGATCTAAGGGTTTGGTTCAGGTCCATCTGGGCTTGGGATGCACATGTCTGAGTTCTTGCCTTTCAACAGCCACACAAGCCAGCCTGACACAGGCACACAAGATCTAGTGCCTTTCATGAAATGGTCTCTAGTGTCATTAATGTGTATTGCAGTAGCGTGTCGTGGTGCCAACCAAGGGTCAATTCCCATTGTGCTAAGCGCCAGACCCACAGGCAGTTCAAAGACACTCAGTCCCAAAGAGCTCACCATGTAGATTATGGCAACACCCAACAGGTGTATGAGAACAAGCAGTTGGAGGATTAAGTTTCCCTTAAAGTTTATATATCAATCACATTTTTGTTTTGGTGCTGGTGAAAGCTGCCAGATCGATGGCCTTGCAGCTGAAGTCCTCTGCCTATGGAATGGGCACCGCATGGTTTACAACTCACATGCCCTAATGGCAGGGGAGATGGAAATTCAGAAGGATACAAAACCTGCGGCTGGTCTGGGTCAGCTGACTCAGGCTCACGAGGCTTGGGGTCAGACATTCGGGCTCGAACTGGACTCTGAGTTTTGGGACCCTGTAAGGGCAGAGAGTCCCAGAATTCAGGCTCCAGCCCAAGAGTCTACACAGCAATTTTTAGCCTTGCAAGGCCCCACCAGCTGACCTGGGCCAGCCATGGGTCTTTTATCCATGTGTAGACATATCCTGGAAACAAAGTGGCCAGTTAGTGCCATCATAGGGTTACCAGATGTCCCGATTTTATGAGGACAGTCCTAGGGTGACCAGACAGTAAATGTGAAAAATCAGGATGGGGGAGGGGGGTAATAGGAGCCTATCTAAGAACCAAAAATCAGGACTGTCCCTATAAAAATAAGGACATCTGGTCACCTTAGACAGTCCCGATTTTGGGGCTTTTTCTTATATAGGCACCTATTACCCCACACCCCTGACCCGGTTTTTCACACTTGCTGTCTGGTCACCCTATTCTCACTTGCAATGTGAACAATCTGTTCACTAGGAACTGGACTGGAAGCACTAACTCTTTTCCCACCAGCCAGGTCTGACCCGTGCAGATTCAAAGTGATGATCTTGAGCCGGAAGACTCTGTATCTCATTACCAGACCCCTGAGCCACCTGGCTTCCACCACAGTCTAAGGGGGAGGGGAAGCTGGTGCTTAAAACTTGTCAAAACACCCAACTGCAAGTCACAAAAACAAACTCAGCTGAAGCATGTTTGGTATGTTTCCAAGCGTGGCTTGTTAAATACTCCAGCAATCAGCAATATTTTAAAGCAATCAAGTGAAAATGAGACTGGGAAAACAAAGAGGATCCTTCATGTGCAATCGTCCCCTGCCTTAACACTGACCTTCTCGGAGAGGAAAGACTTCTCATTCTGTAGAGTTCAGGATTACCACTTAGCAGAATGGCTTGGTACCGCAAAATCATTCATCAGATGAATGCAGAGAGAGTCTGCTGCAAGCTGGGGCACATACACGTCTCTGTCTGGAAAGATGCAACAAGGGAAACTCTGGCCATGGTTTCTTGACCTCTTCATGCACATGTATTGCTCCAGCCCATTGCCTGGCAAGGAGACTGCAGGGGCCTGTTGTATTGGTTCAATGAAATAACAGAGTCAAGCAACCTCACACGGGCTCAGTAGCATTCTGCTGGGATCAGTGAATCTGGGGACCGATTCAGAAGGTGCTGGGTGCTACTGTATGGTCTGAAACACAGTGACTGGACCGTCAGCAGGTCCCATGCCCCGAGGAGTGATTTACATGCTAGATTCCTTTCTGCCCTGACAGCGAGTATGCTCACCCTGATCGCCTCACATCCTTCATCCCTGGAGCCTACTCCCAATATCACAGCCTTCCTCTTCTCAAAATGCAGCCTCTAAAATTACCTTCCCTGCTGGTCTCTCAGTGCACATCACTTCCCTCATGCATCCTTCCGACAGCTTCCCCATCTGTTTTACCCTTCTTGTCCTGCTTCTCAGGGCCTTCACAAATCACCCCCCACCTCCATCTCTGATTGCGTTTCCTCCCCACTCCTACAAATGACACCAGCCTCGATGCCCTGGTCACCTTCTTTCTATCAGTCCCTTCTCTTTGCCTTTCCACCTCCACCACCTCCTTCTTCAGGCCCTTCTGCCTAGGATTGCATCAGCCGGGACCAAGCCTGGGGATTTCAATACAGGCCTCCACCACAGGCAGTTACTCCTGGATATCCTGCCATTTGCCAGGCCATCCCGCTCTCTCTGCATTGGAAGTCCTCATTAAGACTCACTTCTCCTGCAAGGCTCATAAAACAGTGAATTAAAAAAAAGTTATAACACACTTCCCTGAACTTCCCATGACACCCGGCCTTCTCCAGTTCCTCTCACACTAAGATCTTTGAGGCCTCCATTTTAAGCCTGATCCGATGCCTGATGAAGTCAACAGAAATACTCCCACTGGGCTTTGCATTGGGATATGTGCCTGTACAGAAACAAGAGCTTAAGACAACAAGCAATGACCACTAAACCAGTTATAAACAAGGCACACTGTTTTCAGCCACCCAAGCCCACAGGCATAACACCTAACGTACCAGTAGTCACTCTGGATTCACACCAGCATGTTCCCTCTGAGCAGCATTTGCCCCTTTATACCTGTGATTGTACAATACAGGCCCCATTTTGGGTGATGGCCAGGAGGTTTAAGCCGTGTTTCAAGCCCAGGCGGTGCTAGTGACAGGGCCCCACTGAATCAAAGCTACAGAGGAAAGAGACGTTAGAACCATCTCCCTGATCAGCACAGGATTGTCTTTTAGGCTGTATTTTCTAGTGCTTTGTCTAATAGAAGCTGGCTCAAGGAATGTGACTTCCATCATTTTTCATGACAGACAGTTGCAGGACCTAACACATCATACCAGGGGTGCCAGAACAGGCAGGGCCGACTTTAGGAAGTGCGGGGCCCAATTCGAACAGTTTCGATGGGGCCCCGGTAGGGATGACTAAAAAAAACAAAACAAAACAAAACACATGTAAAAAAACATGTGTGGCTTGTACTCACCAGGCAGTGCTCTGAGTCTTCGGCGGCACTTCGGCGGTGGGTCCTTCACTCGCTCCAGGTCTTCAGTGGCACTGAAGGACCCGCCGCCGAAGTGCCGCTGAAGACCCAAAGCGCCGCCAGGTGAGTAAAATTAAAAAGACGCCTCTAGCCAGGGAAGGGCGAGGGGCCCAATTCGGGGGAATTGGTGGAATAGGCCTAAAGCCGGCCATGAAAACCGGGGGTCCAGGGGCTACGGCCCTCCCACTTTTTACTGACCGTAAGGGCAAGCAACAGGGGAAGCAGACAGAGAGGAGCAAGCAGGAGGCGGGGTCTTGAGAGGAAGAGATGGCATGGGAGCGAGTCCTTGAGTGAAGAGGCAGTGTAGTGCTGGAGTCTTGAAGGAAAGGGCAAAGCAAGAGTGGGGGCTTGGGGAGAAGGGGCAGTATGAGGGTGGGAGCTCAGGGAGAAGGGGCAAGGTGGGGGTAGGGCCACAGTTTGTGCCCGCACCCCACATTTTTAGGATGCTGCTGCTGCTCCTGCATCATAATCTCAGGAAAATTTTCCCTTTCCATTTCATTTCTCTTATATATTCACGCTTGCAGTGCTCTGAATAATTCTTTCCCTTCCTTGGTTTGAACACTCTTTCTGCGTTCATAGGAAGTTACGTCCTTCTTAGTCACCAGTTGGTCAAACTATTCACATCTGGCTCTCCTCGAAGCCAATCCCACCAGCTCCCTGAGCATTTTGGTTGCTCTCTCAACACCTCCCACCTCCACACTGGCAATATCTTTTTGCTAACACCAAGCCCAGAACTGAACACAGTTAGTCCCACATTCAGGTCTGACAGGTTTTCTATTATAAGCCCTCCATGATGGCCCCTACCCCTAAGGCTCAACTTGCTTGACAGCAATGAGTTATGGCAAGCTACATGGAACAGGAGCAAGATGAAAGAGGAGAAAGAGAATGTCCCATCTATACCACAAAAGAGAACCATGTTTAAACATGGCTGCAGGCAAGCCTTGCTGTAACATACTTCCTGGGGGCAGCATCTGTCATGGCTCACCTCTCAGGCCAGATTTTGGGAAGAGTTCAGAATCCAACAGCTCCCATCATTCTCCATGGGAGAGGAGCACTCTGGGAGCTCCAATCCCTTCAGTTAGGTGCCTTCATGGGAGCTGTGCTCTTCTGAAAACCTGGCTCTGGTTGTGAGTGCTGAGCACTGGTGACAAGCTGGCCATGAGGCCAAGATATTCAGCAATCAGAGATTTTCGGTGCTCAGCTTGATACCTCTCCAAGAAGCCAGATTGTCAAGAAGTGCGGAGCATCCGCCTTCTGAAAGCCAGGGCCCTTTTCGAGGGGTCTCAAGTCAGGCACCCAATCTCTGGGTACTTTAGAAAAATCTGATCAGCCTCTAACTTGTTTGCTACATTCCCACTTTCTGCTGCTGCTTTCAGCAAAGCCCATTCCCCTTCTTCATCCCCCTTTGCTGAAAGAAGGGTCTCTCACACCCCCTTACGGCCTGGTCTTGCTTCCCTGGCAGTTAATCATGACATTCCCACTGACTGCAATTAGAACAGGACGAGCCCCACTCCTCTTTGAGAGCACAAGCCTTCCAACCAACTGACCTCCCACTGCCAGAAAACCAAAGCAGAAAATCCCTGGCCTAGGCTGCTGCCTCAGCCCTGTAGCAACTGGGCACAAGCACCTCCCTATTCCAGAGATACCACTACCACTCTCCAAGCAACCACTTTTACAGAGTTTCTTGCCAGGGCTGCCAACTTTCTGATTGCAGAAAACCGAACACCCTTGCTCCACCCCTGAGGCCACACCCCAGCACCACCTTTCTCTGAGGTCCCACACCCCACTCACTTCATTCCCACCCCGTCACTCGCTCTCCCCCACCCTTGTTCACTTGCTCATTTTCACTGGACTGGGGCAGGGGGCTGAGGTGCCAGATGGGGTGCTAGCTCCATATGGGGGTGCAGGTGGAGCTGTGGGCTGGGAGGTGGGGCCAAGGAGTTTGGAGTATAGGAGAGGGCTCCAGGCAGGGGCTGGGGTGTGGGAGGATGTGCGGGGTACAGGCTCTGGGTGACACTTACCTCAGGCAGCTCTCGGGAAGCAGCTGGCATGTCCCTCTGGCTCCAGGGTGGGGCCAGAAATGAGGGGTTCAGGGTGTCAGAGGGGGGTCCAGGCTGGGGCAGGGGATTGGGATGCAGGGGTGAGGGCTCTGACTGGGGGTATGGGCTCTAGGATAGGGCTAGAGATGAGGGTTTAGGAGTGTGAGAGGGGCTCTGGGCTGGGGCAGGTGGCTGGGTTGTGAAAAAGACACCCAAAAGTTCTTCTAGAGCCCTGTGTGGCTCCAAAGCTGGTCTCCTTCACCACCAGAAGTTGCCCCCAAAAAAGATATGACCTCATCCACCGAGTCTCTCTAATATCCTGGGACCGACACAGCTACAACGACACTGCAACCAACACTTCGACTGAAGTGAGATAAATGCACTTCTATTCTCTTTACTTATTAATGTAATCCATACTTTCTTTGAGGGGCCAGTGCTCTCCTTACCCCCCCACCAGTTGTCCATGCCCATGCTGAGACCTGAGTGCCATGAAGTTGGGACCTAGCTCTTCTTTTCACCCACATTCACCAAGGGTAACGGGTCTGACTGCTCTGAAGCAGTGGGACTCAAGAGACATACATATCCCTTAATAACTGGATAATACAGAAGTTCCCTCAAGGTCTAGGACCAAGGAAGATCACCTGCGCAGCCCATTCAGATACTGTTTTGCTCCTGCTGTGTTTCCTTGTTCCCTGCTCCTGTCCAGTTCCGCACAATCCAGAGGCAAGGCTTTTGGTGGCTGTGCAGTGGGAATAAACTTGTTCCTTTACCGTCGCCCGCCTGCTTCTTTGGGGCAAAGGGGAAAGAGGAACAGACACAGGCAGGCGATTGAACCCAGATCACAGCAGCTCCGTGGAGAAGAAATTGGCTTGCTCTTTGGACCTGGTTTCATGTGGACGTCACCAGAGTGAATGGCTGAGAAGGGGCAAGATTGGGTTGACGTGTTCAGTGATCCTGGGTACGGCTTCTGCGGCATGGAAACTGAACAGCCTGTAGCCACATCACAGCCTTGCTTATGCTGATAGGGGATGATACAAACTATCAAAGGAGATGCCAGCCTGTGAGTGGCTGCGTGTGAGTGGTGGAAGAAGTGGGTCCCACATGTGGGATGCAAACAGCTATATCATTGTAAAATGGTTACTTCAGTTGCCTTGCTGAGGCATATTTTTGAGGTTCACCCCTTGCTAGTTCTAGGTAGTGTTAGAATTTGTGCCGTGCTGCTGCCCCAGGATGGGTTGGCAATTCAAGAAGGAACTGACCCCACATCGGGAGATCTGATTAAATGAAAGAGCAGCAGTAGCTCAGACGGCTGAAATTTAACACCAGCTCCAGGTATCACCCTGCGCCTGACAAGAGAAACACAAGGCCCCACAGATCATGCTAAGCAGCTGCAAAGCAGGTTTATTCCACGCCTGGTACACGGGGCTCATCCACTCTGCTGCATGCCATTCAGCTCAGAGGAGCAGCTCTTTCAAGGAGGTTAGACCTTAGAAGGGCCCATGGGGCTATCAAGCCTAGTGCTTCTCATTCATTTTTGGTTCATGACCTAAATAACTGCCCTGCAACTTACTATGTCCCACAATCCTTTGCAATGGTAAAGGGCTAGGCGAATTGGGCTGGGGGTGGGAACGAGGGAAAGAAACAGTGGGAGATTTTGGGTGCTGGATAGAAAGCTGGCAATGCTGGGGGAGGGGATTATTCTGGCTGGTGGGGTGGGTTAGAAGGGGCTGGCTGAGGCTGCTATGGGATGGGGCAGAGGTAGGACTCCTTTCTTCAGTTTTCAGGCACCTGCTGGAGCCCCATAACCAGAGTTTTTTGCTGTTGTTCTAGTCCACCTCCTGGCCAGTGCAGGATTGGTCTCTACAGTGCACGCTGCTATAGGCATACAGTCCAGGAAATGGGGTAAGGGACTGGGAAACAGCAGATCTTTGGCACCGACTCCCCCCGTGAGCTCGGCCAAGTCACCTAACCTCTCTGCCCCTCAGTGTCCCCATATGTAAACAGGGATAATGATACTTAACTTCCTAGGTCCATGGATGAAAAGTACCATGTACATGCACAATATTATTAACAGTACATCTCACTTGGTTAGAGAGAGAGGAGAAAATGCATTCCGCTAAAGAATTATAGATTCTACAAACAAATATAAGGAAGGAAAGATCTAATTAGCACCAACCACACCAATGGTCCCTTTAAGCTGGTTACAGGGTTTTGCTTTTTTAATTTGTCGGAAATGTGATTTAAAACTAGGGGCTATGTACACACTTATTTAATTTCACGCAAGAACTGCCTCCCATGGCAAATAGCATTTGATCTTCAGGGTGAAACAGAGCATGGCCACTGGTCAGCAGATCCCACTTCTGGTGCAGAGAGGATTAGTTCTTAATTCCCACAGAGTGGTAGGCAGCATCTGTGTTTACCAAACCTGATGAACCCCACACAGAGCCCTTTTCGAGATGCATTACAAACAGTTCCAGACAGTCACATTCCATATTATTCATTACCTTTTTTAAAAAAAAAAAACTAGCATGTGAATTTTCTCCTTTAAGTGAAAGTAAATTTTTGCATTTAAGAAAATAGCGAGAAATTGACATTGTGCAAAGACTCCAGAGCCCTGCTAAAGCACCTCAGTCCTCTCCAACACCTCTATTCAGGAAACTTGTCTACACATGGAAAACAACCAGCATAGCTATAGCAGAATAAGTTTTGCTCAGTATTCTCACTTTAGGGCTTGTTTACACTACCTGCTGGACTGGCGGGCAGTGATCAATCCAGCAGGGGTCGATTTATCGTGTCTAGTCTGGATGCGATAAATCATCTGCTGAAAGCTCTCCCGTCGACTCTGGTACTCCACCAGGGCAAGAGGTGAAAGCAGAGACAACGGGAGAGGATCAGCTGTCAACTTACCTCAGTGAAGACACCACGGTAAGTAGATCTAAATATATCGACTTCAGCTACGCTATTCACGTAGCTGAAGTTGTATATCTTATATCGGCCCTGTGCAGTAGTGCAGACGAGTCCTTATTCTGCTATACCTATGCTAGTCAATTTCCCAGACAAGCCCTCTGTAGTCATGGAGAGAGAGCGGCAAATGCATAGTCAGGGATTAGAATGATTCTATGAAAGTGGACAAGAGGCAGAGAACAAAGAGCAGGAAGAAGTGATCCATGTTCAACATGGCAAAAGGTTAATGATGGCACACCCTGCAGCTCCATTACCACTAGAAATAAGGCACACGTTTTTACCAGTGAAGGCAATTAACCACTGGTACGACTTACAAAGGGTTGTGGTGGATTCTCCATCACGTCAAGTCTTTAAATCAAGATGGGATGTCTTTGTAAGAGATATGCCGCAGCTCAGTCGGAAGTGATATGGTCTTGCTGCAGAAACTACTGGGTGAGGATCCAACCTTGTGTTATGCAGAACGGCAGATGAGATGATCCTAATGGTCCCTTCTGGTCTTCGTATCTATGAATATCTGGAAAGGGGGCTGAGCAATGAGGTGGTAAAATCTGCAGCTGATGCAAAATTACTTAGGTTGGTTGGGACTGAAGAAGGCTGTGCGGAACTCCAGAGAGACTCAGCCAAGTGAGGTGAACAGGGCACCAGAATGGCCTCCCATGCTCGGGCATGGAATCCTTGCAGCAAAGCCACTCAGACAGACCAGGGAGGAATGGGATCTCATCAGTTTCTGCCTAACACTGGTACTGATAGTTCAGGTATCAGAAAAGGCATCAGATGTTGGCATCATCAGGATGTGGATGGAGTGGTGGGTTCGAAAGCAGCCGAACTGCAGCTTTAATCACCTGTGGTAGGAAACAGACCACATGGATTTAGATTTAACACCCAGGAGGGAGGACGGTCTTGAAATTAAAGCATGAGGCAGGGATGTTTCTCTTCTTGGCCTTGTCACCTGACCGCTTGAGCATGGGTGAGTCACATCTGCTCTGCACCTCAGTTTCCCCATCACTAACATGTGGATAACACCTCCCTACTGTGTGGTGCCACTGAGTGCCTCAGATGGAAATGCAATTACCAGGGTGAGGATTTGTCCCCCTCTAGTGGTTTGACAATGTAAACAGATCTATGAGTCTGTTATTTCCTTGAAGCCAATAGATGTGGTTGTTTACCAGAAGCAGGACAGGCTCATGCTTTTCAGAGCCAGAGATCCTGGG
Source organism: Gopherus evgoodei (assembly GCF_007399415.2). Lineage (NCBI taxonomy): Eukaryota > Metazoa > Chordata > Testudines > Testudinidae > Gopherus > Gopherus evgoodei. Next base: position 361,447,656 of record NC_044322.1, on the reverse strand, counting down.
TTCAGTCCCTGCATATGTCCCATTCAAGGGGTCATCACACAAAATATGACCCATATGGGGACTTGAATTGGTGCTCAGATACTGAAGTCATAGGAGCTATGTAAGTAAACAGATTTCAGCAGTAATTGCTAATTTGAGTGTAAACAGTTATTTAGGAACATTCCTGAATCAAGGAGCCAACAGGTTTTGATATGGTGGAATTAAATCAGGTTGTTGTCACTCTGAAAACAACAACATTGTCCTTATAAGATTCTTTGGCATTGTGTGCAATATTGCAAATCGTTCCACATGCTGCTGCTGTGTGCTTATACACACACACAGACACACCCCAATTACATGGACATTGTATAAGGGAGATACATTGTGGTTTCACTATCATATTAGAACAAGATGGCAAACAGTTTTCCCTTCCAGAAAAGTTTGAGAGTTTGAAAAATCCCAAATCAGGACACACACAAAAATCAATTTGTGTCAACCAAAATATTTTGCTTCAACAATTTAGTCATGCAATGTAATGTTGTGAATTTTGACTTTTATTTTCTTATTTTAGACTAATTAGCTTAAGTTTTTAAATGAAAAGTAATTTCAAACCAGAATTTTTTCCTTTCAAAAGAGTTGAAATGAAACATTTTGACAATTTCAAAACTTATTATTATTTTCAAGTCAGGAGACTCATCAAAACGGACCCTGTTCTGCAAAGATTCAGTTTTGATGAATCAGAATTATTCCGCCATAAACGTCTCATGGAAACATCCCTAACCAGCTCTACATGCATGACAGGGAGTCAAGAAACCTCTATTCAGTGGGATAATCTCACTACTAACAAAGTCAGTGTAAAACCAGCTCTCCCCCACCCCCCTTTTAGGTTTATTTACACTTTATAGGGTGGAGAGGAGACAACAATGACAAATGAAAATGTGGAGGATTCCCTGGGTACTAGGAGGGCTGATCAGTGCACGTATGTTTGTTCTGTATGGGATACGCCTTTCCTTCCATCATTATCCAGTACACTGCTGCCTCAAATGCCAAGCACATAAAACAAAACCCATCACCAGGGGCTAAATAGCTCACAGCATGCCCTTCCACCAAGACCCCAGTGGAATGCTGGGACACCAACAGCATCCTGCTGCAGCACAGCAAGCTAGGGCAGAGGACCAGCAGTGAAGTGGCTAATAGAGCATAATCTGAAAATGGTACCCTTCTTGTTGCCTTCCACACACAGGGCTTCCCCCAAGGAGAAAAGCGACAGAGAGTGATTGCTTTCGCAGTCATGGTGGAGATTAAGACCATTTTGCCATCTCTGCTAAAAGCTGTTTTCTGGAGCTGCTTGCTCTAGGAGCTCATTTTATTCTTCCAGATCCTGTTCCGCTCCAGGAAGGGATATTATTTGCAATTCAGTGCATAAGGGACCATAGTAATTGCAGAACAGAGTGGCCCTTGCTTACAATTTCGGCAGCAATTTTGCCTGCCCTGGTTTTGTAACAGAATAAAGTTCCACCCTTGTTGCAGTTGATTTTCATCCACTTACAGCTAGTCACCACAGTGGGCAAACATTTCCTCTTCCTTCTTTTCTTTTTAATAAAGCAAAGAAGGGAAACAAAAGCAAGAGAATGCCATGCAGACAACTGCAACATTCCCATGCAAGTCAAGGCTGACCACTTAGTCTTAACTCAACACAGTTATGCATATGCATTTCAGTACCGTCTTCTTTAAGTGTGCGCTCGTATGTCTCTCAAATAATATAATGCAATGCAATATTAAATATTCATACATTGCATGTTGTAGTGTTGTGTAATTCAGGAAAAGCCTAGGAGATTAAACACACGTCAGCTGTGTAACACACACAAAAAAAGGTCTTATGCTGAATATTATATATGCATTATTGTCCAATGGAATAAAGGACAAGGAGTCATAACAGGTATATATTTTGCCCATTCCCATCCCCACAATGGCTAAACACACACACTTTTCCCTTCATCTACTGTGGCAAGGCAACCGTTTCTGGGGAGGCACACAGCATCTGTGAATGTCACAGTGCACAGTACCCAACAGTTTAGGACAGGAATGTAGAGCGGGGACTATAATTAGCTAAACAGCTGCTTAGCCAGCATGTTGAGGGCATTCATGACTAATACTCCAGTTAGTTATTCTGTGTTTCACAAACACAGAAGGGATCTCCAGTTGTGTCCTATTTTTATTCAAACAATTTCCACCACCACCCCCCTCGGAGTTTCAGGTCCAGAATAACCTTGCCAACATCTCCTCCTAACTCGAACGGCTGAGCTGCAGCTGTAAATCAGGAGTATGAAAGTCACACAGTCAGGTTAAGTACACGGCCACATGCATCTTACAGAGGTTTAATGGATTTGTTCACCAGATAAGCCCTTTCTGAAATTCTTCCTTCTCATCATGAGGTTAATTAACATTTCAGAAACCCCTAGCTAGGTGAAGGAAGAGAAGGAGAGAGAGGGCATGTCTACACTACCTACCACATCGGCGGGTAGCAATCGGTTTATCGGGGATCGATATATCGCGTCTCATATAGACACGATATATCGATCCCGAACGCGCTCCCGTTGACTCCAGAACTCCACCCGGGCGAGCGGTTGTAGCGGAGTCGACAGGGGGAGCCGCAGTGTCGATCCCGCGCCGTGAGGACAGGAGGTAAGTCGAAATAAGATACTTCAACTTCAGCTATGCTGTTCCCGTAGCTGAAGTTGTGTATCTTACATCGACCCCACCCCCTAGTGCATAACACGGGCTTGGATCCTCATCAGGCCAGAGAGAGGTCTCAAGCACAGAGAACAGAAAGCTGATCCCTTTTGATCAGGCCAGGCCTTGCTGTCTAGAAGCACAATGAGCTTTGTCTCTCACTTCCAAAGCCTGAAACTGCCTCTGTTCTTCACAGTGGGCCAGATTTGCAGAAGACCTGGGACTTCACACAGCCCAGTGCCTTCCGCTGGAGTTGCAGGTGCTCAGCACCTCTAAAGAAAATCAGTGTGTGGAAGGTATATAAAGATAGACTTGTTTCCGAACAGTTACCACTCAAGAAAGATCTTGGAGTCATTGTGGAGAGTTCTCTGAAAACATCCACTCAATGTGCAGCAGCAGTCAAAAAAGCAAACAGAATATTGGGAATCATTAAGAAAGGGATAGATAATAAGACAGAAAATATATTGCCTCTATATAAATCCATGGTACGCCCACATCTTGAATACTGCATGCAGTTCTGGTCACCCCAACTCAAAAAAGATATGTTGGAATTGGAAAAGGTTCAGAAAAGGACAACAGAAATTATATGGAAGCCATTCCATACCCCTAATGAGGAGAGATTATTAAGACTTCCTCTTTTCCAACCTGAAAAGTCCCAATGATTGAGGTCTATAAAATCATGCCTGGGTATGGAGAAAGTGCATAAGGAAGTGTTATTTACTCCTTCTCATAACACAAGAACTAGGGGTCACCAAATGAAATTAATAGGCAGCAGGTTTAAAAAACAAACAAAAGTATTTCTTCACACAACACATAGTCAGCCTGTGGCACTCTTTGCCAGAAGATGTTATGATGGCCAAGACTAAAACAGGGTTCAAAAAATAACTAGATACATTGATGGAGGATAGGTCCATCAATGGCTATTAGCCAGGATGGGCAAGGATGGTGTCCATAGCCTCTGTTTGCCAGGAGCTGGGAATAGGCAACAGGGGATGGCTCACTTGATGATTCCCTGTTCAGTTCATTCCCTCTGGGATACCTGGCATTGGCCACTGTTGGCAGACAGGATATCAGGCTGGATGGACCTTTGGTCTGACTCATTATGGCCATTCTTATGTTCTTGTGTGTCTGACATTGGTGGGCTGTGAAATTCCCTCCAGACTTTCTCAACCATAGATCAGCTCATCTGGACCAATGCAGACCTCTGAGAGATGCTGGGAGTAAAAGCAGCATAGTGGGGGGAGGGGGAGTCCCGCGATGCCAACTTAACTTTCAAGTTATTTCTGCTCCTTATTTAGAAAATTCCCCCTCCCCCCAATGATTCAGCACCTACCCACCAGGGAGACTGGTGCAAAGGCAGAACTCAAAAGCTGGTTCCCAAGCAATGTAGCAAGCACTGAACGTCTGCCTATTGTTGCTTTGTGCAGGCCATCTGGCACGTGTAAAAAATTCAGCGGAAGGGCATGCGTTCTATGGAGAAACTCGTTCCAAGAAGCGTAGAGCAGATTCCCTGGCTCCCTTGTCACAGGTCACCAGACCCTAGTGGATCTGAGGCAATATTTGGGTAGAAAACAAAAATACTCTGGAAGAGCAGGAAGTAAATTCCTGGCACTGTTGAGTCACTTATCAATAGACAACTGGCTTTTCCCCAACAGCTGAAGGCCTGAGTCAAAGAGATAACTGTAACCTAACCCTACAGACAGGATGTCCACAAAGATCCCTCACAACACGCTACAGTAGACACTTATAGGCAGATTTACAAAACCGACTAGGGCCAGATTTTCATGGGATCAACACCCACAACCAGGACTAGATTTTTAAGAAGAGCTCAGTCTCCAGTAGCTCCCACTGTGACTCTGATGAGCAGATTTTCCAAAGATCTCCATGCCCAAATTAAGTTTCCAGCCCTCATTGGTTGCAAGAGAAAAAGCTAGAAAACATGACCCAAGTGCACCTTGAAGGTTCAGAAACAAGAAGGTAAATAAAAAGAACCCAAAAATCTATTTAAAAAAATATGGTTTTAAGAAAATCTCATGATGTTTGGGGGCCAGACTCATGACTATTAAATGCTTGGGGTTGGCATTATTGGGTAGAAGCCTCTATAGCAGAAGTCTTGCTGCCCAAATGGTAAACCTGACCAAGTGTGGTTACTAAGATCTTCCATATAAATAGAGATGACAGCATGGGAGGGGAACAACAGAGAATGGGGTCAAATGTGACAGGAAGAATCAGAGGATGGAAGACGCCGATTTTCAAAGAAAGAATAGTGAAAAATAAGAATGGGAGAAAGAAACCAGCTCACGGAAATAAGAAAACAGATAGAGAGGGAGGGATGAGTCAGTACATGGAGGGAGAGAAAAAAATAAAAGAAGGGAATTGGCAGGAGGCAGCACCCATAACTTGTGGGTTAGCTCAGGGAATCAGACTTCATACAGTTAGAGTCTGAGGAGAAGAAACGAGACTTATTCAAGACCAGAGAAATCAGTCAGTTGAAGGAGGACAGGGAAGCTGTTCCAGATGGCGAAGAGTTCTGCGGCCCATTGCAGAGAGAGATGGGGAGAAGGTAAGTGTCACCATGGTGCCATGAACACATCTGTCCGGAAAATCATCTCACTCAGCCTTTGTAAAGGTAAACATTTAACCGTTAGCATGCCAATGAGAATCACCATGTTGCAGCTTATCATGACCTAACTTTAAGGTGGGATGGAAGGGGACACGCTAATAAAAATGCTCGTATCAATCTGCCTAATGGGAACTACCCTGAGTACAATTCAGAATGTGTCTATATGGACCCTGACCCAGCAGTCCTAACTAACCCAAGCCGACCCACGGGCTCCTGTGCTGAGCTAAGCACGGCTGGGGGTAGGGGCTGGAACCTCACCTGGAGTCAATTGCACCTAGTGAATATATTTCAGCCATAGCTCGTGCAGGATAATGAATCCCACACACTATTTGCAGCACACCCTGTCGTTTCTTGGCCCGTGCTGGTGATGATGGTTCTAAGATTATTTTATGGTTCACTTAGATGATGCATCAGGGAGTTCTCAGAGGAAGTGTGGGCGACAGGTAATAAGGTCCCTGCAGGCTCCGGACCACAACAGTTTCCCAGCCCCTGTTGTCATTAGCACACCCAGCTCCCACCCACCTGCCCAAAACCTCTGCCCAGGGCAGTCAATCAGTTTCCCTTTTCCCCAGTCACAGTGGGTGGGAGTGGGGTTACGTACCCACAACACAAACAGCTTTTCAACACCCAAGGCTCATGCGGTGATGAGATGTAACCAGCCAAGGAGAGAGAGAGAGAGAGAGAGAGAAACCTGCATTACCAAAATCCCTCCTCTGTCAGCACTCAGGCTAAATGAGTACGCCAGGGCCTCATTCATCTGTGCTAATGGAGGGGAGCCCAGCATGGCCATGCTGGAAGCAGCACTGCAGCCAAAACCAGACAGAGGGGCCTCATACCCACTTGCACACCGGGGGTAGGGGTGGGGGAAGAGCCCAGTTAATCACTCACTTGCCTCCCGTCTCGTCTTCCTGCTCTCAGCCTGGGCACTGAGGGTTGCCTGACCCTCTTCCACTACCCGTGCTGCAGCTCCTGTTGTCCAGCACTGGTTGGGCACAGGGCAAGGACAGGGTTGGACTCCAGCCTCTACCCAAGCAGCTGTCAGCAGCCCTCTGTGATCTCAGGTGCTTCCCAGGCCTTATGGCTGCAGGTGACATGGTGTTCCACTATTGGCCCAGATGGGACGGCTGTCACTCCCAGGGTTTACACCCTTCCTAGCTCCAGGTGAGAATCAGAGAGACGCTTTTCTGACCCGGAGATCGCACTGAACGGAAGTTAAAGGAAAGGGTTGCTCAGTCCTTTGGCAGCAAGTAGGACAGATGAGACACACAATGGTGGACAATCAGCTCCACAGACACCTACCTGTTCTACCTTAACTACTTACCTGACTCTCTTCACGGCAGAGCCTGAGCCCATCACAATCGTAAACGGGTTTAGCCTCAGAGCACCCGTGCGAGGTTAGGGCCGGCTGTTGTCCCTCTCCTCATATGGCGAGCTAGAATCCGAGTGGCTCAGTGACTTGCCCAAGGCCAGATAGGACGCCACTGGCAGAGCAAGGATTTGAACCTAGATCTCTTAATTCTGAGGCTCTGCCCTAACCACTAGACCATCCTTCCTCTCCAGGCTCCCTCACACAGCACCAGGGAAGCACCCCGCCCTGGAATTCCAGGGAGCTCTTTCAGGGAGCACAACAGTCGCAGCTGCTCAGCGCCTGTGGCTACATTTTTTTTTTAAAAGGAGGCATGTATTGGTTTGACATGTCCCAGCCCAGGCTTCCCATTCCCAAAGCTCGAACCGTATATCAACACCTTCCCCCCGGAGCTGCAGGTGCTGCCCAGACTTGATGGGACAACCCTTCTGTCTATACGTGTCACATGCGGGAGAGAGATTACAGCTTCCAAGTCAGCTTACGAGAGGGGGATCATACGGGAAGCTCCTGGCCTTCCCACCCCCACCCCATGTTGTTCAGGAAGCACGTCTTTCCTTCTCGCTGTCAAACTGCACATTACAGGAGCACCCACATCCCCTTCTGCCAGTCTTCTGGACCTAGATAGCGGGCAAGAGTGAGGGGACAGTGGGTACCAGTTATTGAATCTACTTGGAGAGCCCAGAATGAATTGAAGGGCTGATGAAGACTGGGCCTTTAACCCTGGGAACTGCACTGTTTTGCAATTGAGATTTAACTCGGTCTGATGTGAACAGAGTCTAGATCACACAGCAGAGATGAAGGGATCAGGCCCACACACCAGCAGACATGGCTGTGGAGTTTACACTTCATTACCTGCTTCCATAGATCCAGCTCTAGCTACAGATATTTGATCAAGGGGCCATGTTCTTTGGCCCAGCCAGTCTAGAGTCAGAAGGCAAAGGAGACTTTAAGCCATCTTCACACCACCCCGAGACTGAGACACACTTTGCCTGACCAGCTTGCTGCTAGGTTAGGAATAGAGACGGGTCCCACACCAAGTTCAGAGCTGGATCAGGATTCAGATCCCCCACTCCCGCCCCCAACATTCTTGAACAGTTGGGTCTGGGGTTCCAGCTGGGCCCCATTTCTAGCTTGGAGTTAAGTTGTTGGGTTCAGATCCTCCACTGTGTAAAGGAATGCATCCCCATTGATGTCAATGGACCTACCCTGAGTTTTACTAGCTGAGGATCTGTCTCATGGTATTTGAAAGCCTCTCTCTGAGCAACTCATCCCTGACCTGTTTCCACAGCTCATCCTCTAGGTCATTCAGTGACTCCATAAACTCCTCCATTCCCCTGCCACAATTCACGGTTTGCTGGGGGCTCCAACCCCCTTTTAAAACCCCCACACGGTCCCTTGCTGCACGGGACATTTGAAATCCGCACCAGCCCAGCCATACTGCAATACACTGCCGCCTTTCCATCCCTGACAGGGCTGTGTCACACACTCAGCAAGCCCAGATCATGGCCACTGGCTGAGAAAGGAAAGCCTCAAGCATGCGGTTCAGCATTTTAATAGTCCCCACATTGTTCGGAGCAAATTATCCCAAACAGCCACTTCATGTCTGTGCCAGGTAATAAATTAGACAGAGACATTTACAGCAGTTAGGGCTGGAAACAGTACTTAGCACATACATTCTTCCCAGTACCCCTCCCTCCACAGGATCATGCTGTTAAAAGCATGGCTCTGGGAACTGGCTAATGGGCTGTGGAAAACTTCACCTCTAGGCATCAGCTCATCTCTAGACTGGGGCTACCAGCCACTGAAACCCATTGGCATCTGATAGCCCTTTGATGACTTGTGGGGCTCACCAAATTGCCCACATCACAAAACCACCACCCTTAGCGCTGGTTTCTGGTGCCCTCGGCCCTGCTCTAACGCTGAGCTAGACTGGCAGGAGCATAGTGGTAGAAGCTGGCCCTGCTCCCGTTTATGCAGTGGATATACAGAGGCTCCAAGGCTTTCAAGCTCCTCTGCCTTTCCCCAGCCCTGCTCCACTCAGGTACCCTGTCTCTGGCTCCCTGTAGCCCAGGCCCTTCTCTCTCTACAGCTAGAGGGAGACTGCTGAGCACCTGGCTCCGAGCATCTCATATAGGGCCAACTGAGGCTTGATTAGCATGTGGCCCAGCTGTGGCTGCCTTCCCAATCAGCCCAGCTTTTCCCCTGCCACAGCCCTCTCCCAGGGCTGTTCCAAGCCCTTCAGGGCAGGAGCTGGGTGGCCTGCTGAGGTGAGTTGGGATCGACCCCACCATGCGGAGGTGGCTCAAGCCCTCCTGGCACCTGCCCCCCCTCCAAAAAAAACCAGAAGTCAAACTACACCTATGCCCAAGGCCGCTGCCCCAAGGCCTCCCCCTCCCCCACTGGGCCCTGGAGTTTTAATAGCATGTTGAGTGGGGGCTCTGAGAGAAAAAGGTTGAGAACTCTGTGCTAGAACATAGCTTGGGCCAATTTCCTCCTTGGTGTATCTACATTAAATTAGACGGGATGAACTTAACTCATCGATTCCCAAGGCATGCTGACAGCCTCCATCTCCGTCACAGGTGACACCCTCCTATTTCACCCTATTTCTCTTCTTTATGCTCCTGCTTCAAATACACTTTTATTCTCATGCACAGGAGCCATCAGTTCCCCAAGCTAAAGGAAAATCTCCTATAGCCAGCTCATTGCAGTAAATAAAAGTTATTTTTACAGATGTGCTCATCACAGGGCATGCCTTCGGGGATTGATTCTCCACTGCCATGTGCATAGGTCACTTACACATGTAAAAAATTAGTGCAAAGTGGATGGAAACTGCTACCCAACCAGAATGATTGCGTTTTATATCCTCAATGCACATGGCCAGTAAAAGCTCGAGGAACTTAAAAACACAAAAATGAGTTGTCTAGGCCTGTAAACTGCCACGACAAGAACGGGCCCTGTGGCTGGCAGAATCAGAGGTGCCAAGAGAAAAAGGGCCATGTGCTCTGAATGATCTTTGAGTGAACCTGCCAGGACAGCATCAATCATCAACAGGAGCCACCGTGGAGTAAGTTTCCCCTGCCATTGCCTGCATGGTGGATAAGCCGAGGACTTTAGTCTCCTGAGCTGCAAAGCTGTCTCCCTTTTGCTCCTGTATCAGGGCAAAGTTCCACCAGACCACGTCTGCCAATTGCCTCAATCTCTTCAGGGTACCTGGGGTGCTGTCTGGGGTTCCCCGCCCAGTGTCCCACCACTGGTTCCCTTTTTTTCCACCTCTGGATCCCTTTCCTTTGGTCCTTTCTGTTGACCTTTGGTTCCCAAAGGTCCTTCTCCTGGGATCGAGGAGTAGGCCATTCTCTTAGGTCTGGTGGTACCCACCTCCCCAACCAGAGTCTGGCCTGTTTTCACTCCCTTATCTCCCTTATCCAAGCAGAGTTCCACCAGACAGCATCCTCTGACTCCCTAGACTCCTCAGGGCAGAGGGCATCACCTGAGGTTTGCTAATCAGTGTCCCTCACTGGCAATTTGGTTGCTTGTTTGATCCTGACTCAGCCTTTTTGACTCCAGTCTTCTCTGCTGATCCCTCCTCTCTAGCTGAGGGGTGGGCCCTTTGGCTTTCTTGAGCAGGGCTTCAGGGGCCTGGCCCATTCCTTTCTCCTGCAGTTAAACAGACCAGCCCCTTTCACCAAAGCTAAAGCCACTTGGAACATTTTTCTTTTAAATGCAACAAAGTGGAAGGCCCATGGGCCCATGCAGGAGAGAGAGAATGCTTTGAGATACTAAAAAAAAAGACCTCAACAAAGAGCAGGACCACTAAATAAATGAGATTAAACCAGATCAGACAGAATGCAGACCTCCCCCACACCAACCCATTTCAAACCCCTCGGGATAATGCAGAACACATTTCGTTTAGGTTGGCTGACTGGCTTCAAGGAGCTATAGGGAAATCTCTCTGCTGTGATCTATAACGAAGCTAGCAGGACACGACAGCATGATGGGACTGGGAAGCTGGGCTGGAATTGCATCGTGCCCCCGTCACATATCAATTACAGGCGCTGTTTGACAACTACAGCAGCAGCTCGAGGAGAGGCCACGTGGCAGATGTTAGATGATTTGAAACGGAGCAATGAAATGTAACAAGGCCAATGATGATCCCAAGACCAAATGGTAACAATTAGAGAGGATGCGTTAAATGAGTGAGTGGAAATAATTATCTGCTTAGTCTAGGAGAAAATGGGACCCACAGTAACCAAACTAGATACAAACTGTGGACCCAATCCTGCAAGATGCTGAGCAACACCAGCCAGGTACTTAGCATCCCTCAACTCCCACTGGAGTTCAGTCAGCCACAAAGCACCTTGGGGACTGATCAACACCTCATGACCTGTGCGGTAGGAAATTGTTTCCGTTGCAAGGGGATACAAGAAGTTTATTTAAGACACACACGCCTTTGGAAATGACAGCGGAACATGTCTTGATTCAAGCAATCTGGCAAATCAGCTTAATCAGCATTGGAACAGTGCCAGAACCCACTGATCCCAGAAAATTCAAGCAAAAGCCCCAAGGCCCAGCCTCCCACAGCAGGCACTTTGACCAGAAGACCAGAGTCCTGGTATCTGTCATGACCAGAAATCAGACGGAATGAAAGATATCTGGTCATTTAAAGGGACACCATTAGGTTATAATTAGTTACACGCATTATAGGCAGCACTGTCAGCAACCCCTATAGTTATAGCTGTCCAACACCCTAGCTACAAGTTCCTGGTTTAGGTCTCCTATAACTTTGCTAAATGTTAACCATTAGGACAGAAATTTTCTATGCTGGGTTTTTGCCGCCAGCTGAAATTCAGCACAAACGTTTCATTTCTGAGAACAGGGTTAGAAAAAAAAAACCACAAAAAACACCACAGATTTTCCCCTCAATGAGGTTGACTCTCTTGCCCCACACCTTGCCCCACCCTTTGTGGCAGGAGCCCTGAGCCCTGTCGCCTCCCATCTCCCATGGCTGGAGAAGCCCTGGGCCAGCTGGAACCCCGAGCTTCCTCCGCCGCCAGAGAGCCCCAGGCCACCCGTCCCAAGTGGCCCCAGCCCAGCATCCTGGGGCGGAGCCTTCCCTGGCCTATTATACCTACAGGGGCAGCTCCAGGCACTAGCGCAGCAAGCGCATGCCTGGGGCAGTAAGCCGTGGGGAGCGCCCTGCCAGTCATCATAAGGGCAGCAGTCAGGCTGCCTTCAGCGGCATGCCTGTGGGAGATCTGCCGGTCCCGCGGTTTCAGCAGCAATTCGGCGGCAGACCTCCCACAGGCATGCCGCCGAATCCGCATTACCAGCGGACCTCCCACAGGCATGCCGTCGAATCCGCGTTACCAGCGGACCTCCCACAGGCATGCCGCCGAATCCGCATTACCAGCGGACCTCCCTCAGGCATGCCGCTGAATCCGCGTTACCAGCGGACCTCCCTCAGGCATGCCGCCGAATCCGCGTTACCAGCGGACCTCCTGCAGACGCGCCGCCGAAAGCCGCCTGACTGCCGTGCTTGGGGTGGCAAAATACATAGAGCCGCCCTGATATCCACCAGGCCCATGAGGCTGAGGCACCAAAAAGTCCTTCACTCACTCAGTGCACATCTTAGAAGATGCAACAGGGATTCAGTTAGGCTAAACCGGCCACAGCACTGGAATTAACATCCTGCTCTTATAGACAAAAATTGCCATGGGATCTTTAATGACTGTAGACTTATGTCTCAGTCAGATGACAGCAACCCCAGCCCACTAACACCTGGCAAGGACGGATGCTGGTTGAACCCTGGCTGAGAGAAAGAGCACTTCCTAGTGACTCCCCACTTCTTGCAGCCTGTAGCAGCTCCTTGGAGCTTCCCCACCAAGCCCTGACCAGGTCCAGCCCAGTCTGGGAGCTGTGACAGGGAAACCTTACAAAGCTGCATGGCTTCAGGCTACTAAGCATGCATCTCAACTCACTAGGTTCTTCAGTGATGTGACCCTTATGCCCTAGAGCAGTGTTTCCCAAACTTGGGATGTCACTTGTGTAGGGAAAGGCCCTGGCAGCCCGGGCAGGTCTGTTTACCTGCCGCGTCTGCAGGTCTGGCTGATCGCAGCTCCCACTGGCTGCGGTTCGCTGCTCCAGGCCAATGGAGGCTGCGGGAAGTGGTGCAGGCCCAGGGATGTGCTGGACGCTGCTTACAGCAGCTCCCATTGACCTGGAGCAGCAAACTGTAGCCAATGGGAGCTGCAATCGGCCTGACACGTGGACATGGCAGGTAAACAAACTGGCCCGGCCTGCCAGGGCTTTCCCTACACAAGCGGCATCCCAAGTTTGGGAAACACAGCCCTTGAGGTTAACGAAGGATTTCCTTTTAATAGTTTTGCAAAAGGCAGGGGGTTACTTGTGTGCCCTGGGAAGTTTCTCCTGTCTTAGCTGGGGTTGCTTGCATAAGGGCTAGTTGCATAAGTAAGGGACCTTACTGGATTGGGCCCTGACGTTTTGCACCCGTTTTTGTTCAACTGACCAAAAGCTAGTGAGGTTAAATAGCGACGTGACATGTATTTGCACTGCAGTCGTGGATTAGGGCTCTGCTGTGTTGGGTACTGCACTAACACAGAATCAAAGGATGGCCCTTCCCCAGAGAGTTCACAACCCAAGTAAAACTTGAACGGCAAAAGGGCTTTGTCGTGCAATAAATCCCAGGAGCGAACCCAATCCCCCGCCACCTTGCACAGCCATTTCCACATGGGCTGAGTGAGTGCAACAGGGGTGCGAGATGGTACCCAAGCAGAATCATGATGTATCCACTCCATGGAGGAAGCAGTGTAAAGCCTGTGGAGAATCAGGCCAGTTATCTCATCTTCTCAGAATTCATTCTGAAGGGAGCCGCGGAGCTTAGCAGATTCCTGGCATAGCTGCATACACTCGACACATCTTGGAGATGGAGCAGCTCCATGCCTTTCACCTGGGCTGGCCTTTTTATTCCCTGCACACCTGACGGGAGCATTTAGAGGTAACAGGAAAACATAGATGATTAATATACAGATGCTGTCCTTGACAGCAGGGGCTGGAAATACCTTGCCCAGCGGACTGATGGTCACTGCACTGATGACATTCACTTGGGTGAACAGGATCCTGAAGAAGGAGGTGGAAATCCTGAAGCTGTGACCTTTAAACTGGCAAGGCACTGGGAATCTACCACAGGGGGTGGTCAGAATACAGCCTTTCCATCACCCTGGATGCAACTGCTTTGAGTCATATGGTCAGAACTGACAAAGGGCATTGCTATAAAGAAGACGAGGAAAATCACAGAAGTTGGAGCCGCTGAAGGCAACTGCCTCAGCTATCTAAGCTGCTTGACTGGAGTAAGAGTTTCCTCTCTATTAATCCCCTTACTGCCACCACTTAGGTGGCTCAGTTCGCTGTGTGAAGAACTGGTCAGCCCCCATCAAAAAAGGATACTGCTGAATGAGAGGGGATTCAAAGAAGGACAAGAAGAATGAACAAGAGCATGAAAAAAATTTCCTTTCAAGAGGGATTGAAAAGACTGGGGTTTTAACCTTAGAAAGGAGAGGAATAAAAGGGGACATGATAAAAGTCCATAAAATAACAATTGTGATAGAAGGTAGATTGAAAACGTCTGTTCCCTTGTATTGTACACCTGAACAAGAGGACATTCAGTGAAATTAAATGGTGGTAAATTCGAAAACAACCAAAGGACATACTTTTTCACAAAATGTGTAATTAGCCCATGGAACTCATTGTCACTGGAAGGCCTTGAGGCCAAGAACTTAGCAAGCTTCAAAAAGGGACGTGGCTGTGGATATCAAGAACAGCCACGGTTATCATAATTAGTTGATTACAGACATTTTGAAGAAGGGAGATTAAATCTCATACTTCAGGGTTTAAGCCCATTTCTAACTATTAGAGATAAGGATGAGACCTAGTGCAGGAGTTGGGGGGCATATTATCCCACAGTTTTCTACTGAATGGTTCTTGTACCTTCCTCTGAAGCAACTGGCACTGGCCACTGTGCCAAACAGGACTCTTGACAGGAGGAACCCCAGGTCTGATCCAGTCCAACAATTCCTCTACCATTCCAAGAATATAGAATGGGGTGGCTGGCTTCCTAGAGAGAGCTCTTATGAAGACCAAAACTACCCCAGGTGAAACTGGACTCAGGAATCCGAGCAAAAAACTTTCCAAGAACCTGGAGTCAGTTTTGAATTTGTTCTAAATGCCAGCAAATGTCACATGATTTCATATTTCACAATGAACATTTTGCACAGCTCATGGCTGTTAACCTTCTTGAAAATACGTAATAAACCAAAATGAATTGGGAAGAAGAAAAGAATGCACAAACACAGGAAAGAACGGACAAATTAACAAACTACAAATGGGCCTGAGTTACAAAATTTGGATCCAGGTCTGAGCTTGTCCAAAGTTTGGGGCATTTTGATCCAGGTATTTGAGTCAGGCCCATCTCAAAATCAGCATTACAGTCTCCTCACTCTTGCCTTTTGCAAAATACTTGACTAAAAGAAGTGAGATTTATCAAACACAACATCATCTCCAACTGTTCACAGCATAAATCCACATGACGCAGAGATAACAAGACATAAAACAATCCTATGCTTTCTCTCGCCGTAATTTTTTTTTTTTGCTTTGCTCTGAATCAAAATTAGAACCAGACTTTTCTGGTTCTGCAATATGTCATCCAAGGGACTGTCCTCAGAACGCCTTATCTTTGGCATCTCAAACATTTCTATCACACATCTACTTCTCTTCCCACTGACCTTGACAATAGGAAGAAGCAAAATGACAAGCAAGGATCTATAAATTTGTCAGCCCGCGCAACTGTAACATATTTCAGAATTATTCTTCTTCTGAACTCCCTCCAAACACTGGGACATAGTTTAAAAGGAGAAGAAGATAAAAATACCAAACCCTTCTGGATGACATATTGAAAATCCTGCAAATTCCATGAAGACTAAGATATCGAACAAGCAAGCCCGCTGAGTTTCCTTCTGCAAGAGAGGTAGTTATTGACAGGGAGTTATGGAGTGCAGAGAAGGCAGATGTTACCAGTAAAGTATCAAGAAAGAGGCCATCACTAGAGCTGGGAGAACTACTGGCATGAGTCGCTGATCATTCTATATGCCCCTTCGTGCCATGACATGTCTGTTGCCTTCTCCAATGTTTGGAGTTAGCTGGTCACTGGGGGCTCAATTCTTGGAAGCATCCAATGCAGACTGTGTTCAGAAGAGGAGGAGGAGCCAGAAATGAGCTGACCGTGGCTCCACTATCCTCAGGGCTGCTCTCACCAACACCCCAGCTGCGAGTGCCCATGTAGGTCTGTCTCTGCCTGCGGGGATTGCTAGTTCACAGTGCTCTCAGCCCACTCCTCCTGTCCTCAGCCCACCCCTTACATGTCTCCTACCCCAGGGGCTGAGAGGAGGGCTGGCTATGCCAATTATGTCGCCCAGGGAGTCCCTGCAGCAGTGCAAAGAGACCTACAGCAGATTTCACATCACACAAACACAAGCCAGCATCAAATGCAGGGCTCCCTTTGATTCTCAGATCTGCTTGAGTGACAGGTTTGTAGACTTTGCTCACAGTTCCATTCTCCATCAATTCTCCCAACACAAACATGCCTTCCACAAAAAATCCCAGTGCATCTCCAAGCCCTGGAGACACAAAGCTCCTTCTCTCCTTTACTCAGCCCTGGCTGAGTATAGCCAATAAAGATGGCTGTGACATGAGGAGGACTCTCTCACACCCTTGTCCTATTAAAGGCACATATTCTACAATGGAGGAGTCAACCAAGCTGCCAGAAGCTGGGACTAGATAACAGGGGATGGATCACTCAAATAATTGCCCTGTTCTGTTCATTCAGAAGCATCTGACATAGGCCATTGCCAGAAGACAGGATACTGGGCTAGGTCGGGTGGCCCATTGGTCTGACCCAGTATGGCTATTGTTACGTTCACTATTGGTGTACAATTACATACTGAGATGTTGCTAAGAGAATTCTTTCCCCTCATGAATGAGAGCAAAAGAAGTAGCAATGGACCTATTCAGCATCAGGTTTTGGATAAAATAGCATAATAATCCTAATATTTAGAACAATAGGAAAAGCTGCCAAGGGAGGTTTGGAAGCACCATCATGGAGATGTTCAAAAAGAGACAAACACCTTAATCTACCAGGAGGCCTTAGGGATTCTTAATCCTTTCAAAACTTCCTTCCCATATCACCACTGACAAATCCACTGTCCTGCCTCCCAAGACTGGTGTCATCTCAAATTCCTCTCTCTCTTTACAGCTAATCTAGTCATCTCTGCATTTATACCTTGCTCATGCTACAGAGTCTGAGCAGCTAGCAGTACTTTAAGGAGGGGTTATAGACCTCAGGATGTGGTCTAGGGTAGCCTATTATCCCCCTTCCTTCTTATGAAGGTGTCCTTTCATTTTTTACATTGCTGGGAGTTTGTTTGAGGAACAACAGAAGCCTAACTTCTGCCCTCAGTAAAAACTGAATGAGGACAACATGATTTGACACATTATTATTTTGATTGACAGTACTGGAATCAATCCTGTTGAGTACACATTTGGATAGATTCCCTTTTTACACTTTTGGCTGCAGTTAAGAACCAGAAGTGTTAAAGTACCAGATGTAAGGCTGGTCTTGTGGAATTTCCAGCTCGTCCAGCTGCAGAAAATTAAGAAACCTCATGAAACAGACTGATCTTGTGAGGTTTCCAGGTCACCAAGAAATCTAGATAGTGTGAAAAAGCCACCTAAACTTTTGGGTGCTGATATCTAAGCCAAAAGCAAACTGTGAACTTTTGGTGTTCACCCAAATGGACTAATGCATGGGTATTTCTGACCACTGGATTCTGTTCTCTTTGGTGATTGCACTAAGAACATTAGACCCCTGCAGAAGAACCCATGTCATGGGAAAGGACACAACTCAAGTCAAGTCTACACTACAGCCCTACAGCAGCACATCAGATGAAGACGCCCTAATGCCCCTACTCTACTTGCGCTACATTGATGACATCTTCATCATCTGGACCCATGGGAAAAAGGCCCAGGAGGAATTCCACCAGGATTTCAACAATTTCCACCCCACCATCAACCTCAGCCTGGACCAGTCCAAACAAGAGATCCACTTCCTGGACACTACAGTGCAAATAAGGGATGGACACATTAACACCACCTTATACCGGAAATCTACTGACCACTATACTTACCTATATGCCTCCAGCTTTCATCCAGACCACATCACATGATCCATTGTCTACAGCAAACCTCTAACATACAACAGCATTTGCTCCGATCCCTCAGAGAGAAACAAACACCTACAGGATCTCTATCAAGCGTTCTTAAAACTACAATACCCACCTGGATAAGTGAAGAAATAGATTGACAGAGACAGAAGGGTACCCAGAAGTCACCTACTACAGGACAAGTGTAAAAGAAAGTAACAGAACGCCACTAGCCATCACCTATAGACCCCAACTAAAACCTCTCCAGAGCATCATCAAGGATCTACAACAGGGGTCGGCAACCTTTCAGAAGTGGTGTGCTGAGTCTTCATTTATTCACTCTAATTTAAGGTTTTGCATGCCAGTAATACATTTTAATGTTTTTAGAAGGTCTCTTTCGAGAAGTCTATAATAAATAACTAAACTATTGTTGTATGTAAATAAATAAGGTTTTTAAAATGTTTAAGAAGCTTAATTTAAAATTAAATTAAAATGCAGAGCCCCCCGGACTGGTGGCCAGGACCTGGGCAATGTGAGTACCACTGAAAATCAGCTCGTGTGCTGCCTTTGGCACGCGTGCCATAGGTTGCCTACCCCTGCTCTACAACCTGTCCTGAAGGACGATCCCTCACTCCCACAGACCTTGGGAGACAAGCCAGTCCTCGCTTACAGACAGCCCCCCAACCTGTAGCAAATACTCACCAGCAAGTACACACCACACAATAAAAACATTAACCCAGGAACCAAACCCTGGTGCCAACTCTGTCCACATATCTATTCAAGGGACACCATCACAGGACCTAACCACATCAGCAACACTTTCAGGGGCTCATTCACCTGCACATCTACCAATGTGTTATATGCCATCATGTGCCAGCAATGCCACTCTGCCATGTACATTGGCCAAACCGGGCAGTATCTATGCAAAAGATTAAATGGACACAAACCTGACATCAGGAATTATAACATTCAAAAACCAGTCGGAGAACACTTAAATCTCCATGGTCATTCAATAACAGACTTAAAAGTGGCAATTCTTCAACAAAAAACTTCAAAAACAGACTCCAACGTGAAACTGCAGAAGTGGAATTCATTTGCAAACTGGACACCATTAAATTAGGCTTGAATAAAGACTGGGAGTGGATGGGTCATTACAAAAACTAATTTCCCCATACTAATTTTCCCCTAGTGTTACTCACACATTCTTGTCAACTGTTTGAAATGGGCCACCTTCATTAGCACTACCAAAGTGATTTTTCCTCCCTTGGTATTCTACTATTAATTGAATTGTCTTGTTAGACTGCCCCCCCACTTGGTAAGGCAACTCCCATCTTTTCATGTACTATGTATATATACCTGCTACTGTATTTTCCACTCCATGCATCTGAGGAAGTGGGTTCTAGCCCACGAAAGCTTATACCCACATAAACTGGCTAGTCTCTAAGGTGCCACAAGGACTCCTCATTGTTTTTGCTGATGCAGACTAACACGGCTACCACTCTGAAACCTGTCAGGATGCTGACAGGAGAGCGTTCTCCCATCGGTATAATTACTCCACCTTGGCGAGAAGCAGAAGCTATGTCGGTGGCATGGACAGCACAACGCTTGTGTTGCTGGGGGGGGGGGCTTTTTCACACCTCTGAGCAACATAAGTTATATCAACTTAGGCTGTAATGTAGACCTGTCCTGAGATGCTAAGCAGGTTTTTGTTGAAAGAAAGAAAGAAAGAAATTGGTCCTACTTTGAGCAGTGGGTTGAACTAGATGATCTCCTGAGGTCCCTTCCAACCCTGATATTTTATGATTCTAAGAAAGAACAAAAGTGAAATCATGTGGCTGGAGAGTGTTTGTTTGGCACGCAGACTAGTGAGATAGCCCACCAGCTTACAATGGGGTAAAATCACTAACATAGTCCATGCTGCAGCTGTTTGGTATGAAAACAGAGGATTTCAGTCTCCAGGGCTGCTAAACCAGCATATTTCGCCAGCAGAAATTCACATCCTACACAGTGAGTTCCCTGCCCACAAAAAGGCAAAAATAACTGTTCATTTATTGAAAATACAGTTGTAGAAACGGTGCTGCAAGATGAAAGAGTTAAAGATGGTGCTGCCCAGAGATGGCTCTGTTATTAGCTCATACCCAGTCTCTTCATGCAGGCCGAGGCTCTGGCCTGTTTAATAAAGATTGAGTCTCTTAGGGAGACCACATCTGTCTAGACTTTTTATGACCCACTTTCCATCTCACCCACCCCCACAAATGAACTCAGGACTCAGTCACCATTCTGCAAGGGAAAATTCCAAGCAGTTTAGGAGCAAAAAAGGTACAGCAAACTGTTGTGGTTCAGTATTATTTTCACAAATGCATCGGGGTCCGTATGGCCTGTGTGTTACACACAACATAAATGATAAACGAGTTTCTGGAAGTGTAGGGAAAGGGGTAGGGTTTTGGAAGATGACAGGCCACAATATTTTCAAGTGACCAGTGAGTCTGGTTGCCCAGTTTTATAAGCTGATGGCTTTTTGAAAAAAGTGTGCAGAGGAGGCACATGATTGGCCTCCTGTGGCCATGTGCCAAGAAAAGCAGCCATTGATCAGCCATTGCCTGATGCGAGGAAAGGGTGGGTGCCGTGAAGTGCCTGCAAGCTTACACCAGCAGGGGCAGGGATTCTTTTCCACTGGTCACTGGCTTCTCACTGTGAGGCACAAAAACAAGCCGCCATCTTGGAGAGCAGCCCAAACAACTGCAACCTGCTGCTTCAAAGAAACAAACCAAGCAACTCGGGAGCAGAAGAAGCCCAAATCTCCATATAACAACAAGCTGAGACACCTGGGAGGGGGCTGATTTTTGGACGGTGGGTGCTCAACACCCCCTGAAAGTCAAACCCCTATAGGGTACCCCAAACGGGGCACTCAGAAAGCCCCCCAAGTAACTTTTGAAAATCTTGGCCTGAATACTTTGTCCAAGTAGGTGCTTACCCCTTACCCACAGTAGGGGCACTTAAGAGACTGCTAATTGCTTAAGCTAACTAAATTAGGGGCCGGATTCTCTACTGTCCAGCACTCAATGTAATCATGCACCCTTGTGACAAGGCAGTGGCGAATGGACCACTGACCCAGGTTACAGCCACAGTGAGAGCTGTTCTAACTTTTGCCCCAGACCACTAGCCACTATGGGCCATCCCACCCCTGCAGAATAGCCATGTCACAGGAATACCCCAGTGCATGGGGTACTGACAGTGGAAAGGCCCAGAGTTGGGTTATTCAAGTTCTGGATCTGCTGAGGAGGCCTCCTCTGACAGAGCAGTTCCTCAGAGCACCTTGCACCCGCTTGACAACATGTCACAGGGTGGGCTTTCTCCCTTTAAGGGGAACAGAGCTTATCCACACCACTGTCTCGTTACCCACCTCCCAGGTGATGCATTTGAGCTGGTGGTTAAATCAGGTGACCAGGCATCATGTGATGATAGCTCAGCTTTGGACTTCCTATAGAAAAAGCTTGGCCGCCCTAAGGGAAGGGGAGATCAGGGGGTAAGAAAGATCTATGCGGAAAGGCTCTCTGGAGAGGCCTAAAGAGCTGGGCAGCTGAGAAAGAAGGCATGTGCCGGGGCCTGATACAAGGGTAGAGAGGAGTGAGACCAAAGAGGAGTGGAGAAGAAGCTTGTTCTCTTGGACAGAGGGAAAAGCCTAGTTGAAGATATCTACAATGAGGGGCAGAAGCAAACCCCTTAAGAGAGCATTATGAGGGGCAGAAGGTACTGCTGGGTTGGTGGAGAAGGCTGGAAGAGTCTAGTTTTTATTTAAACCCTTATTTTACATTAATAACTCAGCCCTCAGCAGGGGAGAGTAATTCAAAGGCAGCAACTGTGGTGGTTTTTCCTCTCTGGAACTAGGGAATCCGGGGCAGAGTCTGACACCAAAGTGAGGCCGTTAGCCCTTTTTAATGGCCATGAAATGAAGAGAAGATGTCTAGAAAGAAAAGTGGCAGGTTCTGTTTTCAGCCAGCCAGGTGAGTGAAATGCACAAGAGCCAACAAAGAGCGATCATGAAGTGTATGTGATTTTTGAAACTTGAGTTAACTAAGGTAGCTGTTGTGGGAACAGTAGGAAGGACGTGGGCTCTTTACAGACATCGTGTCTAACATGATTTTGTTCCCCTAGTGAATCAAGGGTTTGCTTCTTCCACTAGAGCTGTTTAATTTAATTACTGCCCCTTAGACCTTCAGCACTCACACAAGAAAGGAAAAAACTCCCTTCACCCTGGCATTGTAACTTGTCACAAGCTCTTCTGCGTCACAGAGGGTGCTCCCCTCCTGCCTTTTAGTACCATGGGAACTGCTGACTCCACACCACATCATTCATTTACCTTTCCTCCATGAACACCTTCACCGTCCCATGAAGCAGTGCGATGTCCCATCTCTGTGAGAGTGGCGTCCAGCTAACCCAGCCCTGTGCCTCTCTCTCCTCTCACTGCCTTCCTGCGCCCTTCTTAGCCTATCAGCTCAAGAATGATAATTGGCTCCTAGCCCCTCCCCCACACCTGATTAAATAATTAACTTCAGTTACCCCCATCAGCTTTCTCCAACTCCCCTGACAATTGCCTGCACTTTGTCACACCCTGACTCTTCTTCGACGTGAGGATGATGTCTGCCAAAGGGGTTCTGTAGCGGGGCAGTCACCCCGCTCTGATCCTGAAAGGGTTAAAAGCCAGCCCTTGGAGAGGGCTGGGACTGAGAGCCAATAAGATGAGGCTGGGAGGCAGCCAATCAGGGCCAGGCTGGGCCCTATAAAAGAGCTGCCGGACCAGACAGCGAACAGTCTCACCCCAGCCTTGGAGAGAGAAGGGCCTGGCTGCCTGGGAACACAGGGTACCTAGGGCAGAGCAGTGCTGTTGAAGGGCAAGAGGAGCTGAGGAGCTCCAGCCTGGCAGCTCCCCAGGCTGAGGCCTTGTTTAAGGCCTAAGCAGGTACAGGGGCTGCAGAGGTGCAGCTCCCTTGCCAGTGATGAGTGGCCATTACAAACTGCAGTGTGTCACAGAGAACAGGGGCTAGATGATAACTGGCAGTAGCCACTGAGGCCAGGTGGGCACAGGGGGAGGGGGTACTGCGGTGAGCAGAACCGCAAGATAAGGGGCACCGAGGTCTGGGAGGGACACAGGGCCTGAGGCAGGAGAGACACCAGCCAGCAGGAGGTGTGCCAAATGCTGGAATGAGCTAATTCCTGGATGACCAGCAGGAGGCGTCATGCCAGTGAGTCAGCGACCTGCTACAGGTTCATTGGTGGGTTTTTAGGTGACTGAGGAGCCCAATTCATGCCCTTCAGATTTTCCCACAGAAGTAACAGGGTGATCATGGAGGAGACATAGTTGTTGGCTGCGTGTTGTGCCCTTTCTTTCCTCCTTTGTTGCTTCTCTGTCTCATGAGTACCTCTGTTCTCCTCAAAGTGAGCTGTGGCTTGGCGTATGGTGTGGCACCACCATGTTCTGTTCTGCGCCAAGTCCTCCCTGTTTGTTGGGGTGATGCCTCCCTTTTCAAGATGTACTTTCAATACGTCTTTGAAACGCTTCCGCTGCCCTCTGTGAGCCCTTCTTCCCTGACTTAACTGAGAGAAGAGCACTTGCTTCAGGAGGCGAGTGTCAGGCATACACAGGCAGTGGCCAACCCAGCAGAGTTGGTGTTTCATGACCTACGCTTCTATACTGCTGATGTTGGCTGCAGAGAGAAAGCTGATGTTAGTGCTTCAGTCTTCCCAGTCGATCCTGAGAATCCTCCTGAGGCAGTGCTGCTGGATCCACTCCAGCCGCTTGAGATGTCGTCTGTAGGTTACCCAGGTCTCACACCCATGGAGAAGGGTGGCGACGACAACTGCCTTGTACACCAAGATCTTGGTGCCTGTTTGCAGATCCCTATGATTGAAGACTCATTTCAGTAGTATTCCAAAGGATGTGCTGGCAAGGTGGATCGTGTATTTGATTTCTGTGTCAATGCTGGCTGTTTGGGAGAGGTGGCTGCCTACATATGGAAAATTGTCCACATTTTCCAGAGGTTCTCTGCTGATGGTAGTTTGTGGAGTGTGAAGAGTAGTTTGTGCAGGTGAGGGTGAGTAAAGTACCTTGGTTTTCCCAATGTTGAGAGAGAGACCCGGGCTGTGACAGGCAGTTGCAAAAAGATTTAGAGCACTTTGCAGGTCAGCCTCTGTGTGTGCAAGGATGATGCAATCATCTGCATACTTAAGGTCAGTGATGCCAGTTCTCATGATCTTAGGTTTTGTTTGGCGATGTTAGAGATTGGGGAGTTGGCCATCCACACAATACTCAATCCCGATTCCATCAGAAAGGCAGTCACGGATGAGGATCGGGATCACGGCAAGGTAAATGGAGAAGAGTGTCAGAGCAATGACACAGCCTTGCTTGATACCAGTGTGAACGATGAATGGTTTGGTCTCTGAGCCATTGCATAGAATGGTGGCAGTCATCCCAACGTGGAGTAGTCTGATGATGGAAATGAATTTCTGTGGACAGCCAAACCTACACAGCACCTTCCATAGGGCATCACGAATAATAGAGTCAAAGGCCTTGGTTAGGTCAATGAATGCCAGGAGCAGTTCCTTGTGTTACTCTCTGTACTTCTCCTGAATTTGTCGGCACCACTCCTCGGCACCAAGACTGGTTTGACGAAAACAACGAGGAAATCCTAACATTCTGCAAGACCCTGCCAAAGTACAGGCTAACACACACCAATTGCCCAATGTGCAGTGGCATAGGCGCTGGAACTACTGATGCTGGAGGTGCTGCTACACTCCCTGTCTTAAAGTGGTTTCCGTCATATACAGGGTTTAGTTTAGTCCAATGGCTCTCAGCACCCCCACTATACAAATTGTTCCAGCCCTTGTGCAGCAGAGACTTGTACAGTGCCCGCGATAAGGGGCAGACCCCAGACAGCAGGTTTAATTTAATAGACAGCAGGTTTAAAACAAACAAAAGGAAATATTTCTTCACACAACGCACAGTCAACCTGTGGAACTCCTTGCCAGCAGATATTGTGAAAGCCAAGACTATAAGAGGGTTCAAAAAAGAACTGGATAAGTTCATGGGGGATAGGTCCATCAATGGCTATTAGTCAGGATGGGCAGAGATGGGGTCCCTAGCCTCTGTTTGCCAGAAGCTGGGAATGAGTGACAGGGGATGGATCACTTGATGATTACCTGTTTTGTTCATTCCCTCTGGGGCACCTGGCATTGGCCACTGTTGGAAGACAGGATACTGGGCTAGATGGACCCAGGATGGCCATTCTTACCTCACATAACTGGCAGGGAAAGGGTTAAAAATCTCCTTTCCCACACAGCAGAGAATTTTCCCCAGTTCCCTGAGTTCACTGCAGCAATTGCCAGAGCACCCAGCCATGAGAGGAATGTGTCTGAGCTCAGTTTAGGCCAGCTGGGACGTTAGGGAAGGGAAAGTGGGAACCCCAGAAGAGGGTGAGCATTTAGAAGTCACTGAGTGAAATCCTGGATCCTTTTATGTCAATGGCAAAACTCCCATTGACTTCAATGGGGCTAGGATTTCACCCACTGTTTCTGCAGTGGACTGAGATGAGAACTAGACCTCACTGCAGGGAGAATCCTTTTGCCCTCATTTTAATTAGGAGCAGCTCTCTGTACTTCACATGTTCTCTCACTCTCTCCTGCCCTTGGCCCATGCCAGCATCTGGTTATATTTTAGACACTGTGGCAAATTGCCGGCACTATTTTGATGGGTCTCGCGCTTTCTCTTCTTTGGGGAGGGTTCAGGGCACCATTTCTTGCCCCTGCAGTGGAATGTTAACTGCCCCACTAGTGTCCTAGAGGAGGGAAGTGGAAAGGGAGGGACCTGGGCCCACCCTCTACTCCAGGTCCCAGCCCAGGGGCCCTGAGGATAGTGGTAAACCACGTGAACTGACACTTCCTTCCCCTGGGCTACTTCCCTCTCCTGCCCTTCAGCTTGTGGGGGGTTTCCTGCCCTCCCTCTGTACAAGCCAGGTGCCCCTTTACCTAGGGTCTTGGACTTCTTAGCTCACCGCAGCACTTCTCCAAACTGTCCTCTGCTTCCCTTCAAACTGTTCTCTGCTCCAGCACCAATTCCTCTCTGCTCCAACTCCTTCAAACTGTTCTCTGCTCCAACTCCCACACTGTCTGATTGAAGCAGGGGTTTTTATCATGTGATTGGCTTCAGGTGCTCTAATTAATCTATAGCAAACTTTCTTCCCCTTACAGGGAATAAGGCTCCCTTCTAACCCTCTCCTGCTGCCCTCTGGCCATGCTGTATCACAACACATAGAACTGTAAAACAATCAGAAGGAAACTTCTCTAATGGTCCCTCGAACTGAACCTGCAGCATTTGACAGGCGCAAAGACTGCTAACAATTACACTTCTTACTTCCTCGGGTTTGGTCAGCTCTTTGGAGGGTATATTGGCTGGCTTCCTTCTGCCATGCTGCCATCTCTCCCAGAACTTGGTGAACAGGTACTTCTCCATGGCATTCGGGATCTCCTGAGGATTAACCAAGCCCTGGAAATCCTCAGATGGGAGAGCGTCGATGTACCTAGAGAGGGAGAGGTTTGACGTTGCATTAAAAGACTTTGTTTCCTCCTGCATCAGCTGAACACCCTAGCACCGATCCTGCATCACCCTAGCACAACCCAGGGAGTGCTGCTCCCTCATGCTGCAGTTTGCATTTTAGACACAATCTGTACGGCAAGATTCTAAGCTAAGTTGTTTTATAGCGATGCAGTAATAATGACATCAGTCTCGTGCTGCATCTGGGCCATAACGGCCTTCATCAAGCACCTCTTCACATAATGTCAGTTTGATATCCAATGGGTCCTCTACAGTGGGATGGGATGGCTGATCTATCGTAGATGTTTGGGATGGAGAGACATACTCAGTGATCCAGTCCATGCTCCTGCCAGTGCAGGATTATACATCCTTCCCATCTCTTATGATTTCACCGAATCCAGTGGATATCTTGGTATCAATGCTATATAATAATATTACCTAGCTCTTATACAGCTCTTTACAAAGGAGGTCAGATGGGGAAATTTTGGCATGGTGAGGCAAAATGACTTGCCCAAGATCACCCAGCAGCAGACCTGAGAACAGAACCCATATCTCCTGAGTCCCAGTCCAGGGTGCGATCCACTAGGCCATACTGTCTTCTATATGCAGCATGGAATAACATTTAAATACCAGAGGAAGATGTTGGTTCACTTCCAGTATGTGCAAAGAGCACTGTGCAGCTTCTGGGCCCCTGCGACTAATGAGATGCAGTCAGTATGACATGGCTCATGTTACCTTATGCAGCCATCCACTTCTGTTCTGAAGGTTTCTTCGTATTCTCTCAGCTCTTCCCGCAGGTCCCTGTCAGAGAGAGAGGGAAATCTTGCCCTACCGTGAACCATGGGGAGGATTTCTCAGTAGGTTCAGCCTAGCTGGCAGTTGCATGGCAAGGGGCCATGCTCATATCTGACCAGCATGTTCAGCTGACAACACCCTGGGTGCTGTCTTGTCAGTTTGTATATCCAGGGCAGTATGTGAGGATTTATTTACAAGTAGGTGAGTCCCCGCTGATGACACAAGACAAAAAGTACCCACACACTTACTGTACAATAAATACCAGGCACATGCCCCCATTCCTCAAGGGGTCTAGCCGTGCAGAATTGCTCCTACCACTCTGTGTCAATTAACAGTGTCAACAAACATCCCCATCACTGCATAGCGTTAACAGTGACAAAATTCCCCCACATCTCCAGGAGCCTGGTCACGGAGCTGGGCATGATAGATGACCCCTTGCCATGCATAAATCTCATTCCCTTGGGAGGAAGAAGAGGGGCATGGGACTGGCCTCATGGCAAAAAGTGGGAAGGCTTTGGCCCCCCGTTCTGGCATCCCCGGCCCTTACACTACCTAAACAAGGAGAAAGTCCATACACTCCTTACAGTATTCTGCTGTGCAAGTGATGTACAGCATGCTCAGTGCTCTCTGTCTTATGCTGCAGTCTCTCCAGGAAGATCCTCCTAGCTGAATTTTTCAGATCCTCCTTGGTCGGACCTGAGTCCATCGAACCGGCCACTGATTCTCTGAGTAGAGACCAGCTGAACAAAGACAAGGCTGAGCAGTGAGGGGGGTCCCTGAAAAATGCATGGTCCAGGGTCTCCACAGAAGTGGCCTGTTTGATTGCAGCAACGTAGCGGCTATCCCAGGCCAGTGGGTTGCCCTTGTAAAGTCATTGTGGGGAAATAAAGCACAAATAATTACTGACCCAATGGTTCCCTGGAGCAACATCCCCGACAACAGCAGAGGTAGGGTGAGGCAGCTGTGCCATTGTAGCACGGGAGCGTAGACATTTCCTACATCAATGGAAGGGGGTTTTCTGCCACATCTGCAGTAAATCCACCTCTCTGAGAGGCACCTCTTCTTCCATCGACCCAGCTGTGTCTACAGTCGGGGCTAGGGTGACCAGATGTCCTGATTTTATAGGGACAGTACCGATATTTGGGGCTTTTTCTTATAAAGGGTCCTATTACCCCCCCCACATCCTCTGTCCCAATTGCTGTCTGGTCACCCTAGTCAGGAGTAGGTTGACCTAATTACATGGTGCGAAACTTTCCACAGACCTTCCCAATGTAGCTACGTCAATCTAATTTTTAGGTGTAGACCAGACTGGAGTGCCTGGGGCACACGGATCATGTTGATCCCCTGGTGCATTGGCACTGACTCGGCACTCGATAGTCTAATAGCCCCCAGGCTGCAGTGCTAGAACCCGCAGACCAGCACGAGCGTGGGTGAATGGACTGATTCAGTGCACAGCAATCTCTGGGGTGGCCCTCTACCAAGTGTGCAGGTTTTGTAGCCTAGTGTGAACTGGTGACTCCCAGATTTATACATAGATCTGTAATCGGAACGAGAATTGGCCAAGTTTCGTTCCACAGCCCCTTTATTCCAACCTTCCCATCCTGTGGACATTCATATGTAAACGTATATGGAAATTAGAGGCAGCTGGTAAAGCAACCCCTATCTGAATGCCCCTGCATGGTTAGTACTTTATTGTAGGCCCCAAACTCACCTGGAGTTTGAGATGTCTCAGCCTGCGGAGTCCTTCAAGCACATGCAGGGTCTGCTGTAGGGAGCTGATCTCATTGCTGGCAGCATCCAGTACATTGAGAGCCCCAGGAAGAGAGAGGCAGCAAGTTGGAAATCCGGTTCTTCTGGACATAGAGTTCACAGAGCTGGGGCAAATTCTAAATGCCTTCCAGAGACCTCAGCTACGGGGGGGAGCAGGAGGAGGAGGAAACAGTCACAAAGCAGGAAATGAGACAGGCTGGGGACCTCCCTACTTACCTGCCCCCAATGGTGCCACAAACTGTACCTCTAGACCAGGGGTTTCCAACCTTTTTACGCGCAAAATCACTTCTTGAATTTAAGGGCAACCCAGGATCTACCCTGCCCCTTCCCTAAGGCCCTGCCCCTTCCCCAAAGTCCTGCCCTGCTCAACCCATCCCCCTCTTTCTTCATCACTCATTCTTCCCCCACCCTCACTCACTTTCACCGGGCTGGAGTAGGGGGTTGGGGTTCGAGACGGGGTGTGGGCTCTGGGCTGGGGCCGTGGGGTTCACAGTGTGAGAGGGGGCTCTGGGCTGAGCCTGGGGCAGGGGGTTGGAGTGCAGGAAGGGGTATGGCCACAGCTCCCCATTCCTGGCCAATGGGAGCTGCGGCGATGGTGCTTACAGGCAGGAGCAGCGTGTGGAAGGAGACCTCTACCCACTCCCGGGGCTGCGGGGCCATGCTGGCCACTTCTGGGAGTGGCGTGGGGACGGCCACTGTCTTAGCAGCAGCCCCACTGCGGAGCCAGAGTTCGCAATTGACTGGGAAATCCTCCAGTATCAACCAGTCAATCGCGATCGACCGGTTGGTGAGCACTGCTCTAGACAGACTGTCCAGTATCCTGGTCTCTTCTCCATCGCTTGGTCAGCGGTGGGGCCAGAAGTGGAATTCCTACCTCTCCTCTTGGTTGAGCAGAGGTTGCGGGAGGGAAGAGCCCAGTCACAGGCAAGGGAATAAACCGGGTGGTCTACACGCATCTTACTTCATACCAACTCCCACACAACATAGTGCCTGCCCTGCTCAGCCCTGCTGCTGTCTTTTAGAGACTTAAAATCTATTCCTGACAACTTGTGATTGTTGAAGATCCCAAATCATTCTTTTCAAGAGAAGAGATGTTAAACCCAGTGTCTTGACTAAAATTCCAACTCGGGTAGAGTACGTAACCCTTGAGTATGTAACCCAACTTTTCTGCCCATGAGCACACCACAGTGCCCTGCCACCGGTGGAAAATACCTTGTTGGAACCCAAGTGAAGCCGCGTCAGGTTGCTCAGGAGTGGCATGTCCCCCCGGGCTCTCACATGACTGAAACACATTCAGCGCAGATAGGTGGATGCAGTTTTCTAAACTTCTCAGGTCTCTGAGTGCATTATAACTGAGGTTTAATACAACGAGGTTGGGAAGAACTTCAATCCCTCTGATGCTGGAGCCAAAGACAAAACAGTTGGGAAGAGTATTAGTAATAGGTAGAGCTCCTGAATAATACCGGTCAATAATGGAGGTAACTAACCAAACTCTGGAAACCAATGTTACTCGAACTTTTAGGGTTGTGGGACATCTGAACTCAGGTGCAGGATTTGCAAATGGCCTTTATGAAAGGTTCGACCAAAACCCCAGACTCCCCAGACATGGGAGACAATCAGAATATTGCAGCTTAAGTCCATCTCTAGTACATAAAGGTTTTGTGGCTTCCCTTCAAGTAGTCACTATCCTATGGAACACTCAAAAGGCAACAAGCTATATCTGGGGAGGATGCATGAAGTTTAATGAAGAATCCTCTCTATCTGATGCCTTGGTGCTGCGGGGAGTTAGCGTACTAGTCTTTCACCTGACAGCAGTTCAAATCCAGCCTCAGATCATAACCATAATTAATGATCTGGAGGATGGCATGGACTGCACCCTCAACAAGTTTGCAGATGACACTAAATTGGGAGGAGTGGTAGATACACTGGAGGGTAGAGATAGGATACAGAGGGACCTAGACAAATTAGAGGATTGGTCCAAAAGAAATCTGATGCAGTTCAACAAGGACAAGTGCAGAGTCCTGCACTTAGGAAGGAAGAATCCCATGCACTGCTACAGACTAGAGATCGAGTGGCTACGCAGCAGTTCTGCAGAAAAGGACCTAGGGGTTACAGTGGACGAGAAGCTGGTTATGAGTCAACAGTGTGCCCTCATTGCCAAGAAGGCTAACAGCATTTTGGGCTATATAAGTAGGAGCATTGCCTGCAGATCGAGGGACGTGATCATTCCCCTCTATTCGACATTGGTGAGGCCTCATCTGGAGTACTGTGTCCAGTTTTGGGCCCCACACTACAAGAAGGATGTGGAAAAATTGGAAAGAATCCAGCGGAGGGCAACAAAAATGATTAGGGGGCTGGAGCACATGACTTATGAGGAGAGGCTGAGGGAACTGGGATTGTTTAGTCTGCAAAAGAGAAGAATGAGGAGGGATTTTATAGCTGCTTTCAACTACCTGAAGGGGGGTTCCAAAGAGGATGGATCTAGACTGTTCTCAGTGGTACCAGATGACAGAACAAGGAGTAATGGTCTCAAGTTGCAATGGGGGAGGTTTAGGTTGGATATTAGGAAAATCTTTTTCACTAGGAGGGTGGTGAAGCACTGGAATGGGTTCCCTAGGGAGGTGGTGGAATCTCCTTCCTTAGAGGTTTTTAAGGCCCAGCTTGACAAAGCCCTGGCTGGGATGATTTAATTGGGGTTGGTCCTGCTTTGAGCAGGGGGTTGGACTAGATACCTCCTGAGGTCCCTTCCAACCCTGATACTCTATGATTCTAAAGATGAATTTGATAGTTCCACTCATGGTCATTGCAGATCCCTCATGTCTAATGTTTTAGGAACGAGCAGCTCTCTCTGCTCAGAAATGGCTGCGCTCATCCGGTTTGGAGTCAGATACCTGGACATGCCTTTGTGGTGCAGACTAGCACTGGCATACCACGGTGGTGCATTTCAAGAGCTAGGTACTGATAGAGTTGCGTGGTGCAGATCACAACTGACATTTCAGAGGGATGCAGGCTACATATGAAAGTACACCAGCTGACCCAGGAGAGAAGAAACCCGCCAACATTTTGCCAGATCTAACAATCCCTCGCTTTCAGGGCTCTAATTAAAAAAAAATGCCTCCCCTCCTTTTTATGAAAAGAACATTTTCATGAGAGCCCATCAATCACTTACACTATGTCATACTCACATGCCTAAAGCATTGAGGGATGCATCCAATTCAGAGCGATTCTCAAAAGGAAAAAGCGCTTCAGGCTGCAGTTCTTCCAGCTCATTTAAAGAGATGTCAAGTTTAACGATCCTAAGGAATGAGAGAGGGAGAAAAAAATCAAACTATTTCCAATCTCTGCCTGCTCCCCCTCCCCAAAAAAATGTCTGGAGTTTTTAGCTTCTGATGTAATCACCATGTTTGACAAGCAGCAACAGATAGAGGCAGTTTCAACACTAGCACTGCCTGGTTAGAGGAACTGTATATTGGAAACCACCCAAAATAATACTCTTTAGAAAAATGAGGGCTTAAAAAGTGACATGAATGAGAGACCCAGAACCTCAGCTGATGTAAATCAAGGTAGTACCATATATCTTATATTCATTAATGGAGTTAAACCCCAACTTACACCAGCTGGGGATCTGGTGCACAGTGTGTCTAGAAAACAACTGCATGTGACAAAGTAGCTTGTGCACCTTTGGGGAAAAAAATCAAATGTTTGAGGCAGTCGGTATATCATCCGGTTTGTTCAAACAAGTGATTTTTTTTGTGAAATGCACAGGATTAAGGGAAGACACGCAAGGACAGGAATCCGTGGAAGAAGAAGTTACAAGATGTTTAGCAAATAATAATGGAAACCACTGAAAAATACACAAAAAAAAAGGTTGGGGAAAGAATACTCTGTGGAGCTGGAATGTGACAACACATGTAGAGAATATCTCTGGCTAGCTCATCTAAAAATAAATCACTTGTTTAAAAAAAACTAAGTCATGGGGGTGCCATTAAGAAAAATCTCCCAGCAGATGTCCTTCCAGTCACAGAAGTCCCAATGCTTTGGGTATTTCCAACTAGGCAGGAGAAAGCAGAGTGATTCTCTAGGTGTGAAGCACCTGTGGTCTGGAGAACTCTTCCTCCTAATAATCCCCAGAATGAAAGACATGGAGATGCAAGCGACTGGGAATTACGGCGTTGGCAGCAGGATAGTTCCACAAAGGGATTTCTCTTTCAGTCCATACACTGAAAACATTCGACAACAGACTAGGTCATATACTGCAGGCAGGACTTCTAGCTGGATGCCTCAACAAGTCTTTGCTATTGATCAAATCTCTTTGGAAAGTACATGGCTAAAAATTCTTCACAGGTGTTTGTCGTATG
This sequence comes from Gopherus evgoodei, assembly GCF_007399415.2. Classification (NCBI taxonomy): domain Eukaryota; kingdom Metazoa; phylum Chordata; order Testudines; family Testudinidae; genus Gopherus; species Gopherus evgoodei. The sequence continues at coordinate 361,414,178 of NC_044322.1, read as the reverse complement.
CACCCCTTTGGAAACTTTGTAATTGTGTTCCCCTACTCCCTGTGCAAATACTGTGGGCTGTTCTTGTGTGTTGAGATCCTAGAAAAATCCAGCATAGGGGCCAGCAAATAGGACACTGAACGGGGATGCAGAAGACCTAGATCTTTTTCCCATCTCCGCCACTGACCCACTGGGTGACCTTGGGTGAATTTTTTCCCCTTCCTGCATCTTAGTTTTCCCCTCTGTAAAATGTGGTTAATGATATTTTGTAGCCTGTGTAAAGGAGTTTTAAAATCTATGAATGAAAAATGCTATACGGGGCCCAGGCCTCATTAGGATTTAGTGTTGTCCTGGTTTTTCTAGAGTGCCCCACAGTGTAGCATCTAAGCACTATTTCTGAGCAAAGAACTATTGATGCTTTTGCCATCAAAGAACCCAGCGATAAACGCAGAAAATAACGCACATCCCTTCCCAACGCATCGGTGCTGACGTTTATGCAAGGTTTTAAATCTCTTCTTTACCTTTCAAGAAACTCAGTCACTAGGAACGATTGTCTGGAAAAGAAAAAGAAGCCAGGTCTGATCGTCAGGGTGGCCTGATATTGGAGAGGCTCTTTATTGTATCTACTGATATGCTCATGGTTAATGTACTAAGCCTGCCTTTAGTGGGATCAACCAGCAGCCTTGGAAACAGACAGGACTAGACCAGAGGGGAGGCAGGCAAAGGAGCCAGGTGAGATAACCGGACAGTTGTACCAAGTAAGTGAAGGTCCTGGGACTGATATCAGATAGTGGATAGAGGTCTTGAGGGGTCTTTAAAGGGTTAATCCTGGGTGCCTCCATCCTCTGTCACTAGCATGAGGACCCCATCGACTTCACTCCTTAATCAGCATGCCTAAGACTCCCTCTCCTATATTGAGCACCCCAGACCCTCTTAGTCAGTGGGTGAGAGGGCCTGAGGCTAGGAATAGTGCCCAGCGCTCCTGCCTGCCAGCATGCGTATGCCCTCATGGTGTTTGCCCCTCATAAACTAAGGGGGGCTGTCATAAACAGATAGTTAAGAGTTAATGTCTCTTTTACCTGTAAAGGGTTAACAAGCTCAGTGGACCTGGCTGACACCTGACCAAAGGACCAATCGGGGGAGAAGATACTTTCAAATCTTGGTGGAGGGAAGTCTTTGTTTGTGCTTTTTGGGTTGTTCTTTGTTCTCTCTTGGGATTAAGAGAAGCCAGACATGCAACCAGTCTTGGAGATGCATGCAACCAGGTTTCTCCAATCTTTCTGAAACAGTCTCTCATGTTCTAACTAGTAAGTACTAGATAGAAGGCAAATTAGTCTTTATATTTGTTGTCTTGATTTGCAAATGTGTATTTTGCGGGAAGGATATTGTACCTCTGCTTGCTGTAACTTATACTTAGGCTAGGGGAGAGGGAGTCTCCCTGGTCTATGTAAAGCTGATATCCTGTAAACATTTCCCATCTTGATTTTACAGAGATAATTTTTACTTTTTCTTTCTTTAATTAAAGCTTTTCTTTTTAAGAACCTGACTGATTTTTTTATTCTTGTGTAAGACCCAAGGGGAGTGGGTCTGAACTCACCAGGGAGTGGTGGGGGGAGAGAAGGGGGAGGAAAAGGTTAATTTCTCTCTGTTTTAGGATCCAAGAAGTTTGGATCAGTGTACCTCTCAGGGAAAGTCTGGGAGGGGGAAGAGGGAGGGAAAGATTAATTCCTTTCTGTTTTAGGATCCACGGAGTTTGAATCAGTGTCTCTCTCAGGGAAAGTCTGGGAGGGGGAGAGAAGGGAGGAAAAGGTTAGTTCCTCTCTGTTTTAGGATCCAAGGAGTTTGGATCAGTGTACCTCTCAGGGAAAGTCTGGGAGGGGGAAGGGGGAGGGGAAGATTAATTCCTCTCTGTTTTAGGATCCACGGAGTTTGGATCAGTGTCTCTCTCAGGGAAAGTCTGGGAGGGGGAGAGAAGGGAGGAAAAGGTTAGTTCCTCTCTGTTTTAGGATCCAAGGAGTTTGGATCAGTGTATACCTCAGGGTTCCCCAGGGAAGGTTTTTGGGGGACAGAAAGTGTACCAAACACTATATTTTGGTTGGTGGCAGCGTTATCAGATCTAAGCTAGGAATTAAGTTTAGAGGGGTACATGCAGGTCCCCACTTTCTAGACGCTAAAGTTCAAAGTGGGAATCAGACCTTGACATGGTGGCACAGCGGTGGGAAGTCTAAGACCCAAAAGCCAGTGAATTTTTTTTCTCTCCTTTCTAACTGCTTGGATGCAGCCTGAAAGGATTGGGTTTCAAAGCAAAAGCCAGTAGAATTTTTTTTTCTTTTTCTCTCCCTGCTAGCTGCTTGACGCAGGCTGAGAGGAGTGAATTTTAAAACCACAGCCAGGGAATTTTTTTTTCTTCTCTCCTTTCTGGCTGAGGAAGACCGCCTAAGGGCAGAGGTGTTAAGTGTTAACAAAGGAAGCTCAAGCTGTGAGCAGCAGATCACCAGCAGAGGACATTTGCAAATCAATTGTGTTGTTTTTTTTCTAACTCTCCGGGCCTAGACAGTTAGGAAGTTTCTGTAACCAAGCAACCCTGAGCTGCAGCATTCCAGGAAATAAGCTGCAGAGGGTGCAGCCAACACAAGAAAGCAGAAACAATGAGTTCCAAGGAATGGGCAAAACTGGGTGCAGAAGAACAAGCCGAAGAAGCTGCCCACAAGAAAGACATGGAGAGGAAACTAAAAGAGATAGAAATAAGAGAAAAAGAGATGGAGATAAAACAAAAAGAGATAGAAATAAGAGAAAAAGAGATGGAGATAAGAGAAAGAGAAGAACAAGCCAAAGAGACGGCCCACAAAAGAGAACAAGAAGCCAAAGAGGTGGCCCACAGAAGAGAGATAGAGATCCAAAGGGAGGCCCACCAGCGGGCCATGGACTTAGCAAAGACTAAATCAGATGTTCCAGCCAACCCTAACAACCCTTCTCCAGTTATTGTTCCCCATCCCAGGAAATTTCCCACCTACAAGGCAGGTGATGACACTGAGACCTTCTTAGAAAATTTTGAAAGGACCTGTCATGGGTACAACATCTCTGAAGACCAGTACATGATAGAGCTGAAGCCACAGCTCAGTGGACCCAGAGGTGGCGGCTGAAATGCCTAAGGAACACATGAACAACTATAAACTTTTTCAAACCAAGGCCAGAATCAGAATGGGGCTAACCCCTGAGCATGCCTGTCGGTGGTTCAGAGCCCTAAGGTGGAAACCAGATGTGTCATTCACCCGATGTGTCTACCCAATTGGAAAGAATGATGATGCCTGGATATCAGGAGCAAATGTTAAATCTCTGGAGGAGCTGTCCCTCCTAATACAACTGGAGCAGTTCTTAGAGGGTGTTCCTGAGGAAATAGAAAGGTACATCCTAGATGGGAAGCCCAAAACTGTAACCGAGGCAGGGGAGATTGGAGCCAGATGGGTGGAAGTGGCAGAAAAGAAAAAAGCTACTAGCAAGGAGGGGAATAGCACAGGGGGCAAACAGAAAATAAACCCTATCACCGAGAGCAACCCAAGACCCCACTACAACCCAAGGAAAGCCCCAGACTCCCTATTGTCCCACCTCACCAGTCTCCAGCAACCCACCTCGGTCCAGTGACCAGTCAGCTGGGCGATGCTTTAAATGTAATGAACTGGGACATATAAAGGCCAACTGCCCCACGAACCCCAGCCGAGTGCAGTTCATTACACCACCATCACACCAAAGATCCCCAGGCCCAGAGGCCTCTCAAATACCCTCAGAGTGAAGGGAAACTTTGAGAGTGGGCAGCAAGAAGGTTATCGCGTGAAGAGATATGGGGGCATAAGTGTCAGCTATCCACCAATCCTTAGTGGACCCCAAGTTCATCAACCCAGAGGCCCAAGTGACAACTTACCCCTTCATGTCAAAATCTGTAGACTTGCCTACAGCTGAACTGCCTGTCCAGTACAAAGGCTGGTCAGGAATGTGGACTTTTGCAGTCTATGACAATTATCCCATCCCCATGCTACTGGAGGAAGACTTGGCCAACCAGGTGCAGCGGGCCAAGAGGGTGGGAATGGTTACATGCAGCCAGGCCAAGCAAGCTTCCACACCCATCCCTGTTCCTGAGCTGTCTACAAGGGCCCTGTCTGTGTTACCAGAGACCCAGACAGAGGTGGTGGAACCAGATCCTCTGCCAACGACTGCAACAGCCATAGTGCATCCAGTCCCAGAACTGGAACTGGAAGAGCAACCAGCACCAGAACCGTTGCCAGCACTGACGCCAGCGCTTGCAAACCCGTCTCCAACCCCAACACCAGAGGGCGCCTGCGGGCCTAAACTGGCAGAAGCAGCAGACAACCACACCCAAGAGGCTCAGCCAGAGCCTGAAATACCCTCAGGTGTGCCAGCGGAGAGCGGTTCACCAGCCATGAAAACAACCCCATCACCTACATCGCTTCCAGAGGGACCAAGCCCAAGTCCACAATTTAAGGAGGAACTGGTGTCTCCAGCCTCAAGGGAACAGTTCCAGACTGAGCAGGAAGCAGATGACAGCCTTCAGAAAGCTTGGGCGGCGGCACGGAGCACCCCACCGCCTCTCAGCTCTTCTAATCGATCCCGGTTTGTTGTAGAACAAGGACTTTTATACAAGGAGACTCTTTCTGGTGGACACCAGGAAGACTGGCATCCTCAAAAACAGTTGGTGGTTCCAACTAAATACCAGGGGAAGCTCTTAAGCTTAGCCCATGATCATCCCAGTGACCATGCTGGGGTAAACAGAACCAAAGACAGGTTGGGGAAGTCCTTCCACTGGGAGGGGATGGGCAAGGACGTTGCCAATTATGTCCGGTCTTGTGAGGTGTGCCAAAGAGTGGGAAAGCCCCAAGACCAGGTCAAGGCCCCTCTCCAGCCACCTCCCATAATTAAGGTCCCATTTCAGCGAGTAGCTGTGGATATTCTGGGTCCTTTCCCAAAAAAGACCCCCAGAGGAAAGCAGTACGTACTGACTTTCGTGGACTTTGCTACCCGATTGCCAGAAGCAGTAGCTCTAAGCAACGCCAGGGCTAAAACTGCATAACACCATGAAAACAGTTGATGGTATCATAGATGCTCGTAATAAACCTGACGTAGGCTATGTCACCTAGAGGGAAGGAGGGGTGCTCTGAAATGTAGAGGGAGAAAACCCTGGGAGGGTACACAAGATGGGGATAGGGAGAGGTGACAAATCCCCTCTCACGTCCGTCTTGGCCCCATGCCCAATAGCCAACAATAGCGTGGCTGGGGAGTTGCAGGCCCTGCTCCCTCCTAACAACCCCACAGTTGCCTCCTGCCTGAAAGTGGGCAGGGTGAAAGGTGGGACAAGGTCCCACCTCCCTTCTATCAGGGCTGGCCAGGAGCAATGGGAGGAGCAAGCTGTGCCCTTCCCAAGGAGGGCGTAACGATCACACTGGTGAATGCCACCCCAGAGCCCCTGGGGGAATTGAATCAGCAGCAGTTCTTAGTGGCCTACTACCCATCCTGTGTCCACCTCCACTCTCACGCCCGAGCTCTCCAAGAACTGACTCCCTCCTTAGAGCTTCCACAATCGGGTTTTAATCTGTTTTTCTTATGGTCAGTTACTTCCCCTTTTCAGACTGGGCTGGATGGGTTTCTCTTTCCTTTTGTTGTTAGAGTCGCCCTCTTACCTGGGGTTCACTGATCCAAATTCAAAGGCGAAGGCCAGTCATGTGAGCCGGGACATCTTCATATCAAGACCGTAGTGAGGCCCAGGTCCTTTGACATTCCAGATAAAAGGGAGCGGGTCAATCACCAGGGCCCGATCCTCAACAAACTGCCGGTTCATCCGCTCACCCATCTTTGAGAACTCCTTGAACACAGAGCCACAGGCAGACATAGGTTAGAGAGAAGCATGGCTCTCTGGTTTTGGATCTCCTTACTGGAACAAATACTATAGAAAGACTCCACAGCACTGCAGTGGTGGCCCTGTAGTCATCGACAGCATGTCAGACTATTTTGCTTGTAGGGATGCTGCTGCCTTAAGAGGAACAGAGCGGGGCAGAGCTGGTTGGGAGAGGCAATGATACTGTAGTATGGTTTTCAGCCACTAGATGTCTCTGTGTGATGTATATAGGTCCAGATAGGTTGCAGATCCTGGCCAACAAAGGCAAGACAAGCCAGAGCACAAGCTGTGTGGAAGCCCATTTGTTAGTGTCTGCAGTTATGGTGATTTTGTGTAACAACTGCCTCCTGTTTACAAATGACTGTGATTCAATATACGCTAATGCAAAGGGGAAGGAAGACAGGAAGGAGGGGGCTGCTAACATGTGGGAACCAGGGTGCTGGGGGTTGGTGCTTCTGTGCTGAATTGATTGTGACCTGCCATTTATATAGCTGTGATGCTGTAAAGTTTTAGCTTGCTGCGTACTGCACCTTTATATGTCAAAGGTATCTTCATGAGATGAGAGCAGAGTTCATTGCCTCAGAGCTGATTAAATTAAGTGTGGTCTATTGGCAGAGCTGCATTTGGGATATCTGTATAGTATCTGTGTGATGACTGCCAACTTGACTGATGCACCAGGACTGAACCGGGAACTTCCAGAGCTAAACTACGAGCTGCTACACTCAGATCCCTTGTGGATCATGCACAAAGGGGGAAACTACGACACATCAGTGGGTTACAGCTGTCACACCATGCCTGGCACGATCAGCCTTTCACTAGCATGTGCCAGATGCATATCGACAATGAGGTGAAAGTATCTGAAACTGAATGGTTTATTAAGAACTCAAAAAATGGTCCCATTCCTAGAGAAAAGAACCACCTTTTAAAAATGGTTTTCCTCAAAAATGCATTCCTTTCACAATGAAAAGCAGCCTGCTCCCAAATACAAATGGGCATGCTGCCATCAAAAGGCGGCTTTGGGCATTCAGATTTGAAATGTGTACATGTTTACAATTCAAAATTTTGCAACTCTTCAGGATGCTAAAAAAACAGCTATTTTGTCACATTTTGGAAAACCCAAAGAGCTCAAAACTGTCTCCTGAAATGAAACCTCAAGATTTTTCCATGTAAAAATTTGTAGACAATGTCACACCAGTTTTGCACGTCTTGACCAGATTTATCACCTCTTCACCACACTGACTGTAAATCAATCTAAGTTACGACGACTTAAGTTACATAACTTATGTAACTTAACTAGTGTAACCCAGATTGACTTACCTCATTAGTATAGACCAGGCCTATGTGTTGGAAATAATATTAAAGCCCCTAATTAAAAGGATAGAAGCAAAATTCATTGTACTACATGATCCCATTGTTCTTAAACACTAACACATGGGAGACCTCACCAATGTGGTTCTTAGGCACAGCTAAAGAAAGGAGAATGCAGTAAGTCAATACAAAACCCCTGGCACCAGCAGAGCAAGTTGGCAACCTTGCTCTGAAGCGTACTTCAGAAGGAGAGTTCTTAATGCCACAGGGCTCTAGTCAACCGGAGAAGGGCTGTACATTCCTGTTAGAAGGGAGCTACAGGCCTGTTACAGGCAGGAAAAGGCCTCCTACTATTTTAACAAGCTGAAAGCAAGCAACTGCCTTTTATCTCAAAGACCTCTGCAAAAAGTTAGAATAATTCAGTCCCTTCGACCTAGCACCTTCTACACTTTCACACTCCTGAGTGACATCGTTAAGCCAATCTCATTTTCTAGTGTACACCAGACCTCAGATTCAATACCTCGACTGTAACCTCATTGGCGTGGGGATCATATGGGAACCATGTGGAAACCCTACCACAATGGGGTTCTGGCCCATGACTGGGGCTCCTGGGCACTGCCATAAGACAAATTTTAAATCTATTTAGTTCCTCAGATTGGAATTTAAGATCTCTCATTGTCAAATACTTCGTTAGAGTTTTGTGAGCCTGAGACAGGCCCCAGAACAGCATCTATTTAAAAAGCAGAGAATAAACTACCATTCTGAGTTCTAGGTGTCCGTGAATCTTGTTCATGCTTGTAATAGGCTTGGAAGGATTTGATTATTTTTTAAAATCAGTAAATGTCAATAAACATCAATTTCACTGCAAACACACAAACCCCCACAAAATATTTCCATAGACAATAATCAAAATGTACAGAGCGGCAAAGTAAGAAAAATGCTGCTTGAGAAATTATTAGAATTTGATTTAAGGGTGTATATTTGACACGGGGCCTCGACAATTTGCATTTGAGCAGTTATAAAGGTTTAACTTATTGAATCTCAGCATCTACTGTCATTAAATAATTGTCTGAGTCCCTATAATCTTCCATAACTGTGAACATTTAAATTGATAAAAAATGGGAGGGAATGCTTAAAGCTCATAATTTTGAGCAACTGAAAATTCAAATGGATAAACAAATGCTTAAAATAAACATTGATGTTATCCATTAAAATCACACAAAAATAAACATTGAATTCTGCCAAGTCTAGCTATTAAAATGGCACCAAATCATCCATGAAGCCAGAACACACACATTAGTGACCACAACAAAGTAACACCAGTCCTGCTCCAGTGAAGGTCCTGGGAGGTTTGTCTCTCGCTTCAATGGATGCAGGATCAGATCAAAAGGGAAAGAAAAATTAAAACAAAATCATGGGAGGCAGCAGGGCTGGCTTTATGCCAATTCCACCCATTCCCCGGATTCAGGCCCCGTGCCTAAGGAGGGCTCTGCTCCGGGGGTCTTCGGTGGCATTGCAGCGGCGGGGGGTCCTTTGGTGCTGTGGAAGACCCGGAGCAGACCCTCCGCCGCCGAAGCCCTGGACCGCTGCCAAGTATTCCAATCGGGCCCCGAGGGTCATAAAGCCGGCCCTGGGAGGCAGAGAGAGATTTAAACAAATCTTAGGGTGATGATCTTTTTAAACGAAATGATGTCAGTACTGGTGAAAGGTGACGGACTGACTGTCCGGGAACAGCAGCCTTCATAGGTAGAAGTCAGGCAAAGATATCGCAAGCTTCATTCACAGTGTCCAGAGATTTCGATCCTTAGGGTATGTCTATACTGCAAACAGAGGAAGGACTCTAGCATGGAGCTAGCTTTGACCTAGCTAGCTTGAGTAACGATATCAGGGAAGTCACAGCAGCAGGTGACCTGCCTGAGCACATCCCAGGTACATCTCTGTTGCATTTTAAAATGTGTGGTTGCAAGTCTCAGAGCTCAGGTCTACTGACTCAGGCTCACAGGGTTCATGCTGTGGCACTAAAAATAGCTACACAGATATTGCAGCTCGGACTCCGGAGCCTGAGAAGTGCGGAATTGGCTTCGCTGCTGTTGTTACTTGAGCTACCTAGATTAAAGCTAGCTCAGGTACGTCTACACATGCTGCAGCCACACCCTGATTGCAGTGTAGACATACCTCTAGTCATAGGTGCAAACTCCGTGGGTGCTCCAGCCCTGGAGCACCCACGGAAAAAAAATGGTGGGTGCTCAGCACCCATCGGCAGCTCCCCATGGCCCTGCCCTGCCCCCCTGCTCTAGCTCGCCTCTAGACTCTTTGTTCAGACTGCTCAGAAGGATAGAGGCCATTTGCTAGGGTAGATTTTGCGACTACGTGAACACCTGTTTGCTGGGAACTGGACTACGGACCATAACTCTGTTTATATAGACCACTGCTGTGAACTGTCAGATGATAATGATTTTTTGCTGCAGCTGACCAGCAAAGAGGTAAAGGGCTCTATTTCTCTTCATTATTCTCCTGAGCCAGGCAGTTCCCCAACCCCTCCCTCCCACAAAAGAATTTCACCTTGTAACTGAAATATTGGAAGGGACTTGGAAGTGCTTGCCAGCCAGATGAGGGTAACCTTCCACGGGTGCCAAGCAATAAGAAAATGGTCAGATGTTTTATAAGCCGAGACTTTATTTTTATTGTTACGCTGGAGTGGTTCAGAAGAAGCAATTTGTTCTGTGGCAACGCACTCAGGAAGTGAGGGGCAGCAGATTTATGGTAGGGGAGAAAACTTTGAAGCGAGGGGGAAGTGACCAGAAAGAGAACAAGGATAAGCAAACACAAGTCTGCAAGAGGTTATTAATGACAGGAAGAGAGATCGATCATTCTGACCCAACCAACAGTTGAGGAATCACAGGTACAAAGTCCTGGACACACTAAAACGCTCCAGTGAGCGAGACTATTTTTCTTTGTTCGCTGCTATTGAGCTGTGTTGCTTTTTAATAATATATAAACGAATAACAGAGGGCCTGACCCAAAGCTAAATGAAATCAATGAGATCTTTTGTATCAACTTCAACAGGTTTTTGGATCAGGCCCTGTGATCCTAAGAATGCCTTTATGCCAACTGGCAAAGGGCCCACCTAACACATTGTTGTCAAAATCTTCAGCCAACAATGTCTCGTAAGGTATCATTTAAAAACTGGAGAACCGCTGTCATGACTATCACTGTGTGATGTATGCACGGCTTGTGTGTAAAGAGTTAGGTATGCATGCTGGAAATATGTTCTTAAAAGATGAGTTGTGGAGGAAGCTGATAAACAAGCCCACCTTAAGCAAAGAAATGTGGATTTACCCATCCGCCTGGATCAGACTAACAAGCAAAGGACAACACAAGTATATTTGCATCTCAAGTCACCAAAGTGATCAAGCCAATAGAAAAAGCAAATTGAACAGTGGATGAAGGAGGAGCTTGGCGCTTGCAACCCAGAGTACAAGCAGCCAGGGAGAGGAACTCTGTCTGGGTTTACTCTTCAAAAGGAAAGAAAAGAAGGATTCCTTTGTTACCCATCACTTAGGGGACAAAGGGAACAGAACCCTCTGATTCTGTGAATGGTGGTTCCCCCTGCCTACCGGGATGGAGTTGCTGGTAGCTTGATGTAAGTGAGAAAGCTGCTTAGGCAAAGCTTGCAGCTTCCTAAAGTTACGTTTTAGTCACTAAGAAGTGTGCTATTTTTGTTTTGCTTGTAACCAGACCTGCCTCTTTTTCTCTCGCTGAGTACCACTTAAATCTCTGTTCTTGATTAATATATTGTATGCTAAGTTTTACTGTGTATTAAAGTGAAGTGTGGGTCCTCAGCTGAGCCAACAAGCTGGTGTGTGCACGGTCTCTTTGGAGAGAAAATTGTGACAAAAACAAAACAAAAAAACTGAACATTCTGATTTGGACATGCCCCTGCAGAGCTTCAGGGGAGTGGTAATTCAGCTACCTCATGCCCCCATTCTCTTCTATGGACTGGACTACATCTCCCACGATTAAAGCTGGGCAAAGAATGGAGTTTTCAGCTCACGCCAATTCTGGGAGGGAAAAAGATTTCATTTTGCTCTGAACCAAAAATGAGATTTTTCAAAAATGTCTGATCCTGTTCCCATTAAAGTCAATGGCAAAAGCTTTCACTGAATTATATTGGGGCCTCACTGGAAATCAGCGGGAGGTTTGTGTGACCATCAGGGTCCAGATACCCCAGGGTTAGAACATGGCTTCTGAACCCCAAAGAATAATCAACTGAATCAACTGATTGTATATAATATCACTGTACTACAACATACCCTCATATCTCAATGTCTGTACTTTGACCCGTTAACCTTTTACCCCCAGACGGGGATAAGAACGTAAGAACGTAAAAATGACCATATTGGGTCAGACCAAAGGTCCATCCAACCCAGTATCACGTCTACCAATAGTGGCCAATGCCAGGTGTCCAAAGGGGAGTGAACCTAACAGGTAATGATCAACTGATCTCTCTCCTGCCATCCATCTCCACCCTCTGACAAACGGAAGCTAGAGACACCATTCCTTACCCATCCTGGCTAATAGCTATTAACGGACTTAACCTCCATGAATTTTAGTTCTCTTTTAAACTCTGTTATAGTCCTAGCCTTCACAACCTTCTCAGGCAAGGAGTTCCAGAGGTACAGGATATTGCAGATTATGTATTCCTTATGCCATCCGATCTTAAACTGAACTTTTCACCCCTTGATAATCTGTACATTATCTCCTGATAACCAGAAACGTCTACGCTTAAACTCCGTACCATTCACGTTTTTTTAAACATCATCTTAATAACAGTGTATCAAGTGAGGTCTTTCATGACACACTGGTGATTAATATCATGGATGTACTAACATTATATGAGCAATTATGGACGCTCACTGATATTATGATTAAAAGTCTATGCCCAAACAAAGGGAGAAACAGGCTTTCTCCCTGACAAGATGGAAGATAGCTATCTACCTGTCTCCCGTTTAAATTAACCAGTGTTATAAAAACAATGGAAGCCCTATTTCCATACGAATCAGGAGGAGGATGGGAAGTCCACAGAATAGGAAGGACAGCAGGAGGTCATCCTGGCTCTGGATTGCAAAGGAAAGCTAAAAAAAGTGCATGATTGCAGAGGAAAGCTACAAAAATATAAGCAGAAGCAAAAAACCCACTTAGGGACAGGGCTGGCGCTTCCATTTAGGTGACCTAAGCGGTTGCCTAGGGCACCAGGCTTGGGGGGGCAGTAATTTGGCGGCAGGGGGTCTTTCTGTGCTCCGGGTCTTCGGCGGCAATTCTGCGGCGGGTCCTTCACTCACTCCGGGACGCACCGCCAAAGTGCCCCGAAGACCGGGAGCGCAGAAGGACCCCCCCGCTGCAGAATTGCCGTCAACGACTGGGAGCGTGGAAGGACCCCCACCTAGGGCACCAAAAATCCTGGCGCCGCTCCTGCTTAGGGAACACAAGAAATGGTGCTCTGTGAGCCTGTGAAAGCAGGATCCCCTAGTCTGGAGGTCTATGGATGCTGGTAACTTGATTTAAGAAAGAAAACTGCTTAAACAAAGATTGTAACTTGCAAAGATTAAGTTTTAGTCACTGGAAAGCATGTTTTATTTGGTTTTATTTGTAACCAGACCTGTCTTTTTCTCTTGCTTAGTATATGTACGTCTCTGTTCTTTGTTAATAAACCTATTCTTGATTTTACTATAAAACCATCTCAGTGCTGTTTATTAAAGTGACGTGTAAGTCTTCAGCTAACCTAACAGGCTGATGTGGAGGCAGTGCACTTGGTGACTTCTGAGAGTGTCCTGTGAGAGGGACTGGAGACATCTCAGAGGTTTACTGATTGGTACCTGCAAGACAAGGTTTAGACTAGCAGAGTCTTGAAGAGTTTGCTAATGAAGCAGATGGGCTGGTGTGGAAGGGAGAGGACACGTAACTCAGCAGCAGCAAAGCTCGGACTCTTGCTAAGGCAGAGTAGTAACACAGTGGCTCACAATTCTGGGTGGCCTGAACATGACACCTTAGTTTGCTTGTTAAAGGACAAAGACTTTGCTTCACTCTCAGGTAACAGGGCTAGAACAAGCTCCCGGCAGCTCTGAAAATTGTAAGAATTTTGTTCTTGGTCATTTTAAAGTAACAACAAATGTTACTCCATCCACTGCCTGAAATAAAGCCCAGCACAGTCAATGGGAGTCTTTCCTAGGACTTCAGTAGCCTTTAGATCAGGCCCCTAGAGGGACCATTACCCAGACCTTAGACTAGGTAAGATTTTATAGTTTGATGATCTTTGATTCAGTTTGGTTTCCTCTCTGTACTGTAAGCCCTCTGGAATTATGGGCTGTTCCATTGGCATCTGTCCTCTCAGGCCATTCTCAGCTAAAAGAACGGTGACCTTCTGCTCCCTGGTGAGAAGCAGAGGAAGAAGGTGCCTCTCCTGGAGCCTTTGGTGGAAGGTGTAGGGCAGCAGGGTGTTTGTTCCCAATAAGGCCCACCAAGGTCAGTTCCAGGGAGTGGGGGAAGGCTGGTGCCTGTCTAGCCTGTAAGCAGTTCAGGCCAGAGCGGTGCCCCGTACAGCACCCAGCGCCGTCGGCATTTCATCAGCATTCGCGGTCATTAATGCTCATCCTCTCACTGATGAGCCTAGCCTCAGCCAATAATCGAGCAAGACTCAGGGGTGCAGGAATTCTGCCAGAGTCCCCCTCCCGCGCCAGGCCAGGGGCACACGCGCACCCCGCCAGCTTGCAGCCCAGAAGCTGCTCGCTCTGGGCCTGAAATCCTTCCCGCTCCTTGTGGGGAGCTGCTCTGCCTCCCGCCTCCTCTCCCCCCTCCCCACCTTCCCTCCAGTTGCTACAACAGTTCGTCCCTGCGGGCAAGCTCAGGGCCAGGTGAGCGCTGGCAGCCGAGGAACTACAACTCCCAGCAGCCCCCGGGAGCCCGGAGCCGCGCTACATAGTTGCCGGAGTCCACGGAGCAGGGAGGGGGCGCGCGGAGGGTTCTGGGAGCTGTAGTTCACCGGGGCGGAGCGGCCGTAGGCATGATCGGCAGGCGGGCGGGGGAGGAACTACAGCGGGGCGGCGGGTGGAGCCGGCGGCTGCCGGCTTGGTGGCGCCTGGGCCGGCGGGAGGCTCAGCGCGGCGATGGGTGTGGGGCCCCCACCCGGTACCATGTGCCCGGCCTTGGCCGTAGGGCTGGTCTTCAGCGGGTGCTGCAGCAACGTGGTGTTCCTGGAGCTCCTGGCCAGGTGCGTGCGGGGGGGGGGGTCTGCTGAGCTGCGGGAGGGGCCGGGCTCCTGGCTGGCTCGGGCTTCTGGGCTGGGCTGGGGGGTAGCAGGGCGGCTGCGCTGGGCTAGGTTGGAGTGGGAGGGGCAGGGCAGCTGGGCTGGGGGAGTAGCAGGGCTGCTGGGCTGCACTGGGCTAGGTTGGAGTGGGGGGGGCAGGGCAGCTGGGCTGGGGGAGTAGCAGGGCTGCTGGGCTGCACTGGGCTAGGTTGGAGTGGGGGGGCAGGGCAGCTGGGCTGGGGGAGTAGCAGGGCTGCTGGGCTAGGTTGGGCTGGGGGTGCAGGGCTGCTGGGCTGTGGGGGGCGGTGGCTGGGCTAGATTGGGCTGGGGGTGGGGGGCAGGGTGGCTGGGCTAGGTTGGGTGGAGGGTGGGAGATAGGGGGGCAGGGCTCCTGGGCTGGGGGGGGGGGTCTGGGTGTGGGCAGGACACCCAGGCTGGGCGGGTAGGGCTTCGGAGCTGGCGTTACTTGGCCAGGTGTATTGTCACTGCCTGGGGGAGGGGCATTGCCCCTGGCCTGGTGGCTCCCAGCCAGGTGAGTGTTAGCATCTTTGGGGGCAGGGTCCTTGCGCTGCTCTCTAGGCTTGGGGTCATCTGTCCAAGTGAGTTGTTAGCATCCTAGGATTGCGGGGCCTGGTCTGTGCGCAGCCTGCTGGGGTGGGGAGCGCCGTGCTGGGGTCACTAGGTTAAGGTGCAGGCCAGGGGGCTCTTGTGAAGATAGGGGCAGGGGGCTAAGCACCTTTTGGTGAGTCTGCACCTTGTGCTGGTATTGCCACCTGGTGCCCTGACCAGCTGTGGGCTTCTGGCAGCCCAGAGCTTTGGCTGTGGGCTCTGATTCACCCCTGAGCTCCTGCGGCTACCCTGCACCCCATTGTTACAACCATGTGCTTTGACCCACCTCTGATTCAGTCCATATCTCAGCATCGTGCTATCTAGCCTGTGTATGGGGCCATTGAGTAGAGGCATTTCTGGGGTTGTTCCTTGGGAATTTGTTCTTAGCCCAATGTCATTCAGTATTGTAATCCCTTATCTGGTAGATCTAATGCTGAGTTCAGGGGGGCTGCCCTGTATCCCAGAATCCACCCTAATGTGGAGCTAGATGGCTACCTAGTGCCTTAGTCTCTTAACTGGGCCCTCTAAACAACCAAACTTGGAGCCCATTTCTGGCCATGCTGCAATTTAAGAGGGCGCATCACATGCTGGGGCCTATGTTCTCTCTGGGATGCAGGCCTGCGTTAAAGAGAAGGGGGCTGTAGTCTGTGGCAGTGCACTAGAAGTGGTGGGGCATAAGATTTTAATAGAAGCAGCGACTTAAAGTGTGGTGGGGTGTCTGTTTTCTTTTCCCATCACTGCTGAATTATGACTCATACGCAGATGCAAATAGTTTTCTAAATAATAGGAAGAGGAGATCCTGGGCATACATGGGATGGGGATAGAGAAGATCCTGGGCATACATGGGATGGGGATAGAGACATTTGTGTAATGGGATATGAGGGCTCTCCCTTGAGTTAGAAGAAAGGGGAGAGCGTATGGTGGGTACCAGAGCTTGGTCTGCAAATGGGAGCATTATAGTATGATGGCAGTATACAGAGAGACTGTTACTTGTGAAAGCAGCAAAGAGTCCTGTGGCACCTTATAGGCTAACAGACGTACTGGAGCATGAGCTTTCATGGGTATTGCATCCGACGAAGTGGGTATTCACCCACGAAAGCTCATGCTCCAATACATCTGTTAGTCTATAAGGTGCCACAGGATTCTTTGCTGCTTTTACAGATCCAGACTAACACAGCCACCTCTCTGATACTTGTTACTTGTGAGTGAAGGAAAATCCTCTGATATCGGAGAGGGGGGAGCCCCTGTGCTGTAGGTTTGTGACATGACTCCCATATTATGGATGAGAAAAGTGAGGCTCAAGGACGTTAATAACCTGTCTCTTTTCCTCCCTCTGTGCGGATCTGCGGAGGATATGAGTTGTTACAGTCCCTAGCTCCGGAGACTAGGCTGTTTAGCTCTAGTTGTAGCAGTCAATGCTTTTAGCTTTGAAGGTTCCCAGTTCAGTCCCCAGTGCTTCAGCCCAGCAGGCAGACATAGCACTAACCACCTGCTGAAGCCAGTGGCAGTTGTGAGTGTTTTGAACGTCAGAAAAATCATGCCAGGCATGTGACTTGCCCAAGGCCACCAGTGCGTCCGTGTCAAGAGTCAGGTTATCCTGGTTTACAGCCTGGTACACTGCAGCGTGGCCAACCTTGGGTTTTCAAAAATCAAACCATCAAAGTCGTGGTTGACTTAACCGCTTGATTTTTTTTTCAGAAATATTACTTTTTGTTTTTATTTGCCTTCTTATTATTGAGCCTTTGGGTGCACTTGAGTCACGTTTTCAAGTTTTTCTCTGGGTTTTTTGGGAGGAAGATGGGGTTTCAAATGAAAGCAGAGATTTTAATATATTCACCTGACTTGAGGAGTTCAGGCACTAAAAACATCACATGACTCATGATCAATTATGAGAGCTGGCAACACTGCAATGCCTCCTATGCAAGTCACGGCCTCTTTCTGTGACTCGGTTTCCCCCTCAATAACATGCCAGTGTTTACCGACATAATCTATATTTAATGTCCCTGCAGTGTTTGAAAACGCGAAGCGCTGTATAGTATTATTGGCATATGGCAATGTTTTATTAAACTAGAGTTGAGGCTGAGCTCAGATTTTCTTATTTTAAAAGGATGGAAAAATCTCAGAATGGTTTTTTGATAACCACAAAATCCTAGCAGTGGAAAGCCAGAAAATTTCAGAGTCAACGCTGCAATCAAAAGAAAGCCAAACGAAGTGTGGCAATGCATGGTTTGGGTACCAGAAGAACTTGGCAATGCCTTGAGAAAAAACACTCTCTGAGATAAACTTATCTATCCATAACAAAGTCAGCTACTCACTGAGCAAGTGGAAGAATATTTTACTTCCAGTTGTACAGTGGTTAAACCAGGGCTGCACTTCTTAGCAGCCTTGAACAGTCCACGGAAAGACACATTTTACCAGTTCCTGATTAGCCAGCAGCATACTGGGGGAAATAATTTCTCCACCCCCTCAAGCATCCATGTGCCCCCAGTGAGTGCACAGACCTATTAGTGTGCAGTATTGTAGCCGTGTCAGTCCCAAGAAAGACAAGGTGGGTGAGGTAATATCTTTTAATGGGCCAACTGCTGTTGGTGAGAGACACAAACTTTCGAGCTATACAGACCTAACAGATTAGTTTTCAAGCCTTCTAGCCCCTGGTCAAGCAATTAAGGCCCCTAAGTCAATGAGGTTCTATATAGAGGCATGAGTCACGTAGATCTGGTTGCAGGATCAGAGCCCAAGATGATAACCTAAAAAGAAGAGAGGTGTCTGGCAGCAAAGCATCACGCCTGGTATCAGAAAGAGATCTATATGAATCCAGTTAGCAAACCAGAGTTGTGAGTTCCATGTTTTGAAACTTCACCTGAGAACACTGCAGGTAAATCATCCTCACTAAATGTAAGATGCTGACATGCAACAGGCTTCTTTAAAGGTGACCGGAAAAAAGGACTTTTCCCTTTCTAGACAGGGCACATGCTTTTCCCCTTTGATGTATGAACGAGGCCTGACAGGTGATGGACTCTGTATACACACACGTACATAATGTGTGAGAGAGCAAGCGAGCGACACTGTAGCCAGTCCCTTCATGACGACAGAGAGAAATCCTTTGGAACAGTCACTTGGATGAGATGAACTGAACGAGCAAGTCCATTACGCCAGGACTCTCAAACTGTGGTCCACTTTCTAATGGTCTGCTGAGGGCTGGCTGGTCACATGGTTTTGGCTATTCTAGTTGTTTCCAGTGGCAAAATTGCATCGAGAGATTCCTGCTACCCCTTCCAGATGGCTGCTGTGGTTCCTGGACACTAACAGTTATGTGATTTGGAATGGGCAGAGGAGTCTAAAAAGCTCTTCTCTTTAATGAGTTCTAGCCCAGTGGTTCTCAACCAGGGGTATGCAGAGGTCTTCCAGAGGGTACATCAACTCGTCTAGATATTTGCCTAGTTTTACAACAGGTTATGTAAAAATCACTAGTGAAAGCAGGACAGACTAAAATTTCAGACAATTACTTGTTTATAATGCTCTATTTGCAATACACTGAAATGTAAGTACAATATTTGTATTCCAGTTGATCTGTTTTTAAAATGATACGGTAAAAATGAGAAAGTAAGCAGTTTTTCAGTAGCAGTGTGCTGTGACACTTCTGTATTTTTATGCCTGATTTTGTAAGTAGTTTTCAAGTGATGTGAAACTACGGGGTACGCAAGACAAACCAGACTCCTAAAAGGGGTATTGTAGACTGGAAAGGTCGAGAGCCACTGTTCCAGCCCACGCTAAGGAGGAATCCTGCATTCTGGACTTTGTACCAGACCGCCCCGAAGAGAAAATTCGATCTCCTAGAAGGTCAGAAGAGAAGTGAAACAAAGAAGGATCATGATCTTAATGCAGTAGCGAAATGAGAGACCCAGAACCACCCAGCCTTCTGGTGCCTTACAATTTGTATGTAATTTAAATTTACTGGAGGATTACTGTCCTAACGAAAGAGAATTGTCTAGTTGAGTAAAGTTAAAAAAGCTGTCAAAAATTAATTGATCTAACTAGGCTCTTAGCCAATTTCTGTAAACCTGACAAGGTGTCCGGATACTGTTGTGGGTGGGGCTGGTTAATCTGTTTTTCTTTTGTTTCTTTTAACATTTGCAGAAAGCTTTATGTCAACACAATTTACAACCAGGCTTGTCCCTGACATCTTGCTTCACTTGTGGAGCAATGAGGCCGATTTCCTGTGGCTCAGGAGAGCATGAAAGGGAATGGACTAGAATGACCAAATCCTAGTCTAGTTAGAATCCACTCTGGCATCCCACCAGGCTTTTAATTCCTCTTTCCTAGCCCCTCTCAAATCACCCCATGCTAGTAGTGGGACGAGAACCAACCGAAAGGCCAGATAGCGACCTGCCAATGGCCAACTGGACATATTTGCCTACCCAGTCCTGTTAATTGAGTTTGCAACTTAGACACACCTGGACAGCAAATCAGGGAAAAATAGGTCCTCTCCAGGCTGAAACACCACAGTTTTTGCTTGTCAGAGCCCATTCAGGAGTCCTTTGCACTGGTTTCTCTATTGCATCAGAGGAGTCGGTGGTTTTCAGAGACTGTTAGAAAAGAGGAAGTGTCAACTCAATTTACATTTGTCCCCCACGGCTATAAAATAGCAACAGTGAGCGTGATGCATGCATTTTGGGGGGGGGGGGGGGGGCAGGGCATAGTGGGCTTATCTTGCATCTGAGCTCCCAGCCAGTCATGTACTCCAGCAAATGCTCTGTGATAGCTGCATGCGGTCCTGTCTCAGGCATCAAAGTTCCTTGGGAGAATCTCTGAATGTCGGCCCTGGCTATTCTGGTAGACACACACGCAGGGTAGATTTATGCAACTGTAGTTAGTTCACCTCAGGACACAGTCACACCCTTGTGAGGAATTGCTTGCTTCTTAGATAATTTATGGTTTCTCCATTTGCTCCCAGAGCTTTAAAATTCCAGCAAGACTTTATATGTAGTACAGGAGCACTACAGACTTCCAGATCCTGTGATGGGATGGGAACGCTGAAAGGGACAAGTAGTGGAGGAAGATCACACTGTGGTGATCCAGAATCCTGAGTTAGTGACCTCCAGGGGTAGGGATATGGTTGGGAGAAGAACCGTGCAGCAGGGGCCTGAACCTCAGGGACTGGATTCTGTGTATCACTACCAATAGTTTGTGGAAGCCCATGATTATAACATGAAAAACTGGCTTCGTTCTAGTTGTTCCTGAATTGCCTAAATACCACTTCAAGAAACAAGGTGGGTGAGAAGTAATTGTCTCACTAATATCCTAGGACCAGCATGCTACCCCAACACTAAATATCCCATGTGCAGCAAACACTTAATTCTGTTGTCGTGTCTGATCTCCCAAGCAAAGCAGGTTTGGGCAAGATCGTTTCTGGAATGAGTGGTCTCAAGCAAACACCTAGTTGCTGCAATAAATGCTGTTAGCAAATAACCATATGCTTACTCCCCTCGCAAGACGCTCTAAGACTCATACCGGACAACAATAAGCCTTCCACTCTTCTTTAGCATCAGGGTAACAGAGTGATATAAAATAATCCCACTCAGAAATGGATGTTCAAGACACTACAAACCCTAAAATCAAGCCCGTCTCCAGTACATCAGGAAGAACAGCAAATAAACAGTAAATGCCCCCCCCACATCAAGCAGTAGTGATACAAAGAAACATCACCCGATCAGACTGCCTTCACACAGTGAGAGAGACACAACATAGGCAGGCTCTGAAAGTCACACGCTGGATGTGCCGGAAGGAACAGCTCTGTTAACCATGTGACGGAGTAAAACAGAGACATTTTCCATTCCACCATCCAAACTCTGAGCTGTGGGAAAAGTGCTTCCTCAAAAGATTTCCTATTGAAATGCAAGCAAGGAAAATTGAGCCTGGCTCTGAGGAGTGAAAGAGGCGACAGCGGTAACCGTAAAATGTGGCAACCTGCTACCAAGTAGAAACAAATAAGATGGAGTGGACACCTGGTACAAAAATCCATTATTTCTGTGAAGCCCTATCCTGTGTCGGACTATACTGTATCTTGTATGCTTGCTCAACTCAGTAAGCTTTGTTTAAATGAGTGATCCAATAGTCGAGATCTTCCCTCTAGGTCAGTACTGAGCAAATGCGCCAGCATTGTGACAGATGGACCTATACCACCGCACGTACTGACTTATGGTGTTCGTACAGTGCCTATCATAGAGGTGCTACCATAGCCCAAATCTTTCTGATGACATGTAAAATGGAAACGCTGGCCTCTTATGGTGGTTAAAGATCAAAGCCCTTCTCGTGAGAGTAAAACACGAGATAGCAGCAACTGGTGTCCTAGCTGAATTCCAAATGGCTAGTCATTCTTCTTTCCCAGTTTTCACTGCAGTTTCCAATGGATAACAATCGAAAGGTCTCGGGCCTGCTTCTGAGCCTGTTCAGTGGTCAGGGCCAAGGATATCTGAAAGCTCGCCTGACGCTGGTCGTCAGCTCTGCTCCTCCGGCACAGAGAAACGTTCTCCCATGAGGGTAAAGCGCTTCAAGGGACAGAGGTTTCTGGGGGGCTGGTCTGAGTCTGGAACAAACTCCCCCAGGAATAAAGGGCCATCATAAACCTTATCTTCTTCCTCCCCAAGTGCAAGGTGCACCATTTTGACCAGCCTCTTCTAGCAAAGACAGTATTGTGTACATAAAAAATATCTTTCTCCTTATCAAACTCAAACACTGCTCTGCATGCACAGTTCTCTTGGGGGAAGGATAAGAGAATGAGCCACAGGTGACAGCTGGATTAAGCAATGTGAATAACGTGACTGGAAGGTGCTCAGATATCAGGGTGAATAAAAAATCAATGATTTTTAAAAAATTGGATTTTTTTGATAAAACGCTTTTTGAGGAAAACACCTATCTAAAGATAGATACATTATAGCTCAAAGATATCTCATAATGGAATAGGGATTATAAATTCTAATTCTATTGTATGAGACAATATATTCATGTCATGTTTAAGAAAAGTTTTGTGAATAAGTTCCAGTAGTTTATGGATTAGGGACTAATCTTATGGGATTCCAGGGGCTTCTGTATAGATTATTTAGGTTAATCTTTCTGTCTACCCAATGGGACTCACCATTCAGTCTGGAAGATTCCATTAGAGATGGTTAGTTTTGCAGTTCTCAAATGGATTTGTGTCTCCGGAGCTAACATGCTTGTTAACAGCAAAAATGTTTTCAGATAAATAAATTAATATATAGAGGTGAGAAATAACAGATCTCAGCTCTGTTGTCCCTCTACAAATTTGTGCGCACAGAGTCAATCCCTTACCTCTCTCTAAAAGTGCAAAGTTTCAAAAAGTTCAATGAATAGAAGATTGTTGGGGGCAGAATAGATCTGGACAAGTAGAAGAAGTCTGGAGATAAATGTGAGAAGGGAGGGACAGGCAGTAGAAACAAAAATGAAACTGTCTGAGCAGCATATTCCAGAAGTGTTGAGGTCTTTCTGAGTGTAGCCTTCATTGATTTGAGATCTACCATACCATTCTCTCACTAGAAGGAAAAACCTGTAATGGCAACAGGCCATAAAAGAGACCCAGTTTGGGAATAAGAATCATTCAAGAAATATATGTTTACTGATGATGATTTAAAGAAAGTCACACCAGTGAACTGGTGGAAGTCACTTAAACACTTGGATTCAGAGACTGTTGAAGTGATAATCTCACTTTTAACGGCAGTAGCTTCTTCTGCCGATGTAGAAAAAATATTTTCTTCCTTTGAACTAATTTGTTCCAAATTGAGAAATCATTTGGACCTGAAAAAGCAGGAAAGCTTGTTTTTCTTTTCCAGATTATGAACAAACAGGAAAATGAAGGTTAGATGACTGAGTTAGCTGCAGAAGCCAATATTTTAAGTTTCTCATGTTGACCTGGCTGACACGGTCAATTTAATTTTTTTTAAATTTCATTTAACTATTTTAGTTAAAAACAATTTTAACAAAAACGAACCTGATTTTTAAAAACTTGAATGTTTAACTAAATTCAAAAATTCATATGCTTGTTTTGTTAAAATATTATATTTGCTATTGAAGAGAAAAGTCCAGAATACATAATGTCATTGTTTTAGTTAAATAAAACCATTTAAATGTTTGTCTGGTGGTGATGTCCTCCTAATACAGCATGCCAAGAAAATCCTCCAAATATTAATGATTTGTTGAATTGGAGATATTTATGAAGTCATTGGGAGGTGAACTATCTGCTTCAGTTACTTTTGGTAAATGAAATAACCAAACAATCATTTTCTGATATAGGTGTAAAACTAATCTGAAAAGTTTTCAAAATAAATCACTTTAAAAATGTATAGTGTGTACCTTCTAAAAATGAAACCTACATCTATCTCTGAATTGTGAAGAATATGTATTAAGGTTATAACAACCAACAAGAATGCACTTCTGTGTAGAAATCCATGATTAAATCGAGTCTTCCTGACTAGTGATTTAAATCATGATTTAAATCAAATTCACCCTGTCAGATATACAAGGGTGATGGCCATCAATGAACCTATATAGAAGAAAATGATACTCTACTCCACTTCCTATCTTAAGCCTGCTGAGTGATGTTGCTGTGCACTGTTAAACAGCTGGCAAGCTGCTCCCCAGAGGTTGCTAGATCCCAGTGATGAGTGAAGTGATCCTTGGGAGTAGTTTGTATATGAATTTACAGTGGAGGTGCCTATACTGCAGTGATGAGGGTTATATAAGAACCACGCTAGGTAAGCTTGTCTGGTGCGTTAGAATGGTAAACGCAGGTAAGAGCTCTATGAATGTGTGTAAGCTACTGGTCTCCTCCTCAGAGCATTCAGTTACAATTTACTGTGTGTCATTATGTTTCTCCTTCTCTCTCTTCCCCACAAATCCAGAGAGTTTCCAGGATGCGGGAACATCGTGACCTTTGCACAGTTCTTATTTATAGCAGTGGAAGGCTTTATCTTTGAAACCAACTTTGGAAGGAAGCGGCCAGCCATCCCAATAAGGTACAATAGACTTAAATGCTTTGGCTGGGCTTGACTTGACTAGATATCGCTTATCTCTTCGCGTTTAATAAAACAGCTTATCCGTTTCTCCTGTCTAACTCCCATTCCTTTTCCAGAGTTAGCAACGCTTCATTCACAACTTGTCATGCCTGGTAAAATATTAACTCATTTATCTAGGACTATTAATTGGAAACTGCTTTCAGAGTCTTCTCTCCTAAGGAACATGTTAGTAGCTGTTTAGTAAGCGAGTGTTACTTTTAGGGGACTGGATCTCTCTGGGGTTTGGTAACGAGTGGAGCCCACTGGAAAGGGTGGTTAAACACTGGAATAAATTGCCTAGGGAGGTTGTGGAATCTCCATCTCTGGAGATATTTAAGAGTAGGTTAGATAAATGTCTATCAGGGATGGTCCAGACAGTATTTGGTCCTGCCATGAGGGCAAGAGACTGGACTTGATGACCTCTCGAGGTCCCTTCCAGTCCTAGAATCTATGAAATCTGGGGGGAAAGAAGTCTTGCAACATTCTTGTTTTACCCCCACTTATTCTGTAGGGAACAGTCCTGCCTTGGCAGCAGTGTGGCCTAGAAAACCTGATGGGTTTTTCCACCTCTGATCCCTGTGACCTGATGGCCTGTGTGAAATGACCATTCGCAGTTGGTCCCATTGTTGGCAACCTCCTTCCGGAGACTGAATTCCCCACCCACCCTGGAGCAGATGTGGGAGCACTGTTGCATGTAAGGGAGGGAGACTTGCATCGCCTGGGCTGTTCCTGCTCTGAGGATAAGCGGAGAGCTTGAGTCTCTGAGGCTGACAGATTAGCGCTGCCCGAGCAGTGTGTGAGAGAACATCTAGAAGGAACTTCCCAGTCGTCAACTTGCTTTGCTGACCAGCCCCTTGTGTTTCCCTTTCAGATACTACCTGATCATGGTGGCCATGTTCTTCACAGTCAGCGTAGTGAATAACTACGCCCTGAATCTAAACATAGCCATGCCGCTGCACATGATCTTCAGATCAGTGAGTACCTCTGCCAGCCATTCTCTCAGTGTGCACAATGTCCCAGGGGAGCTGAACATGTCTGTTCAGTCTCCCTCCAGGCCCGATTGAGGAGCAGAGCTTCGCATTTGCATTATAGCTACAATATGCTGTACAAAGATAGCAGTGTTGTTAATGGAGAAAGGATGGCCTTGTGGTTAAGGCATTGAGTCAGAGCTTAATATGGGTTCAGTTCCCAGCTCTGCAATAGACACCCTTTGAGAACTTGGGCTGTTCCCTTTTTGCCTGGGCCTCAGTTTCCCCATCTGTCAAATGGGAATAATACAACCACCTGACAGGTGATGTGATAACGAGTTAATCTTTGGGAGGCTTTTGCACATTACAGGGAGGTCAGTTGTCATGCACACACCTGGCTGTCAGGGCTGTGAACTTGTTTGTCTGCTCCTTAGTCTGGGGGGCATGAAGGCCTGGAGAAGCTTCCTTCTTACAGATGGGGAAACTGAGGCATGGAGAGGTTGAATAACTCACGTAGGTGAACAACTCACAGAAGGAGTTGATGTTAAAGCCAGTATCCAGACTCTGGAGTTCCTGGCTCCCAGCCCTGCATTCAGACTGCAAAATAACGTGCTTCTGTTTCATGTAAAACCCCTGCATTTCACTGGTAATGTGACCTATTCATCTCCGTTTGGCACAGTATAGGATAGATTTGCAAAGACTGTCCAGTATGAATGCAGTCCGGGAGAAGGATATGTGAGTTTGCATGTGCAAACACTCAGTAGCTATTTTTTAGTTGTACTGAGCATGTTGGTAACACTTCTGAAAAGTAAATGAAAGTTGTGCCTGCCCTTTACATCTCTAGTTCCCTAAAACTTGCGGATTCACTGATGTGTTTTTTATGGTGCTTCATAGGCACAGAGTGCTGTACAAAAGATGACTTGTGCCAAAATAAAACTACTAGCATGGAGAGATGTATTAACGCAGGGGTGGGCAAACTATGGCCCGGGGGCCACATCCAGCCCTTCAGCTGTTTTAATCCGGCCCTCAAGCTCCTGCCAGCGAGCAGGGGCTGGGGCTTGCCCAGATTCATGCTGTAGCTCTGCGTGGCTCCTGGAAGTAGCAGCACGTTCCCCCTCCAGCACCTACACGTAGGGGCAGCCAGGAGGCTCCGTCCGCTGCCCCTGCCCCAAGTGCAGCCCCCACAGCTCCCATTGGCTAGGAACCGCGGCCAATGGGAGCTGTGGGGGCAGTTCCTGGGGATGAGGCAGTGTGCAGAGTCACCTGGCCGCCCCTCCACGTAGGAGCCGGAGGGGGGACGTGCTGCTGCCTCCCAGAGCTGCTTGAGGTAAGTGCCGCTGGGAGGTTGCACCCCTGACCCTTTCCTGTGCCCCAACCCCCTGCCCTAGCCCTGATCCCCCTCCTGCCCTCTGAGCACCTTGGTCCCAACCCAGAGCACCCTCCTGCATCCTCAGCCCCAGCCCAGAGCCCGCACCCCCAGCTGGAGCCCTCACCCCCACCCCACACACACCCAACCCCATGCCTCAGTCCAGAGCCCCTTCCGACACCCTGAACTCTTAATTTCTGGCCCCACACCAGAGCCCTCACCCCCTCCTACACCCCAACCCCCAATTTCATGAGCATTCATGGCCCACCATACAATTTCCATACTCAGATGTGGCCCTTGGGCCAGAAAGTTTGCCCACCCCTTTATTAACCCAATGAGCCATGAAATGTATGAACAGGATCATTTGGGTAAGAAGATGTCACCTGAAAGCTGAGCCACACTTCAAGAAAACTAAACCCTTCTCACCTCCTCCCTTCTGCAGCACCCTGTCCACACGCTGCTAGTCCTTTGTGCGCCCCTAGGGGGTGCAACTCAAGGCTTAAGAAATGCTGCCCCGTCCATGTTACTTTCACGAATTTTCATGTCTGCAAACCAAGTGACAAGGTGAACTTACATTAAAGCCAAAAGGAAATGTATGCTTGAATATCAGGTATCACGTACTAGGCTGTGGAGTAGCCTTCCATGAGAAGCAGTGGCTGGCCAATGGCTTGACACATCTTAAACCTAGACTGTTTAAAAAAAAAAAAAAAAAAAAAAAAAAGAGGATACAGGAATCAGTCCTGCGCTGAGCGAGATAACCTTGTAGTTCTCTCACCTGAACATCATCATTCCTGAGCCATCCCCATCCCTGCATTTATTTCACACAGTGTTGATTGCAGAAACTCTTTTAACTTGTTCTCTTCCTGAATTGTCCTTGTAACTGTTCAGCGTAAATACAACAAGGGGAGAACGTAAATTTCCCTGCCGCACCCACAAATCCCATTACTTCTCTTCTCTGGGTCTAATGAGAATCAGTCCATCTTTGATTTCAGTCTCTCTCCGTCCTTATCTTGAGGCTGTTACTTCTATTAGTGAACTGAACTGAACTGTTCAGAGCTCACAGGATTTCTTGTTGAATGTGTTTCTGTTTCTGGGAGAGTGCCTGACACACTGACTTTGTTTTGCTTTTCTCTCTCCCTCCGCCCCAGGGCTCTCTGATAGCAAGCATGGTTCTAGGTATCATCATTTTGAAAAAAAGGTAAATTTTACCTACCAGTTTCATCAGAAAAATGTATGTTATTGACTCAGTCAGTGCAACAATCTGATAGTCAGCAGCATTTGGCACATGTGCAAAACTATTCATCTGCAAAGTGCGTTAGACTTGATCTGTCATCCCCCTGTGTAAATATTATCCTCCTCTCACTGATGGGGAAACTGAGGCACTGAAGGTAAGTGACTTGCCAGAGGTCAGGGCGGGAGTCGGTATCAAAGCTGGCATTGGCACTCCAGCCATACCTTTCTAAGGCAAACCGAGGCTGAATAAGAAGCATTTCAGTACTACTGCGTAGCATTTTTGTATCACCTTCTGTCTGAGAAGTACAGTGTTCTAGGGCTTAATCGATTAATGATCATAAATCACCCATTACTGATAGGTAAGTAGTAAAGGAGAGTTGGTGCCAGGTTGCTGCTCGTGGGCTGGCGTGTGACTATAAGTGGCTGCGGAGCGATAAGGAAGAGAGTGGTTTGTCACTCAGTAGCCTCTGCAGCCATAGCCTTCCAGCCGAGGCCTGGGTAGGATTCCCTTCTGTGTGGGGTCTCGGCTTAAATATTTCTTCAAGAAACTTTTATTTTTGCCTCAATAGGAGTGTGTGGGTCTTTGTCCCCCTCCCGTGGCTGGTTTATGTAAAAGCTAAGTTGACAGCTAAGCAAGCTTCAGATGCTCGTACTGTTAGCGCTGATGAGCCAGGGCTCGAGACATGCTGCTGGGCCAGGCAGGAGTGGAGTGAGGTATTGCAGTAAGAGCTCTCTTCTGCTGACCTTTCCATCTGTGTGTGGGTATCAGGGAATGAAAAGTAAATGGCTCCGGCCTAGTTCTTGGAAAGAGAGCACTTAAATCTCTGAGCATGGAAAGGGCTAGAGATGAAAGAGCTTTTCCTTGGATCGTCTGTTCAACAGTTTCCAATCAGTAGTTCCTTCAGATTCACACCAGGGTAACTGAGGAGAATCGGGCCTAATGCCTCTTCCGTGCGACATTGGGTGAAAGCTCCCAGGTTGGAAAGAGTGGACTACAATGCTGAAGTCTCTCTGTTCTTCTCTTGTTGCAGATACAGTGTGTCTAAATACACATCCATAGCCCTGGTGTCTGTGGGGATCTTTATCTGCACTTTAATGTCTGCAAAACAAGTGGTAAGGA
Organism: Gopherus evgoodei; assembly: GCF_007399415.2. Taxonomy (NCBI): domain Eukaryota; kingdom Metazoa; phylum Chordata; order Testudines; family Testudinidae; genus Gopherus; species Gopherus evgoodei. Next base: position 361,385,319 of record NC_044322.1, on the reverse strand, counting down.
ATGCTTTCCAAGTGTCTGAGTCTGTACAGCTGGGAGCCCTATTAACAGTAGGAGTTGCCACTGATGCCTTAATCAGGCAATTCCCATTGTGTCAATTGGAACAAAGTGCACTGCATATTTTTTGTCTATTTCCCTAGAGAGCTTCCCCCCAGTGAGACACCTGATTTTTGCTGGCCTTCCTTTTTTTTTTTTTTTTTTTTTAAATATAGTTCAAGGTGCCTTTTATGACATACTGCTTAGTTTTTGCTTTTCCTAGGGGCACACTGAATATCAAGTTACTTTCATCTGCAAAGGAAAGAAAATAATTGGAGTTAGTGTATTTGATGATTAGTTGTTGCACTGCCATTGTGGTGACACTGCTTAGACTGGCAGTGTCTATCTAAAAATCTTGCCCTCAGCTTCCAGAACTGCTCACTTTTCAAACGAGAATTTTCCAGGCCTGGCCCGAAACCAAGTGTGTTTTTATTTTTGAGGTAAGTTTGAGCATAAACAGGATGGCAATTTTTTGGGAGCAAGGAGAGTGTGATTTTGGGGCAGGGAGAATACACACAAGTGTGTAACTTACTTGAGGTTTTTCCTTCTTCATTCAACAGCTTTTAAGCAGGTAAGTCCAGAAAATTGAAACTAATCATGGAGATAGGGCTTAGAGAGATGCCCCTTCCAGGGTCTTGGTGAAAACTGATTTAATTTGGCCCAGTTTTGAAGGTTTGAATAATGTGTAAGCCCACTGCAGACTTAGTGACAATAACGTTTTATCATGGGGGAAAATATACTTAAGAACGTAGGATCAGAAAGGACCTGACGCTGTCAATCTCCAGCTGTCATACGCAACTGTGGAGAAGAAAAACTTACAAGATTCTCATGGAGCCCAGCCTGGTTGATTGCGCAATAACTATAAGCAGCTCTCTTGCTCTGACGCAGAGACAACTGCTTCCAGTTAGTCTGCAGTGTAAGAGGCTGGGTTCTGTAAAATCCTTGCTTATTTAAATGCAGATTCAGGAGATTAATGCATCCACAGATGCATTAAACAGCTATACCTGGACTAGACTAGACTAGTAGTAATAATCCAAATTAACTTTAATAGGTCCACAGCAAATACTGTGAGTTAGGCACGTGCCACAGAGTGCAGGCTTGGGTATCGGTGTATGTCAGTCTGTATCCCATTTTCAATAGACACACGCCTGAATACGTCTGTTTTCCACCCCGCAAAAGGTGCTGTGCACCTGCAGCTCCTGTCAGGCTTGGGCTGTGCAGCATGGTACTTTTTTATTATTATTGGTAATTGATTATTTTTTCCAAATACAACAAATATCCCAAAATACTGGCTTCATCATAACACACACAGTCAGTCAAGGGTAAGGATAAAGGGAGGGGAGGGGAAGCAACGTATGTCTTTGACCAGCATCTTCCTTTGAAAGGGATGCTTTGCTGATCAGTCTTCATCTTCTGTCCAATAATTCCACTAAAGCAGTGGTGAAAGCCGTAACTGCCACATACTCTCTTTAACCAGTGAAGGGGCTTACAGGTGTGGAGGAAGTACGCTCCAGGCTGTCTTCAATATACTGTTTGTACATAGGTTTGGAACACAGCTATTGGGAACAGAGAGACAAACTTAGTCTCTTGGAAATTACCCAACTGCATCCATTATAATGATCTGACTCTCTTCTCCCCACCTCCCCTAGGCTTCTAAATCCAGCTTAAGTGAAGAGGACGGACTCCACGTCTTCATGTGGTGGCTGTTAGGTCTGTAAGTGCAGTGACGCTAATTGGCTTTGCAATTATGTTGTCGAAGTTGCTCTCACCGGGCTGATCTCCAGGCCTGCAGCTGTGCTTAAACGGCACAGCAGCAGAGAGTGATGGGACACCCAGCTCCAGGGATCAGTTGTGTTTCTGCTGTCGATTTAAGCAGAATCCCGTTGCCCTCTCTCACCCTGTTGATACAAGCCTATCATGTTGCAAAAAGTCTTTTGCAACCAGCTGGTCAAAGGTAGCATCTGAAGTGTTTGTCTGAGGGGTGAGTTAGTGATGGAGCTGGGTTGCTCCTTTATCAGGTCCGTTCCCAGATTACTTTTCCGCAGTGAATTTGAGAGATTCATATTAAGTCAAAAAGGGCAGAGTCTGATCTCCATTGGACGGGTGCCACTGATGTAACCAAGATTAGAATCTGGGCCTAGCTTTGTAAAGCAGACTCCCCATAGGAAACAGACATGGGAGAATAACCTGAGAAATGATGGGTTCTGAAAATATTGCAGCATCTCGTCGTCAGCTGAAGCTGGGGACGGGGGAGGGAAAAATTATTTAGAGATCAAAGGGCAGTCTCAGTCCTGGGTGTCATTCCATTGCCTACAGCAGGATTAGACCAGGGATGTATTTGGCCCCATTGGTATGCCAACAATATGGCCCAATTCCTCCCTACAGTAGAGAGGCCTTGTTCACCCACGGGCTGCAGACTACACCATGAGGGAGCAGTTACCTGCAAGCTTGGTTGTATTTTATGGATCTGATGTACCACAGGGGGAACCTTTTAAAAAACTAGCTCTGAAGAGTTTAATCTGGCCACTCTTCACTTTCTGGCTGCTTTCAGGGGCTGGGGTTGATATCTCGAGGAACCCAATATCGTCACTAGTTTCTTTGCATACAGGGCAGTAATTCCATCTGTGCTCTGCAGGGGCTGGCTTCCGATTTTCAGTATCAGTCAAGGGGGTAACAACATCTAAAGCAGCTAAATCACTTTTGAAAATGGGCCTTAGGTGCTTAAATCCTATTGGCTTTCCATGAGACTTAACGTCTAGGTCACATGAGTAAAATATTCAGAGACCCCTATCATCTTTCGGCTATGGCACCAGTCTCTTGTGGGCTTTCCCATTCTCTTCTCTTTCAAGTTGCGCCCTGGTGATCTGCCTACGCTGATTAATTTGAGGTTTATTAAGCTTTGAGGCAGGGATAGTGAGGCTGCTTTTGTGTTACAGGTATCGCAGCACTGACCTTCGCCCTCCTTATGTCAGCCAGAATGGGGATCTTTCAAGAGACCATCTACAAACAGTTTGGAAAGCATTCCAAGGAGGCACTGTTTTACAATGTAAGCAACTGCTGGCTTTATCTCTAACCAAACCATTTAAAATATAAATTTCCTGCAGTTTTCCAGTCTGTTCTATGCTATAGAACCATTGACCCAACTGGAACCTTCTTTTTTTAGAAAGAATCCAGACATGAAGGTCCTGATCCTATGGTCAGAGTCATGCGAGCAATCCCTGGAATTGCTCGGCACAAGGAAATGTTTTGCAGGAAATAATCCTGCATGATGATTTTATAATAAGTCTCTTCCCATCTCTACGTCCTATGATGCCAGGTTACTATACTGTAGAGGGGATCGGGGAAATGAGGCCTGATCAAAAACTGTCCCCAGGCCTCTCACTCAGGTGTTTGGCCCTTCAGAACATGAGGACTGGGTCAATGAATGCATTTCATCCCTGTTGTAATCCCAGGCTGCTCTGCCAAGAGTGACTGATCATTTTGACTTGGGATGGATAAGCTGTATGTGAGCTCAGCTTATACACAGGCAGCCTCATAGAAGCAATTAGTACGTTAAAGCATTTGTCGTTTAACATTAGTTGAAATGCACATACACTGGCTCCCTGAACTGATGTGGATTCTCTGCATGGTGTCAGTTTAAAGCTCTGCATTGGATTTCTGTCTCTTGCCATAGCATGCCCTGCCCCTCCCTGGCTTCCTCCTCCTCGCTCCGAACATCTACGCCCATGCTGTTCTCTTCAGCCAGTCTGGTGAGTTTTCTTTGTGCAAGTTGATGCTCTTGTTGATTCCCTGCAGTGCAAGAATCTCTGGATGAGACACTGGCTGGTGGTTATGTAGGTCAGCTTAAGTAATTAAAATGTTCCCTTCTGAACTGAAGTCTGTGAATTGCTGTGGAGAATGCTTTAACCCAACAGAGGGATTAGAAACTCGTCAAGTTCTCAACCCTGCTAATACACCTGTGCTTAACTTTGTGTGTCATCAGGAGTCCGTCAAAATCAGTGTGCAAAATCTGTTTTGTGTGCATAATGTTACTCACACGCAGAAGTGGAAACCTGAACACTGGTGAATGTTGTTGTTAAATAAGCCCCACCTCGCATACACAGATCCACAATTTTACCTGACAGCCAAAAACTTTTCTACATGATGTTTCATAAACAGGTCCCCCTGTAATACACAGCTCATCTTCCGTCACAGCCATTTCAAAATGAAAATCCTTCTATCCAGCAGAAAGGAAGGGCTGTTCTTCCTCCCCATTCAGAAAATCAAGTGATAACAGATTTCATTAAAGCATTCACATAAGTGATGCCAATGAGCACAATAATGGGAATGAACAGGTCAGATTCTTTGATTGAAATTGGTGTAGCTCTGAAATTGGAATCAGTGAAGCTGCAGAGGCTTTCAGCTGCGGAGGATCTAGCCCATTATGCATGGACTGCGTGAAAATGACAAATGTTTTCGTACTACTTTTTCACGCAAACTTCTCCTGGCGGGTATTGCCAGCACAGAGTTGCCTTTGTGAGATTTCCTTTCCTCCCCAAAACGCACGGAGAAGCGTGTGCAAAGTGGAATTCATGTTCTCATTGCCAATAGCTGCTTGATAATGGACCCATCTTCAGCTGTGAAATCAGAAATCCATAGCTCTTGTGGTGCTTATCATGGCAAAAGCTGAGACCATCAAGAAGGGGGCTCGTTGCCAATGTGTGTGTTTTTTGTGCTTTTAAAAGCTGGGCTGAGATCAGACATGGACCTCTCTTCTTTCCTCTCTCCTCGCAGAGCCATTCCAAGTTCCGGGGATCGGGCTGACATTGCCCATCATGTGGTTCTACCTCGTCATGAACGTCATCACTCAGTATCCTTCAAACGCACGGGTGGTAGAACCAGGGCAGGCAGCAGGGATGCTAGTGTGTTGAGAAAACTCGGCCGAAAGATCAGTTGTGTAAATCCTGCCGTGTGCTCTTAGACCTCCCCGAATTCAGAGCTGATGCACAAGAGGTGCTGTCAGCTGCTGAAGCAGCGTGCATGTTGTTTCCAAGAGACCAGAGGCGATGACAAAGTGCGCTTGAGCTAATGTAAGGTACTGAGACAGCAGCTAAACTTTTACTTCTAATAATTATTGGAAGTGTGTGCGTGAAGCTGGTAAAGGCCGGCAGAGAGGGTCCCGGCAGAAGCCCTTGCTCTCTGAATTCAGGCAGAATGCAGTGCATGAAGGCAACAGAAGAGACAGGGACCCAAGCTTTTCGATAATGGCACCATCTGGTTGCTTGTTTGTTGTGAACACACCTCAGCGATTCCAGGATGAGACAGATACTCCTGCAGTTTGTCACCGAGTTATGGCTTGCGGTTATTGTAAACTTTTGGAAGGGGGAGGCGTCTGTTTTTGTTCCCTCCCGATCTCTGTGCAAGGATTGCTCTGTTCTGCAATGGCAATTTGTGTGCACTTGCGTATAAAGCAACAGTGGTTAATCTAGTACAATATACCACCTCCTATCGTACTGCAGCAAACCAATCCTCCACCTAGACCAGTATCCCCTCTCTCTGACAGCAGCCACTGCAGTAGACTTCAGAGGAAATTTGGAAAGAGATCGAGACAGCTGGGCATATATAATTTGGCTCTGTGTGCTGCCCTGTCTGTAGGTGCCGCCCCTGCAGCTCCCATTGGCTGCCGTTCTTGACCAATGCTAACTGTGGGGGCAGCGCCTGAGGTGGGGGGAAGCTTGCGGAGCCCCTTGGCTGCCCCTGTGCATAGAAGCTGGAGGGGGAACATGCTACTGCTTCTGGGAGCCGTGCAGATTGGGGCAAGCCCCAGATCCCGTTCCCCAGCGGGAGCTTGAGGGCTGGTTAAAACATCTGGAGAGCCGGATGAGGCCCCTAGGCCGTAGTTTGCCCAACCCTGGTCTATATGAATCCTCCCAGTCTTCGACACCAGCCACAGCTCTCTGAGAATCCAGCCATCATAATCTCAACCCAAACAGTAGGAGCAGAAGCCAGCCTAGGGTCCTGTGTGTGTGGAATGGCTTGACAACTAACTGGCTTTAGCACTTAGGCCACTCTACTTAGCTTTGATTGAGCTCTACCTTTGTCCTCTACACTTACTGGGCCAGAGGAGGGTGGAAATATTCCTGTGAATACAAACACTCCTGCCTATCCAGGGGAAGGGGAAAGGTGGATCAGTGAGAAGCTTCCCGATCCCCCCAAAAAGGCTGCCACCTGGCTCTGGGTCGAAATTCTCCCACCCCTTTGTCTTAGAATTTCTCCCCCGGCTCTCTGTCCTTATTTCACTATTCCCTCTGCATCCCAGCTAGGAGCCTTTCTACTTACTGCTTCCCAAGCCTCTTGGTAAAAAAAAACAACAACCTCCTTAAACATGTCTCTCCTGTATTCTAGCCAGGGGGCGTGGAGAGGAAGAGACTTCTCCGCTCCAGCTGTTTATCAGCTTATGCCCTGCAGCTGGAGGATTGATAGCCCCTAGATTTAGCCTACCTGGTCTTGCAGCAGCTGCTGTTAGTATATCAGTGCAACTTTTTAACCCTTCTTTAAGAGAGTGGCTGCTCTAGCACCGTGTGTTTGGGTTTGAGATTATGATGGCTGGATTCTCAGAGAGCTGTGGCTGGTGTCGAAGACTAGGAGGATTCATATAGACCAGGGTTGGGCAAACTACGGCCTAGCGGCCTCATCCAGCTCTCCAGATGTTTTAACCAGCCCTCAAGCTCCCGCTGGGGAACGGGGTCTGGGGCTTGCCCCAACCTGCGCGGCTCCCAGAAGCAGTGGCATGTTCCCCCTCCAGCTCCTATGCACAGGGGCAGCCAAGGGGCTCCGCAAGCTTCCCTCACCCCAGGCGCTGCCCCCACAGTTAGCATTGGTCAAGAACGGCAGCCAATGGGAGCTGCAGGGGCGGCACCTACAGACAGGGCAACACACAGAGCCATCTGGCCGCACCTCCATTCAGGAGCCGGAGGGGGGACATGCCGCTGCTTCTGGGAGCTTCCTGAGGTAAGTGCCACCCAGAGCCACCTCCCACACCCCAACCCCCTTCCCCAACCCTGATCTGCCTCCTACCCTCAGAACCCTTGGTCCCAGCCCAGAGAACTCTCCTGCACCCCAAACCCCTCATCCGTAGCCCCACTCCAGAGCCTGCAGCCCCAGCTGGAGCCCTCACCCTCCCCTCACTCCAACCCCCCTACCGCAGCCCAGAGCCCCTTCCCACACCCTGAATTCCTAATTTCTGGTCCCACCCCCTAGCCCACACCCCCAGCTGGAGCCCTCACCTGCTCCTGCACCCCAACCCCCAATTTTGTGAGCATTCATGGCCCAACATACAATCTCCAGATGTGGCCCTCGGGCCAGAAAGTTTGCCCACCACTGATCTATAGACACTGCAAACAGCTGTGGAGACATATTAAGGGCTCAGAAGAGGAGAGCAAATTTTGTGTGTTTCTTTACAGTCTTCCTGGGTAGGGGTGGGGGTGGATCTTGAGTATTCCCTTGTGGCTGGTGGCCTTAAGTCATGTAAGTCTAGCCCTGAATAATGTGCGGAATGAGGCTACTAGCGCTTATACTTAAAGGCGCATGGTAGTGATCCCGAATCTCCTAGGGTTTGCCCTCCGTTGAAGGACATCCTATCACCCCTTGTACTGGGAGAGCTGTAAAGGTGTGTGGACGTTGGTAGGAATTACCGGAGTGTCTGCAAACCCAGCTTCCGGGCACGGGGTATAGAGCAAAGGAGCAGAAAGATCTCCCAGCCGTGCTCCATTGGCTCGTTTGGATTGTGCATGAATGGCTGGCTGGAGCCTGGGGAGGGGGTAGCTTTGAGGTGCCTTTGCAGCGATGTTGGGCAGATGAGCCTATATAGACTGTCGGCGTTCGGAGCACCAGGCAGCAGGAGACGCACCTGTGAATATCTGTCATGGCTATGAGCAGGGGCAGTGCCTGTACGTGCCATGAAACGGAGGAAGAACAAGCCCGATGGGCAAATCAGAAATATGTTAGCATTAAACGAACATGAGCAAACCCAGCTTCCTTCAGGGATGAGAGGCCTTCGCGGAACTGGGAAGGGTGATGGGGACAGAGGGCCTGGGAGGTGCTGCAGGACTGGAGTGAGTTGAGCAGAGCTGAGTGGGAAGAGCAGGAGGTGGAAGGAGGGTTGCAGGTCAGGACGGAGGGGCATCAGCAGAGCTATGTGTGTGGGGAGAGCAGTACTGGAATAGGAGGGTGGGCTGGGGGGCAGGATTGAGGGGCATGGGCGGAGCTGTCCGTGTGGAGCGAAACCAGGAGGAGGGACTGTGGGTCAGACTGGAGAGGCATTAGCAGAGCTGGTATGAATGGCAGGAGTTCTGCAGCTCAGAAGGCAGCACTTAGCTGCACTGTCCCTGGCTTAAGCTGGTGCTCTCCGTTTCACTTTCCTGAGCGCTTAATCAGTCCGCTGGACCCGGCCACGGCCCCCGTGTTATCAAACAGCCAACCACGGGCATGTGCTTCTCTCCACTCGCTGTGCCCTTAACTGCCCCACCAGATATGTATGCATTCGGGGAGTCTTCATCCTCACCACGGAGTGCACCTCCCTGACCGTCACCCTGGTGGTGACGCTGCGCAAGTTTGTCAGCCTCATCTTCTCCATCTTGTACTTCAAGAACCCCTTCACCGCCTGGCACTGGCTGGGCACCCTCTTTGTCTTCGTGGGCACGCTGATGTACACCGAGGTGTGGAACAGCCTGGGGCCTCTGCTGGCCAGACACAGGAAGGAGGCCAAGAAGGAGTAAAGGACTGTCTCAGCAAGGACCTTTTTTCATGGTTTTAGAGAAACTGGGGCTCTGCCCTGTATTAGAGAGGAGCTGCTGGCTGTGCCAAGCTGGTGGGGAGCGTGTAGCCTCCACTGGGGAAGAGAACAAGTTTAGCGTTCGGCTCGCAGCCCCTTTCATTTTAAAATGGCCGTTTTAAAATTTTTAATACTGTAAAGGTAACGTGCGTCTGTTAGATGCTGGCCCTGCACTGGCCCCCTGCCTGTGGTGCTGTCGGCCCATCCTCCTTCCCCACCAGTCTGATTTAACTCTTTGGCTGCCGTCCATTACCATTCTCATTACTTTACTCACAGCCTGGTGCACTTGAGCAGCACGACAAGGACTTGTGTCCTGACCCGTCCGGTGGTGCTACTGCCCAGTGCAATGTTGTAAAGTTCAATCACAAAGCGTGATGCCAGGCCCTGGCTTCTGAGCTGGCACCCTAGCTGCAGGCGGCTTTCAAAACAGCTGCAGCTACCAACTCTTCCCAAGTCCCCTGATCCCTCTGTGAAATCCTCTGCCGTTCTTGGCTCATGGCTGGGAATGATGCATTCTGCACCGCCGCAGAGCCTGCAGGGAAACTCTCCATTTGTGATAGCGCGTTGTGGGCTCTTCGTTGAGCCCAGACGTGTGACAGAGAGAGTCACTGAGATAGGAAAGATTTTTAAAAGGTCAATCACACTGGTGTCCTCCTCTCTTACTTCATTGAGACACTGAAGTGTATAAGATCAGGGCTTGACTAAGTTTCTCTTTGCAAGTCACCTTTTAAAGCGCAGGTGACAAATGGTACCAGGGGACTCCATCCTTGTCAGCTTTCCAGTTCCCAGGTTACTTTTCCCCTCCTAATTGCCAGTGTAGTAAAGCCAGCCCTGAGCCAAAGAACCAAGCTGGACCAGAAAGGTCCCGCAGGCCAAATTAGACACCCAGTGACTCCTAGCAACCCCAGAGTTCAGTGGGTTTGTCGCGATGAGACTGATTAGAATTTAGACTCTTCTACTGGAGCACAAGATGCAATAGCCAAGAGTGAGTGAGCTGGAGGCTGTCGGCTCTGCATGGCTCAGAGTAGAGGCTTTGTGTTACTGAACGCAGTCAGGGAACAGATCTCTCCAGTCAGAAGGTGCCTCTTTTACATTCCCTTTGCAGAGGAGAACCGCCCCATTGAGTGACGTGCCCAGTGAAATTACAGGTGTTTCCCCCGAAGGGCTCCGAGGAAGTCAACCACATTGAAGGCCTTTGCATGGTTGACTGTCCCCTGAATCCCATGGTGAAGTTACTGCTCAGGTCTAACATGGAGCTTTCCCTTTGATCACCTCTCTTTACCCCTGTGCTGCTGCTGCTTAAGCCTCTGAATCAACCAGCTGTGGCGCTCCTGTGACATCAGGTTCATAAAGATGGCTTCCCCTTAACGCCCTGCTAAATGACACTGCAAGATCTAGCAGCCAACCTTTCCAGTCCTCACTTCGATTTGTGCGTGCCAGTTCTTTGTGCCATACCGTTTCTACCCACTTGTTTTAGGATTTACACATCCAGGCCCTGTGTGAGGGTTTGGATGCGTACATCCTGCTGTTTGGCTACAAGTGCAGAGACATGTTCTGTACATTGTGGTAGACCTGGCCAGCAGTGTTCAGGAACGGGCTTGCACAGGGCTTGTAGCAATAGAGAATTAATAGTGGCAGGTCTGTGTTGTCCTTTCTAGGTGCAGGGAAGAAAGATAAATGTGCAGTAACAAATCCACAAGTGAGTACCTGCTGGGACTCTGCTAATGGGTGAAAGGGAAGAGGCATAAACTGATCTGAATACAAAGCCAGGATGTTCCTGTATTAGATTACATGTACTGCCCTCAAGCAGCTAATTGAGCATCTGACTAGAATAAGATGTGATAGCGGAAGAGCGAAAGCCATCATAAGTAGCTCTGATGGCGGCAGCCTTTGGCGGTCTCAGCAGAGAACAAGGGCTAAATTAGCCACCGTGATGACCTTTAGCAGAGGTCACAGCTGGTGCCTTGCGGGAGAGCTTGCAATGTCACTTCCTGGAACTGTTCCATAGCCAGATTAGCTCCCCATTTTCAGCTGTCTTGACTTTGAGCAGCTGGTCAAACTAATTTACAGCTTCCTTCGCTATTTTAAGTGTCTGCTCATAACACAGACTAAAGGAAAGGAGCATAATCAGCCAGCCTGTCCTTTTCATGCTCCATTGTTCCTAATGCTCTTTAAGTTTGACAAGATGACTTGTTCCATTGACTGCGCCTCTAATTTGTCAGAGAACTGCTCACAAGCAAACACCCCTATGTTACAATCAGTGTTCAAGTGGATGGGAAGGGATTCACTGCCTTTGACGTTCCCTGTAACTGTGAAGCCGTCCATAGCAGGATGGAGTTGGCATCTACTGGCTCAGAGCAGTATTTCGGAAGAGCAAAACTTCCTGCCTTCGGAGTGCCCCAAATGGCACATGGTTTTCAAAGTATTTTCTCGGGCAGGGGGAGAAAAAGGTCACTAGACTGTCTGTCTGTCTCTCCCACAACTGACATGGTTTAAACCCTGCTTCAGCTCATCAGCTGGTATGTACATACCCCGGGAAAGACCAGCCCAGAAGTAAGATTTCCATCTTGAGCTTCATCGTGATGGGGGAAAGCTTTTTATACAGACTCAGAACAGGGAGTGTGCGCAGCGCAAGTAGAATTCAGTGTTACAGCAGCCGTAAAGCTTGTAGATCAAAGAGTGAAAATACGGCCTGGGGCTGAGACATGGAGTCAGATTCAGCACTGGCCTCCACTCCACATGAAACCAGTTTACACTAGCTGTGAATGCAGCTGAAGTAGTTTGGGGTCACTGTTGCTAGCCAAACAGTAGCTTGGCAAGTGTAAAAGTGAATGTAACGTAGTAGTTGAACGTAGGCTGCTCTCATTTATCAGCTATACTGTACGTGGTCTCTTGTTTCATGTGATGCTGTCTTTTTTTGCCATGTTCTGTATTTGGATTTTATTTGAATGAAGTTGACATGATGTTTTTACATATCTGTCTGTTTACAAGACAGTCTAGGTGTCGCAGAGTAGTTATCACCAGACACCGGTAGTGGTGGCTTCCCTCCTGCATTTAGTATCTCTAAGTGATAGTCTCTGTAAACTCATGAGAGGCAGAGGGGAAGGAAAATGCTGAGACAACCTGGACTATCCAGAGACACCCTGTCAGTGTTCTCACGGCAGGGGTGGTGGACTTGTTTTTAAAACGTACACTTGAATGAACGACAGTAATTTAGCGCATATGCAAATAAACACTTGAAAAAGCCCAACCTCGAAGATGTGAAATGCTTTCTGAATGGAAGTAGAGATTTAGGTTTGGGGTTTCTCTTTGGTTAAATAAATCTGCTTCTGACTCTTAGCTTTTGTTGTGACTGCTGACTGTGACTTTTATTGTTGTATGTTCCTTCTGCTGAACACTCTTTACTAAGGAAAGTAGTCCAGGTACTGGTACCATGAAGTCATACCCCCTTCAATAGGTGGGCTTCAGAGCAGGCTGGCTGGTTTCAGGGTCAGCCTTCCCTCACGGGAGCAGCCAGCCAGCCCCAGCATTTGCAGATGACAGTGTGCCACGGCTCAGTCCAGAAGGTCAGTAACTGGTCTCAGTGTTGGCATCCAAACAAAAATGAATGTTGAGCAGCCAACGCCACAGAAAGCCCTGGCCTTCCTGCTGCTACCAGGTCCAGTTCTGGAGGATCTTGACTGTGCATCAGTAAAGAAGACGCATTGAGGGGGAACAGAGGATGGCAGCTGAATCCCAGTGGGGCAGAACCCCCCATTTCTACTTGAAGTCAGTGGGAGCTGAAAACCGGGCACTTGTTTTCTTTTCTAGCTGGGAGGGCAAGGCTGGTTTGAAGCTAATTGCTTCAAAGTTAGACTAAGGGCATTGGCTACTTTAGCTTAGCTTGTTCTAAACTCAGATTTAACACAATCCCTATCAGCCTACCCATCGCCGCTATCTATATCGCCTCTATTACAATGGGGCCTGGGCATCTCATACTCAGAACGGTCCTGTAACGTGGGCAGTGCTAGGCACCCCAGTTTACAGATAATGAACAGGAGCACAGAGAATTGAATCCAGGTGTCCTGAGTCGCATCCTAGCCATATGACCAAAGTTTTGGAAAGGAACCTCTCCCAGGTAGCAAACGGGCAGGGTGCAACAGGCTTCTTTTGAAGGGCTAGGACCTAGCATATGGATGGAAAGTCATTGTCATCCTAATATTGTCATAGAATTCTGTACTGTTACAGCCCCTACAACTGTCCCACAGCCTTCTTCCACCTGGCTGATCCCTTAGAAGCAAAACTCCTGACACAAGGCACTGTTAACCTGTGGAACTCGTCGCCATGGGATGTTGAACTGGCAAAAGTATAACCGGGTTCAAAAAAGAATTGGATAAGTACGTGGAGGAGAGGTCCAGCAATGGCTATTAGCCAAAATGGTCAGGGATGCCACCTGTCCATATACCTGACACATGAGCCCAGATTCTCAGAAGTTGGGTGCCTAAAGTGAGATGCCCCAAAGCCTAAAAGTCCCTATTTAGCCAACTTACTAAGTGGGCCAATGTTTCGTGTGGGGCCTCAGCACTTCTGAAAATCAGGCCTCTTACTGAGTTGCCTAAATATTGACTTCACTGCCTAATCAGGCTGCTAACTTCTGAAAAGCTTAGTGTACAGCTGTGCTTTGTACTTCGTGCGTATTTTGTTCAGTCCTGCTGTTTGGCTCTTGCTAGCCAATGAAGACATGAGACAGACCCTCAGACAGGCTTTCCGCTATTAAAGCCAAGTAGTGGGGAATGTGAGTTGATAAAGAAGCAGATGACTGAGGGTCTTCTATACACTAGTGAAGGCTCAATCACTTTATAAAGGGGTAATATGCTAACGAAGATACCTCTTCAAAGCCTGGCTGTAATTTCATGTTTAACATACATGCCTATAAAACCCCCATATTACACGTTTAATAGCTGCACTTATGTCTGGAGCAGTTATGTAGTCTATATTTCTAGTTTAACAAATCATCTTTCTCCCCTAACATTGCAGAGGTCTGATTAATAAGTCCCTGTCTGCTGGGCTCTTCATTCATAAAAGCTAAAGGTTTTAGCGTGAAATCTTTGCCTTTCAGTGAGTGTGCTTGTCTGTCTTCAGCCCTTCCGACTGCAGGTCCAAGGAAGGAGGGACTTGTAAAGCAAAAAGAAAATCTTAAGGTTCCTTTGGAGATCTGACTAAATCCTGGTTGCTTTTGAGGTGTAAAACCGGCTCCTGTCGCTAAATTGAACAAGAGGGGAAGACGGTGATTCTGCGAGCAGTAAAGATGTCTTCATAAATCACACCTGCCAGCACAGTTCATTTTTGCGGAGCCTCGTTCATTACAGTGAATATGAATCAGCAGCTGCAGCGGCCAGGAAAATTTAAAAAAAAAGAGATTTACTGACAAGGGAAATGGGGGAGGGGAATTAATTTGCATTGTCACAGTTCAGAGCAACTGCACCCCTCTCTCCCTGGGGTCCAGCACGGGCTCCTACTCTGAGGCCTCCAGCACCCCAGCTGTCACCTCCCCTGGGCAGAGACTGCATCTCTCTCCCTCTTGACCAGTGTATTTCCAGGTTACACAAGTCCTTTGCACTGTGAGTTCCCCAGCAAGTCAGACTGCCTCAGCAGCCCTGCTTTGGCTGCCTTTGCCTCAGAAGTGATAACAGTGCAATTACCATAGAATCATAGAGTATCAGGGTTGGAAGGGACCTCAGGAGGTCATCTAGTCCAACCCCCTGCTCAAAGCAGGACCAACACCAACTAAATCATCCCAGCCAGGGCTTTGTCAAGCCTGACCTTAAAAACCTCTAAGGAAGGAGATTCCACCATCACCCTAGGTAACCCATTCCAGTGCTTCACCACCCTCCTAGTGAAATAGTTTTTCCTAATATCCAACCTAAACCTCCCCCATTGCAACTTGAGACCATTACTCCTTGTTCTATCATCTGCCGCCACTGAGAACAGTCTGATCCATCCTCTTTGGAACCCCCTTTCAGGGAGTTGAAAGCAGCTATCAAATCCCCCCATAGTCTTCTTTTCTGCACACTGAACAATCCCAGTTCCCTCAGCCTCTCCTCAGAAGTCATGTACTCCAGGCCCCCTAGTTTAGTGGTCCTGCTGAGAGCAGGGGGTTGGACTAGATGACCTCCTGAGGTCCCTTCCAACCCTGATATTCTATGATTCATCAATGGCTATTAGCCAGGATGAGGAGGGATGCAAAACCATGCTCTCAAGTGTCCCTAGCCTCTGTTTGCCAGAAGATGGGAATTAGCGACGGGATGCATCACTTGATTACCTGTTCTGTTCATTCCCTAGGGGCACCTGCCATTGGCCACTGTCAGAAGACAGGATACTGGGCTAGATGAACCATTGATCTGACGCCGTATAGCCATTTTTATGTTTGGTCCCGTCCCCCGGCTGACCCAAATTTGTGTGAGTGGAGTTGTGACCTCCACTCACACACAATGCCACTCACTCAAATTTGACCTCCCTGGACTCCCGTCGCCATGGTGGCGGGGCCAAAGCTCAGTCGCACTGGGACCCCTGAGGTTGTGGTGCCTGGAGCAGGGAGGCGAGCCCACAGGTGCTGACACATGACCCAATTTTGGTTCCTGACCCCTGGGTTGAGAAACCCAGATCTAGAACATTATTTGAAAGAGTCCCTGGCCAGGTCTTCTCCCTAGAGACATTACGTACAATCCCACAATGTTACATAGACATTTGTGTTAATACAACGAATTTCTAAGATACTGAAACTTAACTCACTAAGGTTTAATGTAATTCAATCAGATTTGCCCAAAATATTGCAGGAAATGGTCATATCTACCACACGCAGGTCAAGAGCATGGGACAGATCCAAAGCCCGCTGAAGTCATGGGGAGGAAAAAGCCCATTGACTAGGAGGGGATTTGATCAGGCTCTTTGAGAGCAAAGTCATGGAGAGCGAGAGCGGTGGGGCCAGAAAAGACCCTTTACCTCGCTGGCTTAGGACTTTGAAACATTTAGACTTTGATGTACTGTGTTGCCTCGTGTGCCTCGGTAATAGCAAATCCCCGAATTGTGCAATCTTTGCAGCAAGACTCTGTAGGGGGAGGACTATATGAATTTGTGGAAGAAAACATAAATGAAGACGCTCCTCTGCCTTTTCATTACAGTGTTAGTTTGCTTCATCTCCGACTCCGTAGCCAGCTGGAGGCAGGCTCAGCTCGCCTGGAATCATTGTGATGGAGCGGCAGATGCGGGTGCTGGCACATGCTGTTGCCATTGGAGTGGAGGTTTTCTTCCTTCGACAGGTCTCCAGGGCATGCTGGGTTCTGTGCTTCAAACAACTGCAAGCGACCTGCTTTTCTAACGCCTACCCGCTCAATCAATCAAAAGCCACTTTCCACCACTGGGAGTTACGCCTGCTTCCAAATTGCTGGAGAGGCACAGCCTGCATTTTGAAGGCTACATGTGAACACACACATTTTTGCCTGACAGCACTGTCCATAGGGCGCTGACTCTGTGGGTGCTCCGGGGCTGGAGCACCCACCAACAGACCCCGTGGATCAGCACGTCCTACTCCCTCCCTGTGCCTCCCGCTCGCCACGAAGAACTATTTCATGGCATACAGGAAGCTGGCAGAGCGAGGAAGCAGCGTGCTCGGGGGAGAGAGTTGAACTGAGTGGGAAGAGGTGAGGCAGGGGTGGAGTGGGGCTGGGCAGAGACAAAGTGGGGCTGGAGCCTGGGGGACGGGGTGGAGTAGGGGCGGGGCCAAGGACTCTTTGGCACTTTTGAACGTTGGTGCCCGTGGCACTGTCCCAATTGCTGCTTCTCCTTGTATGCATTTATAGACTCATAGAATATCAGGGTTGGAAGAGACCTCCGGAGGTATCTAGTCCAACTTCTTGCTCAAAGCAGGACCAATCCCCAACTAAATCATCCCAGCCAGGGCTTTATCAAGCCTGACCTTAAAAACTCCTAAGGAAGGAGATTCCACCACCTCCCTGGGTAACCCATTCCAGTGCTTCACCAGCCTCCTAGTGAAAAAGCTTTTCTCAGCCTCCAGGAGACTGTTTAATGCTAAAACAATCCATCTCGCCTGATTTTATAATTACCGTCCTTAGCACCTTTCAGCTACAGATCTCAAACACTTTGCAGAAGTGGCTGGAGTCATATTCCCTGGAAAAGCACCAAGTGGTACAAAACTCAGCAGTCTGTCTGCTTAGCAACAAGATACCGGTGCACCGCGCTCTGGAATCCTTAACGATATCCAAAACCATTCCACTATGTGTGCAGTGTTGTAGCTGTGTCGGTCCCCAGATATTAGAGAGAGAGGATGGGTGAGGTAATGTCTTTTACTGGTTTAACTTCTGTTGGTAAGAGAGAGAAGTTTACGCAGAGCTCTTTGTCCTGTCTGGGAAACATGCTCAGAGGGTCACAGCTAAACACTAGGTGGAACAGATCAGTTTAGCGTAAGTAATTACCATATGTTGGGAACCATTCAAGCTGGAGTGGCCAGTTAACCCCCCCCCCCCATCACAGGTGGAAATAGAGGGAGGGATGCAGCAATGGGAGGGAGGGGTTTAATGTGCTATGGATTGTTGTACTGAGCCATAAATCCAGTGTCTCTAGGCAGTCCATGATTTTTAGTGTTTAGCAAAGGTATGAATTTAAGCTCCCAGGCTTGTCTTCTGAAAGTGTTTTGCAGGTTTCCTTTGAGGAAAAACCCTTGCTAGCATCGAGTGTCCAATTTTACAAGGTGCAAAGCCTCCCAGGCATTAACGCTTTAACTAGGGCTGAAGGTACTGCCTTTGTTAGCATAAATAAGACACTAAAGCTTTTCTCTTCTCTAGCCGGACGACCTGCAGACACCTAAGATTGGCCCTCACAGGCCAGGCACTATCCCCACTTTACAGATGGGAAAGCTGAGGCACAAGATAAGGACAGTTACCTGTTCCATAAATGGCGTTCTTCGAGATGTGTTGCTCAGATGTATTCCACAGTGGGTGTGCGTGCTCGCCACGTGCACCAGTGCAGGAAGTTTTTCCCTTAGCAGTACCTGTACGGGGGGGGGGAGCATGCACACCTACTGTGGAATACATGTGAGCAATCACTCAAAGAAGAACCTAGCCCCACAAGGCCAGGGGAGTGGCAGAGAACGGAATATAAGCTGCGGTTGTGGATCCCTCAAGAAGGATTTGGTGGAAATCTGTCTTTAACCCTTGACCCTGCGCTATCCTGACACTGGCCTGAGAGCTGCTCTCAGTTGCAGTGGCTGCTCTGATCCCAAGGGGCCACGCCAAGCAGCCGGCATTGACTGCAGGAGAAGGGTTAGCCTAAGAGTTGCTACGCCAGCTCCATACCACACAAGATTCCTCAGGGTCTCATGGCCAGGCAGACATACCAGCTTCTGGGCCATTTTCCATTGTGGAAGCAACTTAAAGGGAGTTGGGGCCTAGATCTTCTGATGCCAACACCTGGACCTTAAACTGTGTTTCCTCTCATAGGCTCCTGTCCTGAAGTGGAATCTGCTAGTCCTGGGCTCCAGGCCCAGTGGGGTCCCAGTGACACGTGTTCATGCTCATGCTTGCTCACGGGTAGGAACACTTAATACACATACAAGAAAAGTGTAGGTGACCCAGGGCATGAAAATGAAACTCATCATTAGAGATTTTTTTTTTATGAGGAGCAGCAATAGCTCAAAAGCTTGAAATATTTGCTGGGATCTGTCCAAACGGCAAGGTTTGCTGGGGACCCTGCTCTTTCCTTAATTAGCTATTGTTTGTCAAGCGCTAAGTATTATTGATTAGGGCTCTGATCCTGAGTCAGGATCCACCAACTCAGACCCCTGCACCCCAGGGGAGTCAAGGTGACTACGTGTGTGACTAAAATTAGCCATGTGCAGGATGTGACTCTAAATGATCACAGCTGGGAATGAAAGTATAGACATTAAAATACAAGTGATCTTCAGAAGCCCAATTCTGGCACCTTTACTGCCACGAAGTACGCCTTGAGTAGCCCCCTTGCTCTCAGTAGGACAACTTGTGGATTAAGGTCCTGATCTGTGTGGGCAGACGCTGTACCAGCACAAAGCCCCAAAGTCAGCGTGTGTGAATCCATTTGCAGAGTCAGGGTTAAGATAACACTCCACAGGGAGAGTGAGGGGGTCAGAATCAGACCCCCAATATGTTTGCAGCCATTCAGTGTCTGTCCCTAGAATAAAGTGAATCAAAGGCAATCAAGGACATACTCTCTTTGTAGCAAAAAAGCGCTTTACCTCTACTGTAAAAAAATTATTATTTACTGTGACAGCTGCCAAATTAACAGCATATTATGCAGCGCATTCAATTAGACAAGCTCCCGAGGGAACAGAAGTTAGCCACCACTGGAATGCAACAATATTCTTTAAACAGGTATTTTTGGAAACAGATTTGTCCTTTCTCTTGCCATATTGTAGAAACGACCAACAACAGCCCTGCAATTAGTATCTGATCTGACTGTGCAGCTGTGTTAAATATACATTTTTGGTAACTAGCTGAGATTGTTGGGCCTTCTTAAGAGAGATGCAAATACCTGGGCTTTTATACCCAGCCAAGAGCCCATAGGGTGGGTTTTCATAGTTCACACAGTTGTTCCCTATGAGTTTAGTATGTTCTGGAGTGACTAAGGCCCGCTTCTCCCATGCTTTGCATCTTGCAGTTATTTACCCCTATGCAGAAGCATTTTTACACTCATTTTGCACAGCTGTAAAAGACTGCAAGGGGTAAAGTGCTGGAGAATCAGGCCATTTAAAATCCCATCCTTTGTCCACCACAAAGTGCGCAGCAGGTTGGACTAGATGGCTACCGTCGGTGCTGGAACAGGGGTACTGCCATGCCCCAGGGCTTGAAGTAGTAATAACCCAAATCCAGGGTTTCTGTCTTCAGCACCTCCCACTATAAAAAACTGTTCCACCACCACTGATGCCTATGGATCCTATCCACCTTTAGCCTCATTTGTAAATTGCTTTTCCTTTAGCCCTCAAAAGTTTCCAGTGGCTTTGCAAGAGGGAATAATATCTAGATTTTACTTCAATACCTATGGATCTAATCAAAACCCCTTGCAATCAATGGAAAGATTGCCACTGACTGCCACGGGCTGTGGCTCAGGCTCTTAGCTTGTGGATGCTTTCCAGTCCTGACATTAGACAATGTCTCAGGGAACTACCAGCCACAATGACGCCATTTTTTAGCTCAGCTCTAAGCTCAGAGGGCCAGCAAAGGTCATTGTGATGGATCCTTTCTGACGTCTGGGAGTTTGTGGGACTAAATCTTAACTCATGCTTGCTAATCACTGCCCACCTAACTGTAGTTTGTCTAGTCCAAATAGAGATAAGACCCTTGTCTTAATGGCTAACAAACACACTTTCCATACCTTTGCTTCAGGCCATTTCTCCTTGCCACCATCACCCAAAACCATGATGAATGGCCTTCCTTTGTATTTAAGGAAGTATTTCCAAACAGAGATCCTCCTGGCTGTGTGTGCTTCATGCCAGTCTTCTTTTTGCATAACTCATGAGCAGTGCAGTTTTTTTTCCATCTCTCCCCATGTATTAGCACTGTCTGGTGGTTAGAATAGGGGACCGGGAGCCAGGACTTCTGGGTTCTAGTCTCAACGCTACACCCTGTGAGACTGGCAAATCATTCCACCTCTCATTTTATCCATCTGTAAAATGGGATTAATAATTAATTTCACAGGTTGGGTGAAAAGCTACATAAATTATCTGTGAAGTGCTGAATCTTGAGTTCACAAAGCAAGAAACCATAGTCTTGGGCATTGCTTCTGACTGCTGAATGTTTACTTGGGGGAAAAAAGTGAAATTAACCAGCTTGTACTACTGCCCTCTGTAAAACTCAGAGACTTAAGCCATATCCACACTACAACGTTAAGTCGACTTTATGTAAGTTAACAGCACGTCTCTGAATTAAGCAAGTCAATCTTGTGTGTCCACGGCATGCTTGCATTGATGCACGGTGCACTGCACAGCAGGTAGCTAGTGCAAATGGAATTTTGGGTAGGGCTTGCAATGCCTCATGGGACCAAAACATTGGGAACCTGGTATTAGCCGCCAGTGATGCACTTTCCTCCCTCCCTGAGATCAACGGCAAACAAACCAAGTTCTTTTCGCATCTTTTAGCCGTGCAGCTGCCATAGCCCAATAAGCATGGGCCCCCGCTCAGCTGTGCACTCTTGTGAGCATTTCAAACAAACACCTTGTGCCTTAGCCTGCAGTATTTCTACGGCCAAGACAGGAGCCACCAAGTGGAACATTGCAATGTCACACAAGCAGCCCTGCTGCAGGCCATAGAGGGAACAAGTCGCAGCTGGTGGTGGCAGTCGCACATCTGCTGAACACAGTTGTGTACCCTTTCAGGTCCCGGGGAACAAGCACTGATTGGTGGGACCAGATCGTTATGCAGATGTGGGATGAGGAGCAGTGACTGCAGAACTTTTGAATGTGGAAGGCCACATTCCAGGAACTTTCCCCAGCCCTGAGGCACAGCAATGCTAAAATGAGAGCTGCTCTGAGAGTGGAGAAGCAAGTAGTGATCGTTCTATGGAAGCTTGCAACACCAGACTGGTACCTGTCAGTGGGGAATCAAGTTGCAGCTGGTAAATCCACCATGGGAGCTGCTGTGATCCAAGTGTGCAGGGCCATTAATTGACTTCTGCTAAGAAGGGCAGTGACAACATGCAGACCATAGTGGATGGTGCTGCCATGATGGGGTTCCCTAACGGCAGTGGGACGGTAGATGGCATGCACATCCCAATCTTGGCACCAGACCACTTTGCCAAAGCATATATAAACTGAAAAGGCTACTTCTCAATGGTGTTGCAAGTGCTGGTGGATCACAGGGACCAGTTCACCAATGTCAATGCGGGATGATCAGGAAAGGTGCATGAGGTGCGCATCTTTAGGAACACAGGTCAGTTCAGAAAGTTGCAAGCAGGGACTTTCTGTTCAGACTGCAAAATAACCATTGATTAGGTTGCCATGCCAATTGTGATCCTGGGAGACCCAGCCTACCCCTTGCTCCCATGGCTCATGAAACCATACCAGCCCCCTGGGCAGCAGGAAGGACATTTAAGAGGTCATTGGTGCTGTTTGCTTACGAGGTTAGACCTCAGTGAAAGCAATATCCCCATTGCTATTGCTGCCTGCTTTGTGCGCCATAATATCTGTGAAACAAAGAGAAAAAAGTTTCTGCTGGGGGTGGGGTGGGTTGAGGCTGAGCACTTGGCAGACAAGTTTGAGCAGCCAGATTCCAGGGCAGAGCCCAACAAGGGGCTCTGCATCTCTGTGAGGTTTTGAAAACCAGTTTCAGCAATGAATCACAGTAATGTGACACTTATCTGTGGTGTTCCCTACCAAACGCTCCCTTCCATTCCTTTTTCTCCCCTGTAAATTCCACCCCCACCAAGCACCATGTGGGGAATGAACAAAGAGCCTTTTTTTTTCTCAATCCATTTTGTTTTATTATGCACACAAACACAGACAGCGAAAAAAGTAAGATAACCTTGGGCAAAAGGACTGATAAGATTGTGAGGGGAGAAACAAGGAAAGTTTGTTTGAGGGTGCACTGCAGTAATCACAGAAGAGCTGAGAATGGGTGCTTCACTGTGTTTTTATAATACATCTCTACCCCAACATAACGTAGTCGCTTTATAGGTGAAACACCATTAGATCGGGGTAGTGGTGGCAGGGCTGCAGCAGTGATTTAAAGAGCCCGGGGCTCTGGCCGCAGAGAGCCCAGGCCCTTTAAATCGCTGGCAGAGCCCTGCTGCCACAACCCCAGTGTAGCAGCAGCAGGGCTCCAGCAGTGATTTAAAGGGCCATGGGCTCCCCGCAGCAGCCGGAGCCCCAGACCCTTTAAAGTGCCACCAGAGCCCTGCTGCTACCGCGCTGTACACGAACCTGTGTTATATCGGGTCGTGTTATAGTGGGGTAGTGGGGTTGTCAAGGTATGATTTTCCACTCTGAACCTTAGCGTCCAAAAGATGGGGTACCGGCCTGAACCCCTCTAAGCTTAATTACCAGCTTAGAAATGATAGAGCTGCCACCACCCAAAAATATAGTGTTTTGGGTCACTTTATGACTCCCCAAACTTTTCCCTGGGGACCCCAAGACCCAAACCCCCTTGGATCTTAACACAAGGAAAGTAAACCCTTTCCCCCACCGATGCCTCTCCCAGGCGTCCCCTCCCTGGGTTATCCTGGAGAGACTATAAAGATTCAAGCTCCGTGAATTTAAAACAAAGAGGAAATTCGCCTTCCTCCCTCCTCTTTTCCCCTTCACCACTCCCTGAGAGAGAGACAGATTCCTAATACAGAGAGAAATCAGGCTTTTCCTCCCCCCTTCTTTTTTTTTTTCCCCACCAATTTTTTGGTGAGTGCAGACCCCCTCCCCTTGAGTCTTAGACAAGGGAAAAATTAATCAAAAGAAAAAGCTTTTAATAAAAGAAAGAAAAAGTAAAAAATTATTTTTGTAATATCAAGATGAAAAAATGTTACAGGGTCTTTTAGCTTATAGAGAATAGAGAGAATCCTCCCCCCAGCACAATACAAGTTGCAGCAAACAGAAATACAATTCTTCCAGCAAAATACACATTTGCAATAAAGAAAAATAATTAAAAGATTAAACTGCCTTTCTAACTAGTACTTACTAAATTTAGCAGAAGAGACTTTTTCAGAAAGATTGGAGGAACCTGGATGCATGTCTGGCCTCTCCTAGCCCCCAGAGAAAACAAAGCAAAACCCAAAAAAATAAACAAAGGCTTCCCGCTACTGAGATTTGAAAGTATCTTGTCTTCTGATTGGTCCTCTGGTCAGGTGTTCCAGGTATACTGAGCTAATTAACCCTTTACAGGTAAAAGAGACATTAACCCTTAACACCTGTCATAAACAGTGGGTATTTATTAAGTTCAGTATATTGGATTTATGCCTTACATGCCATGATCTGTTGTTCTTTTTTTTGTCTAATTTAGATTTTATAGGCCCTGGCCGAATTCTGATCAGTTACATTGGGGTAAATCCAGAGCAGTTCCACAAGCAAAGTTTAATCCACTCTGGTATAACAGATCATATCATGTCTTCTCACATTTGCAAAGTGCATGCACATGCAATAGGGCTTCACAGTGCAAGCTTATCAGAGCGGGTTATTTGTTCAGTAAATATAACAAAGTAAATATATATAGTCATATAAATTAATAATGAAAAAGGTTAATGTCTGAGTTTTGTTTAATATTGAGGTTCCATTTCTATTATATATGGCAAAAACAGATCTCAGCATAATCAGAAAATAGTTAAAACTTTAGCAAAATCAAATTAAAGATTTTTTCTGATTATTCCTTTGTGAGTTGTTTGTTTCAATATACATGTATATTAAAAATAACTTCTATAAAAGATTGCCTTGGAATTAAGTAGTTTCTCTTCCTCACTTAAATCTAAGTATCACATTAAATCTCTCTTAGCAAAAACTAATTCAGCAGTCCTGTACTATAAGCAACATTATCATCAGAGGCCTTCAAGCTTCCACACCTCAATTAAATCAGTGAAATAGAAAAAATATCCCTGGAAGGTCTGATCACATGAATCTCGGGGAAAATTCTGTGGCATTTCCAAGTAGGGGAGCATCTGGGGAAATCATTTCTAGCTCTGGGAAAAGCAGAAAGTACTTTTTAATAAAAGTTATAAATAAATAAACTTTTTTTTAAAGAGAAGAGTGATTCAGAATTAATCAGAGATGGATTCAGAAAGATAATATCCTTCGATAGACTTTTCTTTGTGTGTGTGTGAAATTATATCAAAACCAGTATTCAAGTTAGATCAAGCCTCTGCAGAAAGGGGCTTGATCAGGGCAATGCCTCAGCTGATGTCAACCATCAAGGGTTTGTCTTTTTCCGCCCTGATGGGATTGGAGGTAGGACGGGTTTGGTGTCGGAGCCTGGTCGGTTTGCAATCTGGGGCACACGAGAAGAACTGGACTTGGATTTGCTGGCTTTTTTTTCAAGAGTGTCACTACAAAGTTCAGCGTCTGCAAGGATTAATGAACAAGTTAGTAAGCAATTTCAAGGAAGTAAAGATTGTTCTCACTGAACAACACTATATAATCCTGCCATTGGCCTTCCTTTCTGGTACCCTACTTCTTCGCAAGCACTACAGCAAGCAGACATTCTTTCAAAACTTGCACCAGCTGAGAAATCTGCGTGTGATTCAACTGGAACTTTCCCAGTGGAGAGCGGATCTATACCGAGCCTGTGACCCCTAGTTCAAATGATCTTATAGGGCCAAAGGAAAAGGAAGATGTCGTCTTGCTGGGGAACTCAGCCCAGAGAGCAGAATGGGGGCATGAGGCACCCGAACTACAACTCCCATGAAGCATCACAGCAAAATTTTCTAACTGAAATTTTTTTGTATTTTGTTTTTCAAGAAAAAGTTGAAATTTTCCACAAAATTTATTTAGCTGAAAACTCAATTTTCTGTTGAAAAACAGTTACCAGGAAATTTTCAACCAGTCCCAGTGCCTACCCCTAATTCATAGACGTAGAAAGTTAACTACATGCCTACATTTATTCCCACCACTTGGTGTTCTTAAGACATGTAATATTAGAAGTTGAGACAATGTAATTGCACTGTAATCTGGATTTACTAATACCTGATACTCAGACCTCAGTGGCTCAGGAACCAAATTAGCGAGCAACATAAGCCAAAAGAGCCACAGTCATGCGAGTTCATTGTTTCATTTACTACAGTACTATATATTCCTATCTAAACACTATGAAAGGGGAAATATTTAGTTTTTATATATATTATATGCATATACTTAAATATATATTATTCTCAAAGCAAAATGGCTGACCAAGTATTATTATTTTATAAACTACAATTAGTTAATAACAGAGAAAAAGCATCCTGATTGGTTAATAGCTTAGATCGGTTAATAATTAAATCACAGTGTTTTAATATCATGTGCTGCAAAGAGCCGCGGATGCCACATTAAAGAGCCACTTGCGAGCCTCAGTCTGAGTATCACTGACCGAGACAATAACTACCGTACCCTTATTACAAAGGCTGAGCAAAAAAGTAGATTTGGGAAACAATTCAGACCTTTCAAACTTTCCATTCCATTGCTGATTCCTCCAGTGTCCCCACATTCTGCATTGGCTTCTTCGGAGTATCGAGGACTAGGAACTGGGCTCCGGGCAGACAAGCTTTCTGTAGAAAATGCACCAGCTGAGGACATTATAGATAATCCAGTAGTGGCACGTGATTCTCTGGAGCTGAGAGTGAGAATGGATTTATTCTTTCATGGTAATAAAAACCATACACTGTGAGTTTGTTTAACATGACTTCAATGACACCAGTAATATTGTCGATCAGGAGCCTGAAATAAATCATCAGACTCAGCAGTTACACAGCACTTTTTCCACACATGACAACACTCCTTTGGAGGTAGTAAACAAAACTGCCAGCACCCACTTTAATTTGAATGTATTTAATCAATCACCGATTGGGAAAGAAAAACAGAGGTTCATGCTACGGAGTGAATCAGCTGGAGAGATGGGATTCGAACTCAAAGAGTTCCTGTTTGCCAGTTCTATGTTCAGCATAATAAACAGTGTCTCTCAGTGAGTGATTTTGGGATAAAATGAAGAATTTACAAAAATGACAAAGATCTATTTAGTTAATAGAAGATCTGTGAGGCTCATAAGGAAATTTTAACGTTGTCTAGAAGACACATCCAGGCAGAATCAAAGGATGGTTTTGTGGTCAAGGCCCTGAACTGGGATTTAGAAGATCTGGTTTCAGTTTCCAGCTCTGGCACAGACTCTCAAGGTGATTTTGGGCCAGTCACTTAGTCTCTTTCTCCCTCAGTTCCCCTTCTGTAAAAGGAAATGAATAATACCTCCTTTGTTCCACACTTTCTTGGTCTTGTCTATTTAGAGTGTACACTCCTCAAAGAAAGGACCATCTCTGACCATGCATATGTACAGTGCCTAGCACAATGGGCACTGGAGAAAAAGCACCGCTGTAATACTGCTAATAAATAACCTGGAGGTTGGGTAGCCTATACAGAAGCAGCTGGCAGTCTCACTTCACTCAGGTTTCTGTGGCACAAAGCCACTTCAACATTTGGCTCTACTGTGGGAAATCAACACAGAGGCCAACGCCTGAATGGGCAGCTTGCCTGCAGGTCAACGTGGACACAGATTAGCATGACAATGATAGTCCCTGGGTTGTCACTTGTTCTGGGACTACACAGATTTCAATCTCCAAGAGTGTGAATCCAGCATCTATAACAAACACTTTGTTTAAGGGGAAAAAAATGCCTTGATGCACATTTACTGCAAAGAAGATGTTTCATACCAGTAAATACCCATTGTAAACAAGAAATCACATAGAAACTTTAAGAGACTATAGTAGACATTTGATAAAGTCCATCTTAACACAACAGCTGTTCTGGCCTATTGTGTGAAAGAAAACATTGATTCGTAGATCCTAAAGCCAGAAGGGACCATTTTGGTTATCTAATCTGACCTCCTGCACAAGCCAGGCCAGAGCATTGCGTGGAGTGCAATTACCTATGATAACACTGTGATTAGAATGTCTTTGGGGGAGAAGGAAGAATGGTTTAAGGAGCAGACAGGGTTATGAACTGGCAGAGCCTTTGAAATAAAAAAATAAGGAAATTCAAAATATGAGGGGGAAAGAATCAAAAGAATGAGATACAATAGTGGCATAAAGCCCAGAAAAAAACACCAGCAAATGATCTTTACTGAAGGCCTGATCCTGGTCCATGGACAGCAGTGGAGATTCTGCTATTGACCTCAATCCGAGCAGGATTAAACCCTGAGAAGTCCTAAACATTCACATCTCTTGCTGAAGTCAATGTGACCTGGGGGTGCCCTGCTGAAACAATGTGCTTAACCCTAACAGTGATCTCATTTTAGCTCCCCATAATACCCATCCGGCGTAATTACAGAACGGCAAAGCAGTTACTGGGAGTTGTAAATCCAGGCTAAGATTAAACAGCAGCTTTGGGTTTTTCAAAAATGTCAGTGCCAATGCAAATACTAGTTTCTGAAGGGTCAGCTCCCTGCTCTGCTGTTCTAGAACACGGCCCTGCATCTGTCTCCTAACAAACACGAAAAATAAATAGCATTCAGGTTGGAATTTAACCTCGCGTCGATCTCCATATAGTGTACATGAACATGTCAAGTCTGCCTGCAATGTGATACAATCCAATGCAATAACAGGCAATTCTGAGTTGTCTTACACTGTGTCCCTGAATAGTGACGGATTATGATGTGGCATTTGTGACACAAGATATATAATGAACGACAAGAAAAATGCTTGATGTCTTTCTGTTAACTCATCCCTCACTCCTGGTGAGTTGTAATAAGTCTGTATCAGGGGTTCTACTAGGGTGACCAGATAGCAGTGTGAAAAATCAGAACAGGGAGTGGGGGGTAAGTGACTATATAATAAAAAGCCCAAATATTGGGAAAAACGGGACATCTGGTCGCCCTAGGCTCTACTGATAAGTCTGATACGGGCTGTGCACAAAGTGTCCTGATCCTTGATTGGGCCTGTAGGCATAAATGTAATAAAAATAAACAATCATATATTACAGGAGTTCTGAAAAGTTCCTCAACGTGAAAATAATGCCAGTGAATTGGGTGGGGCAAGCAGGGGTTATATGGCCCCTGTCATCACTGAATCTGATTGCTTGTCAACTCATTGACATTCAGTGGGAATTGGGCAACTAACTGCCATTTGTGCCTTTGAAATATCTCCCCCAGGCATTGCCCCAGCCAAGCATTCTGTAAATCAGTTCTGATCATCTAGTGCATCTTCAACCCCTCACTACAGGGGCACTGGGGAAATAATTAGTGTCTATAGTCAGGTAGGGATGTCCAGGCTTCTCTTCAGAATTTACTTTTCTCCTTTTTTCCTTCCACCAAGACAAATTCCTCACCCCATGACTCTGGTAAAGTGAAAAGAACAGAAAACAAGCATGCTCAAAACAGGACAATAAAGTGGAATAATGAGATCATAGTGCATATAACCAAGATTTATATAAAAAAAATAAAATTGACTGTAATGCGGTCTCATATGTATACTCACTGTAGTGGATGTATCTGTACTGGACTGCAAAACAAATTCTCGAGTCTAAGATACATAATTCCATGTTAACACGTGACAGTGCAGCAATTAGTGTTTTCCATTGCATGTTGTATGGTGGTGATGGGACCATTAACACTAATTAATTAATTTTCTGGGTCAGATCCTCAGCTGATGTAAATCAACCTAGCTCCATCAAAGTCAATGGAGCTGCACTGATTTACACCAGCTGAGCATCTGGCTCTACGTCTGCATTGCCTAAGGGACCAATAACAACCAAAGTTGTTTAGGCCCCTGTGTGAAGATAAGTGGAGCCTCTGACAGAAACTCACACAGCACATTTATGAGGGGAGAGATTAGTAACCGGCAGAGGCTATCATGGGGCTTTCTTCTGTGGGATCATGAAGGGTTGGGCCCGGAAGTTCACCTTACAAGGTAGAGAGGAGATCACAGAAGGAAAAGAAGGCCAGAATCCAGGTCCCTGTGCAGCCACCCATTAGACGTGCTTTGGGCTGGCCCTTGGAGCAGAACCATGGAACGCCCGTTTTCTAGTCACAGACCAGCTACAGTACTGAGCATCACCACACTAAGTGTCAGTGGCCTAGAGGCCTCCTGCTTTTAGGGATAACAGTTGGTTCGGTTTCCATAACAGCTCAAACTAGGGCACTAACTGATGAATGTGATGAATTACACATATGACTTGGACGTTGCCCAATGAGTTCCCCAACTCATTAGTTGGCCCTAATCCCAGAGGTGAGGAGACAGTGCTTTGTTTGCTACGCCTACAGGCCAGTAATTCACATTTGCACCATATGCTTACCGCACGGGATTTTTCATTTTACTGCTTCTGCGATCCCAAATGTTGGATGCATGGAATTGAAAATAAAAGAACATTAATTCACCTCAACACGCAAACCAGAAAAACCCACCACAGGTCTTAGCATCAAGTGTCTGAAGTGATGTTTTACAAAAGTACTAGAGGGAGTGTATACAAGAGCATTGCCATCCTGCCTATGAACAACTCTCATCCAAGCCTTCTTCATTTTTCCTTGCAAGAGGATTTGACAACATGACTGTACATTTTGCTGTAGGCCTGATGCATGCACAGAAAATGA
Source organism: Gopherus evgoodei (assembly GCF_007399415.2). NCBI lineage: Eukaryota > Metazoa > Chordata > Testudines > Testudinidae > Gopherus > Gopherus evgoodei. The sequence goes on along the minus strand of NC_044322.1, from coordinate 361,355,208 downwards.
ATCAGATTAGCAGTTTGCTTTCTCTCTCCTCACAGTTGTTTTCCCACTGTGTTATTAAGAGCGTTAAATGAAAACACTGCTAAAGTCAAAACACCAAACTGTGCTAGAGTGGAAAGACACATTCGTTCCCATATGTGAAGGGCTTTAACGCTTTTACAACTCATCATAGCTTCACACTCACTTGGGTTATAGGGCTTGCCTCTTTACTGGTGTGGGCAGATGATGCATAATCCCTTGGCAACCTATTATGCACTGTCTCTCTCATGCACTCACTCTGTTCCCTTCAGCACACTCCAATATGGTACAAGTACACAGTACAATCTAATCCACAGAGGCCTACTATTTCAACATTTTTACAGCATGTTCATTAACTTCTGTAATTACAGTGGCTGGCTGGACTGTATACTGGAATGTATGAGCTCTTTAAGATTTAAACAGAACAGTCAGTGTATTTCACCAGCAAGTTTATCCACAAAAAAGCAAGAACTCTGCAGCCTAAAGGACAAGGGATAAAGTGAACTGCTTCATACCCTTTAAAAGGGATTGTGGATGTTTTGCATCTCTCAAGACCAGAGCAAGTCACTGTCTATATACACAAGTTTTCAAGAACTAATTAACACTACCTTTTTAGAAAGGTAAAAAAGACATACAGATCTCTTTCAAACACCCCTGCAAAGGCACTATGGTCTGTGTGGAACGAGAATGGGACTGGCAGTCAGGAACCAATAAATTCTACTCATGGCTTTACCACTGACTCACTGGACAAACAAAGGCAAATTAATTCACCATTCTGTTCCTCAGTTTCCCCTCTCTAAACATGAAGATTAGACTTCCTAGCTCTGTCTCCTACTTGGAGTAGGAGACCGCAGCCTATCTCCCCTCCCTCACAGCAGCAAACAATCACTCAGAGGTTTCCCAGCCAGTAGCAGGAGGAACTGGGAGTTCAGTGCTCAAGGATCAAGTTGACCCCCCGCCCTCAAGCTCTTTGGCATCTTTGACTGAGAGGGTCAAGGCATAAGAAGGGGTTATAACAAAGGCACAGGGACACGATAAGAGAGGAGACAAATGGAGCAACAGGATGGGAGGGTTGGGTACAGTGATCTGGAGGGATTGCTGATGCTGAAACAATCCATCAAATCAGAATTTGAGTAAACAGGGCTATCACCACCGGCCCCTCCCAGACCAATGGTATTCCAGTCACCACCACTATCTCCTTATGTAGAGGACAGAAGAACATTGTGGTCTCCTGGATACCACTGTGCAGTAACTGTTGGTAAATTATGACTTTAAATAGTGATCACTCTAGTTTTCTTTCTCTACGTGGAGTCCCAGTCTCTTCCATTCTTCTCCCCATCCTTTACCATTTTTTCCTTCCCTTCTCCAACATGCCCCTTTAAAAACAAAGCTCGTGAAGTCTTCAGTCTGCAGCTAGGTCATCCACATGAGTTACAGCACTTATGCAATATCATCCCCAGGTTCTGTTTCACATTGTAGCAACATGTGTTTAGCAAGGCGGTTGATGTAACAGAGGAGGCAACTGCATTAACTGGGGAAATGGTTTTAAGTCCTGTGCGATACAGCATTATCCTTCAACCTGTCCAGCAATCATCTGTTCATCCAACAGCTAAACTCACCTGGTGTCCGGGCTAGCAGGGGGCAGACTCTGGTCTTGGGTGACATTACTTCCACTTGGGAGCATAGAGGTATATGATGGTGGCTCCAGTAATCTGTGTGGGCTGATCGCTGCAGGGGTACTTGCAAGATGCCTGAAATGACATAAAAAGAAAGTTAAGCAGGCAGTGCATACATTAATCCACTACTTTCAACACACTGATCCGGTGTCCTTCATCAGAGTATCTCGGAGTGCTTTATAAAGCTGGGTTAGTATTATGCCAATTTTTCAGATGGGGAAAGTGAGCCACAGAAGTTAAAGCCAACACTTCCCATAGAGCCTAGATTGTAATAGGAATTCTGACAGCTGCTTTAAAATTCAGGCCACTAACATAGATCTCTAAATTGATGTAGCTGCCTAACTTTAGGCGCCCAGTTTGAAAATTTTGGCCTAACTGACTTGCCCAAGGTTATGTATCAAGGCACCAACTGAAGCGGAAAGAGAAAAGCAGGAGTCCAGACTCCCAGTCCCCATCTCTGCTTAGTAGACCCCATTGTAATAATTGGAGATATACCAATCTCCTAGAGCTGGAAGGGACCTCGAAAGGTCATTGAGTCCAGTCCCCTGCCTTCACTAGCAGGACCAATTTTTGCCCCAGATGCCTAAGTGGCCCCCTCAAAGATTGAGCTCACAACCCTGGGTTTAGCAGGTCAATGCTCAAACCACTGAGCTATCCCTACCTCCCTAAAATGTGTGTGGTACAACAATAAACACAGACTCCTGGAACTACAATCAATATTGCATCTATGTGCTCCTGATTCCAAAGTGGTAAGCTAAGCACATTTGTTTAAATGGAAAAAAAATGAGTTTGATCTATTAAATCCTATTAAGGGTGAGCTTTTCAAACGCACTCAAGTGACGTAGGAGCACAGGTCCCATTTGAAAGTCTCGCATACAGCATTATTTTTCTCATCATCTTGTGTCTATTATTAACAAAGCCTGGAGTTCCTTCTGTATGTCTTCCACAACAGTCACTCATGGTCACATCTAACAAAACGTAACCCACGCTAACTGCAGTATCGCCTCCATTTTTTATATAGACATTAGTCACAGTGCCAAAGAGCTGTGCTGAATTTCCAATGTAAGAGAAGTTCCTCTTACAATGTTTTATTTAAAATTAAGTTACAGCTCTTAAAAGATGTCCTTTATCTATCCTATGTACAGGTGCAGCAGCCATCTTGCTGATACACCCCAACTCAGCACTGAAGGAACCTCTTTCTTCTAAGGGTGACCAGCCAATTTAAGTGCCATGTCTCCTCGTTATTTAGCTCTTCTGCTAAGATTGCCAATAATGTTGTCAACTGCAGAAGTAGTTTGTAGATCCTTGTCCCACAGGAATCAAAGACGCTAGAATCACAAAGGATCTTTCATTTGTCTAAACCAAAATTTGTCAATGCAGGACTGTTCCCTATTGCACGTTTTCTAGTGCTTTGTCCTGTTTATTTTTTAAAATGTGTCAGTGATGGGATTGTCACCAGTTTCCTTGGGGAATCATTCCATAGCCTAACACAGGATTTTTCTGCCATTGGTCTTTCATTTGCCCTTTCTTAGTTTTATCCTATTAATCCTACTTACAAATAAATCTCCCTTAAAGTAAGCCCACAAATTTCTATTGCATAGGCCACCAAATGGTTGCCAGCAGGTAACGGCTTTTGGTCATTATTGGCATGAACCAATTACATAGAGAAAAAGGGTCCTTTATCCCATTGCCGGCTCTCAGAGCCATTGATTTAGAAAGCTTTTGAGAGCCATCAATGTCATGGCATTTAAAAGAAACAAAAGACAACCCTCCTCCTCCCACACACATTTCCTAACAAAGATCTCCACTCAATATGCAATGCTGAAACACGCAGCTTGACAGCAGAGGTTAGGAGAGCTCAAACAGAAATCTGAGAAGAGGATACATCATGCACCACTTCAGATGGAAGGTCACAGTCTAAGGACTCATCCGTCACACGAAAATGGACTCTGCTCCCTAAAGTGAAGGCTTTGAGTCAGAATCAGTGACCCATTCTCAAAGGCTAAATCCCTACTGATAGATACACTTAAAACAACCAACCAGACAATTGAAAGAAACGTGTTTTAAAAGGCTTCACAGGGATTTCCCCCTCCCCGCCAAATCTCTTATTTTTCACACTGACAATTGAGTTTGACTCTGTCATTAAGGTTTTGTCATCAGTTTCATTAGAAACATTCATATTCGGGGAGTTTTTAATTTCTGTTGCTTTAGGCTGCTGAAAAACATGTCAGCTAAGTTAAATTACTCTGAAGCATATGCAGTATTGATGTAGCCATGTTGGTACCAGGATATTAGAGAGACTAGGTGGGTGTGGTACTATTTTTGATAGGGCCAAATTCTATCAGGGAGAGAATGAGTATGTTTCAGTACTTCTGAGTACATTTCCCAGACCTGAAGAAGGGTTCTGTGTAAGCTTGAAAGCTTGTCTCTCTCTGAACAGCAGAAGCAGGTCCAGTAAAAGAAATTACCTCGTCCACTTTGACACTCTGAAGAGGACATCCATGTACCTAGGGCCACAGTTACTGCCTCTTTCTTTCTGCCCCCAAAATGGGCACAGAATAATGTGGCAAAGCAACATTACGTTGTACCTGTAAACTGTACCCATCAACCCTTACCCAGGGTGCGGGGCTACTCAGGAAGACCAGGACTTTAAAAAGCCCGCTCCTAAGCGACCAGAGAAGATAGCGAACAGGAGCGGCTAACGGGAGTTTTGCAAGGGAGTTCTCCAGGGAAAGTGTGTGTGGCAGGGGAAGGTGCTACATACACTTAACATTCCTTACACTTCTTGAAACTTAAAGCCCAAACTACCCCCGATAAAAACAAAAACAACAACAAAGGAACAAGCTTCAGGAGTAAAAAGGGAACGCAGGCAGAAGTCCAGCAACAGAGTGGGAGTTACCCAGTTTATTGCAGCCAATGCAGCATATATTATTACCTGCTCTATGGGCAGGTGGTGAATGTGTGTCTTCGGTGCAAGGAGCTCCTGGCCCTCAGAGACTGTGTACGGGCTTTGGAGACCAGGATGGCTGAGCTGAAAGAGCGAAGGGAGATAGAGAAGTATATAGATGAGACTTTCCAGGTAGAATGGTCCCACCCACAGTCTGACAGCCTTTGTGCTGTTGAGGAGGGTGAAAGTCTTAGGGAAGGAGAGCATCTAACTGGAGCAGAGGGAAATGATCCCATAGTTGGGACCCTCCTTCTAGGTGATGTTGCGGTAACTTTTCACACTTAGGATACCTCTCCAAGGGAGGGAACTCTAGTTATTAGGAAGAGACAGGTATTAGCAATGGGAGATTCGATCATTAGAAACATAGATAGATGGGTTTGCAATGACCGGGAGACCGGGAGCATTGTGACTTGCCTTCCTGTTATGAAGGTTGCAGATCTCTCGAGACATCTAGATAAGCTTACATGTAGTGCTGGGAAGCAGCCAGTGGTCTTGGTACAGGTAGTTACCAATAATATAGAGAAAGATAGAAGAGAGGTCCTGGAGGCCAAATTTAGGCTGCAAGGTAAGAGACTGAAGTCCAGGACCTCCATGGTAGCATTCTCTGAAATAATTCCAGATCCACATGCAAAGCCAGTTAGACAGGTAGAACTGCAGGGTCTCGGTCCGTGGATGAGACGATGGGGTAGGGAGGAGGGGTTTAGATTTTTTAGGAACTGGGGCAACTTTTGGGAAAGAGGGAGCCTGTATAGAAAGGATGGGCTCCACCTAAACCAAAATGGAACCAGATAGATGGTGCTTAAAATTAAAAAGGTCATAGAGCAGTTTTCAAACTAAGGGCTGAGGGAAAGCCAACAGGTGCGGAGAAGCATGTGGTTTGGACATCCCTTAGGGGAGGATCTATAAATGGAGATTCCCTGTGTACTAAAAAGGAGGAGAGGATGGAAGATGATAAATACAGGGAGGATCTGATGAGAAACAGTCAAAAGAAAAAAAGTCCCATTCAATTACATCATGTAGTTTTTAAAGTGCCTATATACAAATGCTAGAAGTCTAAATAATAAGATGGGTGAATTAGAGGGCCTCATATTAAATGAGGATATTCATATAACAGGCAGCATAGAAAGTTGGTGGTATGAGGATAATCAATGGGACACAGAAAGCAAAGTCCCTCACCAAAGGCTCTTAAGCAAATTAAGCAGTCATGGGATAAGAGGGATTTGTAACTGGTTAAAAAATAGGAAACAAAGGATAGGAATAAATGGCCAGTTTTCAGAATGGGGAGAGGTAAATAGCGGTGTCCCCTAGGGGTCTGTACTTGGACCAGTCCTATTCAACCTATTCATAAATGATCTGGAGAAAGAGGTAACCAATGAGGTGGCAAAATTTGCAGATGATACAAAACTATTCAAGATAATTAAGTCCCAGGCAGACTGAAAAGACCTCCAAAAAGATCTCTCAAACTGGGTGACTGGGTAACAAAATGGCAGATGAAATTCAATGTTGATAAATGCAAAGTAATGCACATTGGAAAACATAATCCCAACTATACCTATAAAATGATGGGGTCTAAATTAGCTGTGACCACTCAAGAGATCTTGGAGTCATAGTGGATAGTTCTCTGAAAACATCCACTCAATGTGCCGCGGCAGTCAAAAAAGTGAACAGAATGTTGGGAATCATTAAGAAAGGGATAGTGTGATGGGGCAAGGCCAGATGGCTACAGTAAAGTACTGAGGAACAGGTATATTAGCCCCAGGCTAAACAAATCCCTAGTACCATGGTAACCAAATGGCAGTTGCTCCAGGTTAATCAAGGCACCTGGGGCCAATTAAGATCTTTCCAGAAGGCAGTGGAGATAGCTACATTGATTAGAACACCTGCAGCCAATCAAGGCAGGCTAATCAGGGCACCTGGGTTTAAAAAGGAGCTCACTCCAGTCAGGCGGGGAGGAGCGGAAGCGCGTGTGAGGAGTTGGGAGCAAGAGGTGCAAGGAGCTGAGACTGAGAGGGTGTGCTACTGGAGGATTGAGGAATTATTAGACAATCAAGCATTATCAGACACCAGGAGGAAGGTCCTGTGGTGAGGATAAAGAAGGTGTTTGGAGGAGGCCATGGGGAAGTAGCCCAGGGAGTTGTAGCTGTCATGCAGCTGTTACAGGAGGCACTATAGACAGCTGCAATCCACAGGGCCCTGGGCTGGAACCCGGAGTAGAGGGCGGGCCCGGGTTCCCCCCAAACCTTGTAACTCCTGATCAGACACAGGAGGAGTTGACTCAGACTGTGGGTTCCACCAGAGGGGAAGATCACTGAGGTGAGCAAATCCGCCAATACGCGCAGGACCCACCAAGGTAAAGGAGGAACTTTGTCACAGTAGATAAGAAGACAGAAAATATCATATTGCCTCTATATAAATCCATGGTATGCTCACATCTTGAATACTGCAGATATTGTCGCCCTATCTCAAAAAAGATATACTGGACTTGGAAAAGGTTCAGAAAAGGGCAATTAGGGGTATAGAATGGCTTCCGTATGAGGCGAGATTAATAAGACTGGGACTTTTCAAATTAGAAAAGAGACTGCTAAGGGCAGATTTGATTGACATCTATAAAATCATGATTGGTGTGGAGAAAGTAAATAAGGAAGTGTTATTTACTCCTTCTCATAACACAAGAACTAGAGGCCACCAAATGAAATTAATAGGCAGCAGGATTAAAGCAAACAAAAGGAAGTATTTTTTTCACACAATGCACAGTTAACCTGTGGAACTCCTTGCCAGAGGGATGTTGTGAAGGCCAAGACTATAAAAGGGTTCAGAAAAGAACTAGATAAATTCATGAAGGGTAGGTCCATCAATGGTTATTAGCCAGGATGGGCAGGGATGGCGTCCCTAGCCTCTGTTTGCCAGAAGCTGGGAATGCGCGACAGGGGATGGATCACTTGGTGATTATCTATTCTGTTCATTCCTTCTGGGGCACCTGGCATTGGACATTGTCAGAAGACCGAATACTAGGCAAGATGGACCTTTGGTCTGACCCAGTATGGCCATTTTTATCTTCTTATGATCAAACAGGAAAGCCACCAAATCTTTCACATCGCCACCTGCATGGAACACTCATGCCCTGACCATGAGCTATCCATGCAGAAGAGAGTGTATCAGGCATGTCATGTTAAAATGCATGGAACATACCTCCTTAGCACTAAGCCCCGTCCTGGAAGGCAGCAGTGCCGAGATTGCAAAGTGTGTGAATTCTCTGAGTTGGGGTGCAGCCAGGATCATAGTCGAGGGACTTACTGGCCGCCGCTTCCAGCAGCCCCCATTGGCGGCGAATCGCGGCCAGTAGGAGCCACGATTGGCCGAACCTGCGGAAGGGGCAGGTAAACAAACAGGCCCGGCCCACCAGGGGCTTTCCCTACACAAGCAGCAACTCCAGTTTGAGAAACACTGAACTACCCGATTGTGCCCACATACTGTATCAGGTAGTTAAACATCAAAATAACCTGAATTGCAACTGCACATAGCTACAGGCAAAAAATAAGGAAGTCAGATTTTAAATCTCCATTTAAAAATATAAATTTATGTATTTATTCCTTTGGCTGTTGCAATAAATAAAACAGAACTGATTCTTCCGTTAAACCATTTTTAAAACCAGTCTAACTTCTTTGATTTAAACTGAGATACTTTTGATTTACATTGGTCAAGGACATGTCCCAAAATCTTAAAACATCCAATTCAGTAGTTTATAGCATTGTATAAAATGCTAGGCAGTAAACACTGGTATTTGTATATGACAAATATTCTGTATATTTACCAATTAGAGAGTTGTGCTTTTTAAAAAAAAAAATCAGGTATTTTATTATAGCTATAAATGTATTTTGTTTCAAATTATTTACAATTCCCTCAATGGAACAAAGTTTCTTTCCCTACTAAGTTCATCCATTGTGGCAAACAGTGGTTTTCCACTTTCCATTTCCAATGGAGCTTGGAGTTAATATAGCTTTTTTGAGGCTTTCTTTCTTTGTCTGTTAGGATCTTTAGTTATGTCAGTACAATTCTAGGATCAGCATTCTCTCAGTCAGTTCAGCTGCACTGCTAGTAAAAGGGATAGCATTCGTCTAAGTCCTATGCAAACAGTAATTCTCTTTTGCTTGTGTCATAAACAGATAGTTAAGGGTTAATAGAACAGGAGTACTTCATGTCTCTTTTGCCTGTAAAGGATTAACAAGTTCAGTGAGCCTGGCTGTCACCTGACCAGAGGACCAATCAGGGGACAGGATACTTTCAAATCTTGAGGGAGGGAAGTTTGTGTGTGTGCTGTTAGTTTTTTGGTTGTTGTTCTCTCTGGGTTCTGAGAGAGACCAGACATGCAACCAGGTTTCTCTCCAATCTCTCTGATACAAGCTCTTATGTGCTCAGAATAGTGAGTACTAGATAGATAAGGTGAGTTAGGTTTATGTTTGTTTTCTTTATTTGCAAATGTGTATTTGGCTGGAAGGAGTTCAAATTTGTATTTTGCTGAAAGGATTTTACTTTGTACTTGTATACTTAGGCTGGGAGGGTATTCCCAGTGTCTATAGCTGAAAGACCCTGTAACATATTCCATCTTAAATTTACAAAGATATTTTTTACTGTTTTTTCTTTCTTTAATTAAAAGCTTTTCTTGTTTAAGAACCTGATTGTCTTTTATTCTGGTGAGACCCCAGGGGACTGGGTCTGGATTCACCAGGGAATTGAGGGGGAGAAGAAGAGAAGGGGGAGAGAGAGGTTAATTTTCTCTCTGTGTTAGGATTACTTTCTCTCTCAGGGAGAGTCTGGAAGGGGGAGAGAGAAGGATGGGGGAAGGTGAATTTTCCTCTCTGTTTTAAGATTCAAGGAGTTTGAATCACAGTGATCTTCCAGGGTAACCCAGGGAGGGGAAGCCTGGGAGAGGCAATGGTGAGGGAAAGAGTTTCCTTTCCTTGTGTTAAGATCCAGAGGGACTGGGTCTTGGGGGTCCCCAGGCAAGATTTTGGGGGGGACCAGAGTGTACCAGGCACTGGACTTCCTGGTTGGTGGCAGCACTACAGGTTCTAAGCTGGTAATTGAGCTTAGAGGAATTCATGCTGGTACCCCATCGTTTGGACGCTAAGGTTCAGAGTGGGGGATTATACCATGACAGCTTGACAACAGTACAGTAAGAAGCTCACTCCCATGGTCACTAAACTTTGAGATTAAGAAACATTTTCCCTGAATGGGTACATTGTATTTTTAATGAAAGCAGACAATGTACAAGAACACAGCTGGCACGAGAAAAATGATGGATGTCAAGAGAAATTTTTATAATCAAATTTCAGAGAGATGTGATTTGTACTTGACTTCTGAAACCAAGTAGAAACAGAAAAAATGTTCAAATAAATACACACTGGGAAAGAAATAATCTAAGTCACAGGCAGACACTCCACGGAAAGGACAAACCTAGGAAGCAGCATGCAGAAAAACCTAGAGATGACAATGACCAGGAAGTCAGACCTGGGTTTGTCACACAAAATGACTGCAAAATGCCAATGCAATTTTGAGCTGCATATGCAGTGGCAAAGAGGTATCATGTCCCAGAGACCAAAGGTAATTGTGTCATCTTTGCTACCCCTTGTTGTAGCTGCACCTGGAATATTGTGATCAATTCTGGCATCTAATTACCAGATGTTAACAGATTGGAAGAAATAAAGAGCATGCCACCAATATTTACCAGGGGGCTAAAGGAACCGACTTGTGAGGAAAGATGAAACAATGTAACTATATGTAGTTTGGCTAATTGCTGACTAATAGAAAGTGGAGACATGGTAACAATCTAATTTTCTGAATTGCATAAAAAATGAAGAGGAATTATTTTGAGTGGGACAAGAGGTATAACTAGGAGCAATGGGATGAAACTGAGATAGCAATAATTTAGGGTAGATATCACAATAATCTTCCTGAGGGAGATATATTAATCTGTGGAAGAGCCTTCTAAGGTGAAAGGCCAATCTCAAGGTACATTTAAAACTAGATTGGATATCGCACTAGTAAACATACTATAGGGGAAATCATGCACCAGCCATTAGTATGGACTAAATGACCTGCAGGTCTCTTTTCTATCTAATAGCTATGATTTCAGGGCTCGCCGTCCAACTCTGAGTCTCAACTGTTCATATTTATGGCATTTCCTGACTTCACTCCTTGCATCACCATATGGAACGGAGTGTTGCCTACTCCTGCATGCAATTTGTTTTCACTGAGCACAGATGTCCTTGCAAATACCAACTGAGGGTGATGGGAGTTTTTCTCCTATCTGACAGCTCTGCCAAAACAAAGTCTTATTTTCACTCCAAACACAGAATCCAAAGTATGAGCAAGACACGGGGAAATAAAGGCAGCAAAGAACAGTGGACTAAGGGCATGTCTATGCTAGAAATGTAAGTCAACCTAATATACACCAGTGGTGTGCATCCACCAACCTAAGAGGGACAGAGTGGGGAGCTGAGAGGCCAGTCTCTCAATTCTGCTGGCAGCTCCCTACTGGGTACCCTGAGCAATAGACTCCCAGAGGGCTGCCCCCTCTTCCCTCCTCCCTGCCGGGAGCCAGGGGAAGTTGCTCGAGGCTTCTCGCCCCCCAGGGGTGGGGTCCAGCTGCACCAGCTTCTCTGCCCCCACCAACTGCTCCCTGCTGAGCGCTAGGCCGCCTTGTCATTGTTTGTGTTATAAATTCACAGCCCCAGATATACTGCAGGTTGGTCTCACACTGTTAGTTTAAGACCATTGCAACTCTCAAGCCAGAGGGCGCATCTCCATGTATAGGGCTTAACTGTAGGGTTCGACATAAAGCCTTTAAGGAGGAGGGAGAGTCAACCATGTGACTTGTGATCTTTGAGAGTTTCTGGTCATTCATCTTGTAGACGCAATGGGGAAGAAGTTCAAGATGGACATTTTTCATTTGGTTGAAAAGGACGTGACTCATACAAATGCCTGTATTACCTTTGAAACAGTTGGGCATATGCACTAGGAGCCTTCCCCAACAGCGCCTGACGTGCTGTACATTGCCGCCTCTGCAGAGATGCTTCCTCCTGAAGAAGAAATATGATCAACTTATTACAATAACTTACAAGTACATACAGGCCTTCAAAAAGAGTAACAAATGGCCATGACATTCCTGTCTCTGGCTAAGGCCATGTCTACACTAGAGACCTAACAGTGGCCCAGCTGTACCAATGCAGCTGTGCCGCTATAAGATCTCTCGTGTAGCCACTCTATGCCAATGAGAGAGAGCTCTCCCATCGACATAGTTAAACCACTTCCAATGAGCAGCAGTAAGTATGTCGGTAGGAGAAACTCTCCCACCGGCACAGTGCTGTGCACACTACCACTTATACCAGTGAAACACATCTTACTCAGGGGGGTGTTTTTTCACACCCCTAAGCAACACCAGTTTTGCTGACAAAAATGGTAGTGTAGACATGGTCAAAGACTCTTGAGTGTATAGGTTAATCTATACTGGGAAATTACATTGTGTTATAACATGTTAACTAACAGGGTGTTAAATATCACTCAGCCATCAGTGTAGACAGAACTTTTGTCTTTAAAGTCACATCTGGTTTTAAATATGGCGGTCCTGGTTTACAATGAAGCCCTGATTCTTCATTACATCTGAGCTACGCTAGGATGTAGCAGAAAGGGGTGACTGCAGGGAGCTGGTTGATTCACAACCCCAGTATAAATTAAAGCAAGAATAATCCTACTTTAATTGATGCTGCTCCCATAAGGTTTCTTCCACCAGCAAAGGATGCAGTATAGTAGAATTTGCTTCCAACACACTCCTGACATGCTGCTTTCCTTGTCCGCTCACTCTAAGGGTGGGGGAATGTTGGCGGCTACACCACCTCTGCCACTCTACACCAGCTGAGATTCCCCTTACACCGAGGGAATTCTCTGCTGGAAATCTACAGTCCCTCTCGGGCTACTGTGCATACCTAGCACAAGGTAGCCTTAGCAGACTGCAGAATCCAGTCCTGTGGTTCTAACAGGTGTGTTAGTTAACATGTGCTGCAGCAGCACAGTATAATTTCCCAGTACAGACATACCCAGTGTGGGTAAGGCAAGAGAAAGCTCAAAAAAAAACCCAACAGTCATCTTGTGATGACATTATTACACACTGGTTTGGCATCACGATGGTACAATAAGACCCCACACCACAGTTTATCTGGTGACTCTCTGTGACTCCCATCCCAGGAATGGCTCTTCAGATGGCAAAGGATGAACAAGAAAGAGAGTCTTGTTGTACCTATTGTTGTACCTATTCATCCACAGATTGTTGTGAATTCCTTCCCTTTTGCTACTCCAGCTAGGTCCAGACCTAACACAGATTTCAGACAGCTGTTACACAAAGCATGTACTTAGTAAAGAAGTAATTCTTTCTGATCTTTGTATGGATTGCAGGGCCTGGTTCTGTACTGCCTTGCAACTTGTATAGTTATTTCTACATGTGCAACATTGGTGTAACGTGTTTTGCACCCAGCAGTTGCAAAGGCCATGGGAAATGATGGTTCTTTTCCTGGTCAGCAAGCCTTTACTCTAGCCTGCTCCTGGATTGCCAGTGCTAGTTATTTTATGCTCTCTTTCACTTTGCCATTCTACACATAGGAAGCATAGAATGCAGTTGTAGCAGTCATGCCACATGCAAAAAACAAAGGAATCATTTCTACTTCCAAATGGAACAATTTAGACAGGATTTTACTTTAAAATCCCAACAGGCATATTTACAATCTTTAATACTGAAAATTATCAGAGCTGCACTCGTGCTTCACCTCGGAGCACTTACTGATTGACATTTCAGTCGATCCTACAGAACCTCATCATACACATGAACAAATATATTGGGCACTTAGAAGGCCTAGTAAATAGTTTGGCAGATATTAACAGTGATGAACATGGAAACTAATAAAGAAAGCCTTTTAACCACTGAAGAACTTAAAGCCGGGCTAAATTATAGCCACCTTCATCATAAAACACTTATCTCCCTGGCTTGACAAAATGTGAAGTGTCGACATAAGGTGCAATAAAGAGAGAGAGGCATAAAATTGCTACGATACAGATGATGGCAGAAGGCTGCTGAAGTGAGAGAAACACAGCCTTCTCCTTCAGCTTAAGCTAATATATATTCTGATGAAATAAACATTAAATGAAATGACACAAATTTAACTCTACACGGCACAAGACATGGGATTTTTCTTAAGATGTCTGAAAAATGGGAGGGCTCTTTGTCTGAGTCGCCCATTTTACAGTCATACCTTTCTCCCCACTACAGAAAGCCTTTTTTTAAGCCTTGGGTAGCAGTGGGTTTTTTTGATTCTCTGCTCCATCCAGAATAAAAACTCTAGACATCAGAATCAGGTGTAGATGGCTATAAATACAGAGATAGTGGCAATAATTATCCAGCAAGCCAGACCTGCCCAAACCATCACTCATCATTATGACTTCATAGCCCTGGAATGGAACATATTTTGAAGCTTTCGTTTCCCCTCCCCCCCCAGCATTGCCATTGAAAAGGAGCATTAGAAATATCTGTTTGACAGCACCAACTCCACCACTGCCTGCAAGGAAAGTGAATTAAAGTCTGCCTTTAGGGAACAACCTACAAAAAATGAAGTTTGGATTGCACCAGATTGTTTGAAATTTAAGCACACTGTTGAGTCTCTGGGTCAAAAAAGAAAAAGCAGCAGCAAAACATGTCTGAATTTAATCTCTGGTGGCAACTATGCCAAGCATGCAGCCACTCAGGTGAATGAGAGTTTTGACTTCAATGGGAGCAGAATCGGGTTCAAAGCTCTTGATGTCCTGTTAGACAATTTCCTGGTATCTCATGGCAGCACGTCCATTATTTATCCTGAATTTGGATTGTTTCCATGCATTCTTGTAAAACTATATAGGAGCTGATCCTCATCTAACTTACACCACATAAATCAGGAGCAACTTCCACAGAATCAATGAAGCTGCTCTAGTGTAAAACTGGTGTAAAAAGATTAGGCCCACGGTTCCCTACCCTATCTCCTCCTCAGTTGATGATGCTCATGCCATTTTCTTTCAGCTGCCTTTGGCGCATTTGATTCTGGGCATTCCACTACTGGGAAAATATTGACAAACTGGAAGGAGTTCAGAGAACAGCAGTAAAAATGATATGGAGGCTGGAGGGATTGACCAAAGCTTAAACATCCTACTCATAGTTTAGCATTCGATAATGGTAAAATTAGAGCATTTCCCCCTTACCACTGGGGTCTTTTGTGCAGCAAGTTTGGCTGAGATTCTAGCAGAGTAGTTTTTGGCTGAAGAGTCCGAAAATTCATTGATGTCAGAAGGCTGGACAATTCTAATGGTCCCTCCACTGGTTAAAGCTTTGTGATCTCCAAAAGACAGTGAGCTGGAATCTAGTAGGGAACAGGTATTGTTATTATTGCAACAAATCCTTTACTGTAAACTCTGTTTACAAGAAGTTGAAATCTTGTTTGAGAAACTCCATGTCTGCGGTTTCAGAATAACGATGTATCTTTTGGCACTGTTCTGGGTTTGCAAATGGTAAGAATGAAAGTGAAAAAGATAAGAAGATACTCAGTTCTAAGAAATAGATCCCAAGGAATGGAATAAAAATAAATAGCACTTTTTGTAATTTGTAAAGCACTTCACAAATATTAACCAATTCACCCTCAAAATACTAAGGGAAGTGTAGGGTCTCAAAAATACTCAAAACAGAAACCACTGACGGAGTACGGCATGTTGCTTTGCTTAATTTTATTTTCCTGAGCTGCTAGCTATTAAACATTGTTACCACTAGTAAGCTGTTTAGAGGCTATGTTTGACCTACCTCACAACCATGGAATTTGAATCGCTTGCCCTTCCTTCTGTCAGAATCATTTGCATCTGAATTTTTATGCACATAATTCACCTCTGGGTGCAAATGTAAGTACTTGCATCTCTACTGGATTTACAGGTAGTCAGAAATGCAACTAAATCAGATAGCTGGAGATGCAACTAACACACTATTTTTCAAGCAAAATTCGAGGGTGCAAAATTACAGCCACAAATAAGGAGGCTGGGCTTCAGTTTATCTAACGAATTACCCTTAAATATCAATTTAAAATATAAAGGAAACGAATATTTATATTATGGGAGTGGTTAGAAAACCCAATCAGGAGAAAGGCCCCACTGTAGTAGGTGCTGTACAAAAGTAATTCTCTCAAAGTACCTACAATCTAAAGAGAAGAGTAATAAATGAAGGGTGGAGGAGAGGGAGACAATCAAACACATACAATCTTACACACACATATTTTGTGTATGTTTGGTTCTGTAATTATGTAATAAATAAATGCCAACTTTCCCCAAATGTCCTTCAGCCCCACCAGCTCAAGTTGCTGATATGCAGATACTGGAATATCTAGTGATTAGAACAGGGGAGTTATGGGCTCCTCAGTTCTATTCCAGGTTCGGCAAATGATTTACTGAGCCTGATTTTCAGACACGCTGAGCACCCACCACTCAAACCTACTTCAATGGGAATTCTGAGAGCTCAGCACCACTGATAATCAGCTACAGCCCCAGTGTCCCATCTGTGAAATATTGTGAAGTATGTATTACTATCCAGAGTGTTGTGAAGCTTACCTAATAGTTATAAAGCACCAAAATCTTGGATGAAAACTGCTAAGTACGCGCAAAGCATTATCATCATGCTAGCTAGTATAGTAATTTCTTCTATAAAAAGTGTTTCAAAAGAAGAGCTTATCGATTCTCTCCCAGTGTCTTTACTCTGTACATGAACAAAAGATCTCAAATGGCAGCTCATTAAAAAAAGAATTAACAACCTCTCATAATATCACAGAACCAATCTTCTCCCTTCTACTCTCTTACTAAAAATGTCCATAATAAAGTCAGCCTTTAGGCAAATTCTTTAAAATCAATTATTTCAGACAGTCCATGAGAAGAGACACTCTCTCCAGAACTAAGATAGTTAAATTTATTTAAACTCCTATAAATGAAGCTCGAAGTGAATTTAACGATGCACGGTCAATTTAAAAGTTACTTTATGGAGAGCAAAATTACCAAAATCCGGTACTATTAATGGAATTTCTGTGGCTAGCTACAAAGTATAAATTGACACAATTTCAAAATGTGAAAGAATATTAAGATGTTGTTAAAGGAATGTCAGGTGCTTTAGATAGAACATATTATAATTAGATAAGAATCTCTTCTGTCCGTAATCCTTCCACTTTGTTCTCCCTCCTGTGCCAGAAAGACCCTAGCGCAGCTGTTCTCAAACTGTGGGTTGGGATCCCATTTTAATAGGGTCACCAGGGCTAACTTAGACTTGCTGGGGCCCAGGGCTGAAGCCCAACCCCCACCACCCGGGGCCTAAGCCCGAGTGCTTCAACCGTCGGCGGCAGGGCTCAGGTTACCAGCCCCCTGCCTGAGGCTGAAGCCATTAGGCTTCAGCTTTGACCCCCACCCCACCCCGGGTGGTAGTGGGGCTCAGGCAGGTTCAGGCTTCTGTTCCCCTTCCTGGGGTCATGTAGTAATGTTTGTTGTCAGAAGGGGATCACAGTGCAATGAAATTTGAGAACACCTGCCCTAGTGTTTTAGCAGAAAATAACTAAGAGCAGGATTGCAAGAACACGATACAGCATACATGGTAACCTGCTTCTCCAAAATCCAGTCAGTCCCACAAGCCTTCCCTAACCTCAAACAAACACTGGCACTGCTAGAAGTTAAAATTAAGACAGTCCAGATTTAGATTACATTTATTGGTTTCTTTAAAAGCTACCTGTCATGGTAGTATTTATACGTTGAGGCTTTTCATTCCCCGCAGATAAATCAACATTTATTAATTTTTTCAGGATATGAAACCACTTGACATAATTTACACTTTTTCATTAACGTTTTTGTGCTAGTCTTACGCGCTCTTCAGATTCTCCTACCTGCAGCCTTGCAAGCCATGCAGAAGGTCATGACTACTGGCTGTTCCCCTATTTAGGAAAACAGTCACCCTCCTTCAGCACTGGATCTAAAACAACCTGTGCACTATGGAAGCTCTTGGAGAAAAGAGCTATCATAAACAAGTTTCTTGTCTTTCTTTATTATGAAAATCCCTGTCAAGAAACTCTGTCTCCCCTTCCTCATTCCCACTGGGGGCTCTCTTAGCTACAAAAGTGTATAGACCAAATAGCGGAAACAGAACGGAATCTAGGGCCAGAATAAGGATGGATTTCTTTAATAACTTACTTGGCATTACGGAGAAGCATGTCTCACCATTAAGGGTCTTCACCACAGAGTTAGCTCAGGTGTCTCCTCTAAGGGTACGTCTTCACTACCCGCTGTATCGGCGGGTAGCAATCAATTGCTCGGGGATCGATATATCGCGTCTCATCTAGACGCGATATATCGATCCCCGAATGCACTTATATCGGTTCCGTAACTCCACCAACCCAAACGGAGTTGCGGAATTGACAGGGGGAGCAGCGGACATCGATCCCGCGCCATGAGGATGGTGAGTAATTCGATCTTAGATACTTCGACTTCAGCTACGTTATTCACTGAAGTTGCGTATCTAAGATTGATTTTCCCCCGTAGTGTAGACCAGCCCTAAGTCTCCTCCTGTCCACACATCTGAATTTAGTGGTGCTTTACACCTGAGCTAGCTGGCCCAGCTGCGGGTATGGGTGAGACCCTGGGTTCCCCTTGCACTCAGGCTGGTATGCCACCCACTTATCAGTGAGAATATGGGCTAAATCACCCAAGTGCTGATAGTCCTGCAGTGCCTTCCCACAATTTCCCTGTATGTCCAAAATGATAGGCAAGTTCTCCCACAATTCACTGGGAAAGACTCCTAAAGAGACTTAGTTTACTGCAGCACAAAGAATCATGGGATATGTCCCCAAAGCTCTAGTGACACACATAAAGGCGTGCAGCACCACCGAGGACAAAGTAACTCAGATGTGACTGTGAAGTGTGGCTGTACCCAAGCTAGGTTAATCCAGGTGTCAATCACCCAGGCTAACTCGGCAGTAAAGAATTATTGTTAAAAGGAGACTGGGGTGATTGGCTAATGGCAAGAGTGATCCTGATTTGGAGAGACCTCATTCATATCTCTGATCACCCTGAGGCGAGGAGGAATATAAGTGTTCAGTCTCACAGCCCCACTTCTTTTTTCTCATTAGCCTGATAGGTACAAAGATGTCAACCAAGGTGACATGTTTTGTGTTGTGAATCTCACTTAAAAATCTTCCCTGATGAGTGGATGTCTATCAGTTAGGGAGTAACCTGCCTCCATATAACATTAGGGTCACACAATGCACTCTTCCTAACACTGTTCTCCCAAGTCAGCTGCCATATAAAGTAACTGTAAGTAACCGGAAGGAGCAGCATTACAGACTCGGTTCCTAGGAGAGGGACAATTAGGCAGGCACATGACTCAGTGGGAGGCCTGCAGTTTTCACAGGCCAGTAATCACGGAGGCCACCTCTCTCACACACAGAGCACTAAGGTTTATAATTGACAAGTAATTAGTGTAGTAAGAGGAGGCTCTGAGACATAAACCTTGGTATCAGAGGCCTGGTTTGAGGCCTGAGGCCTGAACTAAAGTAATGGTCAAGACTTGGCAGGCCCTGCTCACAGAAGCTGGCAAGAAAAGGGCTGATGTTGCATAAATATATATCCACATAGTGTATTGAAGCATAAACACGGTACCAGAACACTCTATACTGGAACATTCCACAGATAACAAGGAACAGGCTAACCCACCCCAATGACAGGGGCAAAAGGGTAATATGACGGATAGAGTTGTTTTGTTCAAACCAACATGTACAAGGTGAGAGGTGGCACCTTACTACGAAGAGGGGTTGTACCTTGCTGCGTAGAGGGGCTGCACCTCAATACGTCAGGAGTGATGTGTAACTTGTTTGTCCCTGTGTATAAGGATGCATCCCAGGGGCGGTGTCTTTGTCCAGCCGAGGGGGCAGTGGAAAGTCCCGCCACTGACTGAGCTGAGTCCATTGCCAGGGGGCACATATTAGTAGTATGCCCTGCACTAGAGTAAAAATCTAGGGGGAACTATCATTGTGCTTCGTTTGACGATAAACCTGGCTGACGTGCCTTCATACCTTACTGGACTCTGTGGTCATTGGGGGTTTTCTCCTGCTGTGTCAGCTATCTGCGCAGAGCTGGAACAGCACACAGAGGGAACACATGCACGCAGCCGAGTGATATCAACATTGAAGAGAGCACAGCACCACACCGGTAGGCATCTGACAACAATTAGTAACACTCTCCTAATAAAGTTGGTGTTAGTTCCTGACTGGCAGGCACAGTTGGAAAGTCATGTACAGTACCTGTGAATGCTTTGTCGTCCAAGACCCAACTGCTGTCCAAATCTGAAGTCTGTATCATACCTAGGTATTCCTTTATGAGGAGACTCAGCTGTGTGTATGCCTCATCGTAATCATCTACAGGAAACAGATGCACATTTCAAGGAGGGAGGGAAAGGATGTATGATAAAAGAACTGCCTTGCACCAGCACGAAATTATAACATCGCAGAAGTCAGAGATGAAAATGTCCTGCTAGTTCACCCAGCCTACCTCCCTACCAGTTTGGGCTTGTTCTCCACAATACATTCTCTGGTAAATGTATTCCCAATCTACCTGTAAATGTTCCTCAAGTGATGAGGGGAATCATCCACAGCCTACTACCATGAAGAAGCTCTTCCTAAATTCAGCTACATTCTAAATTCCTATAAGTCAGACTAAATGTTCTCCTCCTCAATCTGATTTTATTTATTGCCTTTTATTTCTTCCATTTTAGACTAAAAAATGTAAGGCTCCCTATTCCTGGCTTCAGGTGCCCTTGACAATAATTAAAAATATAATTGTAATAATTCACAAGGCCAGCAATTTCATCTAAACCCTAGACCCAAATCCACACCCAGCAATGGCCAGTCAAAAAACATAATAAACTAGGAAAAATCTTCAGTCCTACCACTTGATACCTTCCCTCATGATGTTCCCTCACTCCCTAAACACAGGGAGAAAACATTTGTTTCACAATACCACAAAGATCAACAGATTCAATTATTTTACCTCAAGGAGGTGATCAAGTTTCAAAGTAGAAGGGTCCTCACAGAGAAGGCCCTTGCAGCCGCTGCTCTCTTTATCCCCCTGTGGACCTCAACGGTGGCAGTATAGAACAGGTTAAAAGGCAGCCATGTCTCAGGCCATTTAGGGCCTAACAGGATGAAAACACACTGAATTCCATTCAGAAACCTGCAGACAATTAGGCCCAGATCTTTAGGATCTGGGTCTTAGGGCAGATCATGAAGCTTCAGTGTAACAGCCTCACGAGAGACACTGCTTAACAAATGTGCAGCTGAATTCTACACCAGATTCAGTTTCTTGCTGGATTTAAGATGTAGCTAGTGCATAATGCAGTAATTCAATCTTGAGGTGACAAAGATACAAATCTGCAGTTCTTCATGTCCCCAGACTCAAACCAGATACTTTGAGCATCAATTTGCCTTCCCTAGTTTTTGTTTCAGAAACTACTTTATCTGCATGGCAGTTTGGGGGCATCTGTTGCCATCACCCTGGGTAATCAGATTCTTGGTACAAAAGAAATTAACTCACCTGTGTTAATTACCGCATCAAAGTATCCTGGAAAATCCTGATTTATTTTGATATACATGTCCACTCTGGAGACTGCAGTTTCAATCTCTGGCCTGCTAAACAGCCCCTTTCTCCGCAGATGTCCCTCATATTTTTCTTTGTTCATTGGTACTAACAGGATATATCGAGGTTCAAAGTAGGTATTTTTTAAACTTTGCACACCCTTTAAAATTAGACAGAAAGCACCCAAAAATGTTTCAGTCCTGAAACTCGGTGACTTCTTCCTGTTAGGCCCTATCCCCTTTCTTCCCCTTATTTTGCATGTCAGAAGTCATACTACTGTATTTCTTACAACCATTTTCTGACCAATTTACACCACCAATGAATTTGGCCCTTTTATTTTTACAGGGAACAACATCAGAATCTTCTTCTCAATCAGAATGTTTTTCTAACTAATGCTGAGCAGCCTGATAACTTTCGGAGAATGAGGGTTTATTAAACCACAGCGGGTTTATGATGGTAAGTGAATTGATTTTGAATTTCTGACAGGATCCCTTGTACCAAACCACGAGATTCTGAGAAAGGGGGACATCTACATCTGCACTAAACATACCTGAATAACAAAGAACTAAAAAATACAGTACAGCATGTGGCATTTATACAAGATCCTAAAGCACTTGGAACAGATCAACTGGCTTCTATGTTTAATACTAAATTCTGCATATGTGGCTGTATAATGGTGAGGAGAGGAAGGCTAATATGTAAGGGCTGGACAAAACTGCAACCCTCTGCTTTGGGTAGCATTTGGGGTGCTCCATGCTGACTTCCCCCACAACCATCTGTGATATACAAATCCCCAAAGGCAAAGGAGAGAAGACAGAGCTATATAGCTCCATCCCACTCAATCTAGGGCTGGGCCTAATCAGCAAAAATGAGTCCTGAGTGAGTCCCTTATGCCCCCAATCCTATAAACACAAACATGCTTAACTTTAAGCATGAGAACAGTCCTACTGACTTCAATGATACTGGTCAAGTAAGAAAGTATTTGTGTGATGAGGGTCTTACATACCTACACTTAGGGCAGGTCTACACTACAAGCTTGGACTGGCGCAGCTGCACCGATGCAGCTGCACAGTTGCAGTGCTTCTGCTGAAGACACTCTCTCCTGACATCATAATTTGCATCACCCAGCCAACATACCGCTGGGTTAAGGTCGATATAAGTACGTTGCTCAGGAGTGTGACCTACTTATACCGAAGTAAGCATCTAGTGTAGACCTGGCCTTACTTACAAATAAAAATGGATCAGAGGGTGACACACAAGCTGGTGGGAATAGAGAGATGCAAGGAACCCCTGGTGTTTGCAATAAGCTCTGTCTACAAAAGCAACAAAATGTGCCTTCTAGTGTAAAACAAATCAAAAACCAAAACGTGACATCACTGAAATGAGGGGTGGGGATGGAGTCTATGTGGAGGCCAAGAGAAACTTAAAACTGAAGATGTATCTGAAAAATAGGATTGAAACTTAAATTGTATGCCTAATATGCACATGCAGCCATGCAATTTTATGCTCAAAAGGGGTAACTATGCACCAAGGGCCACGTCAACAAGGGATGGGTCCTGAAAGTGCCCTGGAACATGTGTAGTGTTGCTTACTGTGTTGCAGAATGCAACAGGAACTGAAATGTAGTTACTACAAAGGGGACAAATTCTACCACCTAACAGTGGTAGATTAAAGGGAATTAAATGGCCCAAATTTTTAGCCTCAGCTCATGAACCATAATTAAAATGTTCTTTTAATAGGCATGAATCACTTTTGTTAGGGGCTTAAGAGATGATAATGAACTTGAAGCCTTTCTGTTTCAGGTGCATAACTCATCATTATGGTGTGTCATCAACAGGTAGAATCCACAGCAATGCAGATTGCTGCATAATTATTACACGCTTTAGAAGTCTGGTACCAGAGGCATTTCTTAACTAGCTGTCCATGATATTGCTGTTGATAATATCCAATAAAGCCACAGTAACTTCCCAATTCACATACAAGCCCTAACTTCTCCATCATTTAGTAATAAACCTATTTTGAGAGGCATTCAAGCTATATGACGCACATCCCACTGTATCATGTCCAGTTTGTCTTCACTTGTGAATTTAGGGTCCTAACCTGTGAGAAGCTGAGCATCCTGTTGAAGTCAATGGGAGTTGAGTATGCGAATACCTCAAAATAGGCACTCAGATTGCAAGATCAGACCATTTAATTGTTGGCCCTTTGATACAGAGCTATCGCTATACAGTGTCTTGTACACTTCTGGCAATATACAAATGATTAATAATAATGCACATAAACTACTCCCACTGAATTTTGTAGGCACCTAAACTTACTCGGCACCTACGTATTTGCAATAGAACGTTCCCTAGGCACCAATGTTTCTGGCTCTGTGCGTGCGCACTGCTGCCTCCCACTGGGCCCCCAAGTCCCACAGCAATCTACAAACCAGCAGAAGGAAGATGTTTGGCTGCCTAACCACAGGCGGGGCCTGATCCAGTAGGTGTGCTCAAAGGCAGCCTACCAAATTGGGCACCTCAGGCAAATTCACACGGGGCATAACTTTTCTCCCAGTGCGTAGGGTACTCATCGGGGATGTGGGAGAGGTTCAAGTCCTTCCTCCATCTGAGAGGAAGAAGGGATTTGAACTGAGATCTACCAGCTCTTAGGTGAGAGCTCTAACCACTGAGTTATGAGGTATTCTGTTGTGGGGCTCCCTCAATCTCTCCTGTTGAAGCTATTCCACTGTGGAGCAATAATTAATGAGTCATGTGGGCCAGAGAGAGAGTGAGGGAGCACAAGCATGAGAATGACTCTATAGCTCAGTGGTTAGACCACTCACCCAGGCTCCACTCAACCTACTCCAATGATTCTTTAGCTATTTATCCATAGTGGAAAAGCTTCAACAAGAGAGATTGAGGGAGCCCCATAACAGACTATCCTATAGCACAATGATTACAGCACTTACCCAAGAGGTGGTGGATCTCAGTTCGAATCCCTTCTCCCTCCCAGGTGACAGAAGTACTTGAACCAGGCATCTCCCACATGAGTACACCAGCCATTGGGCTACAAGTTATAAGGGATGGGTATCCCAGCTGTGACTTGCTAGCAGAGATGGCACCTCCCTGCAGCCTGAACTTAGACACCTATCTCCTTGAGTGACTTAGCACACATCCCTCTGGTCATCTTCCTCTGGTTAGCTCAGGTGTCTTCCTGCCTGGCATGCTAGCTTTTGTGAATAGCATTCTAAGGCCCCTATCTCTCCCCATTCATTGTATGGGGAGCCTAGGCACCTAACTCAGGGTTTGTGAATCGCAGTGTGTTTCTATGATTTTCTAGACTCCCAAAAGTTGGGGTGGGTTTGATGCTCAACTTAGCAACATCTAACTTCTTTTATGCATCCAGGCCTAGTAACCTGCCCAAGGTCACACAGGAAGTCTGTAGAAGAGCAGGAAATTGAATGGGATCTCCCAAGTCCTAGCTTAGTGCTCTGACCACTGGGTCATCCTTCCTCTCACATGACAGGAATTCTCATAAAGAGAATTATTTAATTAGAGCAAAACTACAAAGGACAATGTTATTCTTTTGGACTGATTATAGACATTCCATGTTTTGTTTTTTGATGATGTTATAATGGTTAAGAAATAGTAATGCCTACCTCTATTTCCAAATGAACACAGCTTGCCAGTCCCTCTCTGGCAATGGATTCTACAGTATCTCTTCCTAATCCATAGTAGTGGCCGCTGTATTTATAGGTTGCAATAAATTTCCCCTGGAATTAAAATGGTGGTGTGTCATGACAATGGAAAGACTGTAATGAAAACAACTTTCCTAAAGAAGCACAGTAAAAATGATTGTTCTAGACTTGGTTACCATTAGTATACCGTTCCACAAAGCCTAAATCATCAGTGATAACAAGGCCACCTGGGGTGTAAAACTTGCAGAGAGCAGCAAAGAATAGGCCTCAAGGGTGCAGGCTTGTACATTGTTTGTGAATAATAAAACATCAGCTCATTGAAAA
The DNA here is from genome assembly GCF_007399415.2 of Gopherus evgoodei. Lineage (NCBI taxonomy): Eukaryota > Metazoa > Chordata > Testudines > Testudinidae > Gopherus > Gopherus evgoodei. Next base: position 361,329,857 of record NC_044322.1, on the reverse strand, counting down.
CAAGCAGCTGACAGGTTACAACTTTACATTGGTTATTCATTCACCCTGCAAAGAAGCACAAGATCTAAAGCAAGGGGCATCTTCCTTTGACAAAGCATCAGAATGAATGGCAGCACAGGATAAAAGAGAAGATACCAAAGAGAAAAGTGGATACACAAAGCGAACCTGCAAGGAGAACATATATTTGAGAAGTAAATTTCAACAGTGAAACTTGACAAATAAAACTTTGGTGCCCAGTAGTGTGTGTCCAAAGATAATCTTTGGAAATTAAAACACACTGTCATTGAGAGGTAAACACTAAACATGAGCTCAATGGCTTATGAATGTGTAGGCCTTGTGTATCTACCAGTAACGTACTATCATTGGGTTTTTTGAGCCCAAATTGCATTGGGAGTACAAATACACACCAGAAGCAGTAGCTGGAGACATTCTGTCTATAGAGAGAAGAGAGGCAGGTACAATGCCTGGATCAATCTGCTTCCCTTTAAATCCTGTGCTTCCCATAGGACTCCTAGAACACTGAGAAACATGGCAGGACCCTATCCACAAGCCTCCTTTTGGCTTTCTAGCACCCCTATCCTCCCCCCACCCCACCCCACAGTATTCACATATGCAAATGACCTATTATTTATTAATATTACAATAGTACTTAAAGACTCCAACTGATCTATGTGCCCCATAGTAAAAGGTACTTTAGCTAAACACAATAAGAGACAGTCTAGCTGATGATTTGTACAAATAAATACCTGATTTGCACATGCAGCTGTGCTTACTGGACATGCATATTTGCCACGTAATTGTGCACACATCTCATTTTTTCTGAAATCAGACCTTTAGAGACTATTTTGTTTAAGGGAGATGCAGTGAACTCACTAATACTACAGGATTAGGCCTACCAAGACACAAGTCCAATTCTTACCATGTTCAACATATTGTCAAACACCTCCTGAGAAATGAAGTAGTAATCAAGTCTGTTGTCTTCTCCAAAGTAAGATGCCCTCGTGGTGTGACAGGGGCTGGAAGATATATGGTATGTTAAAGGAACCACCAGTTTTCAATCATTTAAAAAGCTGGGAGTGAAAGAGAAGGAGGGAAGAGCACTAGAAATCATTTTATTTTAAACAGAGAAGAAATATGAGACTATAAAGAGGTGCAAATCATACCACTAATGCTGCATATTTGAAAGACTAACCTATAAATGCAAAAAACCTGTATTAATATAACATTACATTTGGGCTATAAATCCAAACACACAGGACTGTCTGAGTGGAAGCTGTCACAGCACCGTTAAGTAGGGAAGTGATAAATTCATCCTCCCCCGTTTCCTCCTTGGTTATGTTGACACCGGGCTGATAGATAGGAATCTTAGATATAGGAAGGGGTGGTGGGAGGCAGGTTGAGCAATTTATAGAAGTAGCTCAGGGGTCGGCAACCTTTCAGAAATTGTGTGCCGAATCTTCATTTATTCACTCTAATTTAAGGTTTCACGTGCCAGTAATACATTTTAATGTTTTTAGAAGGTCTCTTTCTATAAGTATAAAATATATAACTAAAATTATTGTTTTATGTAAAGTAAATAACATTTTTAAAATGTTTAAGAAGCTTCATTTAAAATTAAATTAAAATGCAGAGCCCCCCAGACCGGTGGCCAGGACCCAGGCAGTGTGAGTGTCACTGAAAATCAGTTTGCGTGCCGCCTTCAGCACACGTGCCATAGGTTGCCTACCCCTGAAGTAGATGGAAGGACCAATGGTGAGCTCCAGTCCCAGCAGTAAGAGGGTATCAGTGCTGGAATCAATGAGGTTGGATGGAAGTAGGGGAGGTAAGGGAGCTATTTAAAATGCACATTTAAATGATATTTAAGGGCAACAATTTGAAGTATCTGACACCTGAACTTTCTTTCGAGATGCGGGTCATACAAATATAAATCTGGCCAAATAGCAAAGTCTCCATATGAAGAAATTTTAGTTTAAAGGCTCCAGTCCCTTCCTAAACATTCTGTTTCACATAAGCACCAGCATATGGTCCTCAGTCACTCCTAACGGTGGATCACATTCCTGAGAGGTGGTACTTTGCTAATAGTGCTTTTGTACCACAGGACAAGCAGAACCAAAATGTTATGCATAGTGTGACAAAGTTCCTCCTCTACCTTGGTGGGTCCTGCGCTTATTGGCAGATTTTGCTCACCTCAGTGATCTTCCCCACAGTCTGGATCAACTCCTCCCGTGTCTGATCAGGAGTTGGGAGGTTTGGGGGGGAACCTGGGCCCGCCCTCTACTCCGGGTTCCAGCCCAGGGCCCTGTGGATTGCAGCTGTCTATAGTGCTGCCTGTAACAGCTGCATGACAGCTACACCTCCCTGGGCTACTTCCCCATGGCCTCCTCCAAACACCTTCTTTATCCTCACCACAGGACCTTCCTCCTGGTGTCTGATAATGCTTGTCCTCCATAGTCCTCCAGCAGCACAGCCTCTCACTCTCAGCTCCTTGTGCCTCTTGCTCCCAGCTCCTCACACCGCACTTCCTCTGCTCTAGCTCCTCCCTCCCTGACTGGAGTGAGCTCCTTTTAAACCCAGGTGCCCTGATTAGCCTGCCTTGATTGGCTGCAGGTGTTCTAATCAGCCTGTCTGCCTTAATTGGTTCTAGCAGGTTCCTGATTACTCCAGTGCAGCCCCTGCTCTAGTCACTCAGGGAACAGAAAACTACTCAGCCAGTGACTAGTATATTTGCCCTCTACCAGACTCCTGTACCACACTGGCCTGGGTCTGTCACAATAGACTTACACTGACAATATTTTGTCTCCTTGACTTTTTGACTGATCCATCCCAGACAAAACATAGCAAAAAATACTTGCATCTAAATATACAGAGCCTGGCTGTGTTATTAAAACACTGATAATGGATGTTAACCAGTTTTGCAAAATACAACTGGACAGACAGCTTGTATGGTGAGCTTTGGGTATTGAAGCCTCAAGCTGGAGATCACAGAATGAAAAAAGGCCATGTCACACTTTGGGGCAGCATTGTCTAGGTCTGGGAACTGTGAGTCTGGGCACCAGATTTCATTCCCACGTGTGACACAAACATGCTTTATTTGGGATGGGTATTGGGTAACTGATGATACATAGAATACTTGTGAGCCTGGTTCTCATTTATACTTAAGCCCTTTCACATTGCCAGAGTAGTGTAAAAGGACCCTGCTGTGAATGAGAATCACATCCTTGTATGTCTATTACTTTCTATGCCAAAATCTATGTGAGTACAGGTACCATTTGCATTCAACTTTGAACTGCTTAGGTTTCTTTCAGTTTTCTTTTCTTCTCCCATAAGTGTTTCTTAATACCATAAACTAGTCATCACCAAGCACAGTTGGTTCCTGGTCAATGACTAAAGCTCCTAAGTGCTACAGCAGTACAAATAAAAAAACCCACCAACAAGGCCCTTCTTGTTTTTATTTCTTTTGAGTTTTTGTAATGAAAATCTTGTAAAACCTCTCTTGTTTCCCTGTAATTTTATTCATTTGATCACAGAAATCTAGGGCTGGACGAGACCTTGAGAGGTCATCTAGTCTAATGGTTTTCAACCTTTTTTGGACCAGGATCCATTTGTAAACATTGGTGACCAATCCCGACCTACTAAATAGCTTGTAGAAAACACACAAGTATTTTGGCCTCAGCATACTTATTACCTACTACATGTAATAATAATAAACAACAACAATAACAATAACAATAGTAATAAGTTAAAGAAGATCAACAGTCAAAGTTAAAGGCAAAAATCAACATCAACAGGAACAGATTAACAACAGTATAATAAATCCTAGGTTGAGAAGTCTGAGCTTGCTGCTCTTTAATGAGTTTATCAAAGTTTGGTGTAATTGTAGTCAATATAATCTGAAGGTTGTGCACCAGCACTCCAAACATTTTAAGCACATTGTCCTATCCCCAGAGATTTAAGGAGAACAATTTTTCTTCTTCCTCCTTGAAACAACCTTCTATGTACTTGAAAACCCCCACAATAAATTAAACACACTTTTAAATATATTTAACATCATTATAAATGCTGGAGGCAAGTGGGATTTGGGGTGGAGGTTGACAGCTCACGACTCCCCATGTAATAACCTCGCAATCCCCTGAGGGGTCCTGACCCCCAGTTTGAGAACCCCTGGTCTAGAGAAGAGTAGACTGAGAGGGGACATGATAACAGTTTTTCAAGTACGTAGAAGGTTGTTTCAAGGAGGAAGGAGAAAAATTGTTCTCCTTAATCTCTGGGGATAGGACAAGAAGCAATGTGCTTAAATTGCAGTAAGATGGTTTAGGTTGGACATTAGGAAAAAAGTTCCTAACTGTCAGGGTGGTTAAGCCCTGGAACAAATTACCTAGAGAGGTTGTGGAATCTCCGTTATTGGGGATTTTTAAGAGCAGGTTAGACAAATACCTGTCAGGGATGGTCTAGATAATACTTAGTCCTGCCATGAGTGCAGGGGACTGGACTCTCGAGGTCCTTTCCTGTCCTACGATTCTATGATTCTTGAAAATTACTTTCCCACAGAAACCAGCAAGATAGTGTGATTTGATACATCTGTATCAGTCTGTAAACAGTCCCTTACTGAAAGACCATCGGTTGTTTGCAGTTTGAGATCTTCTGAGATATCGCAGATTCTTCCCTGTATTGTATCACTGAAGAGAGGGATTGTTTTTAATTTTTTTGGAGCTGACTCACCCAATAATTCAGTGCACATATCAATAGCAGAAGGTAAAATTAACTTCTCAGCGACCGTGGTAGCTTTTTTACATTTCGCAATGCAGCGTGCAAAAGGTAAGAAGCATGCAATGCTTGCTCCCAGATAGTAGATACACATTCAAGTGTTTTTTGTGACATTTCCAAATCTTTCTTTTTTTGTTTAAAAAAAATCAAGAGGCTTATCTTTATAGATAGAGTGCTTTGTCTAGAAATGCCTATGTAACTTTGATGGTTTTAACTTTCATTTGCTAACAGTTCACACCAGATGACACTCTGTGGCCTGTGTTCACCATTTCGGTCCTCAATAATGAAAACCCAAACTTTAAGTAAACAGGGTCATACGTACGATCATTTTTCTTCTCAGGTTGTCATGAATTCCTACTGTCACTTGTACTTGCAGTTGCAACAGAACAGTTTAAAAATGTATCCATTTCACTGACTAAAGACTCACTTTGTGATTAAAATGCACACTCTTCACTGGAAGTTCTCATGGAACATTTATTTCCCATAACTCTTCCCACTTTGCATTCGATTGTCTAATTGATGAGGCTACAAATGGGTCACAGAGGTCACGGCTTCTGTGATTTGATGTGACCTCTGCGACTTCAGCCCCGGGTGGCAAGGCTCTGGGCTCCCCATGGCAGGGCTCCGGACAGCCATGACCCTCTCCTACATTCTTGCAACCCGCTTTTGGGTCACGACCCATGGGTTAAGAAATATTGAACCAGTCCATCCCCTGAAGCAGGACCTTGACCTCCCTGAGATGTTTGTCTAACCTGTACTTAAAAACCTCCAATGATGGGGATTCTACAACCTTCCTAGGTAACTTATTCCTTACTTAACTTATATTTGGAAAGTTTTCCTAATATCTAACCTAAACCTCCCTTTCTGATATTAAGCTCAATAATTCTTGTCCTACATTCAGTGGACACAGAGAACAATTGATCCCTGTCCTCCTTATCACTGCTTTTAAAATATTTTAAAACTGTTATCAGGTCCCTCTTCAGTCTTCTTTTCTCAAGACTAAACATGCAGAGTTGTGTTTTTTTTAACTTTTTCTCATGAGTCAGGTTTTCTAAACTTTTCATAATTTTTGTTGCTTTTCTCTGGACTTTCTCCGATTTCTCCACATCTTTCTTAAAATGTGATGCCTAAAACTTAACACAGTATTCCAGTTGAGTCCTCATCAATGCTGAGCAGAGCAGGACAATTACTTCCTGTGTTTTATATAAAACCCTCCTATTAATATATCCCCGAATAAATAAATATCTAAGTTGGGGGAGGGGTATTCTTTTTTTCCCCTGTATTGAGATCTTAGATTTAACGTGGAATAAACTCTCTTCTTTAATACAACTGAATATTAGTTGTATAAGTTTATAATGCAGATGCTGACAGATCCTTAACTGTAGCAGCACTAGTGTGTGCCACTATTTTATCAGTGAACTATGGCAAATGAGAACAGTGTGATACACATGGACCCTATAAAACTTTAACTTCAAAGGCTTGATTTTCTCAAAGATATTAGAAACGTATCCAGCTTTAAAGGTCATTCCTGAGCACAAACCAGATGGTCTCAGTGTCCGATTTCATTTTATTTATTGTTTTGAAAGACTGTTACCCATTATAACTTTTTTAATTGCAAGGCCATGTTCACATTTGAACTGCCGGGATATCTTACATGAAATACATTTTTAATGAGTGAAATTTAAAACAGTAAGCCATAAAATTGCTGAAATCTCCACTGAATAATTAAAACACAACTTTGCTTTGTAGTTGCAATGTTCTGCTCTGTTAAAATTCTCACTCTCCTTTTTTCTCATACTTAAAACTTTACAGGAATAATACATATAAAAAACAATGCTTTTGGAAAACAGACAGTGCTGGAAAATTCGGGCCAGTTTTCAATTAGTTATAATTTCCAAGCTGGTCTCTCAAAGCACTTGTGCATCACATTTGATTTTTCCAATCTTGTAACCATCACAGCATTTCTGTCAAAAAGTCCTTTGGACTTGCTAGTCATGTGAGTTAATCTAGCAGATCTTCATATTACAGGACTTGAGTTGAAGCAGGTGCCTATTATATAACATCACTGATGGTCAATCTAGGGTTCTATGGTGCTGGGCATCCAAAGAACTAATTCTGCTTCTACATTGTCAGCTATTGTATATGCACTTAGCGCTCTATTCCTATGACATATTACATTAGTGCCTAGAGACCCCATTGTGTTAGGTGCTGTACATATACATAGTAATGTATATAGATGCATACATAGTCATTGCCTTGAGGAACTTATGGTTTAAAATAAGGCTAAATGCAACAAGTGAGTGTAGCAAACAGACAAGAGAGAATTGGAGAGATGATAAGAGCACCCGTAACACATGGCTACATAGATTACTGCAATGTGTACTATATAGAACTACCTTTGAAATGTAGAAGTTACAGCTGGTGAAGAATGAAGGATGCCCATTTGCTTTGCCAGAATTAGCTACAAAAAATATATTATGCTGGTTCAACTATCTTGAAATTTAGACTCTACAGCTGGTGAAGAATGGAGGAATCCCACTTTGTCGGCATTAGCCACAGAAATCATATTGTGATAGTTCAGTAATTACACTGGCATCCTATTAACTTCTGGATGCAATATATACGTGTCCCATATAGATGCACCCTAACACTTCTGTAGTGGGCTGTTTCAGACTGACAATTTCTTGCAATATCCTGAATGAACTTTACTGAATTAAGTTAAACCTTACAGAATTAGTTTTAACATCTTTGGAGTTCATTGTATTAAAAATTCAATTGTGTATGTGTTATCATGGAATTGTACGTATTTCCATGGGAAAGGTAAATAGGAGACGAACAGGGGGTGATTAGGCAAATTCACTCAGGTTGTAACATCTCCAGAGAAGCCACTCCCCTGGCAAAGTATACATACAATATTTCCAACTGGATTCTCCAGGGACTGACAGACAAGGAAATAATTTTTGGATAAATAGGCTGGTCTTAAATTGGCTCACGGCCTTCTTCCTGATTCAGCAAATGGACAGAACCCCTGGTCCTCAGCAGGTCCCAATCCTCAGGGTAGTGATTGAAGGACTGGGTCCTCCAGAATCGATGTTAGGGTTGGGGTTATTCTGGCAAGCTTTTGGGATGCATGTAAGTTCTTTTATTGTTTTAGTACATTTTCTCTGTAATGCTTTGTACCTTAAGACTAAAGTAGGCTTGCCTAGGAAGTGCTGCATGGTAACTTATATCTGTTGAAAATCACTCTGTTGTCTCTGAAGAGAAAGCAAGCAGGTGTCCTTGAGCAACCTGACTGTGCTGGGAAATACAGAGGGAAAGGAAGGGAACTATGCAGCCTGGGAATACCCTGGTCCACAGGTTTCCATCCAGAAAGGCAATAGCTGGAGAGCTGGAAGCCAGGAATAGGTGCCCTTGCTGAACTTGGGGGGAAATACAGGTGCAGTTGAACTGTGACACTGTTCATAATAATATGAACTAAAGAATAAGTTCAGATGAATTGATGGATGGACAGACAGATAAAAGGAGCAGTAAAAAGGTGCTGATTTTGCTTTTCAGTTCACCTTTAAAGGAATCTTGATAATTTATACACCATATTAAAAAATAGGTAGATATTATATCAGGGGTCGGCAACCTATGGCATGCGTGCCAAAGACAGCACGCGAGCCAATTTTAATGGCACGCCACTGCCTGCTGGGGACTCCGCGTGCCATTAAAACTCCTGCCTGGAGCGGCAAGCCACAGGGTCCGTGGTCCCGGGCTAGAGTACTGGGGCCGAATGCAGCAAGCTGCCAGCCCTCTCCCGCCTTCTCCCCTCCCCTGGAGCCCTGCCGCTGCGCGCGCAGAGCTCTGGGGACCGGGGCTGCTCGCTCCCGTGGGGCAGCGTTTGGCTCTGCAGGGATGAAAAGACGCTCCTCGCTCACCCAGAGCCCTGCCGCCATGCACGCAGCGCTCTGAGGGGCGGGGCTGTGTGCTCCTGCGGGGTAGTGTATCTGGCTCTGCTTGGAGCCTCAAGGTAAGGGGTCCAGGACTGGGAGGAGTGGATAAGGGGTGGGGGCTGCTGGGACTGAGCGGCTCAGCTCACTGCTGCTCAGGGGTTCCATCTGCGGCCCCTGCCAGCCGGGATTCTGGCTGCTGGACCCGCTCACCCTGCTGCGGGGCTGGGTCCCAGCCCTGCTCACATACAGTGGGTATCTACGTTCTCCCTGGTTCTGGCCCAGTCTTTTCCTCTCTCTGTGCTGAGCTGAGGTGGGAGTGCACTGAGCACAGAGCTAGGGGTGCAGGGTCTGGCCAGGAGCTAGAATGAGGGAGTGGGCAGAAGGCTTAGGTGTGGGGGCACTTACCTGGGCAGCTCCCATGTGCTGTGAGGAGGTGTAGCTGGGAATGTGGGGGGGGAGTGCAGGAGCTCCCATTTGGTGCTCAGGGTGAAGGTGGGGATGTGGGGGGTACATTGGGTGTGGGGGGGCTGGTGACATGGGGGGGTGCAGGTATCAGGGCGGGGGGGATGGGGATGTGTGGGGATGCCAGAGTCAGGGCTGGGGTCCTGGCGGGGTGGTGAAGAGGTCAAGCAGAGGTCTGGGTGTGCATGAGGGAGGTACAGGGCCAAGGGCAGGGGCCTGGGGTGTGTGTGGGGATGGGGGTGCGGGGCTCAGGGAGAGGGCTGGGGGTGAATGTGGGGGGAGGGGTCAAGACTCAGGGCAGAGGGCTGGGTGACTGCCCACCTCAGAACCTCCAACCCCCTCGCTCCTTGTCCCCTGACTATCCCCTCCTGGGACCCTGCCCTAACTGCCCCCCAGGACCCCATCCCCTATCTAAGCCTCCTGCTCCTTGTCCCCTGACTGCCCCCTAGACCTTACCCCCTACCTGTCCCCTGACTGCCCCAACCCTTATCCACACCCTCACCCCTCGCTCCTTGTCCCCCTGACTATCCCTCCTGGGACCCCTGCCCCTAACTGCCCCCCAGGACCCTATCCCCTATCTAAGCCTCCCTGCTCCTTGTCCCCTGACTGCCCCCCTAGGACCTTACCCCCTACCTGTCCCCTGACTGCCCCAACCCTTATCCATACCCTCACCCCTCGCTCCTTGTCCCCTGACTATCCCTCTGGGACCCCTGCCCCTAACTGCCCCCCAGGACCCTATCCCCTATCTAAGCCTCCCTGCTCTTGTCCCCTGACTGCCCCCTAGGACCTTACCCCCTACCTGTCCCCTGACTGCCCCAACCCTTATCCACACCCTCCACCCCTAGCTCCTTGTCCCCTGACTATCCCTCCTGGGACCCCTGCCCCTAACTGCCCCCCAGGACCCCATCCCCTATCTAAGCCTCCCTGCTCCTTGTCCCCTGACTGCCCCCCTAGGACCTTACCCCCTACCTGTCCCCTGACTGCCCCAACCCTTATCCACACCCTCACCCCCTCGCTCCTTGTCCCCTGACTATCCCCTCCTGGGACCCCTGCCCCTAACTGCCCCCCAGGACCCCATCCCCTATCTAAGCCTCCCTGCTCCTTGTCCCCTGACTGCCCCCCTAGGACCTTACCTCCTACCTGTCCCCTGACTGCACCAACCCTAATCTACCCCCTCACCTCCAGGCAGACTCCTGGGACTCCCATGCCCCATCCAACCGCTCCCGCCCCTGACAGGACCCCCAGAACTCCAGATCCATACACCCCTCCCCTTCCCCCTGCCTGCCGCAACCCCTCTCCACAACCCTGTCTCCTGACAGCCCCCCCATCCCGAACTTCCAACTCATCCAACCCCCCAGGTCCTTGCGCCCTGACCACCCCTCCAGGAGACCCTCCTCCCTAAATGGCCCCCCCAGGACCCTCCTTGGTCCCTGTCCACTCCCTGTCCCCTAACAGACCCCAGAACTCCCATGCACACCATCCACCCCCAGCCTGCTCCCTGACTTCCTTCCTCAGAGACCCCCGCCCCTAGCCACCACCCCCTTCGGGATCCCACCCCTATCCAACGCACCCTGCTCCCTGTCTCCTGACTGCCCCCACCCTTATCCACTCCCCCCAGTCCCGGACCCCTTACCTTGAGGTCTCCAAGCAGAGCAGATACACTACCCCTGCAGGAGCGCACAGCCCTGCCCCTCAGAGCGCTGTGCGCGTGGCGGCAGGGCTCCGGAGCAGAGGAGCGTCTTTTCATCCCCACGGAGCCAAACGCTGCCCCACGGGAGCGAGCAGCCCTGGCCCCCAGAGCTCTGCGCCCGCGGTGGCAGGGCTCCAGGGGAGGGGAGAAGGTGGGAGAGGGGCCGGCGGCTTGCTGCATTCCGCCCGGTGCTCCAACCCAGGACCACGGACCCCGCGGCTTGCCGCGCCGGGCAGGATTTTTAATGGCATGCAGAGTCCCAGCAGATAGTTGCGTGCCATTAAAAATTGGCTCGCATGCCATCTTTGGCACGCGTGCCATAGGTTGCTGATCCCAAGCCCAGATCAAGTACGAGACAGAACGCTTTGCAATCGGGGCAGCTCAGGCACCAGCGCTCCAAGCACGTGCTTGGGGTGGCACACCACGGGGGGCCCTCAGCTGGTCACTGGAGGGCGGCAGGCAGGCTGCCTTCAGCGCATGCCTGCGGAGGGTCCGCTGGTCCCGCGGCTCCGGTGGCACTCCACCAGGCATGCCTGTGGAGAGTCCGCTGGTCCTGTGGCTTCGGTGGAGCCGCGAGACCAGCAGACCCTCCGCAGGCATGCCGCCGAAGTCAGCCTGCCTGCCACTCTGCCAGCGACCAGCAGAGTGCCCACCATGGCACGCCGCCATGCTTGGGGTGGCGAAAGTCTAGAGCCAGGGCCGGCGCTACCATTTAGGCGCCTAGGCAATCGCCTAGGGTGCCAGGATTATTTGGGGGGCGGCATTTTGCCGGGGAGGCGGCAGGCGGCTCCGGTTGACCTGCTGCAGTCATGCCTGCAGAGGGTCCGTTGGTCCGCGGCTCCGGTGGAGCTGCCGCAGTCATGCCTGCGGACGGTCGGCTGCTCGCGCGCGGCTCCGGTGGACCACCTGCAGGCATGCCTGTGGGAGCTCCACCGGAGCCACGGACCAACGGACCCTCCACAGCAATGACTGCGGCAGCTCCACCGGAGCCGCGGGATCAGCGCGGGGGCAGCGAAATGGCCATGCGCCTAGGGCGCGAGGAAACCCTAGCGCCGGTCCTGTCTAGAGCCGCCCCTACTTGCAATGACCATTTAACAGTGTTCTGTAACATTTAACTTTAAAAAAAAAAAAAGGGCAACAATTTGAGCCTTGACCACAATCCATTATCTCTTAAACTGAGGGAGTAAATTTACCTGTATCTGAAGAAATTGTTGAACTGTCTGCAGATTCTGTGACAAAGTTCCCGCTTTCCACAGGCCACGGGTCCAACTAATATTAACATGGGGTAGGGAGCATCAAGACTAGGCAAAGTGCTGCAAGGAGAAAAAACAAACAAGGCACTATTACACTTCCTACAATGGAGACCTAGCATCATATAGGTCTTTGGGAACAGCATATCATCAGCGATCTAATCTAATCTATGCGGTTGTCGGGGGAACCAAACTGGCTTCAAGCCTGAGCTTGATAAATTTGCGGAGGGGATGGCATGATTAGACTACCTTCAATGACATGTAGTTGATCTGCGACTGCTAGCAACAAATATCTCCAATGGCCAGTGATGGGACGCTAGATGGGGAGGGCTCTGAGATACTACAGAGAATTCTTTTCCAAGTGTCTGGTTGATGGGTCTTGCCCACATGCTCAGGGTCTAACTGACTGCCATATTTGGAGTTGGGTAGGAATTTTTCCCCAGATCAGATTGATGTAGACCCTGGGAGTTTTTCATATTCTTCTTTGGCATGGCTCACTTGCCGGTTTAAACTAGTGTAAATGGTGGATTTTCTGTCACTTGAAGTCTTTAAATCATGATTTGAGAACTTCAGTAAATCAGCCAGAGGTTAGGGATCTATTACAGGAGTGGGTGAGTGAGGTTCTGTGGCCTGCAACATGTAGGATATCAGACTAGATGATCATGATGGTCCCTTCTGGCCTTAATATCTATGAATCTATAATATTCATGTCATTCACTGCATAGACAAAGAAATCAATGGAAAATCAAGTGTGTGCATTTATGCATGATTTAAACATGAAAACAACACAAATATATCATTAAAAAATCCCATAGCATTTTTTGCATAAAGAAGGATGTTAAACCTGGTGTATCCTACTCAAAATGTACTTAGATTTACTGTCTTTTCTTGAAATTCCCTCTGCAGTTACGTTGCTGTGGACTATTAAGAGTTGCCCAGCTCCACTCAGACATGGCAATATTTCAATGATGGGATAATTGCGCCTTGACCATATTTAGGATCGATTCTGCAAACCTTTTTAACTCTCACGGAAGTACTATGATCTCATTGACTTGAAGGGTTTGCAGGATCAAGGTGATAGTTTGTAAGTGCTCTACAAATGGGATGAAGGACACTAAGGATTATGGGCCCAATCCTGTGTAGCACTAAGCACCCTTAATTCCCACTGCCAAAGCACTCTGCAGGATAGGATGCAAAGTGTTTGCAGAAACAACCGAGGCCTAACTTTAGGTGCCCATTTTTACAATATTTTAGCTTAATCCGTATTAAGTGGCTTGATTTTCAGAAGTGCTGAGCATTTCAGCAGCTCCCTTTAAAGTCAGTGGGCTTTTGTAGATGCTCTGCACTTTTGAAAGTGAGACCTCTTATAGGTGCCTACATATGGAGTGTAAATTCAGACATTTTGTTTTGAAAATCTACCAGAGATGTTAAGATTACGTCATTTGATGTGACAAACACCAGCTGAAATAATTTTTAAAAATCCCACCTTTTTTGAAACTAATAAACAGCTGACCCAGTTATATTTTCTTTTTAAAGAAAACAAATCACATCTAGGTTCCGAACTTCAGACTAATGTGATTTAAAATAGCTGAGTATAAATCCCTGAAAACAGAGTGTATAATGGAACAGCAACAGAAGTAGATGATTAATCTATCTGAAATAATGTTAGCTGTTAAGCATAAGTGAAGGAAAAAAATTAGATAATCAGAGTAATGGCTTCTCTCCTGCAACAGCTCATACCAGCAAACAGTTCTATCTGTATAGGTACTGATATAATACCATACTCTCTTTGTGCCTCCAAAGCATTAATGAATTTCTTTATCACACCATTCCTGTGAAGTAGGGAATACTATCCTCACTTTACAGATGAGAAACAGAGACACAGATTAGATTTTAAGTGACTTGTCCAAGGTCACAGAGGGATTCTGTGGCTAAACTGACAACTGAACCAAGGTCACTTGCATCCTAGCCTAGTGCCCTGTTCTCTAGGCCAGTGTTTCTCAGCGACCGGGTCTGTGGATTAGCACCAGTTCCTGAGATCTCGCTGACACAGTTTAAGAAGGCAGCAAGCCAATCCCTGGTATTAAAAACGTTGAGAAACACTGCTCTAGACTACCCTTATACCCTTGGAGTAGGACGTCAGTAGAACCCCTCAGTAGAAGAAGAGGTTACTCACCTCGTGCAGTAACTGGAGTTCTTCAAGATGTGTGTCCATATGGGTGCTCCACTTCAGGTATACATGCGCCCTGTATCTTTTTGGTAGCAGTGCCCATTTGGCCCACACACGTACCCTACACATCCTCATGCCCTTCACCGAGGCTACGTAAGGCTGCACAGTGAACAGCCCTCAGTTCCTTCCTCATTGCAAAGTCCCACAAGGGAGACTCCGAAACTGAGGGGAAGGAGGGCAGGTACTGGAGCATCCTAGAGACACACATCTCAAAGAACTCCAGTTATTGCATAAGGTGAGTAACCTTCTCCTTCTTCTTTAAGCAGTGTCCTTATGGTGACTCCTGAGCTGTATCCACTTACAGAGGAGGGCGCTTCAGAGCAAACTCCAGTATTGAAGAGAGAACTGCACTGCGAACTGCAGCACTTGTCTAACGGCATGAACCAGAACATAAAGGTTAGAGAAAGTCTGTACAGAGATTCATGTTCCAGCTCTGCAGATTTCAGCTTCTTTTGGGACATTTGGAACATCTTTGAGTAAAGCCACTGTATAGACTGTGACCCTGTAGAATGCTCCCCACTCTAGGGGGAGGTTGAATGTCAGCCAAGTCATAACAAGCAATAATACACCCAGAAATCCACCCTGAAAGTCTTTGCATGGGGATTGTGGATCCCTTGGATCTGTTGAAATTCAGAATGTATTTTAGGTAAAAACCTAGGAACTGGTGTAATAAGACCTTTTCATTGTACCTGGAGGTCTGCCATTAAGGCCCCCAGTTCCCTGACACTCTAGGCAGAAGTGATAGCCACCACTCATGGTGCACGGTAGTCTAATGAGGCAATTAAGGCAAGTTCAAGTCCTAGATTGGAGTAAGGGGAAAAGATTCATTAGACCTCTTAGAAATCTTGACATAAGATAACTGAAAACTGAAAAACCTTCTACGGATGAATGAAAGGCAGTTATATCTTCCAAGTTAATTTTGGCAGAGGTCATAGAAAGCCCTGATCTTTTCAATTCAATAGGTAGTCTAGGACATTGGAAAGAGAAGAGCAGGCAGGAGAAACTTGATGGGTACATTAAAAGATTCTTTCATTTTTTAAGGTAAATGCATCCCGTAGACGCCTTCCTGCCGTTTACCAATACCTGTTGCACATCTGATGAACAAGACGACGCTTGCCCACAAAACCATTAAGGAGCCATGCTTGGAGCTGCAGAACATCCCGGTTGGGGTGAATTGTCCCACTGATATCATCAGACATCTCGCAGGGACTGGTCAGAAGCCACCAGGTGGGTGACAGGTAAGTTGGATAAGGTAAGGATACCAGACTTGTCTTGGCCAGTTGGTGCAATCAGAATGACTTTGGGCTTGTTTCCTTGATCTTGCTGAGGATTTTCAAGAGCAATGGCATGGTCGTTATGCATAAAGGAGACACTTCACCCATGAGATGAGGAAGGCCTCTCCTGGTGATTGGGGATCAAGTCCCCCTCTCAAACAGAATCTGTTGCATTTTCCATTGGCTGCAGTGGCACAAAGATTGACTTTTAGACACCTTTAGGTTAGAAATATGTTGTGGAGGGCTTAAGAATCCAACTCCCATTTGTAACTCTCGGAGAAGCATCTTCTGAGGTTGTCAGCGGTGGTGTTCTGAATGCTCAGAAGATAAGCTGCTGAGATGATGACTATCTGGTTGGCTATGTGCCAATTCAATAATTTCATCAATTCAGCACAGAGTGATGGGGAACATGTCCCATCCTGACAATTGATGTAAAACAGGCAGGCCATGTTGTCTGTCATGATCTTGATGGATTTGGCTCTGATCAAGGGGAGGATGTGGGAGCAAGCCCTCCTGTTTGCTCTTAGTTCCAGAATGTTTATGTGCAGAAGGACTCTCTTAGGTAGACCATTTGCCCTGGTCCAAAAGGAGCTCCCCAATCCAAGAGGGCTATGCCTGATGTTATAACAACAGTTGGAGGAGCCTGAAAGAAAGGAACTCTCAAAGATCTCTTGGAAGGGTATTCCACCAATTAAGCTTGCCAAACTTGCCAGGAACAAAGACCTTCTTTGAGACTGTGTGTGTTTTGGTATGTAACTGTCCTGAGCCATCCCTGGAAATTTCAGAGATATAATTTGGCATGTTGGGTTACAAAGATACATGCTTCCATATGACCAACAGCTGAAGACAATTTCTTGCCACGGTTTGAGGACTTATCTGAATTCTCTGCCAGCAAGAGTTTTTTTAGGTTCATGAAATTGTCCCCAGGAAGGTAATTTTGCCTGTTATGGCTATCTGTTGAACTGTGGTCAAAACACACTTTTCAGGAGTGAGTTGGAGGCCTAAGCTGTGGACCTTGTGGTTTGCAATGCCTATAGGACCTCATGATGAGAATGACCTCTGAGTACTCAATCATTGAGATAAGGGAAGATGATTATCCCTAGATGACAAAGATGGGCAGATATGACCGACATAACCTTTGGGAATATCTTTGGGGCAGAGGAGAGGCTGACAGGCAGCACATAGTAGTGGTTGTGATTGACTATGAAACAAAGAAACCTCTTCTGAGAGGGATGAATTACAATGTAAAAGTAGGTGTCTTGAAGGTCAAGATTTGCAAATAAAACTTTGTAATCTGGGGAGTCACCATCCTGAATTTCTGATGTTTTACACAGTTGTTCAGATGGCCTCCAAAACCCATTGTCAGCTGTTATGCTCTCCCAAGCAGGTTGAAATTGGGATTGACCATGTCCAAAGAGGGGAAGGAAGTTGGGATGATGAAGCAACAAGGCTCTGTTGAGAGGGTGGTTCAGACTGTGGATCAAGCCATCAAAAGTGGTGCCTAGACTACATGGAGGGCTGGGATGAGACAGCTGTGATAGTAGCTGCATATACATGGCCAGTGGCTTGGGTTGGTCTAGGGAAGATTAAATAATAAGCTGGGTGAGATCTCTGTGCCATCTGAGACCTGCTAAACTTTCTTTTATTTGCAAGTATATATCCCGCGGGATCTAAGCGTAGTGCTTCGAGGTATGAGAATGTCATCTGTAGACTCCAAAAACCATTTATGGCCATCAAAAGGAAGGTTCTCACCAATAGCCTGCCACTTTTGTAAGGAAGCCCAACAGCTGAAGCCAAAACACTCATCTCATCATGATGGTGGTGGAAATGGACCGGACTGTGGTATCAGCCGCATTCAAGCAGTCTGCAAGGATGTTTTTGCTAAAAGTTGACATTCCTGTATGATGGCTTTGAATTGTTCATGTGCTCTTTTGGTTAATGTTCAATAAAGGTGTTAAATTTATAATTCAAAATCTTATTTGGACATGAGTGCTTGGTGATTCATTATCCTAAATTGTAATGTCACAGAGGAATAGCTCTTGTGAACAGAAAGAACAAGATGCCACAGGTCCTTATTATTTTGAGCAGCACTTCGTGTTGTGCTGCCTTTCATGTTCATTCACTGCATCTGCAACTAAGGAATTTGGTGTGGATTGTATAAAAAAATTCCAAACCCTTGGAAAGAAGATAATACTTTTTGTTGGCATGTAGGTGATGTCATGGCAGGAGTTTACCAGATCAGTGTGGCTGGCTCAAAGAGAGCCTTATTAATTGGAAAAGCCACTTGCAACAAGGTTGAGGTTTACAAACTATCTAGGAGTTTACGATGGGAGTCCTGAACTTCCTCAAAAGGAATTTGAAGCACGTCCCCAACTCACTTCATCAGGTCCTGGAAATGACAAAAATAATCTGCCATGAAGGTGGAGGGGGCATTATAGCCTCATCAGGGGATGAAGAAGAGATATTTGGATGAGGTTTCACCTCTCATCAGCCCTTGCCTCTGCTCCTCAAAGGTCTCTTATACCAAGTCTGTTTGATGAGGAGGGAGCAAAGACAGAGGAAAAGGAATTTCCTATGTTCCCTGTGGTTTGTACTGGGTGCCCTTAGAAACTGTTGGCAGTATAGGAACCATGGGTCCCAGTAAGTTGCTAGAGAGAGTCATAGGGCATAGGCAGAGATAGCTACTATTGGTCATCTGAACTGTTGAAAGTGGTGGATGTTTATCCTCCCTTCTTTCAGTATGCAGAGGTAATAAATACTCTTCAAAGACCCTTGAACTGAAAACCGAGTATCCGAGTCAGAGTCCTCATGCACATTCTCTAAAGGAGGTGATAACTGATCTCCATGAATGATCGAAGTTGGAGAACCAGAAGATCTCAATGATATGTGGGTAGCAGGTGACCCAGATGATCTCGTATCAAAAGGTGTACGATACTAGTAAGCAGTGGATATTTCAACTCATTAGAAACAGATCTCTTAAGTATCTGAACTCCTACAACACCGAAGAACATAAGAGGTTGGTCTCAGTATGAGGTAAGTATCTGTCTTGAGGAATGAGCACACCCAAGTAACATATCAGATGTTGCAGTCCAGGGCATAAGTACCACAGGTACTGAAGGGTCAAGTAATGCTGATTTCTTGCTAGTGTGGTTGTGACAACGGGAAGCAAGGGAGGTCTTTGGGTCCAGTTTTTTTTAGTAGCAGCATGAGCCTTAGAAGCAGCCTCAGACATCTTAACAGTACCAGAAGCACTTGGAGCCTCATCAGTGCTCCTTTTGGGGCTGGCAGTCTTCAGCGACCAAGGCCTCTTTCCCAGAGATTTAGCACTCCTGCTTTTCTTATCAGTTTCCACCAACTTGGAGCATTAGGGTCTTGGAACTATAGGCAAAGATGCAGACACCTTCACGGAGGTTTTTGGTGACAGGGATCCTGAAATGGCTGAGGTCGCCACCAACTTCTCCTTTACGTCCTTCGGTGACCAAGATCCTGAGGCAACTGGGGTAGCAGGAATCTTATCCCTAAAAGCCCTTGGTGACCTGGATCTGTTAGTAGACGGGGTACTAGCAGTCTCACTCCTTGAAGCTCCAGGAGACTGGAATCCAGAGGTAGACAGGGCAGTACATACAGGGGGGTTCTCAAAGTTTTGATCCACAGCTGGTTTTAAGGCTTGCTCTATCACAAGAAGCCTGAATTTGATCTCCCTCTTCTAATGAGATCTTCTTTGAAACGAAGTACAGATATTACATTTCAAGGGAATATAAGTATACTCCAAACACTTGACATACCAAGAGTGTTCATCACTAAGCAGGATAGATTCCTGACAAGAGAGACAATGTTTAAAGACTGGGGATCCAGGCATACCCCAGAAATAAAGAGTCCAAAGTGACCCCACTAAACGGGGAAAACAACGCAAAGGGAAGCCATCTACAAATATAAACTATTTACAATATAACTAACTATGCTAAAGTATTAGCAGAAGGAGACATGCTAGAAACTCAGTCTCAGACTGAAGGTGGTTGAGAAGGACTGAGGATGGCTTGCCTCAGTGCAAGGCACGAGGATGTGTAGGGCCAAATGGACACTGCCACCAAAAATCTCTGATCAAAGACGCAGGGCGCACGAGCACCCAAAGGGCAGCACCCTTAGGGAGATAGCTTTTATCCTGATTATAGATACATTAACACAACTGCCACAAAAATAATCTTTACAAATAAACAGACACATTGAAAAATGTTCAATGTAATGAACAATAATGCAAAATATTCGACCCTGTAATTTCTACAGCAAAAAGTTGCTACTCGATGATCATTTAAGTTCAAGTCAAGAAACTCCCCTTCTTCCATGTTTTCAGGTTGCCATTCCCCTTTTCTGCCATTGCTGCGAGGAAGGGACCACATCAACACAAACAAGCCCAACAGATATGCCAGTGACAGCAATCACTATTACAATCAGTGAGTGGAATTATTAAAAAGGGACCATTTTAAGACTGGAATTCCGTGAAACATGTGTTAATAAACTGGTGATTGCAGAATTGATCTAACACACAGTACAGGTGGTCTCATTACCCGCTCAAGGCCCTATCACATGTGACTAATGAATGTCAACATCAGCATGTGAGATAAAATCCGTTTCTTCATATATTTCTAATTATATCCCTTAAAAATACATACAATACACAAGTACCTGATACAACCTGGTAAAATGCGGATTTCTCTCTAGTGTCATCTCTTTTATAAAGTAGTGTCATATTGTGTATCTATACAATATATAATTACTTGATGACTCTCTCTCAGGCCCTACACACAAGTACTCCAGCTATCTTTGAGACACCACAGACTTCCTCAGGAAACTACAATCCATCGGTGATCTTTCAGAAAACACCATCCTAGCCACTATGGATGTAGAAGCTTCTCTACGCCAACATTCCACACAAAGATGGACTACAAGCCATCAGGAGTAGTATCCCCAGTGATGTCACGGCTCACCTGGTGACAGAACTTTGCGACTTTATCCTCAGACACAATCATTTCAGATTTGGGGACGATTTATACCTTCAAGTCAGCGACACTGCTATGGTTACAAGCATGGCCCCACAGTATGCCCACATTTTTATGGCAGATTTAGACAATGTTTCCTCATCTCTCGTACCCAAGTGCCCCTCCTCTACTTGCGCTACATTGATGAGATCTTCACCATCTGGACGGACGGGAAGGAGGCCTTGAAGAATTCCACCAGGACTTCAACAATTTCCACCCCACCATCAACCTCAGCCTGTACCAGTCCACACAAGAGATCCATTTCCTGGACACTACCATGCAAATAAGGGATGGACACATAACACCACCTTATACGGAAATCTACTGACCGCTATACTTACCTACATGCCTCTAGCTTTCATCCAGAACACACCACACGATCCATCGTCTACAGCCAAGCCCTAAGATACAACCGCATTTGCTCCAATCCCTCAGACAGGGACAGACACCTTCAGGATCTCTTTTAAGCATTCTTAAAACTACAATACCCACCTGGGGAAGTGAAGAAACAGATTGACAGAGCCAGACGGTTACCTAGAAGTCACCTACTACAGAACAGGTCCAACAAAGAAGTAACAGAATGCCACTGGCCATCACCTACAGCCTCTCCAGAACACCATCAAGGAACTACAACCTATCCTGGAAGACAATCCCTTGCTCTCACAGACCTTGGGAGGCAGGACCAGTCCGCGCTTACAGACAGCCCCCCAACCTGAGGCAAATACTCACCAGCAACCACACACCACATAACAGAAACACCAGGAACCATCCCTTGCAACAAACCCTTGTGCCATCTCTGTCCACATATCTACTCAAGTGACACCATCACAGGACCTAACCATATCAGCCACACTATAAGAGGCTCGTTCACTTGCACATCCATTAATGTCATATATGCCACCATTTGCCAGCAATGCCTGTCTGCCATGAACATTGGCCAGACTGGACAGTCTCTATGCAAAAGAATAAATGGACACAAAGCAGACATCAGGAATTATAACATTCAAAAATCAGTGGGAGAGCATTTTAACCTCCCTGGACACCCAATTTCAGACTTAAAAGTGGCCATTCTTCATCCAAAAATTTTCAAAAACGGCCTTCAACGAGAAACTGAAGAGCGGGAATTCATTTGTAAACTTGACACCACCAAATTAGGCCTGAATAAAGACTGGGAACAGCTGAGTCATTACAAGACATAATCTTCCATCAACTGTTGAGTATGGGCAATCCACCCTGATGGAATTGGCATTGTTAGCACTACAAAAAGTAATTTTTGCACTGTTGACATTCACACCTTTTTGTCAACTGTTGGAACAGGACACATTCACCCTGATGGAATTATTGGTAAGGCAACTCCCATCTTTTCTCGTGTTGTATATTTATGTCTGCCTACTGTAATTTTCACTCCATACATCTGAATAAGTGGGTCATAGCCCATGAAAGCTTATGCTCTAATAAATTTGTTAGTCTTTATGGTGCCACAAGACTTCTTGTTTTTTTTTTTACTTAGAACTCTAATTTCTTTAAATACTTTCCTGTTGCTAGATCACAGGAACACATCCTTAAAGCCCCCACATTTACTATTTTATCAGAAGAACAAGAACACCACATTATAATACAGTCTTTAATTACATCATCATAAAATTTTCCCCTCACAACCTTGTAAGGTGTATTTTGTAAGGTATGATGCCCTTGACTCATTCACTATGTATTTTGCAACTTGTGGGCTTTAGCATTCAAAGTAATACACAGTTCTCAAAGATTAATGTATTTTAAGGTCCAAAGGTACCACTGTGATCATTTAGTCTGATCTCCTGTATAACACAGACCATAGGACTTCAAGTCCAATAGCTGTGGTTGAGACAGAACATATCTTGGAAAAACATCCAATCTTGATTTTAAAAATTTCCAGTAATGGAAAACTTTGTTAAGTTGTTCTGATGGTAATTACCCTCCGCTGTAAAAAAAAATAAATGGTGCCTTATTTCTAAACTTAATTTCTCTAGCTTCAACTTCCAGCCTTTATGCTGAACTCATACCTTTGTTTGCTAGACTGAAAAGCCTATTATGACAACATTTCTTTTCTCCATGTACTATAGACTGTGACTTAGCCTTCATGTGTATCTAAAGTTGTAGGAAAAAATCACATATTATATTGTATTACTTAAATAGCAGAATGTTCTATAATTAAAGACAGTATTGAATTGCCTACGCAGAAAGGGCATTGCACAATGTTAATGTTGACATTTCCTGATTGCTGAGTGTACAACTATTCAACTTTACAGTTCTTTACCATAGTTTTTTAATGGAATTATT
The DNA here is from genome assembly GCF_007399415.2 of Gopherus evgoodei. Lineage (NCBI taxonomy): Eukaryota > Metazoa > Chordata > Testudines > Testudinidae > Gopherus > Gopherus evgoodei. The sequence continues at coordinate 361,306,900 of NC_044322.1, read as the reverse complement.
AATAATACAGTAAATAAAAATGTCCTGCATGTAATCTAAGGAGATTATTGCAAATGAACTATAAAAATGTGGCTACAAGGAGCATTTTCTAATTCAGAAAATTAGAAAAAATCATCATTAGGAAGATTTCACTAATGAGTGCAGTATGTGTTTTCCAGCTGAGCACTGGCAGGCACTCAAAGCTTAATTAACATTATTGGTTGCTACCTTAAGTGCCAGACCATATGTTTACCTGTTTTATATGGTACATCTGACTGAATACAGATGTTTACAGACATGCATATCTCCAGCACTGAACTCACATACATACACCCATAAATACCTGAACTGGGCCCATGTCTGTGTTGTAAGGGATGCCAAGCATGGATGCCTTCTGGCAAAGCAACTGTGCTATTCAAGAAATAGTCAATTACAGCCTGATCCTGCAGGATGCTAACTGCCTTTTGCAGGCAGCTGGGCCCCTTGAGAGCAATCAGAGCCATGGAGACAATGCTCAGCAACTTTCAGGATCAGGGCCATAGAGAGGAAGCCATTCTAACTGCAGGAATCACAAGGAGCGTCCTCTAAAAATGTAGGTTTCAGGATTACTAAAGTATGGACCTAAATCAGAGTGCCCAGTTATGTGTTTAGGTGCCCAGATTGGTGCTTAGGTGCTACAGTAGGCTTTTGGGAACTTAAGTGATAATGAGTGCCTAAATCTTGACCTTAAGAACATTACTGTGTAGATCTACAGCACTGTTCATGCGTATTTCAAAGCACTTTACAAACATTCATGAATTAAGCCCAACATCCCTGGGAGGTAGATCAGTAATAGTCTCATTTTAGAGATGGAAAATGAAGTAGAGAGAGGTCACACAGCAAGACAGCAGCAATGCAGGGAATAGGACTGAGAACTGACTCCCAGTTCTGCGCTTTAACCAGTAGTCAACGCCTTTCCCTTCCAAATGCAGAACTGGACAGAATTCCATAAATGCAAGCTTGAAAATTTGGCTCTGAGTGTGTAAATTGTGCTCTGAGTTGCAAAATAAAGCTATTTCGCTCACAATGAGATGCAAACAGTTTGAAGGGAAGAAGTAAATAGAGTAAAAAGAGTAAAAAGAAGATAAATTTTAGAGCTCTCTTCTTCCTCTAGAGATTTTTAAATTGCCACTGGGTATTGATAGAGTTTTCGCATCTTTCATTTATGGTGCAAATGGCCATCTGCTTCAACAGATTGTTTAAAAGAAACAGAGCTGTGGGCAATCTGTCTCAGAGCTTCAAGGTGAGCAACTAACTTCATTTCATAATCAATTCAACCAAGCAGGATATGCCTAATTTCCAGGTTGACAACAGCAGACTGCGGAATGCCTACTCTTTCTTAGGCTGATTTAAAGGTGGAAGAGGGACAGAGAAATGTCCCACTAAATATAACAACATATTCTGCTTTACCTGAGTGCCACCTACAGGACTAGATGTGAACTGAAGATAAGATTACCTGTCAAAGATCCTCTGTGGCTGAATCATGCTGTACATAACATGGGTCATGTGATCTTTAGCAGCAACTACTTCTGGAGGAGGATCATACTTGTTCACAGCAGCAACCTGTTACCAAAGTTAGAGGCATAGGAAGGGAAAAGTGATGTCATTCTTCTTACCTGTAATACCCTGAATAAAGTAGTCTGAATAATGATGGCTTCGTATTTACAAGGGGAAATCGTTATATCTGGCTTATCTACGATTGCTTGACTATATAAAGCTTTTTGGGAAATTTAAACTCAGCTCAAGAAATAGGTGGAAAGCATCCAAAACTAACTCACCATTTCTCTTAATTTATTCTACCTTTTCTTGGCTGGAGGGATAAGGCTAAGGGAAGGGGGTCAGCTCATAAAGTACACCCTCATTTTGTCTATTTTCATAATTCATAATTTCATAACTTTTTCTGTTCTTAGTGCTGGTGAAAAATGCCAGATTGAAAGTCACAGAGATAGAATTTCTTCATTTATTCCCCAGAAAAGTGAAATCAGGGATACCATCAATGCAAGCTTCCTCCACAATGGTCCTGAAAAGGTACTTCAGCTTTGATCTAGGAGGGAGAGGGGAGATCAGTATCCAAGTCCATTCTATTCTTGGTTCATTCTGCTCAAACTTCCAATCATGTTACTGATCAGTGGATTTTTTTTTTATGTAGACAGCAGCCCATTAGAAAATAGATTAAGAGCCACCAACTCATTTCATACAGGCCACCAAACCACAGCTATCAGATGGTAGCCCTTTTGGCTACTCCATCCCAGGCAGATTTAAATCAGTGATCAGGACCCTGTCTACACTTGCTGGGGAATCATATTTGAAAAGAGTTCTAATACGGGTGACAGGGGCTGGAGTGAATAAGCTAAGGACCATTTGTAAAGGAAGTGCTCTGACCAAGACTCCAACCTAGGCTAGCAAATTGTTAATCCTGATAATTCTAATATGGGTTTGGCCCATGCATTCTAGTCCCTAGTAATCGTGTATTTCTAAATACAACTCCCCTGTAAGTATAAAAGGAGTCCTAGAAGTGAAACATTCTACACAGTGCCAGGTTACTAACTAGTCCCTCCGGTTATTTCTTGCAGAAGGCTCTTTCAAAATCACATCCTAACTAATAAAAACAGCTAAAAGAATTACTAGTATTTTATAGCTTTCACACAGTTTACTTTGCAGTATGAGATATCTTAAGAAAATAATAGCAGTAACATGGTGATTACATCAAAACACTTCACAAATATTAACTAATGAATCTAAACAACTAACTAGGGACGGCTCTGACGGTTAGAATCTACTTTTTCATTAAGGAATATAGTCTTTATGTGAGAACTGTATATTGGTAAACTAGAGTTGCTTTTGACAATACAACAAATATATTGTCAGATGTCAGGGTCTTAAAAGCAAAACTGAACTGAACTGATACCTATTGGCTGGAGTGTGGGGAATTTTTTTCCCTTCACATAAAGCAATTTTTTATCTCCACATAAATATTTATGAAAACAACTTGCATTTACCACTGTTAGGATATAGATATTCAGGCCTGTCTGCAAAGGCCTATATTTTAAGAATTCAGGTGTATTCTTATCACTTAGCTAGTTATAGAGGTATAAAGGAAAGAATCAAAGATCACTGTCTCTGTAATGGCCTTCTCTTACTGTAACAGGCTAGGGCCTTCAGCTAAGATGTAGTTAGGCAGCCATAAGCTGGGAAGTGTATGGTCACATCCTCACATTCCAAACTAGTCACACTGAAATAAGGTGCTATTGGGCTATTAAGAATACAATTCTGTCCTGATATTCCTATCACCTCCAGAGAAAGGGAAGAGCCTAGAAGATGTAAAAGGAAACTTAGTTTGATCGCATCCTGTCTGGCAAGAACTCACTTATCAATAGACACAGCTGGAGAACCCTTATGCCTGTATAGATGTAGTTGTGAAATCCTCACTTCTGTATTGTTTTGTATGTTGATTTGCATGGTCTCTGTCTGGTTCTGTAATTGTTTCTGTCTGCTGTATAATTAATTTTGTTGGGTGTAAACCAATTAAGGTGGTGGGGTATAATTGGTTAAATAACCATGTTACAATATGTTAGGATTGGTTAGTTAAATTTCAGTAAAATGATTGGTTAAGGAATAGCTAAGCAAAACTCAGGTTTTACTATATAGTCTGCAGTCAATCAGAAAGTGGAGGGGAAATGGGAACAGGGACTGGGGATGGGGGAATTAAAATCATGTCTTGCTAAAGGGGAAGATGGGAACAGGAACAGGGACACAGGCAAGGCTCTGCGGTGTCAGAGCTGGGAAGGGGGCACTAAGGAAGGAAACTCTAATCATGCTTGCTGGAAGTTCACCCCAATAAACATCGAATTGTTTGCGCCTTTGGACTTTGGGTATGGTTGCTCTCTGTTCATGCGAGAAGGACCAAGGAAGTGAGAGGGTGAAGGAATAAGCCCCTTAATAACCACCTTTGCCCAGAAGGAAACAGGATTATTTAGCACCATTCCAGAACTATATGGTGTTTCCAGCAATTGCCATATACCTTTTCTTCCACTTTAATCTTCCTGTGATCCAGCTCTGTTAGTCGGAGCAACATGAAAAATCACCAGAGCCAATTCTGTTTGTTCCTGGTAGAAAATAAAAGAAGCATTCAGGTGTTTTCACTTTTACATCTATAAATGCTTAAATTCAGATAGCAAATAATATCCCAAAGGCCATTTTAACATATCTCTTATAATGTAGAACATCTTTCACCATGAAAAATCTCAGTGTTTGCAGTAAACCGATCACTTCCGTCACCACTGAAATGCAGCTGCCTCTAGAAAGAAACCAAAGAGCTTTTACCAACTTAAAGCACATTGTATAACAGTTTGGAACAGAACTGAGAATAATAACCAGATCCAACTGAAAATGTACAGAGAACATAGATGACGAAGTATTACCCATATGGAATTAGATAATAACCATGGCTAATACCACTAATCTTGCAAGATGTTATGGAACTTTTTCTTTAAAGTTATAGTATAAAAATATATCACTATGTATGCTTGTAATCACTAAAAAACTAAGTCTGATACATAATAAAAAAAGAATAATTAACAATTAAATAGGAAGCTGACATCTTGACAACCTGCTGAAGCATTAATTCTGAGAAAAGTCAGGCCTGTTAAACCATTAAATTCAAAGAGTCTCAAGCTGTTTAAGATATTGTTGTTTATTTTCACAAGTACTGAAAACCCTGTAAATTAACTGGAAAAAATACGCACACACCGAGAGACGCATTTAATGGGGTAAAATTCTGCTCTCAGGAGCTTTGTCTATTGTGATATAAAAGGGCTAGGGCATCATATGCTATGAGGCAAGGGATGCAACTGACCCCCTGACCTTGGTTCCCCAACTTTTCCTAGGGCCCGATGCTCCACTTCCCCCCACCCAATTCGGCAACTTTGCAGGACATAATATAATCACAGATAATGTTCTATATGAGTTTGTCCCTTCCTCACCCATCCGAATTTTTCTGAAATGATGCAAATGCTGCAAGGGTCAGGAGAGGCGATATTATTCAAACATTTCTTTAAGTTCACTCCATTGCATGCAACAACAGACTATTCTCAAGAAGCCACCATAGAAATCGACAGAGTTATCTTAAAACAGAGGGAGAAGTTTGAGCTCTTAATATTTCTTCCCCAACTTTGGAAAACACTGCAAAGTTCAAAGGGATCTAAAATCACAAGCAGCGTGCTAGGACCTTTAATCTTCAGCAGATCCAGGACAAGTTATAAATCCATGGTGTACAAAGTCAGTACATAAGATTTTACTCCCTTTAAAGGTTTTCTGTCATTGATAAATGGGCTGTTTTAGCTCATTATCAGGGGAAGATTGTAGCGCTCTTGAATGAGAAAAAAATCTATCATAAGAAAGAAAGAAAGAAAGAAAGAAAGAAAGAAAGAAAGAAGCCCATTCCATGGACAGACAAGGTGGATGAGGCTTCTGATAGTGAGAGAGAGCTTTTGAGCTTACACAAGAAGAGCTCGTGGTAAGCTCAAAAGCCTGTCTCTCTCACCAAGAGTTTGGGTCCAATAAAAAGATATTACCTCAAACACCTTATCTTTCTAATATCCTGGGACTGGACAGAGCTACAGTGATTCCAAGGAGAGGCAGTTGTAAAAGGTGGCTGTTCACTCAGGGTTGATCCAGCTGCCATTGAAATTAATGGGATCCTTTCCACAAAACCTCAGCTGGGAATTGGAAACAGGGCCCTAAAGTTTTAACATATTTTTAGAGGGGCATGCCCAGCATCTATTCTGTCCATACATATCTCTAACACTTTGACATAGGATGAACTAATAGTATTCACTGCAAGTATATTTTGGCACCGGGTGTCACCTTTTCTTACCTGTACTGGGTTTCTTAACAGATTGAGCACTCTGAGGAGAGCAAGTCTTCAATATATTCCAGCTCACCCAGTTCAGAAATCTAGTTATTCACAGAAAAAATGATATCAGTAAAAGGCCACTAGCATAAGATAACTATGGGGAGAAAGCATCTTGGTGGCCAAACTAAAATGTGGACAACGAAAACCGCCCTACACATACCAAAAGTGTACACATGTCCATGGCATGCAGTAACACACTTGTCACAAACTCATGTATCTTCCATAATGCTGGGTGACTTGCTTAGGCGGAGACTGGATGGTTATTTTAAAAGACATAGCTCGCTCCAACCTTTTGCACAGTATCTTGCCAAACCACAAAGTGCCCCAATTTTTTTTTTTTTTTTGGAGACATGGGAAATACACTAAGAAGCACCACCACATTTCATACAGGCCATTAAACAAATTGCTATCAGATAGCAATACACCTCTACCTTGATATAATGCTGTCCTCAGAAACCAAAAAATCTTACCATGTTATAGGTAAAACTGCGTTATATCGAACTTGCTTTGATCTGCCGGAGTGCACAGCCCCCCGCCCCCCTCACCCCCCGGGAGCCTGCTTTACCGCCTATGATATCCGGAATTCGTGTTATATCGAGTCACATTATATCGAGGTAGAGGTGTACTTTTGGCTGAAGTGAACTAGCCAGGCAATGGGATGCCCTGAAAGACTGCGGCTTGCAGTCAGTTCCTGCAGATTTAGGGTCACAGGCAGGAAAAAAAGCTCCCTTTCTGTAAATAACTTTTTTTTTTTCCAATTTGGGTGTCCAAAGCAAGTCATAGTGAGGGCCCTCACTCTAAAACCTGCATGATTAGCTGCTTTTGAATGCTAAGACCAATCACAGGACTTGACAATTAAAACAAGACAAGTATACATTAGCTGTGCTGAAAATCAACAAAGATACTGAATGATTCTGAATAGACGCACCAACAGTGGATTTGTGTGTAGAATGACACCTAACGAGGAAATCACCCCACCCCTATTATCTGCACATGCAAGTACTCATTTGTGTACACAATTATCCCTTTGCCCATGCAATCATACATGCATTCACAAGTATGGATTTTTTTGCACATACATTTTTTGCAGATAAGACCATTGTGCCCGCGTTTGAAAAATTGGATTGTAAATTATCACTGTGAGAACCAGTTAATGTAAATCTTTTAAATCATTCTGTACTGTTTCAAAAATGGTATCTTTGTAGGGTGACCAGATGTCCCGATTTTATAGGAACAGTCCTGATTTTTGGGTCTTTTTCTTATATAGGCTCCTATTACTCCCTACCCCCTGTCCTGATTTTTCACATTTGCTGTCTGGTCACCCTATATCTTTGCCTACTTATTTCACTTTATTTTGTATGGTGCTTTATATTTTTATTGATCCTGAACTGACGCTGTGATGGTGTGTGGTTTGGTCTGTACCACTTCTGAATTGTGAATGATTTTATTAAATTGTATCATGAATCTACTATGTCATGGAAAGCTTATAGGCATGTAAATCTACCCTGAGTTAGCAAGGCTGTGTCATGTCTCTTCTAGGCCAGAGACAATGGCGAGTGCACTGCATGATGTTCTATTAAAAATACCTTGGGCAAATGCGGTTGCTCTAGCTGGGAGAAAGACACTTCCCCCGTTTGTCTGAAGAATGGGGGAGTTGAGAGCAGTGAGAAAATACCAAAAGGCAGAACAAAGAAGCAATTGATTCCTAGCAGGAGTCTATAAAGGATTCACAAGGGGGAATGAACAAACTGGAACTGAACGCCATTTTGTACCAGATTAAGATGAGGGAGGCAGAGGACCCTGCCTGCCTGAGAGAACACAGATGATCCTCCAATGATTCCCAAGCCAAGGATGAGCAAGTGAGGGACATTGTTCTAGAATATTTTATTGTTTGTGTGATCTGTACTGGACATTCTGGTGCTTCTGGGAATGGTCATGACCCCACCTCCGCCAGTGTAACCGTACAAGTACAGTACATGCAAGGTCAAGCCGCAAGGGGGTGTCATTTTTGAACAGGCACTGCCTTGTCCGCACCAGCATGACCTCGCACGCATGCATGCAGCGTGCTCTCCATTATGGTGTCCCACATCTGATACTGGACAAAACTATGTACGGTTTTCATCTCAGCACTGGACAAGGGACAAAGATTACAAAAAACAGGCCAGTCCAGTTTAAAATTGGACAAGTGGCCTGCTGGTCTGTACTCACCTGTGCTTTACGTGATTAAATATAAAATGAATAAAGTTGATAGACTGAACAAGTGCGTGTGTGTTTGATTGCTTCACAACTACTGCATGCCCCTGAGAAGACTAAACTGTAAACCAGAAGCATCACACCTTTTGGGTACAGTTCTGGGAGGGGTCTGTGTTTAAAACACTGGAGAGTCCAAAGGGTCAGCGCTGTGTCCAGAAGGGCTAGGAGTGTAGACAGCAGATTTCAGCATTCAGAGGGGGGTGGCCAGATAGAAGGTCTGCACCCTGAAAATGGGCCTCGGATGCCAGAGATTGGGGTGAAGGCTTGACTCTGTTTGGGCTCGAGGAGTTTAACACACCCCAAGGGATCCAGCACTCAGAGGCTTGGATTCTCCTCCCAGTAGGCCTAGTGGGTGGCCAGAGGGTTGCACACTAGGATCTGTAACAGATGCATTTAGCTTTTCTGTTAATATAGGATTCAGAGAACACAGACCAGCTGTTTCAGACATTTTAAGCTTTCATTCAGTTCAAGCTTTTCTGAAACTGAAGTTTGGGGAACAAGGACTCTCAAATTAACCAATTAAAAACAAATTGCATGACACAGCTTTGAGCACCAGGCTTTACTGTTGAAATTGTGCTGGATAGTGTTTACTTGGTGTTCAGCCAACTGTCAGACAACTCCTGACAATAGGACCTCCTGCCCCACTTGACCTCCTCTTAGTTTTCTGCGACCCCTTAATGATTCCCTCTTGAGATGCTAAAGCTTTTTGATCTTCCTGAAGAAAAAATTAGTATGTGAGTCAGTTCACCTGGAAATGCATCATCTCTGGAGCAAGCAAAGCTGCTTGTGCTACAGGCACACTTACTCCAGTAACCATGTTGCTGCAGTAACAATGTCACTATGTTTTGATTGTGGCTACATTAAAAAATCCTCCTATTTTATATAATACAGGGGTCGGCAACCTTTCAGAAGTGATGTGCCGAATCTTCATTTATTCATTGTAATTTAAGGTTTCAAGTGCCAGTAATAAATTTAAACGTTTTTAGAAGGATTCTTTCTATAAGTCTATAATATATAACTAAACTATTGTTGTATGTAAAGTAAACAAGGCTTTTAAAATGTTTAAGATGCTTCATTTAAATTTAATTAAAATACAGAGCCCACCGGACTGGTGGTCATGACCCGGGCAGTGTGAGTGCCACTGAAAATCAGCTCACGTGCTGCCTTTGGCACTCGTGCCATATGTTGCCTACCCCTGATATAATAGGATTCTGATTTCTCTTTTTATGCAGGAATATTGAGTATCTGCTAAAAGATTGTAGCCCCGAGCCCTTTAAATCACAGCTGGAGCTGCGGTGGAGATTTAAAGGGTCCAGAGCTCCGCGGCGGCCGGAGCCTCAGGCCCTTTTATTTGCCCATGAGCCCCGGGGCTCCCAGCCACCTCTGCAGCTGGGAGCCCCGGGGTGATTTAAAGGCCACGCCTTTTCCGGATGAGGCCACTCCTACCTCAGGACTCTGGCAGTACTGGTAAGTCCTGTAAGTTACTTTCACCCCCGCTCTAGAGAAGGAGATATTGGAAAGGTGGCAATTCATTGCTCAGTTTCAGTAACATTTCATTAAAAGAGGACATAAACCAAATGTTGCCGAGGCAGAATTAATAGCTTTCTGCCCTGCTATAGAGAACAAAGAAAACTACATGAGGCAACAGAGGCGGCAATATTAATGCTAATGATGACCATACTATAGTTAACATCCTGCTTTGTGTGATTTTAAACACTGACGTGTCTTTAAATGTTGACCTGAATATGAGGCTATAAAGAGAATTCACAATGGTGATGTTAACTCTTGTAGGTGTATCCTGAAAATTGGGAGAATAATCTGAATATTTCAATTTTATTTATTTATTTTATTGTTGCTTTTTATTTGCCTACATTTTTAAATACATAATTTCAGTGAGTTAAGATCATAACCACAAAGTCTGGGCTTTGATAGAAGAATGACTTATCCATTGAGGTAGGCAGTGTTGTAGCTGTGTTGGGCACAGGATATTAGAGAGACAAAGTGGGTTAGGTAGTATTATTTATTGAATTCACCAACAGAAGATGGTCCAATAAAATATATTACTTCATCTACTGAGGGTCTTTTTCTGGTATCTCAGTGATCTGCTCGGTTCCTGGATTAACCGTTGCCTATAGGGCCCAAGGTTCAAATCCTTGTTAAGATTACAGATATAAAAGAGCTGAATGGTCTGACCCTAGTCTCCAGTGAACATTTATCTGTATAACAAAAGCCATTTTACAGTATGCATGAATGGTTTTCTCTGACAGAGGCCCAGGAGAAGCTCACATATTTTAAGGTCAGAAGGGATCATCATGATCATCCAGTCCGACCTCCTGCACATTGCAGGACTGAGGGACATTGGCAAGATCTGTTGGGGATGGGTGCAGGAGTAGCTAAGGTATAAGTAGAGGTTCTCTGGCACAGCTGGATGGAAGAAGGCAGCACAGCCATTCAGAGGCTCCGACTTTGTGATTTCCTTGGTGGTGCTGGACTGCCACCCAACCCCAGGCCCTGTCCCCACTCCACCACTTCCCCCAAGCCCAACCCCCACCCTGCCGCATCCCCTCCCCAATCCTCCCCCACAGTGCCTCCTGCACACCGCTGAACAGCTGATCATGGCGGGCAGGAGGCACTAGGTGGGGGGGCGGAGCTGACCTGGGTTGACAGTGGGTGCTGAGCTGCCACTATTTTTTTTCTGTGAGTGCTCCAGTCCCATAGGGCCCACAGAGTCAGGGCCTATGCAGCCATTCCCTGCAATGTGGTATCACTGTGGTATCCACTCTAGGGAATGCTGTCTGTCTTTCACAATCATGAGCACTAAACGCTCCCTAAGAGCTACCCACATAAATAGAAATTAGTCCAAGCAATTAAACAAGAGCAGGGAGTAAGGTGCTACTCAGCATAAGTAAGGGTGGCAGAATGGGTTATAAAGTGAAAGCCATTTCTTTCTTGTAGTATTATGAGATTTTTTACTTGAACATTCAAAGAGCTGAATTTCAGAAAGAGACGGTAAAGCAAAAAACAAATCAGATTGGTATGCAGGATGTTACCTGATTATTTTCTAGGTTGATCACTTCTAGTAGCTCATGCTCCTCCAAACCTTCTAAGCTACTGATTTTATTACTGGACAAGTCCAAGTTCTGGAGGACTTTCAGGTCTTCCAAACCGGTTATCTTCTCAATCTGGTTAGAGCACTGAAAATCAATCCAAAGTATATAATAAGTCCTCACAAGCTTTCATAGGTGAAAAAAATGTTTCTGATGAGGAAGGCATCCTAGTGTCTAAATGGGTAATTTCTGTGTTCACTTTAAACACCTTTTTGAGTCTTAGTAGAACAGGACAGGCCATTTCTCTTCTCCTGGGTCTTGTATACATTAGCACTGCATGAAAGTAACATTGCCCCTCATATTAACCCCATCCTCATCTTGAGATGACAGTTTATAATTTCTCATTCTGCTCAAGAAGTAACAAACGGGGAAACCGCCTGACTGTTTTATCTTCAGTGCACTACCTTAAGTAGCAGGTTGGTGCTGCATGTCAGTAAAATAAACTGGGCCCTGATTTTCTCTGCAATTTCATAGCCATGGAAGTAGCTACAGAATCCTTTCACCACTGTAGAATTGTGCCCAGAAGCCAAGATTTCATCTATTAAAATTTTATGCTTGTTACCTATATGGCTGCAAAAAGATCAAAATGTAAACTGTACATAAATCAATACAGTTATTTTCCTGAATCTGCAGGCAGCCCGAAACAATGGCTCTCTGATGTGTCAATTTATCTTATTCACCTCAGTGGGTGTTAACTTCTAGTTTGGGTAGTATCTCACTCCATGAATACCACCACTGAAATTACTGTAAGGAAGCATATCAGAATCTGGTAGTTGGGATTGCTTTTGGGACCCCCAAAAGTAGCTTTTCTCTTTACACAAGGCCTGATTCCCCTTTCTCCAGGAGAGGAAAGAGATGAGAAGGTCACATGTTTCTGAGTAGGTTCCAGGTAGTTGCATTTCTTGAAACCTCATCAATCATACACTCATCCCTGTTACTAACTCCTAGCATGGTTTAACATGCTAGCTTGTGCGTTAATCTTGGACACCAATTACCATAGCTACCAACATGGGCTCTCCACCTGACACAATCTGTAACCATAACCTTGAAAGCTATGCATCTCATTCCACCAGTGTCACTTTACGCTGAAAGCTATTTGGGAACTTCAAATGCTATTAATAAATATTTAGGAACTAAATAAATAAATAAATAAATAAATGGATTGCAATATTGATCCGGTTGTCTGCCCTTGACATTTTTCCTGACTTTTAAATCTTTGATCGGGCTATTAATAGCAAGGAGACTCTCTCTTCCCTTCCTCTTCCTCATGAGACTTCTGTTCAATAAGGTACAGCTAAGAGTTGTAGTTGCAAAGTGCTGTGCAAACGGTGCATACAAAATTCTGTGCACCAAAGGGATGTGTGTGGGGAATCCTCTTTTGGAAAGTGCAAACTTCCTCAGCATCCAGTTCATTACAGCACTCCTCATTATTTTTTGCAAACAAGGGCAGAATATGGGCTCTTTGGTGTATCTAAGCAGTATTTAAATTACTGACACTCCTTCTTTTGAACTTGAGACCTTTCTATTTTCTTTCCTAAAGAGCTCAAGAGGGAATGGGAAAGAAAGCTGAATCAAGGGAAAAAATAACCCTTTTCTGCCATGTACAGTCTATTTGCATCTTAACTGAATTTGTAAAAGAAGACGCTACACTCAAATTTTCACTATTTACATCATTTTTGTGTGACTACCTACTTTGCTGGTTAAAGAAACAAAGAGAAGTCTTATGTGAGCAGTCACAGTAGCATGGAAATACGAAAATACAGAACGTGATCATATTAATAATGCTTTGCAGTTTCATAGAGTTCTCACCTTCAAAACGTTTTCAAATACAACTAATTAGGTATAAGTGTTATTAGCCCCTTTTACAGATGGTGAAACAGAAACAGAGTAGGTGACTTGCTCTGTTTCTACTTAAAGAAAAGGATGAATAAGTATTTTTAAAACTGTATAAAGAGAAAAGAGATCTTTCTGAAAATGTAATTTTCAACAAGTTTATAATTCATTTTAGTTTTTTTAATTTAAGATTTCTCTCAATCTGAATCAATCTTTTCTACTTCCACTGTAAGCCAGAGTTCCAGATTCACTGGCACTGAGGGATTTGAAAGAATGGTATGCCTGAAATACAAGAGTGCTCATTACTTTGTCCACTATTAAAAATGAACACATTTTAGTGCATATTAAAATAAGCTAATCAGTTAAAGAAGTGAAAGGAACAATTGCATTTGACTTACGTAAGATTTAACTATTCTTTTCTATGCTACAGTGCCATTTTGTACTTTAGCAAAGAAAAACAAATTAAAAATGTTATGGATGTAAAAATAAAGAACTTGCTTTACATGACACACATGTATTTATTCGCTCTTAATGTGCATAAACTTAAGCATGTAGATACGTATTTTCAGATTCAAGTTCTTGAAGATATCAATTACATTATTTTAAAGATCATAATTACAAAGAAAATTAAAGGAAGAGGTGGAAAAATGTACTTTGTGCTTTTACAATGACTTAAAAGCACACTTTCAGTTCATATTTAAAAATATTCTCACCTATGTTTCTAGCACCACTTACAGCTATTACTACATAGCATTTATGTAGTACTTTTCACTTAAGAATCGCAAAGGGCTTTACAAATAAGGCTAAGTATTATCTCAATTTTACAGAAGGGGAAACTGAGACACAAAGGCGCACTGAGGTAAGTGTGATTTAGTTGGGGATTCGTCCTGCTTCGAGGAGGGGGTTGGACTAGATGACCTCCTGAGGGCCCTTCCAACCCTGATATTCTATTATTCTGTGATAAGTGAACCATATAGTGTCAGAGTCAGGAACAGAACCAACATATCCTGAAATAAGGCCCATGACTTATTCATTGGATCATGCTGCCACTCTGACTTCAAGAGTTTCAAAATAAGTTTCCTTCTATAACTGATGTTATTAACTTACTGAATTTTACTCATCTTGGAAAATAAATATAGACTGGTCAGTTTCCCTTTCACCCCTCATATCCTAGCATGGTGCTACTGTAAACCAAAACAACTTTGCAAGGGAATGTCTGTTTAAAAACATCACTGCTTTAATTAATTAATTTAGTCTATACACATTTGATTCTTTCAAAAGAAGGTTTGATTCTTTCCAATACTATATTTGGGGCCAACACACTGTTGATATTTTTAACTTCTAAAAGGATTACCAAAGAGAAAATGAGATATGACATTACTAAAACAGTATAGAATAGAAAAGCAAATTTTTAACCAAAGTTAACTTGTGTCCTCTATAAACAGACCTATGGAAAGCAGCGTACTTATCATAAATACATTGCTTAAGGAGCTGAACAAGGCCATTTAAAGAAGAGAGCTTTTATTAAAAAAAATTAACTCATCACTTACCAGACACAGTATTTTGACAGGTAAGTTTTTCAAACCACTGATTGTCGTGATCTTGTTGTGGGCCAAGCTAAGATAAGTCAAACTATGGCACTTCTCTAGCCCTTTGATCTCCTCTATATTATTATCTATGCATCAGTGTTGCACTTAAGGAAAATAATCACATACAAAAAAATCATAGCAATATTTAGAACTAAGTTAGCAGGTCGGTCTCTCTCTCTCTCATACACAGACATTCATTTTACTAATACCATCTTCGTCCTTCAGCTGTAACTTATTTGTTTCAACCACCATTTACATCTTGTCTCTCAAGCCCGAGCCCCAATCCTGCAACTGTGCGCATGTCGGCAGTTCTTTACACCTGTTGGGAGGTCCACTGAAGTCAACGGGGCTCCACACATGTCAAGTCAGTTGCAGGATCCAGGACTCAAGATCATAAATTCTTTGAGGCAGGGACCATACTTTATTATATGTTTGTGCAGCACCTAGCACAATGAGACCCCACAGCATTACTGCTTAGACCATAAAGCATAACAATAAATAAGTATAATATACATTATCCACGATATTATGTGGGTATTCAAATTTTTACTTGAATTTGAAGTAAGTTATGACAGTCTCAGTAATGAGTCTGTGTCCAAGTGGTGGTGACTGTGTTGTTTTAATTTAAAGTGACGCAAAGGCAAAACTAAACATATCTTATAAGACCAAATTGGAATCAGACACTTTAAAAACAAGAAAATATAAATAAGAAACCCAACTAAAATACTCCAAAGTAGATTAAGCAGGATGCAGAGTGATGCCTTTATGCAATCCCAGGGGCAACAATATTTTATTTTAATGTATATGGGAGAATGATACCACAGTCCGAAGACTGGGACAGCGACATTTTTTGTAACACAGCCAACCACATTTCAAACCTTAGATGCCTGTAGACAAATTATCAGATTATTTTTTCCCTGCCAGAACCATACCAATAATTCTAATCAAATGCAATTAGGAGCTGCATTTATCCTACAAAGGTAATGAAAGAAAATACAATCCTGTTATAAGAACACAAGAACAGCCATACTGGGTCAGACCAGTGGCCCATCTAGCCCAGTATCTTGACTTTCAACAGTGGCTGGTGCCAGATGACTCAGAGGGAATGAACAGAACAGGGCAATTTATCGAGTGATCCATCACCTGTGATCCAGTCTCAGCTTCTGGCAGTCAGAGGTTTAGGGACACTCAGAGCACTGGGTTGCATCCCTGACCATCTTGGCTAATAGCCATTGATGGACGTATCCTCTATGAACTTCTCTAATTCTTCTTTGAACCAAGTTATACTTTTGGCCTTCACAACATTCCCACGCAACGAGTTCCATAGGTCGACTGTGTGTTGTGCTGAACGACCAGGGTTTGGTCAGCTTTTGCCACACACACCCTAACACGCTTTGGCCCAATCTGCACTAACAGTGTCAAATTATAACTGAAGCCCAACACCACGTTCTAGCCTGGATTCCTACCTAGTAGGAGCTATCATTTCACAGGGCCTTTGCTAGGCTGCTTGACATGTTTTGAAAAGTGCACTCAGACCACAATAGAATGTAGGGCTGGAAGAGACCTCAAGAGGTCATCTAGTCCATCCCCCTGTGCTGAGGCAGGATTACGTGTACCACACTTGGTAGTTAGACAGGGACTTTATGACAAAATAGGATTGCTCCTCTTCCTATTGAAGTCTACAGCAAAACTTCATTGGGCACATGATGATATTGGCCATAGTGGACCCAATCAATCATGGATTACCAGTAAGTAAAACACCAGCCTACTATTAGGGTCCAAGAGGTTACAAATGTAAAATAAAAGGTGATCACACAAATAAGATGCAGAAAATCAGTCAGCACTAACAACTGAATTTAGAATCTTAATGACCCACTACAACTACGCGGTCAGGTATTACTGCCTTAGTAAACTGTATTCCTTTCTGTTTTAGACAATTTCCTCTAAGAAGATTAATTTATAATCCTGTCAGGTATGTTTGTGTGTGCAACTGTCAGGAAAACTTGTAATGACCTTACCATCTGCATCACAGCTCACTGAAATACAGGAAGAGATGCTTAGTTACTGTCTGTTAAGAAATGCATCCCAAACACTTTCACCACTGTAAGATATTTAAGAAATGTTGTTTCATTTGTAGACTATAAGAACAGCTTGTTTTGGCTACCATGTCTTCTGTGAGTTTTGCTTGACACAAGTTAGGAATGGTGCCATGTTGCATTTTAAACTCTGCAATCATGTTCTGAATTTCAAATGGTCCTGATGCACTCATACGCATAGTTGTTCTTCCTGTATTGCTGGCAACAAATCAAATGAATCAAATAAAGATATTGAACTGCTGTATTCAAAGCAAATGAAAAATCCTAATTCCTATTCAGATCAGTGTTAACAACCCGTGACCTTTTTTTATTGGTCACATTATTTTTGCTTTGCAATAGGAAATCTGAATGGTGTCTCAGTGCCATTCTCCAGCAAGAACAGTGTCACCTGTACACCTTGTGAAACTTGTCAACAGTGTAACCTGAAAACCCTGCAAATGAGCCCCAACCATCCCTGTGAGAAATAAAAACGCTGAAATAACATCCTTCAGCAATAGAGTTACTTGAGTATGAAAGACAAAGAACCAAAATGATACAGCCTGCAATCCTCTCCTCCTGGAACAAAGACTCAGGATGCAATTTACAAGACAGGAGAAAAGAGGTTCCTAAGCCTTAGTAAGTATTTATAAGCTTACATGGGAACGCAAGAGAATAACATAGAGCACTAGCTTAGACTGTGTCTATACTACAGACCCCTTGCTGGCATGGCTATGGTAGTATAGCCTCCTAGTGTAAATGCAGTGTACACCAACATAAGGAGGTTTTCGGTCCATGTAGGAATACCTCCGCTCTGAATCCCATTGGCTAAGCAGACAGAATCACTCTTCTGTCAGAACAGCTGTGTCTATACTGGAGTTTTTGTCACATCTGTCACCAATACAGCAATGCCGATGTAAGTTTTAAGTGTGGAGCAAGCCTTAGAAAAGTGTAGGAGAAGGAGAGTCTTCAGGAGGAATAAGGGCTGCTCTGCACAGCAAATGCCTTGGAAAAGCAGACAGTGGAGAAACTTAAGTATCTAACACATCCTTATTAGATCTTCACCAGAATGGGGTTTGCTGCCCCACCACCTGGGGTACTCACAGACTGAAAGGTGTTTTTGAGAACAATTTGCACTGCATGTAGTGTTACCTCACATACAAGCACGATCTTATACACTGACATTTAATAGCCTTAACTTTCCTGGATTCTGCGGGAACCTGAAAATCAGTCCATTTTAGCTACTTTTGAGGTTACCCGGCAGAATGTTTTTTCAATTAAAGCAGCTCACCTATCACCAACTTGATTTTCAATCAAATTAAATCTACACAAACGCTGAAACCTCTCTAATGCTAAAAAGTGGGAACTTCTTGCCCATTAACTCTCCTTTGCTGTGACGCCTACAAAATCCTGACAACCGTTAAGCCATTGGTGTGCTGAGACTACTTCAAATCATGGCGATTAACACGGTCTCTTTCCTTGCACTCCCCCATCTGTCAGTATCCATCGTCTCTTGTCTTATACTTGGACTGTAAGTCCTTTGGGGAAGGGACTGTCTTTTTGTCTGATTTTTGTCCAGCACCTAGCACAAAGGGGTCCTGGCCCATAAGTGAGGCTTGTTGTAATAATTGGGCCTACAAATTTACCCTAATTATGAGCTCAATTGTAACAAGTACATGACAGCTTATAAAATGTCACAATAACCTAGAATAACAAATGTTGATGAGAAAAGGTCGGAAAGATTGAATTAGTCCAAATAAAAAAAAAAGTCTCCTTATATAATTTAAGGACTGTGTTAAGATCATGCTTGGTAAACCAGAAAAGTGTGCAACCAAAAATCAGTGAACCAAAATTGGTGTGTTGGAAACTGGATCTAATTGGTGGACAAAATAAAGAGGGGGTGGGCTATTCCCCAACCACTCCCTTTTGGGATCCTTAAAGGAAGAGACTTTGGGAGAAAAATTGGCTGCAGGTTCAATCTTCACCATCATGGCTGTCACCCCCACCATCTCCTGGGAACTTCTACATCCAAATTCTGAGAGATGTCCTGACGAGGCCTAGACAGAGAGAGGAACCCAGATGACATCAGGGCTGCTCAGAGGATTCAGGGGGCCTGGGGTCTTCGGTGACAGAGGTCCCGCGCTTCAGAGGTAATTTGGCGGCAGGGGGTCCTTCCACTCCAGGACCCACCACCGAAGTGCCCAGAAGACCCGCGGTGGGACCCCCGCCGCCAAATTGCCGCCAAAGACCCGCTGCAGGTCTTCAGGGCACTTCAGCGGCAGGTCCCGGAGCAGAAGGACCCCCCGCCGCCAAATTGCCACCGAAGACCCAGAGCGGAAGAAGCTCCAGGGGTCCAGGTCCCGCAAGAGTTTTCCGGGGCCCTGGAGTGAGTGAAGGACCCCGCTCTGGGGCCCCTGAAAAACTCTAGTGGGGGTCTCTGCGGGGCCCGGAGCAAATTGCCCCTCTTGCTCCCCCCCACCCCCAGGCAGCCCTGAATGACATCGCCACATTTCCTAGCTACAGAGGAATCCCAACTGCCACCTGGGATGAAATAGGATCAAACTTTAACAGCAGCAGCAGCAGCTCCAGTCTGTCTCAACTAACTTCTCTCTTCCTCAAATGGACAGTTATCCTCATCTACCTAAGAGACTGTCAGACAAGGTTTTTTTTTTCTTTTAAAAACTCTCCAGTGAAAAGGATTTAGGGATTATTAAAACGAAAGCCTTATTTAATATTTAACATTTCAAATACGTTAACTCTTTTTCCTTCTAAAGTTTGAAGGATTGTTAATGGTGCGTTTGCCATGGTACTAAGCAGGCTGAGGTCTCTCAAACCTCAGACCTTGTTTAACATTGTTTAATGTTGGACACTGACTTGATTATGTTAACATTTTTAGCCCATATATTACATCTAAATTAATACCACAGGCTCCGAGGCTCAAGTAATTATTATTACTCATATTAACATTAAATTCTTTCATTAAGAGGTGTGTATCATAAGAACAATCAGACTGGATCACACCAACAGTCCATCTAGCCCAGCATCCTGCCCTGACAGTGGCCAGTATCTGAGCTTTTGAGGAAATGTACAGAACAGGCAACTTTGGAGAGATTCACCCGTCTTCCCCTCCCAGCTTCTCACTTATAGCTTAGGGAAATCCTGAATCTGAGCACAAAGGAGTTAAAATAAACTCCAAAGATTACACTTCATATCCCAGTGCTGCAGTGAGCATTTGTTTATCATCTTTGCCATGTCTAGGGAGTATGACTCATGGCTTTCTTAGCTTTTCAGGGCATGAAGCTTTTTTATTTTCCCTTGACAGAGAATTTGATCTTTACAAATACTCCCACTCATCCGCTTTTATAAATATTAATGTTTTACTAAGTTAAAATCAATTTCATCATTAGATTAAAAACTATTTCACCTTGATTTTCAAGGCAGCATTGTATGGTTGAGTGAAGCTACACAGTGAAGATGGGCAGCTATTCAGAATGAACGGCCCTTCACAAAAACAACAACAAACCACCTTCTCCTGTTGTCGTTACCACAAAGGATACGGTCCAGTGTGAGTTTAATAAGTGACTGGTACGCGGACAGATCTCGCATTTCAGGTATTTGATTGTATGAAAAATCCACCTCCTGAAGAGAAAAAGGACACATGAGGAGGTTTCTTTCCTTTCTTCTGGACTTTCAGCTGCCTGTGAAACTAACCGGCTTTTCCATTATACTTGT
The DNA here is from genome assembly GCF_007399415.2 of Gopherus evgoodei. Classification (NCBI taxonomy): domain Eukaryota; kingdom Metazoa; phylum Chordata; order Testudines; family Testudinidae; genus Gopherus; species Gopherus evgoodei. The sequence continues at coordinate 361,286,382 of NC_044322.1, read as the reverse complement.
GGTGGGGTTTGTGGACAAAATAAAAGGGTTATTAATATTAATACGTGGTGAGACATAACAAAAGGGTTTTTTATTAGATACATAACTCAAAGTTTGGAAGTTTTATTAACTATTCTGTGTTCCTCCTACAGATAATATTAATGGTCCTGGCAATGATGCATAAAGATTAGAGATCAGGAAGGGAAAGCAGAGGAATCCACACTGGTAGCGTTTAAAAACAATGTCCAGACCTTTGTAACCCATAGTGAACTATATCAAAACCATAGCAGAGAAAGTGGAACAGTATATGGCTATATGTCACATACATCTTTCACAGTACTGATTGGTACCAGTCAGTCTGAAAGGTGAGAACTGATTCCATTTAAGATTTGATTCATTTGGCAAAATCTTAACCAGTACAACGAATTGTGTAAAATGCCATTCCCATAGTGTTTGGGGTTCAGGAATGTGAAGCCAAATGAGAGGTGCAATTATTTTTTTTAAATGGCAACCAGAATAAGATGGATGTGTAGGGGACAAAGGAAATTTGATCTCTTTGCCTGGTTTAGTACAGAATCTAAATTACATTTAAAAGGCCTCTTCGAATTCAAACCTGACAAAAAACATTTTTCACAACTTACCTTGAGATTTTTAGGTGGCTTGAAATCAAAGTATGTAGTCAGTTTATTATTGGAAGCGTTAAGTTCCAGTAAGTAAGGCATGTGACTGACACAAGACAAATCTATAACAAAGGGGAAACACCAAATTAAGTAAAATAATACATAGGGAAATACATAGATTACAGAGTCATAATGTAATACAGTAATTACAACCGCTAGCAACCAAAAATACATTTTAAACCATGCAAGACACAGAACAAGGCTTGGCCCACAGTAATTCAATGTATTAGCACCTCCTCCTACACAAAAGATACTTTGTGAACAACTCAAGACAGAGATAAATGCCCAATTCCTAAATCAAATCTCTATTTTTTAAAATTGGTTTAGTTTGCTATCATCCTAATTTAACTTTGTCACCTAGAGATAAAATTTTCAAAAGAGCCTTACTGATTTATGAGCCTAAATCTCATTTCCAAAAGTGACCTGGGCTCTTTAGTTTCAGACAAGACTGAAAATTTACCTTTAGATCAGTCACAAATTAATCTGTGTTCCACACAGCATCACTCAAGCCAATTTTAAGAGTTATGTGCATAACAGCAGAGCAAGCGATTTCCCCCTCTGAATTTAGATCTTAGTAATTACTTCATAAAAGGCATAATCTTAAAGCGGTCAAGAAAGGAGAGATTATCTCTTGGGAGAAGGGCTCTTTTCAATTCAGAAATCTACTTGGTACTCTACTTGGAAAAAACTAAAATGGACACAGTGAGGTTGTGACAGTTACAGTGATGTACTGATCTCCAGCTCTCTCAAAGTACAAGTACTTAGGCAGAAGTTACATGATGCAGCAGGTTACCGCACACACCTTACTTATTATTATTAATAATCATGGACCAGGACCCCATTGTGCTAGGTGCTGTGCAAACACAGAATAAAATGACATGAGGCCTGATTGTGATCATCATAAAAGCAGCATGCAATTTGGTACACTTCAGCCTCAGCTGGAAATCTTTGCTGAAGAGAATCCCCAAGACTGGAATAGCTGTAAAATCTCCACCTTAACCTTGCACTAACATGGTTGTTTGCACTTTATGTCCAAATAATAAACCGGACAATAATCTTTACTTTCATGCTGCCTAGCATAAGCTAGCACAGCTGTATGAATACCATCAGTAAATCATTCTCAAGGAGATGCAGCTATTGTATCACTCTACAGAGTTGGATTAGCAATGTCATTAATGTGTGGATGGGTTTTATGATATTAAAGCTACACAGAACACTGTATTTTTCATCTTAAATGATTTTACAAGCCAAGAATTTACTAGCGTACTTACTACATACCATTAATTTTATTGTATGAAAGCTCCAACTTCTCTAGGTGAATGTATCTGGAAAGAATGCTAATGTCACTTAAATTACGCCCCTGGGAAAATAAAAACAAAGAAGCTTTAATAACTCACTGTGTAACCACACCCTGCTCTCTTAGGAGACATGGTAGAAGGAAGTGTTGATGAGACATCCACAGCTTCCTCCCGTGGATGCTGGGATCTGAGACCTCCATAATATGATTACATAAAGCAAGATCTATTCACGCCCAAACCAGACACAAATGGGGAAAAAAGTCAAAGCAGAAAAATAAAATGCAGTCATGAGAGATGGCTGAATCCAGAGGGAATGCCACAACATCAGGCTGCATATAAGAGGAATCTGTGGCGAGTCATCTTTAACTGGGTTCAGCTCTGCTATCTTCTTGGACAGCAGCAGTTGCCTCCCATCAGAGTGATGTTAGAGGCTGTATTTCAAGGGAATTATCACCTCTCCCTCCTCCTCTGCTCTGACTGAGCAGAACAAGAGTACTGTAGGAAGTTACCCTGGAGACAGAGTAAAGAGGAATCCTTGACACCTACAGCTACAGCTGTTCCTAGTAGAAAACAAAGAGGGACTGATCCAGGAGTGAAGTCACAGCCTCCCAAAGGTCCCCACATAAGGCACAGAAGTGACAACTACAGGAGGTGAAAAGATTATGCCTGCCTCCTGAAAAAAGAGGACATACCTTGTCACACAGGCCATCGCCTGTTAAGAGTGAAACTCAGCTTAGGGTGACTCTTGTGAGTAGGGTGACCAGATATCCCAATTTTATAGGGACAGACCCGATTTTTGGACCTTTTTCTTATATAGGCTCCTATTACCCCCATCCCAGTCCTGATTTTTCATACTTGTCTGATCACCCTGCTTGTGAGCAGAGAACTACATCAGTGATCACAAAGATGGCTCTGCTGAAAGATTTTGTTCTTTGGTTACTCACTGAAAGTGACAGATTAAGGTAAACAAACTTGGTGCCAGGGGCTGAACGCCCCAGTTTGTACAGGGCCTCAGCCACAGTATCTTCATCCAGTACCCCATCAAAATGTTCCTGCAAAACACAAGAAAGACAGATACACTCTTAGACAGATTTAAGAAACCAAATTCTAAACTGTTGAATCCTACTGAAGTCACTAGGACTGCATTTGATGCAAGTCAGAACAGAGGTTTTCGTTCTAGCCTCATGTCCCTACTGTGGCACCATTTGCAACAGCTTTATATACCCAGAAAAACAAAATATTATTGGATATAACTTTAGCATTCAAAACATACTGTACACTAGCTCCAAACTCTCATATGAGCAATAGAAAAGGCCTAAGTCAACATTTTCAAAAGGGGCCATTTAGTTTTCTGTACCTCATATTTCAGATGCAAAACTTTCAAAAAGGTTTGATCTGCAGAGGCGCTGAGTACATGCATCCCCCTTAGATGTCAACTGGGTTTTGAATGCTCAGTTCTTCTGCAGATCAGACCTAAAATATCTCAAGCTGGGTACTCAAAAATTAACACAGTCCGAGAATCAATGGCCCCTTAACATTTTTTTGCTTGAGTAATGTGAAATCCTTTTCACAAAACAACCAGTCCTCTGCCAAAGTGGGTGGTTAACAGATGGCACTAGTGAACCAGTGCACAGGTTTAATGAGAAAATAAGACAATGATTTGTGAAATTCCTATGAGCTTGCAGAAGCCACACAATGATCTCAGTCTAGGGACCAAGATAAATAATTTATCAAAGAGTAATAATGCAACTCCTAGCACCTCCTACAGCAATTGGAGCTACAGAGATACTACAGCGGATGGTGCTACAGAAATATTTAAGACATGATTAAATATATGAGGTGATAATGCCTTGGTGATGGGCAGATTGGAGACAGATGAAACAAAACAAATCCATTCCTTCCTGGGACCGTATTGAACGTCAGGGCTGGGTACATGCACTGCACACAGCTATGCTGAGGTGCCTTTGCTCGCCAGCATTCATTCAGCAATTTGCATGCCAGCCTGTTTTCTGCCCCTTTCTGGCAGGGAATCAGTAGGGTGCAGAAGATGAAAACACACCAGCTCCCCACTGATGGACAAGGGCGGCTTTAGACATTTCGCTGCCCCAAGCATGGCAGCATGCCGCAGGGGGCACTCTGCTGGTCGCCGGTCCCGCGGCTCCGGTGGACCCTCCGCAGGCACGCTTGTGGGAGGTCCACCGGAGCCGCGGGACCAGTGGACCCTCCGCAGGCATGCCGCCGAAGAACGCCTGCCTGCCGCCCTCTTGGCAATGGGCAGAGTGCCCCCTGCGGCTTGCCGCCCCAAGCACACGCTTGGCGTGCTGGGGCCTGGAGCCGCCCCTGCTGATGGAAGCAACACAGGAGAAGGAGAGCAGGAAATAAACAGCCTCAGCTATACCCCTCCTTCTGTCTGAAACAGACACACATTGGGGGTGGGAGAGTGACAAGAAAATTCATGATCGGATTCCGCCCCCACCACCCTGCCTGGCAGCATAGGGTGACCAGATGTCCCGATTTTATAGGGACAGGCCAGTTTTTGGGGGCTTTGTCACACAGAGGCACCTATTAACCCCCACTCCCTGTCTCGATTGTGTACACTGGCTCTCTGGTCACCCTATCCAGGCACCCAGGGAGGGCACTGCCAGACCCCGCACCCGGCGCTCAAGGGATGCAGGCAGGCAGAGCCCCCACGCCACCAATCGCCGTGTAGACAAGGGGGCGTTGGAGTTGCGGCTCCCACCCCGCTGCCCAGACGTGAGCGCCCGAGCGGCAAGGTTGACACAGCCCCCGTCTGCCCACCCGGGCCGGGCGTCCCCACACGCTCCGGACACCCATGGGCCGCGGCGTGCCCGCCGCCGGGCTGAGTGCTCAGCTTCCCCCGCACCCGCCGGGCAGATCCCGGGCCCTGGGCCAGACCCTCCCCGCCCCCCGTAGCGGGGACCGAGCTGAACCTCCATGGGCTGCGGCTCCCGGGCCAGCTCCGAATCCGAGTCCTGCTCTGGCGCCGGCTCCGGGGAGCAGCCACTGAGCTGCGCCTGCCCGAGGCGGGGACCGTCCCCAGGCGGCGTCGGTGCCAGGGGGACCCCGCCGAGGAGCTGGGCGGGGAGGGGGGGCCGCTCCCACGTGCCGTCCTCCTCGCCCCCCCGCTCGGCCATGGGGAGCGGCGGGGGTGGGGGAGAAGGGGCGGGGGGGCGAGTGTGCTGCTGCTTCAGACTCGGCTACCCCCCGGCAGGGGCCCGGTTGCCGCCATCTTGTTTACCAGCCCGTTGCTTGGGAAACGGGGCGTCGGCTCGCGGGCGCTCCTGGGAAAGCTGGAGCAAATGGATGCTGGGAGCTGTAGTTCCCATCGCCAGGGAGAGCCATTTGGAAGCGGTGCATGCTGGGCGATGTAGTTCCCATCGCCAGGGAGAGCCATTGGGAAGCGGTGCATGCTGGGCGATGTAGTTCTCAGCGCAGCTCAGCTTGCCCATGCCTCCCTCGCCTGGCCTGGGCACCTGGCTTCCCCGGCCTGGCAGCAGACCCCACCCAGCGTTCCTGCCCAGCTGGTGTAGGACTGTACCCGTCTCGCTGTATGGCGAGGAGCAGGGCCCCATCCTGTGCAGGACATTCTGGGGTCTGGATTAGGGTGACCAAATGTCCTGATTTTATAGGGACAGTCCCAATATTTGGGGCTCTTTTTTTAGTATGGGCTCCTACTGGTCTTTCACACCCTAATCTGGGTTGCACCAGGACAAGCGGGACGCAGGCGGGGATGCTGAGTCCTCTCCCTGGGCATCAGGCGGGCACTGCCGTATCCACTGAATATAGGACATTCTGGTGCTTTAGGGAATGGTATGACCCTGCCACCACTCGTGTGACCCCCACCAGCATTACACGACCCCCACGCACAGGGTGTGTGAGGTCACACGCAAGGCGGCGGTGGTGCGCTCGGTGTTCCCCATCCAATATCAGACAAGGGGATAAACCTTAGACCAGGGTAGTCAATGGGTGGCCCGCGGGCCAATTCGGATCACCAGACAGTTATGAATAGACCCTGAAATCTCTTTATTTACTTATCTTTATTATTTTCTCTGGAGTTTGGCTCTTGACAAAGAAATTTGGACCTTGACAAGAAATAATAGACTACCCCTGCCTTAGACAAAGAGAACTTTACGGCTTCAAAACTGGACAAACAGCCTGCCTGCCAGCTCCCAGGTCTCAGCCCTGGGGTTGTGATTACCCAGGTGGGAGGTCACAAAGTTGAGGATCCCATCTAGATTTGGCAGTAGATACAGGACAGGGTGAAAAAGTAATGACACCTAAGCAACTTATGGTCACCCCAGAAGATTGTGGGAGGGTCACGTAGTGAACCCCAGGCCTCTGAATGCCAAGCTACAGTTTTAGCCACAAGGCTATCCTAACTCCTACTGTTTTTGTAGGGAGGACTGAAGAAGGGGAAGGGTAACTTTGGTGATTCTAAGTAGGTAGCTTAGTCACAAGGTGGTTTCCCCCCAACCCTATCAGAAATGTTCATTTTGAAAATGTTTGGATTTTGAAATCTAAAAATGTCATTTAAAGAAATTACAACTTCCAAAAACGGGAAAAAATCCATCAAGAAAAGTTCCATGAGAGAAAAGGTGAGTGAAGTAATATCTTTTATTGGACCAACGTCTGAAGAGCTCTGTGAAACTCAAAACTTGTCTCTTTCACCAACAGACAGTCCAATAAAATGTATTATTCATCCACCTTGTCTCTGTAATAGCCTGGGACCAACACGGCTACAATAACACTGCAAACAAAAATTCTCTGGACATTTTTGAGAAATGAAAAGACATTTGTTGAGACAAAACTGTACTTGGGTATTTTTAGTAATGTGGCTTCTATAGAATACATTTATTTTCAAATTTCCTTCACTTTGATTTAGCTTGGTAAATGGGGTAAACCAATCTGGTACCCATAATCAGCTTTGACTTTACTGACAGGTTTCAGAGTAGCAGCTTAGGGGAGGGGTAACTCAGTGGCTTGAGCACTGGCCTAGTAAACCCAGGGTTCTGAATTCAATCCTTGAGGGGGCCATCTAGGAATGTGGGGCAAAATCAGTACTTGGTCCTGCTAGTGAAGGCAGGGGGCTGGACTCAGTGATCTCTCAGGGTCCCTTCTATCTCTATGAGATATGTATATCTCCATATATTATTAGTCTGTATCTGCAGAAAGAACAGGAGTACTCATGGCACCTTAGAGACTAACAAATTTATTTGAGCAGACACTTTTATGGGCTGACCCACTTCATCAGATGCGTGGAATGGAACATATGGTGGGGAGCTATATATATACACAAACAGAGAACATGAAAAGGTGGGAGTTGCCCTACCAACTCTAAGAGGCTAATTAATTAATTAATGTAATTACACATATTGAATCTATTTCCCCAGGTTAAGTATCCTCACACCTTCTTGTCAAACTGTCTGAAATGGTCCATCTTGATTATCACTACAAAGTTTTTTTTCTCTGCTGATAATAGCCCATCTTAATTAATTAGCCTCTTAGAGTTGGTAGGGCAACTCCCACCTTTTCATGGTCTCCTTATGTGTATATATATATATCTCCTTACTATATGTTCCATTCTATGCATCTGATGAAGTGGGCTGTAGCCCACAAAAGCTTATGCTCAAATAAATTTGTTAGTCTCTAAGGTGCCACAAGTACTCCTGTTTTGTTTTCGTTTTGTTTTTTGACTTTACTGTCTATTAGCATTAAACTTGGCAAACCTTTTACAACTATTTTCCCATTGCCAGTGGATCTATATATTTATATCTATATATATGGGAACAAAAGGGCAAACATTTGAGACACAGCCCAGCAGCTGGACCATTGATGAGATAAGCTGAAAATCTACATTGTAGTTGAAAGTCTCCACCAAAATGGAATATCTATTAAGGATTTCAGGCTACATCACAGGGGTGAAAACTGATCAGACATGGGGTTAGGGGAATAGGAAAGAAGCTCTTCTAAGTACAAATATAAACACACTATTCTTTGAGATGGTAGGGGGATATTTCAAGAATTACTGAAGAGGCAGTGTGATGCAATGGCCAGCGCCTTAGCCTGGAAATCAGGAGATCTGAATTCTATTCATGGCTGCATGATGCTAACTAAGTCCCTTTATCTCTCCACCTCTGTTTCCACCCCATGTTTGTCTTGTCTATTTAGACTATAAGTTCATCAGGTCACTCAGAGACTGTCTCTTCTGTGTGTGGCAGTGCCTACCACAATGGGTACCTGGTTTTGCTTATGGCCTTCGTGGCTCTACTATAATAGAATTGTTTATTTTAACATTTCAGATGAGAAAAACACAACAGATATTCACACTATAAGAGAACTAATGTCTTTGAAATGACAACAGCTGCCAAAAAACGTTTTTTGTTTCACTCTGTCCTTTTCAAAGGAACTGAGGAGTTGCCGTACCAGATCAGACCAGTGATCCATCCAGTCCAATATCAACATGGTTTTTTTAAAGAGAAATCATGCCTCATCAATCTACTAGAATTCTTTGAGGGGGTCAACAAACATGTGGACAACGGTGTTCCAGTGGATATACTGTACTTAGATTTTTAGAAAGCCTTTGACAAAGTCCCTCACCAAAGGCTTTTAAGCAAAGTAAGTGGTCATGGGATAAGATGGAAGGTCCTCTCCTGGATCAATAACTGCTTAAAGGATAGGAAATAAAGGGTAGGAATAAATGGTCAGTTTTCAGAATGGAGAGAGATAAATAGCAGTGTCCCTCAGGGGTCTGTACTGGGATCAGTATTGTTCAACATATTTATAAATTATCTGGAAAAAGGCATAAACAGGTGGCAAAATATAAAGATGATACAAAACTGCTCAAGATAGTTAAGTCCAAAGCTGACTGCAAAGAGCTACAAAAGGATCTCACAAAACTGGGTGACTGGGCAACAAAATGGCAGATGAAATTCAATGTTGATAAATGCAAAGTACTGCACAATGGAAAACATAATTCCAACTATACATATACAGTGATGGGCATCTAAATTAGCTGTTACCACTCAAGAAAGAGATTTTGGAGTCATTGTGGAGATTTCTCTGAAATCATCCACTCAATGTGCAGTGACAGGCAGAAAAACCAACAGAATGTTGGGAATCATTACAAAACCTTTTCCTAATAAGACAGAAAATATCATATTGCCTCTATATAAATCCATGGTATGCCCACATCTTGAATACTACGCACAGATCTAGTTGCCCCATCTCAAAAAGATATATTGGAACTGGAAACAGTTCAGAAAAGGGCAACAAAATGATTAGGGATATGGAACGGCTACAGTCTGAGGAAAGATTAATAAGAGTTTTCATCTTAGAAAAGAGATGAAGGGGGGGTGATATGATTGAGGTCTATATGACTGGGTGTGGAGAAAGTAAACAAGGAAGTGTTATTTACTCCTTCTTGTAACAGAAGAACTAGGGTGTCACCAAATGAAATTAATAGGCAGCAGGTTTAAAAAAAACAAAAGGAAGTATTTATTCACACAGTCAGCCTCTGGAACTGTTTGCCAGAGGATGTTATGAAGGCCAATGCTATAACAGGGTTAAAAAAAAGAATTAGATAAATTCATGGAGGATAGGTCCATCAATGGCTATTAGCTGCCAAGATAGGCAAAGATGGTGTCCCTAGCCTCTGTCAGAAGCTGGGACGACAGGGGATGGATCGCTCGATGATCAACTGTTCTGTTCATTCCCTCTGAAGCCCCTGGCATTGGGCACAGTTGGAAGTCAGGATACAGGGCTAGATGGACCTTTGGTCAGACCCAGTACGGCTAGGGTTGCCATGTGTCCGTTTTTTGACTGGAATGCCCAGTCGAAAAGGGAACCCTGGTGGTTCTGGTCGGCACCGCTGACCGGGCCATTAAAAGGCTGGTTGGCAGCACAGCGGGGGCCTGAGGCTAAAGTAGGCTCTATACCTGCTCTAGCTCCATGTGGTTCTCGGAAGCAACTGCCAGGTCCCTGCGGCCCCTAGACACATAGGCAGCCTTGAGGCTCTGTGCACTGCCCCCAGGACCAGCTCCACAGCTCCCATTGGCTGGGAATCATAACCCATGGGAGCTCCGGGGACTGTGCCTCTGGGCACGAGGGCAGTGCACAGAGGCTCCCTGGATGCCCATGAACCCAGAGGCCTGGCGGCCACTTTCTGGGACCCACAGTAAGCGCCACCAGGACCCCATATCCCAAACCCCCTCCCGCACCCCAACCCCCTGCCCCAGCCCAGAGTCCTCTCCTACAACCAAACTCCCTCCCAGAGTCCGCCTCCCACCCCACCCCACCCTCCACAACCCAACCCTCTGCCCCAGTCTGGAGCCCCCTCCTGCACCCCAAACCCATCATCCGTGGCCCCACCCCAGAGCCCACATCCCCAGCTGCAGCTCTCACCGCCCATACTCCAACCTCCTGCCCCAGCCTGGAACCCCCTCCTGCACCCCAAACCTCTCATTCCTGGCCCCACCCTAGAGCCCCCACCCGCAGCTGGAGCTCTCAACCCTCCCACACCCCAACCTCTGCCCATCCCAGAGCCCTCTCCCACACGCTGGACCCCTCATTTCTGGTCCCACCCAGAGCCCGCATGACCAGCCTAGAGCCCCTACCCCCCCACCACAACCCCCTGCCCCAGGCAGGTGAAAGTGAGGGTGGGGAAGAGTGAGCAACAGAGGGAGGTGGGATGGAGCAAGTGGAGGGTGGGACCTCAGAGAAGGGGCAGGGCCTTGGGGCTGGGGGTGAGGCCGGGGTGTTTGGTTTTGTGCAATTAGAAAGATGGCAACCCTAAGTATGGCTGTTCTTATACTGTGCCTCCGAGAGTGACCAATACCAAATACTTCAGAGGAAATTGCAAGATATCCCATAATGAAATAACCTAGTTAGCTTGTGTCCTGAAGCATGAGAATGTATGTCCCTTTTTTATGTCCCTGTCTAATGTAACTGTGAATGGTTCAATTATACAGATGCTCCCGACTTACACTAGTGTTGGGTTCCGGAACACCTTGTGTAACTCAAATTTTGCGTAAGTCGGAAACGTATCTCCGACCTTTACGCAAAAAAAAACCCCTCCTCTTTCTAGCTTACGGAACTTTTATTGTAAATTCGGATTTGGGTACATCGGGTTTACGTAACTCGGGGAGCGTCTGTACATAGAAATGTAACCCCTTTCTAAAAAAATCTTGCTCAATGCTAAGCCCCACTGATATTCTGTGGCAGTTAATTATACATTGTATAAAAAGAAAAAGAAATTTCTTTCAATCAGTTTTAAATCTGCTGCTTTTCCATTTCATTGACTGGGTTGTGAAAAGGGGTAAATGGAGGAAGTCAAGCAACAAAGAAAAGTGATGTAGAATTTGATGGGAAGGATGCAAACATGCAGTCGCCAGAACCCAGCTCCAAGAATCATAGAATCATAGAATATCAGGGTTGGAAGAGACCTCAAGAGGTCATCTAGTTCAACCCCCTGCTCAAAGCAGGATCAATCCCCAACTAAATCATCCCAGCCAGGGCTTTGTCAAGCTGAGCCTTAAAAACCTCTAAGGATGCAGATTTCACCATCTCCCTAGGTAACCTATTCCAGTGCTTCACCACCCTCCTAGTGAAATAGTGTTTCCTAATATCCAACCTAGACCTCATCCACTGCAACTTGAGACCATTGCTCCTTGTTCTGTCATCTGCCACCACTGAGAACAGCTGAGCTACATCCTCTTTGGAACCCCCCTTCAGCTAGTTGAAGGTTGCTATCAAATCCCCCTCACTCTTCTCTTCTGCAGACTAAACAAGCCCAGTTCCCTCAGCCTCTCCTCGTAATTCACGTGCTCCAATCCCCTGGCCATTTTCGTTGCTCTCCACTGGACTATCTCCAATTTGTCCACATCCTTTCTATAGTGGGGGGCCCAAAACTGGATGCAGTACTCCAGATGTGGCCTCACCAGTGCCCAATAGAGGGAAATAATCACTTCTTTCTATCTGCTGGCAACGCTCCTACTAATGCAGCCCAATATGCCGTTAGCCTTGTTGACAACAAGGGCACACTGCTGACTCATATCCAACTTCTCGTGCACTGAAATCCCCAGGTCCTTTTCTGCAGAACTGCCACTTAGCCAGTCAGTCCCCAGCCTGTAGCGGCGCATGGAATTCTTCCTTCCTAAGTGCAGGACTCTGTACTTGTCCTTGTTGAACCTCATCAGATTTCTTTTAGCCCAATCCTCCAATTTGTCTAGGTCACTCTGGACCCGATCCCTACCCTTCAGAGACGACATACTTCTCTGAGGAGACACAGGTAGGCAGATCACTAGCACTCAGGATGAGAAGGTTGATTGTTGGGGACTAACCAGTTCATTTCAATGGGTTCTGGGTCTGAGCAAAGACTGCAAGTTAAAGCACATGATTCTAGGAGGTTTTATAACTCAATTTCTCAGCCTAGCCCAGAACCCCCACCCGGGAATGATAATGTCAGAATGATCTCTGATTGCTGTGGCTGTCGGTTTAAAAAAAAAAAAAAAGTCCTTATGGACACCATCCACTGACTTTTATCTCTATGCTTCAGGGAAACATTATAACTACTGCAATAAAGCTCCCCCAAATTACCTTCCTTCATTATCTCACCAGTCAGAAATGTGAAAACCCTTAATGAGATTTACTCTTTTTAAAACTAAGCACCCTCTGCCTGCTCCCAGGGCCCCCTCGGGCATAGCGGCTGCCCTATGAAAGCTTTTTTCCAGATGGTATATGTCTAAGAATTGCATTCTGGGAGCTGTAACAAAGGAAAGGATTCCATACACTTAGAATAACCAAGAGGGGAAAGGCTAGCCTCTACCACTGCTCAGGCGCTACCTCCCAGGACTGGACTGAACTGGGCCGTTGGAGATATACGCTGTCTGGTAATGTATAAGGCCTATTCGGTTTTTTTGCTGGAACCATGACCGTTCCAAGACAGAATAATTTGTGAGCCTTCAGATCTAGAAATTGAACCTATAAACCATTGGAAAGCCGGGCTTACTCACTGTCCAATGGGGCACAGCATCAGTCTCTAGGTGTGGTGCCTTGTGGGACGTCAGACCCTAAAATCACATGTATTTGTAGCCTACACAGGCATGCCATTGCCTGCCTGTGTAGAATGGGATTCTGGCCTGCGACCCAGACCTCTGTTGCCACGTGCAATCTCAGCACATTGACTATAGCAGCTCTGTAAGCCAAGCTGAGTGAGACACTTGAAACTAAACCAGAAACCACACCAACGTCTTCTGGTTTTGTTACAAACTCAAATCCACAGAACAGATTGTATTGTACAAAACAAAGTCTTATTTACATATAGCCCCCTGACCATAAATTATAACCCTTTAACCAGCTACATCTAGCAAGGAAATAAGATTTTCCTCCTCCACATGGTCCTTTTAGCTGGCAGGGGAGATATTTTTTACTCCACTATTGTTTTTTTTTTTAACTGACAGTGAGGTGCAATGCTTCTAGCTAGAAGCAGAATTCCTATTACCCACCGGAGGGCCCTTTTTCAACCCAAGCAATAGTCGTTTTCCCTATAAATGAAAAGGCCCATCTACATAGAATACATTTCATTGTAGCCTTTAAAAATGTCTTTTTTGTGCCCCAAGGTGCCGGACCTGTAGTATCTTTGGGCCTGCATCCATTCTCATTACTGTGCCTGTATTGTCAACCCCAGAGCTAAAAAATCAGAAGTCAGCCCCGCCCCCAGAATCATGAGATTGGTGTAAAAATCATGAGATTTACAGGGGAAAATTCATTCTGGGGTTTTCTTTCCCTTCTGGTCTTTGAGCTTTTAGAGTGCATTTGGGTTGCCTTTTCAAGGTTTTATCTGCAACCATGAGGCTAGAAACTTACCCAGTGTCTCATGTATTCACCTGAATCCAGAAGCTGGGGCTTTTAGAAAAATACCAATATTGCAATACTCAAGATCTAATTGTGGGAGTTAGCACCACTAGTGTCAAGTCTGGCACACCATGCCAACAGGTGGGCAGGAGGGTGGGGTTAGGATATGTACCTCTCTTGTCCTGGAGCTAGTTTGGTTCTGGGCACATTTAGAGCAGCCCTCGGGATATAAGTTGTACAATGACCTGCATAGGGAATCAGTTTCACTCAATAAGAACAATCTGCCAATTCAGGCTAACGCTAATTATTAATGGATCATTTGTGAATTATTTGAACTAATGAAAGAAAAAACACCCATTTTGTAATCTATTTGTGGACAACTCGAAACAAACAAGATACATCAAATTCTTTCCTAAAAATGGTTCACTCATTTCTATTGACAATCCTGGAGTTCTCAGTTTATTCACAGGACATGGCAGCCAGGCAAGCTCCCTCCATGCTGCCCCATCAGTTTGCTAGATACTAGCCTTGGAGGGCTCACCTCCAGGAATGAGCGAGCACTTGAGTTTCCATAGGCCATTCAGTCGCTGGCCTTTTTGCTGAGATTGCTAAGTACTGATTGTAATGGTGGCTTTTGTGATGTTGACACCTGTCCATGAAGAACTGGACTGAAAACCACCAGTGCATTTCACTTTCGTCACTGAACAGACATTAGATGCTAACAACTTTCAGGCACTGCCCACATGGTTTGCTTTTTAACCAGTCACCTGGAGACTAACAACTTGGATCCCTTCATCAATCCCATGAGCCATCCTTTCCCCTTCACTCTATTTACACTTATTTCTCCCCATGCTTGTGATGCTGCTGTAATGCAGCCCAAGGGCCAGGGAACCATTGCACTAAATGTAGAATATGTTTAGTCCCCTCTCCCAAGAGGTAGCAGATGTTTAGAGCCTTGCAAGTTGGCTTTCCATTGGAGGAGAACTCACTGATGTGGTATCTGGGTATATTCTCGGTGCAACTTGTTTATTTTGCAGTAGAGACATCAGCCCTAAAACAGAGGTGGTCACAAAGAGCACACAAATAATCCCCTCATTCAGGGATCTTAGCCAAAATACCAATGCCTGGCTCCCAAGAAGCAGTTAGGCCTCAACATTGACTCTCGTTAGAGAGATTTAGAGAGCCAGCACATACTGATGCTGCTTGCCACAGTTATGCCTCCAAAAAAGAAACATCTTCACAACACTAACAACCATATGAGAATTTCTTGAAAGACTGAATATTGCTCCCATGCTAAGAAAAAACCATGGAAGAGTATGTGTAACAGTGCTATCTGGTGATCCCTGCCATAACAACACATGGACATGTTGAAAGTTTAGGGTCTTTTTGCCCAGCTGTGCTGCACAAACGTTCACCTTGAGCTGGAGCTTCTTGTTTTAAAGCAAATTGCTTGTACGATGCCATTTCTGTTACCAAGGAGTCTGCCACGAATTTTTGGCACAGATTCAGAGCCTTTAAGGTCAGAAGGGACCAGTGTGATCATCTAGTCTGACCTGCTGAGCAGGTAGGACGGCAAAACTATGCCAGGACTCACTACTCTTTAAACTAATTCAGCTGTGTTTGGCAAGCCAGAGGTGCAACACGTATTGTGATCTAGATGTAAACCCACACATAGCATAGAAAATACGCACAGAAGTAACATAATGGATGGAATCAGAACTGCTCAAACAGTTTGTCATAGGCCCTATATTGCTAGCAGTAATGGAGATTCTTCTTTAGTTATAGTAGCAGGAGCCTCAGTTTTAGGAGAAGGATGATCTGAATTCTACCCTTGCTATTGCTGAACTGTCCCAAGCTGCCATGCGTGCAGCATAGTTACCGCCATGAAGACTTAGGTAGCCCATGGAACTGTTACAATACTTACCCGGTGTGTGTATTCCACTGAAGGCCAAAGCATCTAGTATGTGGAGTACACAGTTACAGCCGAGTCAAAACACAGTAGGGACGTCAGATTGTTGCTGACCTTGGTCACACTTGCAATTTTTTTCCAGCTCTCTGCTTTTGCTGCACTGAGGCCAACCAGAAAAATTCTCTGCCTCCCTCCTCAGCTGTCCTTGCTGTCACGTCGCGACCAGATCATCATCAGATCAGCTTCACCCTCAAGTTAACAGGGAGTGGAAGGAAGCGCAGAAGCCATGTTTAGCTTGTAGTAGATTTGCTGGGCGGGGCTTGCCCAGATGGCAAGTTCTCCGAGAGGCAAAGGCCACCCATAATCAAATTAATGGCTAGAGAGGCAGATTGTCCTTGTAAGATAGGCCTGAGGACCTGATGGGACCACATGACAGAGGCAGGGCAGGCCCAAGACGAGTTTACATGAGCTGCCACTGTGTTTGGCGCATAGCCAACCCAGGCTAATGAGTTCTCTGCATTGACGTTTCCCAGAGTTTATCTCCCACCATCTGGAAAACGCTGGCCCTTCCATTGGGAATTGTGATGATTCAGACAGGAGGGCGGATTATTAAAACTTCAGGAACATAAAACCCCCATCTGTTCAGCTTGGCAGGGTGGGGAGCACTGCCTATTCACTCAGCCCAAGTGGAACAACTCCTTTAAAAAACCCCTCCACGGCGGCTGGCAATTTGAATGCAATTAACCGTATGTATTTCAGACCCAAAACAGACGGCTCCCACATGGAGCCGTGAAAACCCTGGAAAATGGGCAGACAGCAGCTGAGGCCTTGACAGAGATGGAAATCGGGCCATATGAAAGCTGGTGACAATCCCCTGCTAAAATGCAGTGCTCAGCTGTAGCCTCTGAAACAGCACAGGAAAGCTTAATCCTTCAGAGCCCCAAGGACAGAGATCTACCTCCTCACGCAGGACCTGATTCAGCAGCCCATCCATATTCCGCAAGCCATATTCAGCACGTGCTTCACTTCAATGGGATTTAAGCACATGCTTCGAGGTAAGCCCAGGTAACCCACATTAACCCAGCATGGCTCTCTGTCTCCCTCTCATGGATTTTTCCTCAAAACACCCGTGAGGTAGGCATTAACCCCGTCTGATGGGAGGGAGACCCAAGGCACAGATGGGTTAAATCACTTGCACAGGGAGTCAGAGCAGAGCTAGGAATGGTGCTCCAGGCCTGTGCTTTGTCTGCAAAACTTTACTCTTTGAGTGCCGTGCATGTCACTACTTGGCCTCAGCGCCTCACACTTCTCTCTTCCCCCGCAACGCATTGCTATCCCCCTGAGCCATGACCCCAGCCAAAGAAAGGGCAGGTGGCATTGCCTCCTCAAATGCAGTTCCAACCTCCGCCCCCCAACAACCATGTATTAAACTGACTAAACACACACCGTGGTCTTTACAAAACTAGAACAGAAGTTGTTCCATTTCTGTCGCTTTTTTCATCTTGAAGAACCTCACAGCGTTTTGCAAACCGGTATGTGCTTGTCGAGAAGCAAAAAGAGGGAACACTCTGAAATGCAGCCACCCTGAGGTGGGGCAAGCACAGTTCAACTGCATGTAGCAATTTAGGCCCAGGTGTGTGGAATACAGGTTTGAATTGAAATTGGAGGGGGAGACTTTAGGTATATAGACTGCAAAGACCAGGTTAGATTCTGAGGAGAGTATTGGGGTTGACACCTCTACACTTATGAAAAATGAGGGAACGGTGAGAAAGATGGGGGAGGGGCACCTGTACATATTTCTGGGTTCTCTGCCACATAGGACATAGGCCCTTGCTTATTTAAATTGAGACTCTGCCTAGAGATGGCTTTGACAGATGATCCTGGGTGGCAGTTATCCCCACACATCACCTGGTGGGGGCTGGGTACTTGAGCTGTTCTGGAAGGTAGACTATTTAAAACTTGCATACAATATTTCTCCCTCCACTGCTCCAGATTCCTAGCCAGCTGTGTACTTGTATGGTCCGCTCATGACCACAGCCCAGCCGCTAACCCTCCTGACACTGATACCTTTGTGAGGTAGAAAAGTATCTCCCATTTTTTAGGCTTGAGACAAAGGGACCTTCTTGGACTTGGCCAAAGTCACATCGGGAGGCTACGGCAGGACCAGGAAACTAACCCAGAACTCCAGCAGTATAGCTCAGTGCCTTAATCACAAGCCCATTGTTTCACCCCCTCCTGCTGTTTCACCCGACCTCCCTCTGCCTCACAGCCATTGCCAAACATGTCAGCTCCAGCATTTCCTGTGCTCCAGACAAGACCTTTTCTGACCCAGCTGGACTCAAGTGTCCCCAGAGCCCATGATATGCACCCCCAGCCTCCCGCTTCTCATTCATGGCGCTAATCTGGCCGCTCAATATGCAACACTTGATTCCCTCCCACCTCCCCCCACTCAACCTTTCAAGTGCTTTGATTGGGAGCCCTGCGCTGCATGTTGAAGAGAAAAGCTGGCTGATAACAGCTGATAAAATTATCACTGACGGCTGCTTGATCCGCTGGAGGAGGGCTGAATAATCAGAACGGTGCTGTTTACTGCATTAAGCTGTGGAGTTTAAACTTCTGCAGACGCCTTTGATGGCGTGGGACGCAGGATTAAGCAGTAATTATGCATATCTAAATAATCTTCAAACATCTCCCACTGGCTGTGCTTTATTAACATCGCAGCGTGTTTCAATTTCAATATAAGACTGATTGCCGCTCACTTGGCTCCCACAGCCAGAGGCTCTGGAAGGGGTAGCGGGGTTCCACTCGTTGCGGTTTTTGCACATGCATGGCATTAAGTGAGAGGCTTTTGTTGAACGGTGCTCCAGCATCTGTGTCTGGGCCCTGCCGCCTTGCTAGTCAGCCAATTCGAATTCACCATAGTCCTCGTTTGCCAGAGCTGGTTGAGCCAGGTGGGACAAAGTGGCTCAGTCGTTCCATGCACTCTGCCTTCGTTTCTGAGGCGTAGCAGCGCTCCTAGTTCAGTGCACTTGCTTGGTCAAAATTTGTCTCTGCATCAAAGCAACAAGGCTGCTATTTGGACACGCCAGCTGAGAGGGCCGTGTGGCTGATAACAGGTTATGAAGCCTGCTCCCCTCTGGGAAATTGCTCCAAATCTAGCCCAGGTTGTAACCACCACATAGCTGAAATGAACTCTCTCTCTCTCCAGCTCCTGATGGACAGGTGTCCAGGCGATGGCGGTTAGAGTGCTAGGGCCCAGTTCTGCAAGGCTTATCTGAGTAATTCCATTGGCTGCAATGGGATCACGTGCTGAGTGCCCATCGTACCCATTGGATTCACAGCCGGATAGCACCATTCGCTGAAGGAAACGGAGCTTAGCTACCTTCATGGAAGTACTGGAGTCTGCAGAGGCTTCTCTCTACGGGCTTGGGTCTGTGCTGGGATAGGGGATGGAGATGGGTGAGGATGACCACTGTCCCACCTCCTGCCTTACAGGTATCGGGATATAATGATCATCCAGTCCCCAATTTTGTGCAGAGTGTACTGGGAAGGGACTTCTAGTGGCTACCACACCCTTCTTGCCCATTCGAGGGCAGGGGCAATCTGGCCCTATGCAGAGATGGAGGTGACCCCCTAGGGATGGGCCTTCCAGATGGTCGGGGCAACGTGAAGGAAGTTTTCACTGGGGCTGCTGCTGCCACCAGCTGATCGAATCTAGTATTTCTAATGCACCCAGGGTCATGTATTCACTCCTGTTCCCACAACCGTAGCTCCCTTGCATCGTGGCTAATGATCCGGTGCAGCTGATAGTTGATGATAACCGAAGACCCATGGCTTGTGAAGGACAGAGGTATAGCTCTGGTG
Organism: Gopherus evgoodei; assembly: GCF_007399415.2. Taxonomy (NCBI): domain Eukaryota; kingdom Metazoa; phylum Chordata; order Testudines; family Testudinidae; genus Gopherus; species Gopherus evgoodei. The sequence continues at coordinate 361,266,781 of NC_044322.1, read as the reverse complement.
AGTAACTTAAACAGGGCCAGCAGTGTGCACGAGATTTCAAATTGGTAAGGTCGGACCCATGCCAAGGGATAGGAAACAAAGTGTAACTGAATTCCAGCGAGGGGTTGGTGTTTGTATAGACAGCCCTTTACCGTCTCCTAATTCAAACTCTGCCCTTTCCAATGTATCTCTCACTCACAAACCAGAGAAGAGGGGAAGGAAGAGGGGTTACCTTGGATTTCCCATTGCTTTCTGAAAGAGAGCGAAGGAAAAGGAAAATAAAGGCTCAATGAGTGTGTTCCTTTTGTAATCAGCTGGGTAAGAACTAATCATGCCGATGAGAGACTTTTATGGTTTACGGCTTCTCTTCTAAATGATGAATAAGTTACTTCTCCGTGACACAGGCTTGGTTATTAATAGTTTGTTCGGGTGAGGTGTCGTTCTCTGTGTACTCAGGGTGAAAACTGGGTGTAATGTATTGCAGCTGCAATATATTAGCAGGGGTACAGCCAAGCCAGGTGATAGGTGCTGGGGCTACATGCGGCCGAAGGGGGTCACTCGCTAGCCAAGCAGGAAGAGTGAAAACATGACCCACAATGCAGTCTGTGAGGCTGCCTTTGCGTGGGATAAAGAGGTGCAATCTGAGGACACAACAAGTCTGTCATGGTATAATTCCCCACTCTGAACCTTAGCGTCCAAAAGATGGGGTACCAGCATGAATTCCTCTAAGCTCAATTACCAGCTTAGAACCTGTAGCGCTGCCACCAACCAGGAATTCCAGTGCCTGGTACACTCTGGTCCCCCCAAAACCTTGCCCGGGGACCCCCAAAATCCAGACCCTCTGGATCTTAACACAAGGAAAGTAAACCCTTTCCCTCACCGTTGCCTCTCCCAGGCTTCCCCTCCCTGAGGGCTTGTCTACATCAGAAAGTTGCAGCGCTGGTGAGGGAGTTACAGCGCTGCAACTTAGGAGGTGTACACATCTGCAGGGCATCACCAGCGCTGCAACTCCCTGTTTGCAGCGCTGGCCGTACTCCCGTTTTGTCTCGGGTGTAGAGGATCCAGCGCTGGTGATCCAGCGCTGGTAATCCAATGTAGACAGTTACCAGCGCTTTTCTTGACCTCCGTGGAAGGAGGAAGCCTCTGGTAATCAAGCTGGTTTCCTTTCCCGGTTTGCTCTCTCGGTCCCGGAGCCAGCCAGCAAACCGCAGGGAAGACCTGCTTGCTCGGGGTTCCGGGACCGAGAGAGCAAACCGGGAACGCCGCGGTTTGCTCTCTCGGTCCCGGAACCCCGAGCAAGCAGGTCTCCTTCCCTGCGGTTTGCTGGCTGGCTCCGGGAACGCGAGAGCAAACCGCGGCGTTCCCGGTTTGCTCTCTCGGTCCCGGAATCCCGAGCAAGCAGGTCTCCTTCCCTGCGGTTTGCTGGCTGGCTCCGGGAACGCGAGAGCAAACCGCGGCGTTCCCGGTTTGCTCTCTCGGTCCCGGAACCCCGAGCAAGCAGGTCTCCTTCCCTGCGGTTTGCTGGCTGGCTCCGGGACCGAGAGAGCAAACCGCGGCGTTCCCGGTTTGCTCTCTCGGTCCCGGAACCCCGAGCAAGCAGGTCTCCTTCCCTGCGGTTTGCTGGCTGGCTCCGGGACCGAGAGAGCAAACTGCGGCGTTCCCGGTTTGCTCTCTCGGTCCCGGAACCCCGAGCAAGCAGGTCTCCTTCCCTGCGGTTTGCTGGCTGGCTCCGGGACCGAGAGAGCAAACCGCGGCGTTCCCGGTTTGCTCTCTCGGTCCCGGAACCCCGAGCAAGCAGGTCTCCTTCCCTGCGGTTTGCTGGCTGGCTCCGGGACCGAGAGAGCAAACCGCGGGGAAGCTGGTTTCCTTTCCCGGTTTGCTCTCTCGTCCCGGAACCCCCCTTGAAGCCGCCCAACAGCGCTGCAGTGTGGCCACATCTAACACCACTTGCAGCGCTGGTTGCTGTAAGTGTGGCCACTCTGCAGCGCTGGCCCTATACAGCTGTACTAATACAGCTGTAACAACCAGCGCTGCAAAACTTTAGATGTAGACATGGCCTGAGTTACCCTGGAAGATCACTGTGTGATTCAAACTCCTTGAATCTTAAAACAGAGAAGAAAATTCACCTTCCTCCCTCCTTCTGTCTCCCCCTCCCAGACTCTCCCTGAGAGAGACAGTAATCCTAACACAGAGAGAAAATAACCTTTCTCCCCACCAATTCCCTGGTGAATCCAGACCCTGTCCCCTGGGGTCTCACACCAGAATAAAAGAACAATCAGGCTCTTAAACAAGAAAAGCTTTTTATTAAAGAGAGAAAAACAGTAAAAATTATCTTTGTAAATTTAAGATGGATTATGTTACAGGGTCTTTCAGCTATAGACACTGGGAATACCCTCCCAGCCTAAGTATACAAGTACAAAGTAAAATCCTTTCAGCAAAATACAAATTTGAACTTCTTCCAGCCAAATACACCTTTGCAAATAAGAAAACAAACATAAGCCTGACTTGCCTTATCTACCTAGTACTTACTATTGTGAACTTATAAGAGCCTGTATCAGAGAGATTGGAGAGAAACCTGGTTGCACGTCTGGTCCCTCTGAGCCCCGAGAGTGAACAACCACCAAATTCTAAAAGCACACAAACAAACTTCCCTCCCTCAAGATTTGAAAGTATCCTGTCCCCTGATTGGTCCTCTGGTCAGGTGACAGCCAGGCTCACTGATCTTGTTAACCCTTTACAGGCAAAAGAGACACGAAGAACTTCTGTGCTATTAACTCTTACTTATCTGTTTATGACAGGGTCCTATTGTGAATGTCCCATCTTGAGAAGCAGCACAGCTGGAACTGCAGCATTCTCGGGTAGCCTGTAACCGCAGTGTCAACCCACCCATTATGCACTTGGAGCCGGGGCATGCATACGCCACCACAGGTGCATATGCCCTGGCTTTTCCTCGCACTGTCCTATTCAACTGGGACAAACAGAGGTGCAAGCAAGCACAGTGACAAGAAAGGGTGTGAATGGGCAAGTGAACGAATTTTTTCCAGCACCTCTGCCTTCCAGTGAAACCAGAGGAGTGAGGCTTATTCATTTATGTGAAGATCCCATTTATAAATGGTTTATAAAGGGTTAATAAATGATCATTAGCTGTTATAGGCATGATAGCATGTGTTATACGCATAGCACAGGAATGGGTTATATGCGTGGTTATAAGCTATGGTGGTGGTCCCCAACGCAGTGCCTGCGGGTGCCATGGCGCCCACCGGGGCATCTCTGAGCGCCTGTGTACTGGCCAGAGGACAAGCATCTGCCAAAATGCCACCAAAAAGCATCAAGAGGCATCACAGCCGAAATGCCGCCAAAAAGCAGCAGCATCAAGAGGTGTCGCTTCTCAGTGGCATTTCGGGGGATGCTTGTCCGCTGGCCATGGTCCTCAGTGGCTTGTTGTCCGGTGCCCGCCACCCAGAAAAGGTTGGGGAATACTGAGCTATGGTAATAAGCAATCTAATGAGATGCTGGACTCTATAACAATCGATTAACGATGTATTAAAGCAGGGGTCCACAACGCGGTGCTGGCTGGCAGTTGAGCATCCGCCGAAATGCCGCTGAAATTCGGTGGCATTTTGGCCACGACGCCTCTCGATGACACCGCTTGCTGCTGACAAGCGGTGTCATCTAGAGGCATCACCGCCGAAATGCCACCAAATTTTGATGGCATTTCGGCAGATGCTTAACCGCCGCCACGGTCCTTCATTTGGGGAGCACTATATTAAAGCATCTATCCGTCAGTTTAACCTTTATAAACTATCTATATGTGGAACCTTAAGATAAAACGTGCCCATTGGCCAGGAACCATGTTTGGGTAATGGGAGGGAGATCTAGCAAGTGTTGAGGGGCAGCAGATGGTCAATGTAAGTAACCTTGCATCAGCTTGGGCGGAAGATGGGCGAGAAAGTGACAGAGATGCAACCCTCCAAAAACTGTTAAGCATTGGGAGGTTGAGATTCAAGCCACTTTTAATTTTTTCTGGACCACTTTTGCCCATCTCTAGTTATCAGACACACAGCGATGTCCTGGGCATGAAAGACCAGCTAAGTTGCACTTGTATGGAGCCATAATGGAGGGAGTAATTTGTCTGTGCCAAATGTATTTCACGCTGCAACTCAATAGAGGAAATTACCAACACTGACATCCAAGGCCCTGTCTTCCCCGCTGATTGCTGTTGTGCCTGAGTCTAACACAGTAGATAATGAACACTGATGCAATGAACATCCCAATAAATTGCTGCTGCTGAATTTCACATAGGTCATCCAAAAGCAAATTTAATGATTATACGCTGGCAAGAGCCACCTGATTGCATTTTCTTTCATTCTTTCTGTCAGGTCCAATCAGCAGAGGTGGGAACGGAAAATCAAACAAGACACCAGACTACCAAGCACACTCTTGAGTCAGTGGTGGGAAGGTAAAAACTGAGCTGTTGGACACCTGGGGAAATGTTTTCAAGCGTGGATGCAGAATGCTGGAAAGGCACCTGGGTGACTGGTAGAGCCTGCTATAGCACTGGAGCAGGGTTTATGCCTAGCTCTGCCACCGATCAGCTGCATGACCTGGGATGAGTCACTTCATCTCTGTTGCCTGTCTTGCCCCTCCCATCCTTTGTTTGTCGTGTCTGTTTAGACCGTAAACTCTTCAAGGCTGGGACGGTCTCTTGCTATGTGTAACTGTAACCCATACACCTCCTGGGTGTGGTGCGCTGTCCCCTCTAGTGGCACCGAGACCACTTAGAGATGAATGAATCTGTTCTGCAGCCATAGCTAGGGGCCAGGTGGCTTTTAGCTCACGCAGTAGAATCTTGTGCATTTAGCTCCAGAGGTCCCAGGTTCGATCCCGCTCCCCGCTGACTGGGGTCTGTCGGTGTTACAGATACACAGAGAACCTGATCTTGCTGGGGGCCTCGAGGAGCTACTGTAATATAAATTACAGTCAAAAAAACTCCGAAAAGAATATTAAGATCGCTAAGTCACGCACTCAAGAGTAATGGCATGTCAGAATTACAGATGCCCGTGCTACTCTATGGGCTTGTCTACATCACAAAGTTGTAGCGCTGGTGAGGGGGTTACAGCGCTGCAACTTAGGAGGTGTACACATCTGCAGGGCATCACCAGCGCTGCAACTCCCTGTTTGCAGCGCTGGCCGTACTCCCGTTTTGTCTCGGGTGTAGAGGATCCAGCGCTGGTAATCAAGTGTAGACACTTACCAGCGCTTTTCTTGACCTCCGTGGAATAAGCAGGTATCCCAGCATACCTGAGGAAGCCTCTCTGGTAATCAAGCAGGTCTCCTTCCCCGCGGTTTGCTCCGGTGTTCTCCGAATCCCCCCCCCCCAAGCGGGTCTCCTTCCCCGTGGTTTGCAGGGGGGTTCGGGGAACGCGAGAGCAAACCGCGGGGAAGCAGGTCTCCTTCCCCGGTTTGCTCTCGCGTTCCCCGAACCCCCGTGCAAGCAGGTCTCCTTCCCCGGTTTGCTCTCGCGTTCCCCGAACCCCTGAGCAAGCAGGTCTCCTTCCCCGCAGTTTGCAGGGGGGTTCGGGGAACGCGAGAGCAAACCGCAGGGAAGGAGACCTGCTTGCTCGGGGGTTCGGGGAACGCGAGATCAAACCGCGGGGAAGCAGGTCTCCTTCCCCGGTTTGCTCTCGCGTTCCCCGAACCCCCTTGAAGCCGCCCAACAGCACTGCAGTGTGGCCACGTCTAACACCACTTGCAGCGCTGGTTGCTGTAAGTGTGGCCACTCTGCAGCGCTGGCCCTATACAGCTGTACTAATACAGCTGTAACAACCAGTGCTGCAAAATTGTAGATGTAGACATACCCTAAGTAATTTTCTAGGTTTAAAAACAAAACAAAACAAAACAAATGAAGTGAAAAAACAGACATGCCATCATGCGGAACCAAGCTGATCCCTCGCATGGGTCACCAGCTGGACAGGAGTTCAGGGCCGTCCCTAGATATTCTGGGGCACTACGCTTCCCCCTCCATGGGAGGGTAGGGGGCAGGACTGGTTTGGGGGATGGGGGGAACCACTCACCAGTGGTGCAGCTGGGTCTGGGTCGCTGTTCTTCCCGCCGCCGGTGAGTGCAGGCCCAGCCCTGCTGCAGAGCGCAGGGGAGTGGGGGTGGGAAGAGGTGGGGCTGGGGTGGAGGAGGGGCGGGGGCCTGCGGAAGAGCCGGAGCAGGAGGTGGAGCAGCATGCAGCTGCGCAGGGACGCAGCTGCGTACTTTGTGTATGGGTAAGGCCAGCCCTGCTGGAGGTGTTAGATCCATGGCACAGAGCTGACGTGTGAGCAGATGGAATAATTGGTAGCAAGCTGTAGCAGGTTGTTATCTTCTCTGTGGATGAGCCCCTGAAAGGGGTGAGATGCACACCTTGCCGGTGGGTTTCACAGCTATCTGGCAGCAAAGGAATTTGCTTTCTGGAGCTTTTCTCTGCCTGCCCTTTGCATTCTAGTCAGTGAGAGCATTGAGAATATAGGAAAGAGAGTCTCCTTGATCTCAGTTCCTGTGCCTAGTGCCCTGAGTGTGTGTGGGGTGGAGGGGTTGGGTGGGGGGAGCTGGCAGCTGAGAAGAGCAACTGCAGGGAAATTAGCTCTTACCACTCAAGAAAGAGACCTCGGGATTACCATGGCTACGTCTCTGAAAACTTCAGCTCAGTGCTCAGCAGCAATGAAAAATGTTCACGTAACGTTGGGACCCATTAGAAAAAAGATAGAAAATAAGACAGAAAATATCATAATGCCACTATATAAATCCATGATGCACCCACACCTTCATTACTGTGCCCAGTTCTGGTCTCCCCATCTCGAAAATGATACAGGGGAACTGCAAAAGGTTCAGCAAAAGGTAACACAATCGATCAAGGGTATGGAACAGCTTCCAAATGAGGAGAGACCAAAATGATTAGGGCTGTTCAGCTTAGAAAAGAGACGATGAAAGGGGGAATATGACAGAGGTCTATAAATCATCAATGGTGTGTAAAAAGTGAATAGAGACTAGGATGACCAGACAGCAAGTGTGAAAAACTGGGACGGGGTGGGGGATAATAGGAGCCCATATAAGAAAAAGACCCCAAAATCGGTACTGTCCCTATTTGCAGATGAACTGAAGCTCAGCATTTTCTCTTTGAAGTCTGGTCAGTCTCTACGGAAAAGGATAAATGGTCACAAATCAGAAATTAGGAATGGCAATATACAAAAACCTGTAGGAGAACACTTCAACCTCCCTGGCCACACTATAGCAGACCTTAAGGTGGCCATCCTGCAGCAAAAAAACTTCAGGACCAGACTTCAAAGAGAAACTGCTGAGTTTCAGTTCATCTGCAAATTTGACACCATCAGCTCAGGATTAAACAAAGACTGTGAATAGTTAGCCAGCTACAAAACCAGTTTCTCCTCCCTTGGTTTTCACACCTCAACTGCTAGAACAGGGCCTCATCCTCCCTGATTGAACTAACCTCGTTATCTCTAGCTTGCTTCTTGCTTGCATATTTATACCTGCCTCTGGAAATTTCCACTACATGCATCTGACGAAATGGGTATTCACCCACGAAAGTTCATGCTCCAAAACGTCTGTTAGTCTATAAGGTGCCACAGGATTCTTTGCTGCTTTTAACATGACCAAATGCAGCTGGATGCCCCTGGGCACAGCAAAAGGCACATCCCTGACACCAGGGCAACACATTTCAAGGCCCTGCTCCAAAGCAAGGAAGAGGCAGAGCTTCTCAATGAAATGGCTGAAAGCCATTTTTAACGTGGGCAAAACTTATTTCCCCTAACCTCTTCTGATAAACAGCCAAACTGTTTTTTGCTGAAGTGTTCCCCAAATATTCAGCCTGCAGCAGACACCCAGCATCGGAAATTTCAGCCCAAATGGTTGAAGCTTGTTAAAATTACAAGCAACCGAAAATGGTTTTATAATGGAAAGTGTTAGACAACCTTAACTATAGGTGGCGCTATCAACCCTGTGCATAATAAAACAATCAGGTTAGACACCCAACTAAGCCTTTAGGTCTGCCAGCGGGAGTTATGGATGCGCAGCACATCTGACAAATCAGGCATCTTTTTGGTCAGGTGTCTAACTTGAGGCATCCATACTGGAAAATTTGGCTCACGTAGGTCTAGCAATTCATTAAACATAGAGACAATAGAGCATTAATGTAACCTGTAGCATGCCAGTAACTTTGCACTTCTATAGCACCTTTCAGCTGAGGCTCTATCAGTGCATTGAACACAATGTTTAAGTCTCTCCACGTCCCTGGGAAAAAGAGGAGTATTGTGAACATTTTACAGATTGGGAAACTGAGGCACAGAGGCGGAACATGATTTCCCCTAAATCGTCTGGTGGTAGAGACAGAAAAAGAACTCAGGAGTCCCAGAATCCCATTCCCTATACCTAGAATCCCTTCCTCTGAGGAGGAGATAGAGCCAGCAGCAAACTCAGGCCTCAATTCTAAAAAGCACTTATGTCGGCTTAATGCCGCTGCTCAGGAGCGTTGATTATTCATGCCCCTGACCAACGTAGTTAAACCAATCTAATTTGCCAGTGTAGACCAGGCCTATGTGCCCACATAGACAGTGCTAGGTTGATGGAAGAATTCTTCCACTGACCTAGCTATGCCCTCTCGGGGAGGTGGATTACCTATGCAGATGTGAGAATCCATCCCATCGGAGTAGGTGGCGTCTACACTTCGCCTTCTTAGAGTATGCGCAATGTAACCAGGATTCATCACTGAATTTGGTCCACGGGTTGGATCATTAGCTTTCCCGGCTTGGGCCGGGTACTGCCAGGGAGCATGAAATGAACGCTGATCCATGCCCTCCAGCATCTACACTGAAGCACTGCAGCGGTGCAGCTGTAGCGTTTTTAAGTGTAGACACACCCGTGAGCACATGTGTAAGTTCCATTGAAGACAGTGAATGTGGTTAGTGCTTTCCAGAACTGGGGCCTGAATGAAGATTAACACAGGAAAGACCTTGTGGTACTCATAAGAACGGCCATGCTGGGTCAGACCAAAGGTCTATCTTGCCCAGTATCCTGTCTTCCAACAGTGGCCAGTGCCAGGTGCCCCAGAAGGAATGAACAGAACAGGTCATCATCAAGTGATCCATCCCCTGTCGCCCATTCCCAGCTTCTGGCCAACTCTTTGGTCACTTGCATAGTTTGTTACTGAAACAAAAACAAGCTCATCTCTGGGAAGGAGGGTTAAGTCCATTGAAACGGGTGGGAGGTGATATGCAGAATTCCCATTTCACCTTCCCCATCTGGCCTCAGATCTGAGGCTGACTTGCCATGTGACCGTGGCTAACACTTGTAACTTATCTGTGCCTTCATTTTTTTGTACAGAAAACGCTAAATGACCAAGAAGAATCCAACTGTACCAAAGCTGTTAGGAATCAGATTAAAAATAATAATCTTGCATGCTAATTTCCTCTTGGCTCGTCTCACCCTATTCTTAGTTACTTACTACGTTGGATGGAAATGTGCAATTATGACCTGTGAGAATAAAATAGCAACCAATAAAAGCATAAGGGAGGATTTCAGTGGCACAGTGCCTTTCCAAAGAGTGTTTTCCCTGAGCGCCCGTGTAGCCATCATGTGTCTGGCAACATATGAGATTGGGAGCACCACATCATATGGGGGCTATTTTTTGATCGTTGCTATGACACAGGCTGGCTTATTTCACACTCAATCAAGGGAGAGTCTGCGGGGAGGGCTGCCAGTTAAGCCATGAGGCTGGAAGGAATGTGAGTTATTTCCCTTCACCCGCCTCTGACGATATTGTGTCTGGCATTGGCTTTGAAATAATGTGATAATGAAGACCCATTCAAAATTACGAGACAGTAAAAAGGAAATCACGAAACCCCCCATGAACTTTTATAGCCACAGTGAAAATATTTCACTCTGCAGGCTGGAGGTGTATTTTCTTGCACCTTTAAGCACCAAAGGCTCATGTCTCTATATGATTACTCTTTGCATACTGGCTGTGCTGACAGCATTTCATGTTGCCTGATGAAACAGAAACTCCAGGTCTTGTCCATAAATTGATATTTCTTTGCAATAATGTGGCAGGGAATGCAGGTTTCTGAAGGCAAAATTCATCGGAGTCACATAACCTGGGAGATGGCTGTTATTTGTGGTCTCATAAAAAGAGAATGAGCGCATTAAAATCCTCCCTGCATCAAGAGAACAGATCTGGCACAACAAACTTACCCCCTGTGTAGCTGACTCAGACCTGGAAGGCTCATTTCTAAGAGATTTCCGACTCAATGGCTATTTCAATTGTTGGCACCTTTGTGCAAACTCCAGCAAGGGCGTACATTGGAATGGTGGGTTTAGAGATACAGAGAACCAGCCACTGAGATTGCTAATCTATTCCACATTAGCCAGAAACCTGCTGTCAGAATAATTTAGTTAACACCGAGTGCCACTGACCTTTGTCCATTTGGAAGAGCATGTTCTGTAGGTGTTGTCAGGGAAGCGCATGACAGGCTGGATTGAACGTTGCTGTCTTTGCAGTGGATATGTTATTGCTAGGGCCCTACCAAATTCAGGGCCATGAAAAACACGTCACGGACCATGAAATCTGGTCTCCCCCCACGGTGAAATCTGCGCTTTTGTGTGCTTTTACCCTCTACTACACAGATTTCACGAGGGAGCCCAGCATTTCTCAAATTGGGGGTCCTGACCCAAAAGGGAATTGCATGGGAGGGTCACCAGGTTATTTTAGGAAGATTGCAGTATTGCCACCCTTATTTCTGCACTGCATTCAGAGCTGGGTGGCCAGAGAGTGGCAGCTGCTGACTGAGGGCCCAGCTCCCAGGCGTGGCAATACCATACTTCTGCTCTGCTGCTGTCAGTGGTGCCGCCTTCAGAGGTGGGCTCCTGGCCACCAGCCGCCGCCCTCCAGCTGCCCAGTTGTGAAGGCAGCGCCACCGCCATCAGCCGTGCAGAAGTAAGGGTGGCAGTACCACAACCCTCTCCACAATAACCTTGCGACACCCCCCCGGCCCCACAGCTCCTTTTTGGGTCAGGACCCCTACAGCTACAACACTGAAATTTCAGATGTAAATAGTTGAAATCATGAAATTTATGATTTTTTAAATCCTACGATTGTGAAATTGACCAAAACGGCCCCTGACTTTGAAAGGGCCCTGGTTATTGCATGTGCACTGTGGGGCTTGGTTGCAAAGAGCGGAACATGCAGCATGCCAATGAGACCCAACGAGAACTCTAGGTGCTTCGTGCTTCTGGAAATCAGGGAATGCGGGGGGGGGGGAGCGGGCGTGTGATGGAGATTGTGCCCCACACTGTCCCTTCAAGAGCTGAACTGGGCCAGGTTGTCCCAATCAGCTCATTAGGCTGCAAATGGAGGAGCATGAGGCTGGAGGCAACTGATCACAGAGCAGCTGTCCTGAGAGGGACAGGGATGGCTTCAAGAAAAAAACAAAATTGGAAGCAGTTGGGCGTGGGGTGGTTCCAGGGAAGGAGTCTCCAGTCAGTCCCTGGGAAGAGGGAAGTGTGTTTGGGGGGGGTGGCAGATAAAAGCCTAAAGTTACTCCCTGGGTGGAGGGAGTGAAGAGACTCATAGAATCATAGAATATCAGGGTTGGAAGGGACCTCAGGAGGTATCTAGTCCAACTCCCTGCTCAAAGCAGGACCAACCCCAACTAAATCATCCCAGCCAGGGATTTGTCAAGACCGACCTTAAAAACCTCTAAGGAAGGAGATTCCACCACCTCCCTAGGTAACCCATTCCAGTGCTTCACCACCCTCCTAGTGAAAAAGGTTTTCCTAATATCCAACCTAAACCTCCCCCACTGAAACTTGAGACCATTACTCCTCGTTCTGTCATCTGCCACCACGGAGAACAATCTAGATCCATCCTCTTTGGAACCCCCCTTTCAGGTAGTTGAAGGCTGCTATCAAATCCCCCCTCATTCTTCTCTTCTGCAGACTAAACAATCCCAGTTCCCTCAGCCTCTCCTCATAAGTCATGTGCTCCAGCCCCCTAATCATTTTTGTTGCCTCCGCTCGACTCTTTCCAATTTTTCCACATCCTTCTAATAGTGTGGGGTGCAAAACTGGACACAGTACTCCAGATGAGGCCTCATCAATGCCAAATAGAGGGGAATGATCACCCCCCTCGAGCTGCTGGCAATGCCCCATTTATATAGCCCAAAATGCTGTTAGTCTTCTTGGCAACAAGGGCACACTGTGGACTCATATCCAGCTTCTCATCCACTGTAACCCCTAGGTCCTTTTCTGCAGAACTGCTGCCTAGCCTTTCGGTCCCTAGGCTGTAACAGTGAATGGGATTCTTCCATCCTAAGTGCAGGACTCTGCACTTGTCCTTGTTGAACCTCAACAGATTTCTTTTGGCCCAATCCTCTAATTTGTCTAGGTCCCTCTGTATCCTATCCCTACCCTCCAGCGTATCTACCACTCCTCCCAGTTTAGAGTCATCTGCAAACTTGCTGAGGGTGCAGTCCACGCCATCCTTCAGATCATTGATGAAGATATTGAATAATGAGACTGGCAAACCCAGGGCAGCGGGGAAGGCCATAGGGTGATGAGATGTCTCAATATTATCGGGACAACCCTGATATTAGGGGATTTGTCTCCTATAGGTGCCTATTACCTCCCACTCCCATCCCAATTTTACACCCTTGTTACTCAGACACCATAGAAGGCCAGGAGGTAAGGAAGCAGCTCAGGGAAAGACAGTAAGGTGCAGGGGATGGACCTTGGCTGCTGTGTAGAGTCCCTGATATGGGACCCGGAGAAGAGGGTGGCTGTGGGTTCCCTTTCCAGCTGCTGCAGGAGTGGCACTGGGGGGCAGTGAAGCAGAAGACAAACTGCTGGGGAGCAGGAACCTGGATACACTCTGCACCCCCCACCCTGGAAGGAGAACCACACTAGTGACCTGGCTGGAGGGCTGAGTCATGAAGACGACGCTGCGGTTCCTGGAGCGAGAGAATGGCTGCAAAGGAGAGACTGAAGGGATGTAACCACTGGAAAGGGCATTGGCCTAACCATGCCAGTCCCCAGAACCACCAGGAAATGGCGCTGTTCTATGTAGGGTGACCACCTTTCCAAACGGCAAAACTTGGCAAAACTCGGCCCCATGCAGGAGCTCCGCCCTCCTCTCTGTGGCCCCACCCCCTGCTCCTCCTCCTCCCCCTTGACCAGGCCAGAAGCTGGAGACGGGCCTCGATAAGAGCTGCCCAGGGATCCTGGGGCCTTTCACCTGCCCTGGGCGGGAGGCCTGAGAGCAGTCCCTCGGGGCACATCGCTCAGGGCAGTTGGGGGGTTCAGGACTCCCAACAGAGGCCCAGGCTACCTGGGTGGCTCTTACAACGGCCCAGTTCTGGCTTTGCCAGGGGGCAGGGCCTTGGGGGAAGAGCAGCAGGGGGAGGGCCCTGTGGTGAGGGGGGCTAAGGCCCACCTCAGCCCCCCTCATCAGAAAGAGGCTGGCACTGCCCCTGAATCTTGGGCAGACACTGTGGGGAATCTGGAACAAATGCTGCCCTGGAGTCGGTCAGCCAGCCCAGGACCAGGACTTGAACTCTGCATTTCAGAACTGTTCCACTCAGTTCGGAACAGGTGGTCAGCCTAGTCCAGTGGTGAGGAGAGTGACCTGTAACAAGCCGAAACATGGATTTAGGAGCCTAACTTCATGCTCCTATTTTTTAAAATCTTGGCCCAAACCCTGAAGTTTCATAGCCCTTGTCTGCAAGAAAAAAGGATGCATTAGGAGGCTGCTGCTCAATGTATAATATTAATTGAAGATTATATTAGTGATAATGAGTGGTTATTTCTGATGGCATCTTCTTATGATGCAGAAAGGAAGCCTGGACTGTGGAGTGCCAACTAGTGGCTAGAGCAGTGTATTTGCAGTCAGAATTCCTAGGTTCCCATCTCTGCCACTGATCTTCCCTGTGGCCTTGGGTGAGACTGTTAGTCTCTCCATCCCTCCCTTTGATCACAGCGTCTGACCATAGGATGATTTTATGGGAGGATTAACAATAACATCACCTAGCTGTGGGATCCTCGGGTGAAAGCGGCTAGCTAAGTGCACAGATTGTCCATGGCACATACCTTGGTCCAGCACAGGGGGTGGGAATAGGTGACCTCTCATGGTTCCTTCTAGTCCTACATTTCTATGCTTCTGGAAAACATCCCATTACATTTTCTCTCTTTGCATTCTTGAAGTTGTGCTCTTCTACCATGTGAGTCAGCAAATTCATCGTACTACGGCACAGGGAGAGGAGCTGGAGTTATAATTGTATGTTACAGCTCATGGTGACATGAGGGACGATGCAAGCTGCAGTCTGGAAGAGATTCTTTTAAGTGATTTATTTAGGAAGAAAACGATAGTCCCAAATTTAGAATTTCCCTGATTTCATGCAATCTGTCAAGGCACCAGTCAGCACAGCTACTCGGTGGATGGAAAATGTGAACTCAAGTCTGAGACCAACCTGGGAATTGTACCGACGAGGCAGTTTCAGATTACGAAGCAATTTTTTAAGGATGAAAAAAATCATGTGTCAACCCTTTTGTACCTGGTTTGAATCAAGTCCAAAAAAACTATGGACTGACCAATGCTTACAATAGCCCATAACTTCAAGTTCAAAGCTTCCCACACATCACCTCTGTACAACAAAGGGTCTGAGAACCCAGCAGTACATGACTGGAGACCTTTCCCAACCCTCTCCCGCTATGAATGATGAATAGTCTCTTCTTGTGCCCATCACAGGAGTTACGCTATCGATGCTCTCCTCAAGTTCTGTTACGTTGTCAAAGCAAGGACGAGCTAAGGAGCTCTTCTTCAGGGAGAAGGAATTACATGCAGTCATGATTGGAAATTGGCTAGACAAATGGAAGGAAGGGCCTTTGCCTCTCTCAGGGGGTTACTAGGATATGTCAGAGGTTCTAGTAGAAGAAATGTCTCTACAGAGAATGTACCTAGTTAGGGGTAGATCTGTTGGGCACTGGACTATGACTCAGGACCATTGGGTTCAATTCCCACCACAGACTTCTTGTGTGACCTTGGACAAGTAACAGTCTCCCCTGGCCTTTAGTTGCCCATCTGTAAAATGGGATAATACCTGCCTGCCAGAGGTGGCGTGGGCTAAAATCCATTGATAATTTCAAGGTGCTCAGGTACTACAGTGATGAAGGTTATGTAAGTACCTAGACTGATTGATAGTACCTCATATTTTATCTGGCTTTACTGGTTGAAAGGACCCTAGATGTATCTCACTGGACACCATTTAGATTGCAAGCTCTTCAAGGGCAGGGGACCATCTCTGCATATTTGTCCAGGACATTTTGGCTGCTGTTGGGGAAATTGATGCTTGCGCTGAGCCCTCTGCACAGGGATAAATGTCACCTTACATAAATAATCACATTCAGGAAAAAGGACTTTGAAGAATGTTAAGTTGTAAATTCAAGCAGTTAGCGTTGAGGAAATGCCAAAAGTAAGGTGCCCAGTGCCACCTTAATTTGGCCACCCCTGCTGTGTGCATCTTATGATACAGTTTTTAATTACATATTTTTCTACAGGACCCCTGCCTCATACACTCTATGGCGAGTTGTTCACTATTTTTTTTAATTATACTTAATCAATGTGTGATCACAGGCCCAATTTATTGCACGCCATTCCAATCCCGTTCTGAATACAGAATTGTTAACTTCCTCTGGAGCTTCTCTATGGTGCTGTCATCGAAGAATCGGAGTCCTTCACAAACACTAATGAATTTATCTTCATAACCCCACTGTAAGATTAGGTGTTATTACTATCACCACACGGTTCCCATTTTACAGATGGGAACTGAGGCACAGAGACATTAAGGTCCAAATTGTCAAAAGTCGCCACTAATTTTGGGTGCCCAATTTAAGACCCCTGATTTTTCAGAATATTTAGCATTTAAATCACTTTGTATGTTCAAAGCACAGCTCCGATCGACTTCAGATTGCAGCCATGCTTAATTTGTAATGAAGGAGGTGCTGGGACTCGAGCAATTTTCTACTTTCATAACTGATGCAGCAAGCCCAGAGATGCCAGGGCTGAACTACCCAGCTCAGAGGTGCAAGGGCTCAGCCCTGGCAAACCCCAGCACAAATTAAGCACTGGTTTGCAGTTCTGAGTGCCCCAGAAAATGAGGCACATAGAATTAGTGGCCACCAGTGAAAAATTTGGTTTAAGTGACTTGCCCAGTGCTGTGGCAGAGGCAGGGATAGAATCTAATCTGCAGAGTGGCATTTGCTTGCATTAATCTTGAAATAATCCTTTTTCTTCCCACAATTCCCTGTCTCATTTACTAAACATCTTCCAATTTCTGCAAGAAATGAGGCAGGGACCCTTTAGACAAGCCTGATTCATTCCCAGAACCTCATCCGTCCTGCACACCAATGTGATATCTGCTGTCATGTGCCAGCAATGTCCCTCTGCCATGTACATTGGCCAAACTGGACAGTCTCTACGTAAAAGAATAAATGGACACAAATCAGATGTCAAGAATTATAAAACATTCAAAAACCAATTGGAGAACACTTCAATCTCCCTGGTCACTCAATTACAGACCTAAAAGTCACAATATTACAACAAAAAAACTCCCCAAATAGACTCCAACGAGAGACTGCTGAATTGGAATTAATTTGCAAACTGGACACCATTAAATTAGGCTTGAAAAAAGACTGGGAGTGGATGGGTCATTACACAATGTAAAACCTATTTCCCCATGTTTATTCCCCACCCTGCACTGTTCCTCACACCTTCTTGTCAATTGCTGCAAATGGACCATTTTGATTACCACCACAAAAAGTTTTTTTCTCTCTTGCTGGTAATAGCTCACCTTAATTGATCACTCTCGTTAGAGTGTATATGATAACACCCATTGTTTCATGTGCTCTGTGTATATATCTATCTTCCTACTGTATTTTCCACTGCATGCCTCCGATAAAGTGGGTTTTAGCCCACAAAAGCTTCTGCTCAAAGAAATTTGTTAGTCTCTAAGGTGCCACATATACTCCTGTTCTTTTTACTGAATACCTAGTCTCTCAAGTGTCGACTGAGCATGTGAAACTGCAGGTTTCGGAGGCTTGTAACTTGGGCATATTTGGGTGAATTTTCCTGGCGTGAAGTTCACATAGGAACTTCGTGGCAGAGGAAGGGGTAGAACCAAATCTCCAGTGTGGCATTTGATTGCGCTAACTTTGCGACCATCCTTTCTTTTCATGGGGACACAAAAAGGCACATCCCTAATCTCAGGATGGATTTGAAATGTCAAGCATTTTCTCTATAGCTGGGA
This sequence comes from Gopherus evgoodei, assembly GCF_007399415.2. Taxonomy (NCBI): domain Eukaryota; kingdom Metazoa; phylum Chordata; order Testudines; family Testudinidae; genus Gopherus; species Gopherus evgoodei. The sequence continues at coordinate 361,249,448 of NC_044322.1, read as the reverse complement.
GGCACTAGACCGTCTCAATTCAACAGCTGTAAGAATTCTTTTAACATGGTCAAACCATGTATTTTTTCCTACCCTTTTTCTGAGAAACAGCTGAACCTTTTTTCTTTTCTTTTTGCTGAACTTTCAAATATAAGTGAGCCTGAGGCAGCCACCCCAGACAGAAAATTTTAGTCTGAATGGTTAAAGTTTGACCAGGTTATAAACAACTGAAAATGGGGTTTTATAATTTAAAGTGCTGGGCAATCGTAACCAGAGGCAGCACTACTAGCTCCACCTAGAACAATAATAATAATAATGAAACCAAGTAATGGTTATTCCAGTGACATGCTTAGGCTGAGGGAACTGGGATTATTTAGTCTGCAGAAGAGAAGAATGAGGGGGGATTTGATAGCTGCTTTCAACTACCTGAAAGGGGGTTCCAAAGAGGATAGATCTAGACTGTTCTCAGTGGGAGCAGATGACAGAATGAGGAGTAATGGTCTCAAGTTGCAGGGGGGGAGGTTTAGGTTGGATATTATTGAAAACTGTTTCACTAGGAGGGTGGTGAAGCACTGGAATGGGTTCCCTAGGGAGGTGGTGGAATCTCCTTCCTTAGAAGTTTTTAAGGTCGGTCTTGACAAAGCCCTGGCTGGGATGATTTAGTTGGGGATTGATCCTGCTTTGAGCAGGGGGTTGGACTAGATACCTCCTGAGGTCTCTTCCAACCCTGATATTCTATGATTCTATGAGGTTCCTGTTATTTGTGGACCATTGACACTGAACTTGTATCACATCAAAAATTGCTTCTCTAGCTGGTGTTTTAAAGGTCATTAAAATAAACTAACAAGAGACAGATGGAAAATTAGAGGCTGTTGATAAAGGTTTTCTCCATCCCTCTCACAGTCCAAAAGTATCTGCTTGAGAATTCCAGACTCATTGTCTGAAGCAGTTTACATTGAATTTCTTTGGCAGACGACCAGGGCTATTAAGAAGTTGGAAAGATGCTGTTGTCTAGTGGTTAGAGCAGGGGTCATGGTGTCTACTTCTGGTTCAGCTTTATTGAGTGACCTTGGGCCTTCCCCTGTCCCCTTTTTGTGTCTCCATTTTCCCCATCTGTACAAAGGCGGGAATACCTCCCACACAAGGGTGATATAAGCTTCATTTAACCTATCTGTAAAGTGCTGGACAATCCCTAGATGCCAAGTGCTGAGCAAGTACAAAATAAATACTAAGATTAATAACAATAATTTAAAAAACCTCCACAACAATCTTTAAGGATTCTTTAAACATTTTTTAATTTGGCAGTTGTCAAGACAGCTGCTGCACAAGCAGTTTTGCAGGACAAAGAGAACACAGCCCAGGACACGACACCAAACCTTGGGTGGCAATTTCCCTCTCAAAAACATGAATACAATGCACACTTGGTGTTAAAGATTGGAAGAAATCCATCAGCCATGATGAATAAGGATCCTTTTCCAGTGTGGGTGAGCAGTGAATGGTGGAAGGAAAGAGGGAAAAGATGTGGCAACAGATTAGCATGGTGGTCAGAAACTCATTTCAGACAGGTGGGCACTCTGAACCTGCCTCCTCCTCCCTTCCCTGGCCTCTACTGTTGAGTACACGTCTGCTACAGTACCAGTGATGTGAATCGGGGTGTGTCTTTCAAGTGGGTGACTGACTCAAGTGATATTTATGAAAGGGAGAGTTAAATCTCTGAAGAAGTTTGCAAATTCAACTTTTTATCAGGCAGGGAATTTCCAACTACTTCCATCATTATTTGGAACAGGCTGACCTCTGGAAACTGACGATTCATGGCTCTGAGGCAGAGGAACAGCAGAAACTGAAACTGATGACACAGTGCATTGCCTCTAATGACATGTGAATTGGCTCAACATCATTCAAAATGAAAGCCAAGTTCCACCCGTCAGGAACTAGCAACCAGTTCTCTTTGCAATGGAAACAGCAGTAAAATAATAATAATAATAATAAAATCAATGCACCTACATAGCATTGTACAGAAGAGCAACAGTGTTGACAGAGCTCAAATCAACAAAATCTTGAGACAACTTCAAGACAGTCAAGATTTCACAAATTAGCTCTAAATCTGCCCTTGATGGTCATGGTGCTGTTTCCACTAGTTGGAGCCGAATTTCCATTTATGGTATCAGACTAACAAAGAGAGAATCCTTCCCCACACTGTCCCTCCCCCCTGCCAGCTGGCTACCCACTTTAGAAACCAAGGCAAAGCAGCAATAGCTCAGAGACAGCCTGATATTCATTTGCACCCCTATCCCCCGCCCCAACCCCACTGCTATCCACATTTCATCAGGGTTAAACTTTGTAAGTTTCCTCTTGATGAAGGGAGATCAGTGCGAGCTCTCAGGATAATATATTAGGGAAGCTTGGCATGATTAAGTGTAAAAAACCCAAACCCAAACCTCAGACTGTATGTCCCCCACCATAACACACATTTTTTATCAATAGCTACTACAGATTGCAGGCAGGGGCGGTGCCCCATGCTGCTCTGATTCTGGGATGCAATGGCATGGATTACACTGTAGTGATTTTCTTGTCCTTGGTGGCTTGTTTGATGGCAGCCTGCTCGCAGATGATCTCTTTCAGGCGCTGCAGTCTTATGTTCTGGGTTGTCTGGTCCCCGACGCCAGTCTGGCTACGGTGCAGCAAGCTCAAGGCGTAGATGTACTCCAGCTCCGTGTACTTCACTCCTTGATCCACCACTACGTTTAAGAGCTCGTCGGCCGTGTTGTACAGCATCTCATAATACTGCCTGTAAAGCAAGCAAGAAAAGCAGCCATGAGCATGATCCCAGGTGCTTCTGAATCAATACATCCATTTACACTGTAACACGCTTTTATAGGTAGCCATCCTGCAGCAAAACAACTTCAGGACCAGACTTCAAAGAGAAACTGCTGAACTTCAGTTCATTTGCAAATGTGACACCATCAGCTCAGGATTGAACAAAGCCTGTGAATGGCTAGCCAACTGCAAAAGCAGTTTCTCCTCCCTTGGTTTTCACACTTCACCCTCCCTGATTGAACTAACCTTGTTATCTCCAGACTGATTCTGGCCTGCATATTTATACTTGCCTCTGGAAACTTCCACTCATGCATCCGACGAAGTGGGCATTCATCCACAAAAGCTCAAGCTTCAATATGTCTGTTAGTCTATAAGGTGCCACAGGACTCTTTGCTGCTATAACACACTGTAATTTGTTATTATGTATTATTGGTATGATGCTAGCGCCTACGAGTCCCAGTCATAGACCTGGACCTAACTGTGCTAGGTGCTGTACAAACACAGAACAAAAAGACAGTTCCTTCCCCCAAAGTCTTACAATCGAAGTATAAGACAAGACACAACAGGTAATACAGACAGATAGGTGCAGGAGGACATCGCTTGCCCCCCTCCACATCTCACACCATTCATCCACAAGTAAAACACACCTCTGTGCCATGGAAAACTACAGGGAAAATCTCCTCCAGCAGTTAGTAACAGCAGGAAAGTTATCTTTAGACTCTGGCCTCTAGAGGGCACTGGGCACAAGTACAAACAAAGCAGTTCATTCAGACTCTCTGTCCAACCTGGTCAAAGGGCAGAAACCTTCAGGATTGGAGAGGTTCAATCAGCATGATAAGAACTTATGCCCTTGTGTCCTGATGGATGCTAATAGGAAGTAGGGCTGCCAAACCTCCAGGATTGGCCTGAGGTCTCCAAGAATTCCTGTGATGAAATCTCCAGGAATAAATCCAACCCAAATTGGCAACCCTAATAGGAAGCAGAGTGGATTTACAGGCAGGGCCCTAAATGCAGCGTCAGTCAATGTCATTGTAATTGGGAAAGAAATTCACAAAAATGAAAATGTCTTTCATCTGGTCCAGGTGGCTCTTGTAATAAGTTAAAGCTGAGATGAGGGAACAGGGCTTGTACAGAAGCTGCAGATCTGGCTAGTTTCAATTAGTGTTAAAGGCACTGAATTAAAGAATGAATTTTAAAATCGTGAATTTAAGCAAGGAGTCACTGCAGTGATCAAGGTGTCGCTTTCCAAGGGGGTTGATGCTGATCAGTCTGACAGTTAATCACTGGACCATTATGGAAAGGTTGTGCTTTGATTGGCCTATGGATTGGATTTTATTCCTATGTTCCAGCCAATCAGAAAGAAGTGATTACCCTTGCTTGCACTTCTATTAGGTTTGTGGTAGGAGACACAGGTTTTACTCCCCCACCCCCACCTAAGAATAAAACCTATTTCATGATGAGCTCATTTTAATTATTTGTAAAATCAGAGAATGTCAGTGATCTCTCTAGGAGGGAGTGTTGTCTAGCAGTTGGAGCAGGAGATTAGGAGTCAGGACACTGGGTTTCTTTACATGGCACTATAACTGTGTGGCCTTGCACAAAAGACACAGCTTCTTGATGCCTCATCTGTACAATGGGAAGAATAATACTCACTTAGAAGGATCTCATGATGCTGCCAGGAGTCTGAGGTCCAGACTGTGCCACGAAGGCAGGACCAGTGTGGAGGCGGGCTGGAGCTCCCCAGGCCGGAGGCGGCTTTGGAAGCATTATGCCTTAAGGTGCTGTTGGGTTATCCTCTTTAGGAAGCAGCACGTTCTTCCCTCCATGGCTGTCCTGCCCTTTTGGCCAGTGTTGGGGAGTCAGGGCTCTGGGCTCCATCAACCCCTAGTCCCTTTAGCAGTGGCAAGTGCTGCAATTCTGGGCAGACCCCAGCTGGGAGAAAGTTCCTTGTACACCGCTTTACTTGTGGAAGTGCAAAGCTGGTTCTCCCAGGTAGGTGGTGAGACCTGGCTGCCGGGTCTGCCTTTCTTTGGGGATGTCACAGGCACAGGGAGTGTAGGATGGATGGATGGATAGATGGAAAATCTCTCTTTGCCAGTGAGGAACCAACTGCCCTTTTACCTTTGTATGGACCCTAAAGAAACAACTGTCTTAGAAGCGCAGGATAAAGATCCTTTTCTCTTTGCACGCAGCATATTGCAACAAGAACTCATTTCAAATGAGCACCATGGCCCCTGCACGTCTCCCGGCTGCAGAGCCAGGGAAGGTAGGAATGCTGCAGTGTGTCTGAAGGTGAAGTCTGTGTTGTTTGTGTGTGTTCCGGCAGTGGGACGTGGTGGAGTAAATAATTTAAGTGCTTGCAGGGGCGGCCCAGGAAAGCGATCACCTTCGCCTCCTCTCCGCTGTCTGAATGCATTAAAACAGCAATCTGAGGAGCCACTGGAAAGCGGTGCACTAAATGTTACATTCCTCTGGTCCTTTGGCCTGTAGCCCCCAGGGATGGCCTCACGGAGAGACCCCACTGTCTGTGCACAGTACCCAGCATGCAGACTGGAGTACTAATCAGTTTTACTGATGACCTTGTGCAGGTGCCGCAGAGCTCACATTTTGACTGGCTAGATTCTCGCACCATGCTGGTCTCTCTACAGTCCAGCAGAAATGTTATCTGTCTCCGTGTCCTTCAAGACTTAAACCACCGCTGTGGCTTGAAGGATTTGTTCCCAGAGCTCAAGTCTGTTCCCAAGTTCTCCTCATCCTGAGCTGGTTGGAAGGGGGGGTGGGTTCTGACAGCTAAATGATGCTGACACAAAACTCATCCCCAATTGTGAGCACCACACGGGATGGGTGATGGACAGGAGTTCCGGTGAGATGCCCGAGCGGGAGAGAATCTGTGTGTGTCAGAGGGGGGCGTGCAGGGAAGGACAGAGGAAATGGAAATAGAAAGAAGCTCCTTAAGAGCAAGGCAGTCAGGTATGGATTCTGCAGGTCCCGATTCAGCTCCGAGTGGTGGCTTAATCAATTATAGGAAGTGTTCTTCCCATTATATCCTCCCCTTTTTGTGTAGGGAGTCATTTATACAGCACCCACAAATATGCTGGGTACTGTACAAAGCAAATAAAATGACCTATCTTGAGGCGCTAACCACAAGTGAGAACAACAAACAATAGGCATCAAGCTAAAGAAAGCCAAAGGTTGCAGTAATAAATCACTCAGTATAAGAACGTGCAAGATTTTGGTGGTGCCACTAAGTTATATATTCAGAGAGTGTGTGAGTGAATGAGTAAGAGTATATGTATATATGTGTTCTTTAACAACTGAAGCTAAAGGACAATGTTGGCACAAGGACATATGAATATATATTGGCCATGAATAAATTTAGGCTGGAAATTAAAAGAAGGGTTCTAACTATCTAAGGGGTAAGGTGCTGAAACAACCTGGCAATAGGAGTAGTAGAGGGCAAACAAGCAACTAGTTTTAAGATGGAGCTTGGTAAGTTGATGAATAGGATCCAGGGCTGGCACTTCCATTAGGCAATGCTAGGCAGTTGCCTAGGGTGCCAGGATTCCGGGGGTGGCATTTTGTGCGCTCCCCTTGGGGCGCACGGGAGCTTCTGGTTCCGCTCCTGTCACGCTGCCGAAGAAGGACCTTCTGCCGCCGTGCCACGAAAAACAGCGGCAGGCAATTGAGCTGGTTGGAAGGGGGGGGGGGATTCTGACAGCTAAATGACGCTGACACAAAACTCATCCCCAATTGTGAGCACCACACGGGATGGGTGATGGACAGGAGTTCCGGTGAGATGCCCGAGCGGGAGAGAATCTGTGTGTGTGTGTCAGAGGGGGGCGTGCAGGGAAGGACAGAGGAAATGGAAATAGAAAGAAGCTCCTTAAGAGCATTCAACTGGGTGAAACTGAAAAACAAAGAGCGCTGGTGAGCTTCCAGGGTTAACGTTACAGTCAAGAAAGTTCCTGGAGCTAGAGAGAGTCAAAGGGCCAGCTCACTGGTGAAGTTTCCGAGCCATCACAAGACGTCCCCTGAGAGTTTGTGATGTTGCTGACGCTACAAGGCGCTATCCCCACCGGAAACACAGGACCAACGGGTCAGGGAATCTGTGATGATACAGAACAATGGCTCCCAAACTTTCTTCTGGGAACTCTGGTCACAAGCAGGGGTAGCTGAATAGCATGAGTAGCTTTGCAGTAAAGTGGGCAGAGCATGGGACTATTGAATTTTATTCCAGCTTCCGCTTTTGGCCTTTGTTAAGTCTCCTCACCTTCCTTGCCTGAGATTCCCCATTGCCAAAATCCTGTGGCAAATGGGATGCTGTGATGATAAAGGTGTAAAATCTGAAAGATGGCTACCTAAAGTTAGGCTCCTAAATCCATATCAAGGCACCTAAATAAATGGTCTGATTTTTCTGAAGCGCTGAGCAACCAGCAGCTCCCATTAACCTCCCTGGGAGCTGCTGGCTGCTCAAAACACGTTGGAAAATCAGACCACATATTTAAGTGCCTAAATACGAAGGCAGGAATCTAATTTTAGAGTAAGTTTGAAAATCTTGTTCAATGTGTATTACCTACCTCCTTCTTCCCCCTCTCACCCTCTACATTAAAAGAACAATAAGGTTGCAAAGTCAAGCACTCAAAAGTCAAGAAATGCCTGCCACTTTTGGAGGATTTAGCTGCAAAGCTCTAACAAATTTCTATTGCGCACGTGCACACTGAGATTTTTCAGAAGTTTATAAATTTGGCCAGACTGAGGTGGATTTTCATAGGGATGGCAAAGGCAGACCCCTAACCTAGCAGTCACTCCCTGCCAAATTTCAAGCCCTTGCACCACAGCATGAGGGCAGTAGAGCCTCTCAAGGAAAAGGTCACCAGAAGTTTTGTCTAACATGGGCATAACAATATATTTCCCCTTAATCTCTTTTTCAGAAATGGCAGAACCATTCCAGCTGAAACTTTCCAAAACAACCCAGCCTGAGACAGACACCCAGCCTGGAAAATTTCAGCTCAAAGTTTGGTGAAGTTTTAAGCAACCAAATTATATGCAGTTGAAAGCAGAGTCCTACCCAGGGAAATGTCAGGCAGCCCTAATTCTAGGCTGCACTATAAGGTGCTAAAATGCGCGCACGAAACCTTCTGGTGCTCTCCCTGGCCCCAGCTTATTTGGACAACTGTTCTTTTCAAAACTTTCTGAAATGTTTGAAACTATGCACAAGCAGCTGGGTCACATTTGTCTTTCAGCAGGAGGCTGGACAAAGATGTCTACACCCTTTTTATCTGTCTGTGGAAGCATTGACCGCCCTGGGATATGAGCTCCTGGTTTTGGGATGCATCCTAATCAATCATCTTGCTAACCAGCCTTAAATCTCCATGTGATCAACATGCAACATTTGAGTTGGCACCGGGGAGACAGAAGCAGTTCACAACCTTGTCCAAAAGCACTAACACTGGCCTTGCCTTCAGCAGCAGATTGCCACCTCTACTTTCTCCTCTGTAACATGTTCTAAACCCTCAGCTTCCACAGTAGAAATCTGCACCTAACCAAAGAGTCACCTGTCACTCTTTTCAGAATCAGATTATTTTTTTAATTAAAAATTTCCCACAAAGAAAAAGGAAGGTATGCATTTTTAATTGGGTAAAATGAAAACTCGGCCTCTCTGGCATTGCATCGCCTTTGGCCAAGCCTGATTTGCAGGAATAATTATTCACTGCATTACTGAGTCTGCTCAACTTTTCCTCCCTTGTCTTTGAAAGTATTAATAAATATTGATCAGACACACTCCTGTTTGCCTTTGCCAAAGCAATTCTGATGGACTCATCTTCTGATGTTATCAAATAATGAAATATGAAAGAGTGAGTGGAATTAGCCTCTTGTTCTGTGATTTTTTATTTAGGCTCTTCATTTTCCTTTCAGAAATGTGTTTGTGCCTGCCACTACAAATGTTCTTTTGATTGTCAGAAGGGGAGGACAGGTTATGGAGAGGTGTTCTGCACTCAATGGAACTTCGCAAAATACTTCGTTTTTTAATCTTGCCATTTAAAACAGAAAAAACCCAATTAATATTTATTAGAAGTCTCTTCCACCATCTGATGAGACAAGTTAACAAATACTAATATGTATTAACACACCTAACAAAAAACTCCTAATGCCCTTGGCCTCCTATCAGCTTCAGTGTGACTGTGTTTGGGTGCAAGGGTCCACCCCCACATGGAAGATCAGCTCTTCCAGGCGGTCAGATACACAAAGACAGGCGCAGTATCAGAACCTGTATAGAATGGAATAGATCAGAGCCTGACCCCACAAATCCTTTTGCACCTGAGGAGACCCACTGACGTCACGGAGCTGCTTGAAGAGTAAGGACTATTTGTGTGTGTTTGTAAGCTTGTTAGGGGCAAGGATGGTCTCTTCGTTCTGTGTTTGTACAGCACCTAGCACAATGCAGCCCGGTCCATTACTGGGGCCCTTAGGGGCTATGCTAATACAAATAAATAATGACAACTGTGTGAACACAGGCTAGACCAGGGATACTCAGACCTCAGTGGTTCAGGAGCCAAATTAGCAATCAACATTAGCTAAAAGAGAGACAGTCGTGTGAATTCACTGTTTCATTTGCTCTCTCTCTCTGATAAACTGTCACAGCAAAATGACTGACCCCAAGTAGTCTACAAGTGGTTAATAATGTAGTAAAAGCATCCTGATCGGTTAATAATTACATCACACCATGTTTTAATATCAAGCGCTACGAAGAGCCACAGGAGACACATTGAAGAGCCACTTTGCAGGTCCCAAGCCTCAGTCTGAGTATCACTGGGACAGATTCATTCTCAGCAGGGTCTTCTCTGCCAAGGGCCCATGACTTCATGATCACTCTGAGTAAAGCTGAAGCATCTTCCCTGTATCAAGAGCCTTTGGGAAATCCCAGTCAGGCTAGTCTCAGCATTTAAAGGATGCCATAGGGCGTCAGGCAGTCCTCCAGGCCCTGCCATCCAAGGCATTAAATCCTGTATATGGGTGTTAGTGCCCAAACAAATCAGGAAGGTTTTTGTGACTCTAAGGGGTAAAAATACTAAATCAGTCCTCTCCTTTGTGTACCCTCCCCTGGTAAGATAAGAAGGGGCCATGCAAAGCAAAAGACAGGTCACATTTAAAACAAATAAGGAATTGGTTCTTCACACATGGTCTGACACTGCTCTCCCTTACACTCATGTAAATCAAGAGGAACTCCATCGGTACACCAGAGTAAAAGTGTGACCAGCTACTGTCACATACCATCCCTAGATCTGAAGAGGGACCGGATAGTGTTACAGCCAATACAAAGAGTCTGTGGCAGTTACGCAGACTGAGATACGGGTAATCAAAGTTCATGCTTCAGGCAGTAAGCCAAGTGTGCAACCACTATGGAGGGGAGCATATCCCACTCCAGCTTTATCCCATTCTGCTTATGTGCAGGAGCAGGACTAATGCATTCTCACAGTGGGTCCCTCCAAGCTACTGACAATGTGGCTTTAGCACTGGTGAGAGTTGATCACTGCAGGGTCAGGAAGGAATTCAACTTTCCTGTTTGCACAACTGATCAGCTGGGGACGTGGGCCTGGTTTGATTTGCTTTCTTCAGAAGCATAATGGACCTGGTTTGATGGCTCATTGGCTTGACCTGGTATGGCAGAACGTATGTCCGTTCATCTTTTACAAGTTCTTAGAACGGATTACTCCAGATGTCAGGTGACAGTAAAAGCAATCACCTCCTTAGGAGAGGAAGGAAACAACTAATTCACTCCCTTATTTTTGCTCTTTAGAATTGGAAAAGCTGGAGAGGGTGACAGATGCCTCAGGACCAGTCCTCTCTGTCTATATTCACCCAGAAGATTGGTGGCAGTAATATGGGGGCTTATGGCAGGGGAGGGGAAGTGATGGAATATCTCAGAAATTCAATGATGGTTCAAAGGATGCCCAGGGGAAGCACTTCAACAGCTGGTAATACAGGCAGCGGAACCAATCTTGTCTTCGTGACACATGAAGTTTGTTTGGCAAACACAAGACTCAGTCCTGCCACCCTTGCTTGCGTGAGTGGTCCCTAACTCATCTCATGGAAAGCCACTGGGCCATTTATTTAAGGCCTGTTCACCCGACAGGGCTGGGGGCTTGGGCCCAAAGTATCTGGATTTTCTGGTGTGTCCTAAAATTCTTATGGTAGGATATAGGGTAGGAAGACAAACACTACACCTTGATCTTTGGATCCTGGAGCTGGGATCAGAGGAAGACATGCTGAGAACAAATCTGAAGAGACCGAGCAGAAGAGGCCAAAGAATAGAAAAAAGGGTTGTGTTTTCAAAATGATGGTTTCAAAACCAAACCTCCGGATCCCCAAGTACTGAACCCATTTAACAACACTGCAGTTCTGAGCACGTTTATTAGACATAAAAACCTCTTGGGAAAAATGATCATCTCTCGAACTCTCTTTTTGGGAGGAAAGAAAAAAAAAAGAGGGTTTCTCACTTAAAAAAACCCATCTCTGAAAAGGCAATCATGGCGAGACAAGCTCCTTTGAGAGCTATTAATACAACTCTCCATTTAAATGCTAATGTTAACCTATAACCCGGGACCTGCACACAGAAAAGTTTTTCAGAGGATGGTCAGGTGAATTCAAAATTCAATCATGATTTTCTTAAGAATGATTTGCTCTCATCTTAAGAGAAAGACCTTCAGATTTCCAGTGTGTCAGTTTAGAATAAGGAACATCACTTTTATTATTCATGTTTTTACATAGATACCAATTCTGTAACAATGCAAGGCAGTCAGGTATGGATTCCGCAGGTCCCGATTCAGCTCCGAGTGGTGGCTTAATCAATTATAGGAAGTGTTCTTCCCATTATATCCTCCTCTTTTTGTGTAGGGAGTCATTTATACAGCACCCACAAATATGCTGGGTACTGTACAAAGCAAATAAAATGACCTATCTTGAGGCGCTAACCACAAGTGAGAACAAACAATAGGCATCAAGCTAAAGAAAGCCAAAGGTTGCAGTAATAAATCACTCAGTATAAGGACGTGCAAGATTTTGGTGGTGCCACTAAGTTATATATTCAGAGAGTGTGTGAGTGAATGAGTAAGAGTATATGTATATATGTGTTCTTTAACAACTGAAGCTAAAGGACAATGTTGGCACAAGGACAAATGAATATATATTGGCCATGAATAAATTTAGGCTGGAAATTAAAAGAAGGGTTCTAACTATCTAAGGGGTAAGGTGCTGAAACAACCTGGCAATAGGAGTAGTAGAGGGCAAACAAGCAACTAGTTTTAAGATGGAGCTTGGTAAGTTGATGAATAGGATCCAGGGCTGGCACTTCCATTAGGCAATGCTAGGCGGTTGTCTAGGGCGCCAGGATTCGGAGGGTGGCATTTTGTGCGCTCCCCATGGGGCGCACGGGAGCTTCTGGTTCCGCTCCTGTCACGCTGCTGAAGAAGGACCTTCTGCCGACGTGCCACAAAAAACAGCGGCAGGCAATTGAGCAGCTCAATGACTGCCGCTGTCGTCTGTGGCATTTCGGCGGAGGGTCCTTCTTCGGCAGCGTGATGGGAGCAGAACTGGAAGCTCCTGCGTGCCTCGTGGGGAGCGCACAAAATGCCGCACCCCAAATTCTGCCTAGGGTGCCAGAAACTCTGGCGCCGCTCCTGATAGGGATCTGACGTGGCAGCCTGTGATAACAGGACTGGACTAGATGAATCAGGATGTCTCGTCAAGTCCTATGTTCCTAGCTCATTTCTTGTTGGCAAATATTGGAGAAGAGGGTTTGGGGGAGTGATTTGAATGGGGAGACAAGAAGGTGATGGGTTGGCAAACAAGGATCTTAGGGACATTCTATTGGTAGGGAACACAAGAGATAAGGGCGGGAGAGGAAATCTAACAGGTTAAAGATGGGTGCCAGCATTGCAGCAGCGGGGGCAGGGGAGGATCATCATCATGTTCCCATTACATCTCTGGTGTTCAGGGCAGCAACAAAGCTCCTCCGCTCCTGTCTGTTTCTGGCAAGTCTTTCAATGGTTCCCCAGCTGTGCCCCAGGTTTTTCAGTTCAGCTTCCACAGCGGTTTTCCAGCGGCCTCCTTTCCGCTTGCCTTCAGGTGTCCATCTTATTGCTACTCTGGTGATGGACTCAGTTTCCATCTGAAGCACATGGCCGATCCATCTCCACGCCTCCTGGCAATGAGGGTGCTCATATCCTCTTGGGTGCACTGTGTCAATAGATCTTGTTTTGAGATTGTTCTGGGCCAAAAAATACAGAGGATTTTTCTGAGGCAGGTTGTATGAAATGAAGACCATTTGGACATGTCAGACTTTCTCATTCCCCAGCATTCTGCACTATAAAGTAGTGTTGAAAGTACGCAGCTCTGATAAATCTTGAGTTTGGTTTTGGTGTTGTATTTTGATGATTTTCAGACTGTATTTAAGCTCCTGAAGGTGTTCCTGGCTTTACTGATTTTGTTCCAGAGGCCCTGGCTTGTTCCACCGTCCTGGCTGATGGTGCTACCCAAGTATGTGAATGTTTTTACATTGGTGAGAATATAATCCTCTATCCATATTGATGATGGTGAGGCAATATTAAATGTCATGATATCTGTCTTATTGCGTTTGATTTTCAGTCCAATTTGCTGGCTGAATGTGTTGAGTAGAGTTGTTTTTTCTTGTTTATGGTGTTGGGAATGTGATAGGAGAGCGACATCATCTGTGAAGTCCAGGTCTTCAAGGATGAAAAGAGTGTCCATTTAATGCCTCTTGGCATGTCTTCTGTTGTATGCCGCATTACCCAGTCGATGGCAATGTTGAAGAGGACTGCAGACATGACAAACCCCTGACTACTCCTGTTTTGACTTCAAAACTGAGCTCACTATGATCAACACTGCATGAAAAGTTGAAACAGAAGCTTTTGATGACGTTGATTATAAGGAAAGGGATTCCATATGCCCAAAGAATGCACCATAGGCTGGACCTGTGAATGCTATCAAAAGCCTTCTCAAAGTCTATGAAATTTATGTAGAGTTGCCATTGCCATTCTAAGTACTGTTGTATTATGTTTCGTAGAGTGAAGGTCTGGTCTGTGCATCCACGCTCTTTCCGAAAACCAGCTTGCTCTTTTCTGAGAATGCTATCAACTGCCTCTGATATATGCCGGACTATGATCTTACACAATACTTTGCTTGGCACAGATAAAAGTATGATACCACCCCAGTTATTACAATCACTGAGAGTTCCTTTCATTGGTATTTTCACTATAACCCCACTGGTCCACTCATCTGGCACTTTTTCCCTTTCCCAGTCTGATGTAAATAGAGGAGCCAGGATATACGCTGTTAATTTAGGATTTACCTTGAACAATTCTGCATTCAAGTTATCCTTGCCAGGAGCTTTCCCATTTTTTAAGGATTTGATGGCTTGAATGGCCATGTCTTTCCATTGCTCTGTCACTGTTTGTATTGCCCTTACTGACCTTGGCATTCAAGTCTCCCATGATGATAGTTAGGCAGTGGAGAGTTGAGGTCTAAAATGTCCGCTGCAGCAGCATTGTGCAGGGCCCTAAATACAAAGGCAAGACTTTTTAACTTGGGCAAAGGGGAGCCCATGGAATTCAGTATTTCTCAGACAGTCCCACTCTTTACAAAGACAACTATGATTTTTGCACATTTTTAATGATCAGTGTTTTAAAACGAGCAGGAACCTACAAGGGTGAGTTCTGGTCCTTCTTTCCCACTGGGAGCCCATGAGAGTGTAACAGAAATTAGAAATGGAACACTTACTACTGTACATCAAGGAGTCCATTCCATCAGCTGTGCAGGATCACTTCCTACACTGTATTCTCTATGTGCTATGTCCAGTCATGGTTTTAAATGTAACAAAGTGATAGGGATTGTCCCACTATTCCTCATAATCCCTTTAAAATGTTCTTTGTTTAACTTAATCCAATTTACATTCTTTTGTGCCTGTTCAGACAATGATAACGATCCTAACAATGATCCTTCATCTCAAAAGAACCCAAAGAACTTTGTAACCATATAATGGATCACTTCACATGCTACTGACACACAAGAAAAGAAAGACAGCAGCTCTGTAACAGGGCAATGCAAAACTATGTAGCAATTCAGGACAGGAAATTAAGAATACATAACCAATGCCTTCCTGAAGTAAAAAAGCATAAAGTATATAAACAGTCTCACTTAGGGGAATAATGATGGAAATTTTCAAGAAGTGAAATGGTGTGTTAAAGGAAATGTAACTTGAAAGGGAGAAATAACAGAAAACGTATAAAATAATGCTACTTTGCACTCCTCTGAAAATCAAAACATGCTATAGGCTCTTTAGACTTTATGTCCAGAAGGGAGCATCATGATCATCTAGTCTGACTTCCTGCACATCACAGGCCACAAAGAACCTCATCCACCCACTCCTGTAATAGACTCCTAACCTCTGGTTGAGTTATTGAACTCCTGAAATCTTGATTTAAAAACTTCAAGTTACAGATAATCCACCATCAGCAAGTGACCCGGGTCCCACTCTGAAGAGGAGGGTGGGAAAAAAAACCCCAGGGTCTCTGCCAAACTGACCAGGGGGTAAATTCCTTCCCAGCCCCAAACATGGCAATCAGTTACACCCTGAGCATGTGGGCAAGATCCACCAGCCAGACCCCTGGGAAAGAATTCTTTATAGTAACTCCGAGCCCTTCTCATCTAGTGTTCCATCACTGACCGCAGGAGATATTTGCTAATAGAAGTAGTGGATGGGCCACATGCCATAGTAGGCAATCTCATCATACCACCCCCTCCATAAATTTATCAAGCTCATCAAACTTTTATGAATTAAGGTTTACAACTCCTCCCAATGAGGTGGGGGTGGTGTGAGCTCCTTTTACAAATGGGGGAACTGAGACACAAAGAGTTTAAGTGACTAGTCCAAAGGAAAAAAACAGTGGCAGAGATGAGAACAGAGCACTGATGTCCTATCACCCAGATCTGTACTTGAGCTTCTCTTCAGGGAAAAAGCGACAAAGAGTCTCGTGGCACCTTATAGACTAACCGACATATTGGTGCATAAGCTTTCATGGGTGAATACCCACTTTGTCAGATGCATGACCTTTGGGGACAGACTCCAGGACTCTAAGCTGGGGGCCAAGCAATTTTGGCTAACGTTTTTTTTAAAGAAGCCTAAAATTAAACTTCTTAATCCATATTAAGGCATCAAAAAAGAAGTATTCAAACCTGTTAAATAATTGTTCATAAACAATATCTATGACTCTCCTGGTGGCTTCTCATTGACTAGCAAAATGAAGCGAAGAACAGAAATTCTCACTCTCCAAATGGAACTTTATAGGGTATTAAATAAGTACCCACAGCACTTATCTAAATCTTTAATTAGTTCTATAATATACTGATGATATCAATGCTAATTAAATTTATACAGATAAAGAGCAGTGAAATTCTAGCCAAGTGAGCTGGAAAGTACATATTAAATAGTAAATTTAATGGTTCAAGCAGATAAGTGCAACTTTATATTAAAAAAATTAAATTCAATTTACATGTTGTATTCAAATTGATTCCGAGTGTTCAAATGATTGGGAAAAAAATCTTTTTAAATATATCAGTAATAGTGCTCATCTGACCTGTTTAAATATCAGTTATTAATGCCTGCATTTGCAAATAAACCACACACATGCATTTTTACAGCATATCAGAAAAAATTACCTAAACCGTATGCCAGTTTATAAAGAATATGAAGCCACTTTTCCCCCTGCCTCATGCGGAAATGAGGGGAGACTTGGAAATGAATGCAGCCCCAAAGAGAAGAGTCAGCAGTTTGAAAGAAGGTACTGCAAAAACTGCTCCAGTCAGCAAACAAACTAATACAATTCTAGCTATCCTTTGGGAATGACAATTACTGTGGCCAAAATCCTGCCATATTTACAATCAACTGGTTCAGAACTGCACAAAAAAAGCCTGATGCTGTAATCAAGGGGAGGTGTAGTGGTGTGCATTTGCAAGTGTTTAATGGGAATAGAAATTAATATTATTGGTGGGTGAAGGGCACATCTTATGAGATCACCTCATTCATTTATAGCCAAAGCAAAAGACGTGGCAACATGGGAAAGGCTGCATCAGATATTGGGTCCTTCTAGTCCAACGTCCTGCTCTGGCAGAAGTCAGGAGCCGATTCTTCCGAAAACCTTTAAAACTCAATATAATTGACCAATTGCCTAAATTCCATTTTCTTGAAAAGGACCAGCCTATGTTCTAATTTCACCCATGAATTCTCTTGGCTTGCCTACTTTAGTGGCTGCCAATGCTGGTAACTGGACTTTTATGGGCAGTGACACACCAAAACCAGAATGTGGTCTTTTGCCTACTGAAGATTCTGGGGGCTGTTGGAATGGCCTGCAAGTTCTTCCCTGCTGGACACGGGATAGAGGGCTACCAAAGTCAAGACTATAATGAAGCATCCTAAGTATCAACGACTGGCCCACCAGTGAAGCACAATTAACACCAGCAGAGCAGGGGATTGAGTGCTCTGTCCCTCTCTCTGGGGACAGATGCATGGTGAGATGGGACTAGGGGCACTTAAAAGGCTGCTAGCAAGGGAGAGATCAGTGAAACACTAGAGGGGTCTTGGATGAAGAAAACAAGAGCACCGTCCAGCCCAGGCTGTTTGTGGACCCACCCATGAGAAAAACCATGGATGTTTGCATCTCTCTAGTAAGTTTTGTGTATAGTATGATGCTGCCTCAGAAGAACATAAGAGGATGTGGGTATATTTAGGATAGAGAACTCGAGAAGCACTGTTACTTATTTCAATTCCCCAGTGAGACTTCCAGCTGAAGCAACAACAGAAGATGCAGAGTGGCTTCACGTTCCAAGCTTCCAGAAAGCAAAAGGTACTCTTGATTCTAGAAAAGGACATGCTATCAGCACCTGAAACTGCCCCTTCTGAACCTTCCTCTTCATTCACCTTGGGGGTCACTCTTCATAGTGGACTCGATCCTTTGCCTCTTTGCTGAGATGCAGTGCCAATTTTGCTGGTGGCTTTTGTGAGGTGACCACTTGGTCACTAGGAAGTGGATTCTGACTTGCCAACCAAATTCACATAAGCCACTGAACAATAAACAGATGATTAAAAACATCGTCATTTACCCATCTGCGCTGGATTTGAACAAGCAACCGAGAATCACATGGTACCATACTGCATAACCAAGGGTGTCTTTTACATACTACCGTTTCTTCAATAAAGTAGTGAGCTGTTTTCCATGATAGCACAGAGCTTAATCACTATTTACACCTCTTTTCCTCTTCTCTCTCTTTTTGGGTGTGTGTGGAGCATAATTTTGTATCTGATACATAACTCAAATACACTCACAAGGAACTTACTTTAGCTTCAGATGTAATGCCTTTATGTGCTATGAGATCTTATCTGAATTTTATATCCTTGATATATTTGATCTCAGATCTGGAGTAAAAAATTTTAAATTCTAGGCAAGCTTTGCAGCCTACAATAATGTTTGAGTAAGAAATTACATGTTGGAGATTGCTTCCTGAAAAGAATAATATCATTCTTATAAATCATCATCATACATGTATGTTCAAACACAGCAATTTCAATATAATTATTTTAAAACTGCTCTTAAAAACCAAAACTTAAGGTTTTAAATATCTACCTCAATTCACACTTTTTTCTTGGATAAAGTGAACAGGATCATGGGACAAATTTAATTGCCACATCAGAGTTTGTGTGTTGAAGTTCTACATCTGATGTGTGAAAGTTCAGGAATGCCAATCAGGCATGTTGCAGATGCCACTCTGCAAAATTTTCTCAGCCAGTCTCCATCTGCCAGATATGTTAATACTTGTGTTGAATCAATAATTCACCTCCTTAACTCCATGTTTCCTGCATCTTAGTCAGAATTGTCAATGTCTGCTTCACCAGAGGATCCATCCTGGACAGATAGGAGTCGCTTGGCCTGAATCTCCCATTAAGTTGGTGCTGTTCTGTACCCAGGAGACAGTCACTTTCAGTATTGCAGGGATCATCCAATCCACTCAGCTTTTTTCTGGTTTACATGTGAGCCAACAAAACCAAGATGCTCCACTTTTTATTAAAACACATACTTGGTGACTCTAATTCCTCAGAATCACCCCTCACTGTCCAAAAGCAGGCTGAACATTTTCCGAGAATTAAAACTCATAGCTTTTGAAGTACTAAATGAAGTCCTTGATCTTTCTCCAAAGAACTCAGATTTGGTTTTGGATGCAGGAAAGAGATAATGATGACTATAATACTTTGGATTTACAGTCTACGGATTACATGTATCAAGTAGGAAAATACTATAATGAACTCACTGTACATGCACATGCTGTTTCTCTCTGCTAGATGGAATCAAAATTGCTTATGGTGTATTCCTTGCACTATACCACTAACTGCTAATGGAGAATGTCCTTTAAATCAGATGGTAGGGACCTGTTGTTATGGAGCAAGAGGGCCTGGGTTCCATCCCTGAGGTTACCATAAAGCTCCAAATAGCCTCATTGGGGAACATAGTGACAGAACTGAAGCCCTTGGTGGCCACATATTAATTTATTGAAGTTCTATTACCCTTGTTTTACAGCGTGAAAGAGAGAGACAGAGCATTAGGAAGTCCCTGCCCAAGATTGCTCAGTGAGTCCACAGCAGATCTGAGATTAGAACCCATGACTCTTAGCCCTTTGCTCTAACTATGAGATTACAGTACGCCACATAAAATGACTTCCCTCTCATTAGTGGCAGCTATTCTCTCTGCTCTGCCATTTCTAGCTTTGGGGTAGCTCCCCACTGCTGGTAGGACTTGCCCTTCTGCCGCTGCCACACCAGACATGTTCTCTGGAGCAGTCAGCTCATCTCATAGACTCATAGACTCTAGGACTGGAAGGGACGTTGAGAGGTTATCAAGTCCAGTCCCCTGCCCTCATGGCAGGACCAAATACTGTCTAGACCATCCCTAATAGACATTTATCTAACCTACTCTTAAATATCTCCAGAGATGGAGATTCCACAACTTCCCTAGGCAATCTATTCCAGTGTTTAACTACCCTGACAGTTAGGAATCTCTTTGCTTCAACGCTGAAGCTCAAACCCCATCTCTCCTAACCTGTCTAGAACCAGCAACCACTCCACCTATCCCCCACACTGGGGCTAACACCAATACTTCATACCTCTCCACATCTGTTGCCCCCGCCTGATTTTGTGCCTTCATTTTTCTGCCGCCATAATGCCGCTGCATTGGCAGGTAAAGAGCTCATCTCCTCAGCTTAATTTAATTAAGGGAGAAACATCTGCGAAATATGTGCTTTAATAGCACAGAAAAGTGATGAGTGGTGACCCTCAAACATAATACACAGCACAAATATATGTTACATTCTAGCAGATTACCGGGCATGAAGCATTGCAGTTTCTAATGAGATCTGACTGACAGGGTAAACCAATTCGCTACTAAGGACTTGAGTACATTCACTCCTATCTATGGGGGTTTGTGGTAGAAAGAAGCAGCTGATAGTGAAAGGAGCAGGACATTTTTTCTAATTGCTTCCATTTGCAGCCTGGAACAAAGCAATTGAGTTGCACTTTAGGCTGACAATCTAATATTTATTTTTTGAAACAATTTGTAGACAAATGGCCAGATAGTTGCTCTTCACACACTGAGGTTTTATTCCCTTTGTGATTTTTTTTTGTCTTGTGTCAATTTTTCTTTTCAAATACCTGTCCCTCTTCTAACACCTTTGTTTGCGGATCGCTGACACCATTTTTAATCATGGGGGCATAAAGAAGTTCCCTAAATGCTATGTTTGGAGTCTCAGATCAGGAGGTAAAATAGATAACTGATGGGTCTAAATGCGCAGAGAGGGACCTCACACTTGAAAAGAGAGCTTCCTGGGGAGTCTGTCTCTTGACCCATTCAAAGTGGGATGACTCTGAAAGTTCATTTCCTTGCCGGAGTTCTGGGGCCTGCTTCTGATCCCAATTACACCAATGTAAACCAAAGGCAGCTCCATTTAAGTGAATGCCGCTACCTCAGTGTGAAATCAGCATCTGGCATCAAGGCTGTCTCTGTTACATTACTCGGGCGCTACAGGAAATGTAACAGGCTCTCTTCCTAATCAGATATTTCTCAAGGGGATGAAACTTCTATGTTCCCCCATTACCACACAAGCCATCCCAGCTGAGCTCATACGGTCCTCCTCTTTCCTGCCATTTCCCCTCTCTTCACTCCTAGGCAGACCCCTCCCCAGGGAAGCAGGCATCTCCGAGTGCTAGCAGGTAAATAGTGAGTAAAATCAATCCAGACAAAGAGTCAATTCTACAGATTCTGCTGGATTGCTATTTGCTGGCCCTCTGGAGTTCCTATTGTTAATGAAGAACTTGTTTTTTACAAAATACATTCCCCCTCCCTCCCATTCTCCCTGGATAGCAATCACCTTGAAAGCTTAAAAAAATACACTGTACTGCCCTTTATAGGCTTCTGTCTGGAGGTGCTGCTGTCACATCCAGGGTTACAAAAACACATCATTGTCCTCCCACAGGGCTACTGAAACTTCAGAGACAATTTCTCTACAGTCGACATGAATATGCAGGTCCCCTGCTAACAGGCTTCCTGTCAGTTTCTCCCTCACACTTCTCTATAACGTGCTAACCT
The DNA here is from genome assembly GCF_007399415.2 of Gopherus evgoodei. Classification (NCBI taxonomy): domain Eukaryota; kingdom Metazoa; phylum Chordata; order Testudines; family Testudinidae; genus Gopherus; species Gopherus evgoodei. Next base: position 361,227,948 of record NC_044322.1, on the reverse strand, counting down.
TTGCTACCACCTCTCTGATTCTTCCCCTGCTCTACTGGTCCCCAGAGGGATGTTTTCAGGCATAAGTATTACATGCCCTTTTTTGGCCACTGTTTGCTTCTTGAATTGAGAACATGAAGCTTCCCATTTGCAGGAATAGAAATAGTCCCCAGTCACTGTGAGAACAGAGTTGACAGTCCCTTGCAGTAGCTGCAGAAGCCAAGCAACAAGCAGCAACTGCCTCTCCCAGGCAACCGTCGGAAGAGCTGCCTGTATGGTGGGAGGAAAGGAGAAATGCTATATTTCTTTTAACTCAGAAAGTGGATGGCACCTTTGCTTTGCTAATGGACACTACTCCATGTGTGTAATTTACTCGTGATCCCCTGGAAACGGGAGGCTCAGAATATTCCTCCTTTCTTCCCTACCAGTTGTTTCTGTGTCCTTCCATGAGCCCTACGATCACCTGCTTTATATCCGCTCAAGCATAAGGGTCCATTTCATGGGCTCAGCTTCCTGGTGGCAGGAGGACTGGTCAGAGCTGGATTATTACTACTGTCCATTCATCTTCCATGCTTGTATTGTCTGCCTACTGTTTCAGCTGATGCCATTGGCTGCTATGATCTCTGTGCTCTGGAGAGATCGTTCGCATCTGAACCTGTTATTATGGGCAGCCTGCTGTGCTCTGGGTCTCCAAGAAACATAAATAAAAGGCCTTTTAGAGGAGGGAGGTAAATGCTGTCTTTTCCTCCAACGGATCACCCTGTATGACTGGCACTACAGGCAGGGCCGGCTCCAGGCACCAGCCCAGCAAGCAGGTGCTTGGGGTGGCCAACGGAGAGGGGCAGCACGTGCAGCTCTTCGGCAGAGGGTCCCTCACTCCCTCTGGGAGTGAAGGACCAGCCACCGAATTGCCGCTGAACACTGAAGCGGTGGCGATAGTGCCACAGATCGCGGTTTTTCTTCCCCCCCCTTTTTGCTGCTTGGGGCAGCAAAACCCCTGGAGCCGGCCCTGACCACAGGATGGGACAAAAGTGTGCAAGTTTATACTTCCTTGGTTTGGAATGATATATGGGGATCATCCTTTCACCTGATGCATCTTTGTTACTCCAAAGAGGATGACTGGGCCCTATGACCGATCACTCGTGGCCTGTACTGGATGGTCACCTGCAGGGGCTGAGTAGCACTCTTAGACTGATTAAGGACATCTTAAGTCAATGTTAATTATTTGTCCTGCATTATAACGTAAATGACACGATGTTGCACAAGCCCCAAGATGATGTCAGTATTCTTTAGCAGCATGGAAGATAGATTTGCGGCAGACAGGTGGCCTTGCTGGGTCAGGGTTGAGGCATGTTGTATCCGTTCTCTTTATAAACAGACTCAGGTCTCCAGCGTTTCAATCAGCACCTTTCCCCAGCATTAAATTCACTTAAAATAATCAAAGCACTACTTGTATTTTAAAGTGTCACTGACTTGGCAAGGTATCGGCAAGATGGCGCACAGCAGAGCCTAGGAAAATGCACTCATGTTCCAGGTGGTTGGCATCCTTGACTCATTCCTCAGAGGATAAAGCCTCCTGCTGAGCCCACACATTTCAGTGTTCTGCTGAGCACAGGAAACAGCGGGAGCTTCACCTCACTGGCTGGGAAAAACCACTGTATTTGCACCCGTCACCTGGAAGATGGCAATCCAAGGAAGGATATGTAAGAGGGCTGTTAGGTTCCCGCTTGTATTTTCCTCTCAGTTCATCTTGCCATGACCCAAGCAGTATTTAACTGGGCTGTGAATTCGATTTGCTTCTGATGTCACAACAAAAATGGGGGCTTATTCTTGAGTTTCTGCCTGAAAATCTGCCATTCTGTCTTGGGCTATGAAAAACAGTGAGATCCAGACCTGGTAGGCCCAGGCCTCTCCTACTCTCTTTCTGGACCTTACCCAGGGTTAGAAACAAATAAAAATCTTTCCTGGGTACCTCATGTCGTTTCACTGCCATCAACTATGACAGTTCCTCCCTGTGATCACCCAGAATCAGGACTGGCAGTGCCTCAGAGAGGTGAGACAGGTGTCAGCATCAACCGGCTTCCCACGGCTTTGAAAATAGCTTCTGACCTGGCCATTTAGCCACTAGGGAACTGTGGAAACTCAGAGGCTTGGCACTGGAGTGGTAGAGAAAGCTCTGCAGGATCTGGGATGGGAGCTGACAAGACTCTCTGATAGAAGAGTTAAAAAACCAGAACCTTAAAACCATCTTTCTGGCTGAGAGCAGGAAATTCACTGGTTCACAGGGTCACTGGGATTTCCTGTTTTATAAGAATCTGCAAGCTAGCCCTCAGAATCTAGCCTACTGGCCTCCGTGCAGAGTTATTGATCCTGGAGGCCCAGACGGGACATGCACTGCTTAACTACAGCCTGACACAGAACATCAGGTATGTCCCAACTGTTCCATTCCTTTTGGGGGTGCGCTGCGTGCTGCCAAGAGGCATGCCTCACCCAACACTGGAGACATCAATCTGAGTCTGTTGACAGAAGCTGATGATACCGTGAGCGTGTAGTCTCATTGTCCCACCTGTGCTGCTTGCTTTGGAACATGAAGATTTTAATTCGGACAGCTTTCCAGGCAGCCACAGTTCAGGAGCTACAGTCCTGGGGTAGAACAATTCCCAACTCAATACTGCATGAGGGTTTTCACATTCTACAAGTATGGGCTGGAGACTCACAATAAATGTGCTGGGGAAAGGGTTGCTGGTGGGGAATGTGAGCCAATAGCCTTTCTACCTTTGTTTCAGGGAGTGATCCACAGGTTTTGGAGAACAAGTGTGGAATATGGAGAGGGTTTCTGCGAGAGAGTGAGAGAATCTGTTGTAGAAAAGGGCTACAAAAACAAGTAGGTTGGCAAAGAGGTGACCCTTCCATTCCATATCATCATCAAAGCCCCAGGCCTAAACGAGGCAAAGGATTGACACTGGAAGCTGCAGTCTGGCACTGAATCACCCCCCCACCACTGCAGGATTTTCGAAGAGAGTAACTCAAAGGCTAACCCAGCTCAGTGAGCCGCCATTAAACAGAAGACTTTCTGCCTGATCAAACAATAACCTGATGTTTCTGCTGTGAAAACCTGGCTCATTTTGGACTCTATTATCAAATGAGGGCATGTTAAATTCCATGAAGAAACTCTGGTTTGCATATGTCAATAATATGGTGCAGATGCAAATCGGGACCTGGGTGCGCTCATTTTAGAGTACATGCTCTCAAAACCTGGTCCGTGTGATCAATCGACACGCCACGCCCCTATACACTACAGATTTAGCTAAACAGAATGATTTCTCGGACTCCAGTGGTACTGTCAACAATCTCAAACTGAGACCCTGGTCTCAAAGTAACTTCAGTCATACAAGTAAACAAACACTGGTTGCATATTGTTAACAGCCCCTGGAAAGTCATTAAACACAGCAATTCCAAAACAAAAGTTTTAAAAAGAAAATAATGCTTGCCCTTTAATTAACATTCATAGTGCGGTAGGATAGAACAAGTGACTGAAACAGACAGACACGCACCCACATTCCACAAACAAATTGAGGACTCAAGGGACAAAGTAATTACTTGGTATTTTTCACCAACATTCAAGACTATTGTTAAAAACAGGTATCAAGAAAAGACTGTCACCTAAGAGAGAAATGAGGAACTTGCTTGTAATTTGATTTCTAGGAGGATATAGCATGAAGCTGTCAATGCAGCTGATAAAAGTGCTCCAGCACTGAATCTAAAACCAAACCCAGAAAACCAAACCAAACCGATAAATATTCATTCAGCGCCTTCCTTGGCCTTATTTTCGCTGGAAGAGTGAAAGCAGCTTTTTTGCCTGTTGAAAAGTTCATCCCATTGATTCCCCTTCCCCATGCCGAGTGCCAGGAAAGTCAATGAAGCCCCCCTACGCTTTTCTGTAGACCATTTCCAGTTTAGGAAAATGGAATTCAACTGTTTACTTGGAGCAAACCAAACATCCATATTCAGGCAATAAAAATCATTACTGAGGCCGTGAAAACCTATATCTTTAAAGGTCATAGCGCAAAGATTAAAAGTGCCTCCAGGAAAAACTGAAATGGCTAATTTAAATACAACCTTTGAATCAATAGGAAAACTTCAGCATGGCTAGAGAGAGAGAGATGGTGCAGCAGCGTTGAGATGCTAGATTGATATTTTAAGACGATTGCCTTGCTTTTCGAATAGGTATATGTGAACGCTATAATACTCTATGATTACATATAGTGCAGTATGTTCAGGCATTACCAGACCAGATCAATCCGCAAGTCTAGCTAATCCAGCATCCTGTCTCCATCAGTGGCCAGTACTGGCTGCTTCAGAAGAAGGTACAAATTAAAAACCCACGAAGGACAGTTATGGATTAAATTGCCCACAGGGGAAGTACTTCCTAACACCCGGACAGCTAGTGCTATGTTCTATCTATTGTTTGCAGTGGTGTAGCTGGGTTGCGCCCAGGATATGAGATGGATAAGGTGGGTGCGGTAGTATCTTTTATTGGACCAAGCCCACCTGTTTTGTTCTGTTTTAACTTTGGATGTTTTTGCTACTTATATAATGTCTCATCTTGGTTTTCAACCCTGCTAAACTTGTAGCCTCGTTAATATCCAGTGGCAGTCAGTCCCACAGGTTAATTATGAACCGTGCAAGAAAACTACTGCCTTTTCCTCAGCTGGAAATTTATTGACTTTCCATTTTGCTGGGTGTCACTGGTCATGTGTGACCCAGGGAGCTCCTGGTGCCAACTGGCAGAGGGCACAGGGGGTGCATACGGTTTTACAGGGATCCTCTGGGTCAGACATATGCATAACAGTTCACCGAAGGGTGGCACGTGAGGTCTTTATCAAGAGCCCGTAGCCCATTGGTCATCATTATCATTGAGAAATGTATGTACAGATAACATTTAAGGAGTTACGGATCTATAATAAAAATTGTGGTCTTAAGGAATGAAGACAGAGTGCCAGGAGGTGACATATCTCAGGCATCTGAGGAAGTGGGTATTCACCCACGAAAGCTCATGCTCCAAAACGTCTGTTAGTCTATAAGGTGCCACAGGATTCTTTGCTGCTTTTACATACCTCAGATAGGTATCTCCCTGGCTGGCCATTTGTGTATTACATGCCTCACAATGCATGCTTTGTTTGCATACTGAGCCAAGTGAGGGCTGAGCTATAGTGAAATGTACAAGAGAGGAAATCTACAGGAATAAACGCCCAGTTGAGGAAGTGTCCTGTTTATGTATAAGGATTGTTCTGGTATAACTTGGAGTGCAAAGCAACACACCGATCCCTTGACTTAGGAGGCAAACTGATATCGTGCTTGTCTCACAAAAGAAGGCTTACTGCCAGCCTGGCTGTAAAGTACAAGGATTTTGGGTGAGCAATACTCTGTGAGACATGAGAGTATCTTGTTAACTAAAAGTCTAAGCTCTAGAAAGCATGTTATGATTTTTTTTTTTACATGTAACCATTTGTCTTCGAGGTTTCTACCTATTATCACTTGCATCTTTATGCTTTGTTAAATACACTTATACTTGATTTCGCTATCACCATATCTACGTGCTGTGTGTTAAGTGGAGCAGTGATCTGAGTTGGAACTGGTGAGCTGGGATGTCCTGTTTCTTTGGAAATAGTGAATCTGTGAATATTGTGAGTGTCCAGTGGACCAGAGGCTGGATGCTCCAAGGAGATGCTTGGAGGCTGAAGCATGCCGTTCACTAACTTGCAGAGAGAGAGAGAGCAGGGCCTCCCATATGACTGGTGGGGAGAGCTTGTGGCCACTGGAGTTGGGGAGCTGACCCATGCCAGGCACAGACAAGGCTTCCTCATGCTCAAGGCAGGTGGTGCCCCCGGGAAGCATCACAGCATGCTTTTACCTATTTGGTGCCTCTGCATGCAACTCCCTTCTCAAGGCATCCCTAAGCACCAGCTCTGCAGAATGTACATTATTATATTGCCCACTAGCTCAGTCATATGCAGAAATGTTAGCAAGTGCCCCAGAAAACACCCTTGGCCACCCCACTTCACTTCAGCATCGATTCAGAATGAATCTGCCCGGTTTTTAAAACGCTTGATGGATTTGCCCCAGCCTAACTCAGCTCACCCCCTTTATTCTCAGGTCCCTTCGGAGCTCTTAGATCTTACCTGTGTCCCAATGACTTGTTGCTCTTTATCAATTTGTTCCAGCATTTCCCCCTCTTCTGACATGTTACTCTCCTTGCCTTATTTCTATCTGTCTAGTTCTTATCTTCTCTATTCTCTACTGCCTTTGCTCACTGTATCATGGGTGCAGTTAGGCTCCAACCCCGCTCAAGTATAGTCCCATTGATTTCAACAATCCACTGGCGCTACTTGTGTGTTTAAAGTGAAGCACCTGCTCATGTGCTTTGTTGGACTGGGGCATTAAACTGTAAGTTCTTTGGGGCGCCAGGAACCACATATGTTTTGTTTATCAGTGAAGTGCCTTATGCGCTCTGGACACCTACAGTAAAACAGTAATAATAGCGGCAACAAAACCCCTTTCTCCAGGGGCTTGCAATCAGGATAGACACCAAAGAACTGAGGAATGGGAGCTACACGTTATCATTAACCTGTGGCTAAGTTACTGTCATCCAAGCCCTTATATTCAAGTGCTCACATTACAGAAAAATTACTTAAGGACAAACATCAGAAATATCATCCCCCAAGAGTTGGATTCTTTGCTTTAGAATTTCCATGAAGGTGTTTTTGAATTTCCAAACATGGAAAATCAGCACCAGGTGAGTCATTTTTCTGATGCATCGTTTTGGACTTCTGCTCTTTGGCAAATTCAGAAACAAAACTTCCAAGGACTGAGGCTATGGCTACACTACAGAGCTTTCAGCTGCACTGCTAAAGCACTGCTAGTGCAAACACGCTAAGCCGACAGGAGAGAGCTCTCCTGCCCAATTAATTACTCCAGGCCCCGTGAGTGGCGGTAGCTATGTCTGCGGGAGAAGCTCTCCTGCCAATATAGCGCTGTCCTCACCAGCGCTTAGGTCGATGTAATTTACATCACTCGGGGGGTGGCTTATTTACACCCCTGAGTGACATAACTTACACCGATCTAAGCTGTAATGTGAACACAGCCTCAGTCCTGAGGGAGGACAAACACATTTGAAATGAACCAACAGGTGGTCAGCTGAGAATACTGCATTTACTGTGCAATGACTTGCTTGCTTTTTCATCTTGTCTTCCCACATCTTGACTGTTTGTCTTTTTGTTTTTAAATTGGAGATATACCTATCTCATAGAACTGGAAGGGACCCCAAAAGGTCATTGAGTCCAGCCCCCTGCCTTCATTAGCAGGACCAAGTACTGATTTTTGCCCTAGCTCCCTAAATGGCCCCCTCAAGGATTGAACTCACAACCCTAGATTTAGCAAGCCAATGGTCAAACCACTGAGCTACCCCTCCCCCCATCTTCTTACACATACACAGTCTTACCCACCTGTTACATCTTGTCATAACCTAGATTGTGAGTTTTCTGGAGCAGTGCCTGGATTTTTAATATAGTGACAAAGAGTCCTGTCACACCTTATGGACTAACAGAAGTATTGGAGCATAAGCTTTCGTGGGTGAATGCCCACTGCATCTGACAAAGTGGGTATTCACCCACGAAAGCTCATGCTCCAATACTTCTGTTAGTCTGTAAGGTGCCACAGGACTCTGTCACTTTTTACAGATCCAGACTAACACAGCTACCGCTCTGATTTTTATTATGTATCTGTACAGCGTGTATCACAATGCGCCTTGATCTTTCATCGGTGCCCTCTAAGTGTTACTGGAATGCAAATACACTGGAAAAGTTTCTGATGCGGTTTTCTGAACACAGCAAGCAACAAGTGCCTTTCTCCAGATACTAACATTTCAGCTATTCACCAGTAGGTGTTACCTGACAGCTAAAGGAACCCAAGAATTTTAGGTATTTTTAAACCTCTAAATCATGTGAATAAGAATATCACCTGCAGTGACATGGAGTGAAAAAATCACTCCTCAACTTTCATATTCATAGGGCATAAGATGATCAGCAGCTGGGGCAGGGTACACATTTGCCCTGTGCTACAGTTCCGCACAGTCAGCTATGTGCATTGAGGGATGCGTGTGGGTTTGTAACCTGTCCTCTGAAGCACTGAGAACCTCTGGACATAAGAAATTGGACCATATGACCATGCATTCCAGTGCGTTCCTACACATGCACAGATCCATCAATGGCTACTGCAGGAATGGTGCCCTACTGCCTTTCTGCCAGAAGCTGGGAATGGGGGACAGGGGATGGATCACTTGATTGCCTGTTCTGTTCATTCCCCCTGGGGCACCTGGCACTAGCCATTGTCAGAAGACAGGATACTGGGCTAAATGGACCTTTGGTTTGAACCAGTACGGCCATTCTCATGTTCTCATGAAAGCAACTGTCCCTAGTTCCCCCACTGCACCTGTTTCATCTGAGATGGCCAGTAAAGAGACACGAGGGGGAAGGCCCATTTTCTGATCACCCAACACAAATGGGAAAAGCAATCAAGTGGAGGAGTAGTTTTTAATCCTCTGCAGTTAGGGTATTTGGTTAATGTAGTGAAACCACTAATTACAGCTAATTAAAGCTGTGCTGAGATCAGAGCTCAGTGAAAACAACAGGGGGAAAAACAGAGACAAAGAAAGGAAAAGGAAATATTCTTGAAGCCAATTCTTAATTGAAAAATAAAACAACTTTTTAATTAAAACGAGCACAAGCAAATCTGGGGCAATGCTCCATAAGCCCACAACGTTGGTCCGACTTCACAAGCATGGAGATAACACGTCTTTCCCTGGCTCCAGACAGGGGACTTTCAGACTGGGTGAGCTTCCCTTACTGTCAATTCTGCTTCTGGTTCCTTTGCAGAGTAACTCCAGGTAGGGGTCAGTTCTGCATGGTGCTGAACATCTTTAACGCCTACAGATAGCTGAGGGCACCTCCAAACCTTGCAGAATGAAGCCTTTACGGCCAAGTCCACTGCTTGGGTATGAGTACAGGTAACTCCCAAATGGGAGCCTTGTGAATACACCTGGGGGAGTGCACTTAACCCTTGAATTGGCCCCCAGTTTCAGCGTCAGCCGCTGAAAGCTATTTTCCTACACATCAAAACATTTTGCCTCCCCATTTTAACGACTCTAGCCAAGGCAGAGTGATTGAACATTTGGGAATCTGTGATGGTTCTTGGGGGGTGGAGGGCAGAGGGCACTGCCGGAGCAGGGACCCCATGGAAATAACAGGACTTAAGTGTGGACTGTAAATTGTGTTAGGATCATAGAAATTAGAAACGGAAAAAAGTTTATTAGTTCAACCAGTCCTTGCCTTGCTCAGATCCAGCTACCTACAATGTACTTTCGAGGGGTTTGCCCACTCTGGTTTTACATCTCTGCTGTGGTCAGGCTTGGTGGTCCACCATCTGATATAGCATAGGGTGCCCAGGCATGCCCATTCAGGCAGCACCCTCTTGTTAGTCTGAAGTCTCCAAAACACATATCCCCCCGAATCAGGAGCCGTGATAATATTTCCCGTTTGACCTGCACGTTTTCATCCTGTTCCAGTTACAAGTGAAATGGAAGTCTGGGGGAACTCTAGCGAACATCACAAAACCACCACAGGAGAGAGCTAGGTCTGGAATAAAAACTGCCAAATTTGCGTAAGGCTCCAGGCTAGGGATTATTGCTGCAGGTTAAGGTACACTGGGTGCAGGCTGGAATTGAAGCTTATCAGCAGAGCTGTGTTCAATTGAAACTTGCAGTAGCTTCCCGAACAATGCCTGTCTCTAGCTATTTCCAAAGCCTCTTAGATTCACAGGCATCAAATGTGCTCGATTATATATTTATTAAGAGAAAAAGAACAAAAACAGCAAGATAAATAATATATTCACCCCAGCGTAGCACTGGCAATCAAACCCAGACTCAGGAGCATTGGGAGGATCACATTTCAGCTGCACAAAGATTTCTGAGGAACCTCTCTAAAGCACTCTTGCTGTTCAATTCCCACTGGATAACTCCAGTAGATGGCAGCATGTTACTGCTAATTCCTAGTGGTCTGACGGCCACATGCAGCTCAGACTCTGGCTTCCTACACAGCCAAACAAAATATCTCCAGCCAAACAATCCCAGAATAAAGGGGGCTCTTTGAACCCAGCAACCTAAACAGCACTACAGTGAAGAATTAAAGCCTCTCAGAAATCCCATTACTGAGTCTGATCCTGCTCCCACTGACAATTATTTCAACACAAGCAAACCTGCATCCCATGTAACTATTCTACCACCTCTGAGTGGTAGGATAGTTACTGAGGATATGTCACCGAGGATGCTATTTATCCACGACAACATTTAGAAACAATATCAGTTTAAAAGAAAATGCATGCTCCGGAATATGGGCAGGTTTCAGAGTGGTGGACGTGTTAGTCTGTATCAGCAAAAAGAATGAGGAGTCTTTGTGGCACCTTAGAGACTACCAAACTTTTAAAACGTTAAAGGCCAAATTTTTGCCCTATTTAACAACAAACCAAACAAATGACAGCAGGAGCCTTTTTGAAAGGTGAATGGTGGCCTGCTTCCCTTGGTCTGAGGGCAGTGCTCCGTGGGAGTCAAAAGCAGTCAACACTCAGCTTGAGAACAGCATTGCAGCCGCTTAGGAACATACAGCCTAGCCTGGCGATCTCTGGGAGAAGAGATTTGTAGGTTTGATTCTGGGACTGTGCATTTAATTTTCTTGGGACATTAGTGATTTCCTACAAACCACTGGGATGTCCTCACTACTTCTAAGCCAACATGACTGCAGTCATTATCTTGTCTCTGAATCCGCTGCAGACAGGACATTCTCTGGCTGAGCGGGTGGTGGGACAGGAATTAACCCTTAGAGTGTATGTATACCAGCAACTACATGTATGTTGGAACATCATTATGAGTCAATGACAAGTAGCTGGATGGCCACCTGCAGAGACGTACAATGACAAGAGCAGCAACAGCAGCTGCATTTCACTGCGAAGCTGAAGTAAAGGTCATTATCCCTCCTGTAGGATAAACATTCAAGATGGTCCTTGCAGACATACAGATGGTGCTGATTATATGCAGGTGAACTACACTTCAAGGGCCTATCCTTGGCCAATCTGTGAACAATGTCCAGAATGCTGACAGCTTATTCTGATACCCTTTTCGCTGGGTGTTCTCTAGGACAGCCTGGGTTTGACTGCAATGGAAACATACACTCCACACCTCTTAGAAAGATGCCTGTCAGTTCAAGAGTTCAGTTTCTATAGTAGGAACAGGATTTCCCAGTGTCTGCAGGACCCATTGCCTTTCATCTCTTGTAAATTAGGCCTTACATTAGAAGAAGTTCCCCCACTTCACCACAAGAGATTTGCTATGCATGCCTTTGTCTCCCGCCCAATTAGTCATTATTACTTTCCTTTAACATGGGGTTTTATTTTTAGCTGCCAACTTAATATCTTCTCCCACCCAACAGAGTCTTCTATATACTTAGTGGAATCCCTACACTCCCACTGTAAGCCCTGTGTGTTGTGCCTCTCTGCTTTCCAGAGGAGGAAAAGTTACCTCCTGTCAAATCTCTATTATACTGTAAACGAACTGAACAGAGTGATCAATGCTGAGCAAAAAACTGATGGACCTGATTAACTAATGCGCCCAGCACCTGCTAAACCAGGGGTAGGTAACCTATGGCACACATGCCAAAGGCGTCAGTGGCACTCACACTGCCCGGGTCCTGGCCAGCGGTCTGGAGTGATCTGCATTTTAATTTAATTTTAAATTAAGCTTCTTAAACATTTTTAAAACCTTATTTACTTTATGTACAACAATAGTTTAGTTATATATTACAGACTTTTAGAAAGAGACCTTCTAAAAACATTAAAATGTATTACTGGCACACAAAACCTTAAATCAGAGTGAATAAATGAAGACTCGGCACACTACTTCTGAAAGGTTGCTGACCCCTGCTCTAAACTGTGCGAAGGTGGAAAGGGAAGAGAGACCAATCTGAAGTCAAACGTGTATCCTAGGCATGGCTGTGTAGAGCGTTAACCACTTGGCTGGCCCCATGGCTCGGGCTGGAGAAACAAGATTACATCTGATTCAAAGTCAGTTTGCTCATTTCATATGAGTTCTACTGATCTAAAGGAGTCTGATAGTATCCTTATTCTCTCTAGTTAATCTGCAATTATCTTCCAGCACAAACTAGCCTTTCAGACCTAATAGCGAACAGCAGCAACTCTCAACCCACCAGATGCCAGAGAGGTCAAAATTACATGCTGTTTTAAGAAATTTAACATTTTACATCACTCTCTCATGCCCAACTCAAAAACTTCCTGGAAGAAGGCAGTATTACCATCACCCTATGCATCAGAATGAGAGAACAATAGGATGGCAGAAGAATACATCTTCCATTGAATAAACCCTCTAACAGTGGAAGAACATTTTATTTAAAGACATGTCTGAACCAGAAACTGAGATCTGGACACCTTGGAAGATGTGCGTGTGTGTGCACACATGCATTTCAGACCTGAATTCACATACAAATTTCACAGCTAGTCTCTGATTTCTACAATGGCACAAACCTAAACCCTGGATCTGAAAGTTTCAGAACGTCGGCTCTTTTGAAATACAGCCCCAGATCTAAATTTTGCAGTGCATGTCCTTTTTAAATAACGAATTATTATAGGAGGAAAACCCTGATTATTCGTTTGGAATTTGGTAGCACTCAGAGGTCCCAACCAGCGATCAGGGCCCTAATGTGCTAGACACTAGACACATATAATAAAAAGGCAATCTCTGCCCAAATCCCTGAAAATATTAGCATGAAATTTTGAAAACTGATCTTTATAGCTTCTTTTTAAAACAGAGAAATGCACAAAGACAGCAGTCAATTATCTGCGTCAATAACACCTCCTCTTATGTGAATGGATACAATTATTTCTAAAGCAGTATGAGAGTTGGCAGTTTCACTTTTTGCAGGGAAACACAGAATCATAGAACATAAGAAATGTAGGACAGGAAGAGATCTCCAGAGGTCACCCAGTCCTTCCCCCTGTGCTGAGGCAATACCAAGTATATCTAAGACCATTGCTGATAGAGCTGTCTCTGACATGTCAACATTCCCTTTGATGTGGTTTTGTGTGGAGTTCCTCTTCCCTTCCCTGACTTAACTTGGAGCAGAGGGCGAACCCAAAATCTCCAAGTAAAACTCATTTGAAATTAAATCTCCTGCATCATATTAGAACCCCACAAAGCAGTGAATTTCACAGGATTCTGATATGAACTGCAGGTTCACAAACCTTTTAATAAATGTGGTTGAAATTGCAAAGCCTCACCAGAACCAGGTGAATATTATGTGGATTCAGGTTTCAGTGAGAATATTCTGCATGGCTTTGACTTCATAGAAGAAGGGGTTTCCCACTCACACTTCTTTATAGAGGTTTATTCTGGCTTAGGTTGCTAATAAACTTCCAAAGGGAGCTACGCCAGACTAGGTAGGGTAAGCAATGCTCTTCAGTGCTCTGTACAAACCCTTGCAGGACGTTAAGAAGAAAAAAGGACCAACACCCAGAGAACACAAATATCCTTGGTTCCCCCAGCCCTTTCTCAGATGGCACCAGCCTCCATTGTAAAACACAACACACCAGAGCTCGGATGTGTTAATTTACTGAAGAAATTTACAGCCTAACCAGCTGTCTTGTTCCAAAATTAAAACATAATGTGAAGAGAGCTGCATATTAACTTGTAATAGTATTTGTCTGTGTATTGAACTCTAGACCTCAAACTCTAATGGGCAGACAAACAACAGGAGGGCGAGCGAGAGAACTAATATCAGTCCTGAATGCCTAGCCAGGGGAAAACATCAGCCATCCAAATCTGAATGTGAATTACAAAGAACTTGTACAATAAACAGGCTTGTGAAAACTGGAATACAAATGATTTTTTTCTGTTGGAAACAGTTCAGCTCTTCCTCCATCTCTATTGATTTACTAAATACAGACTCTTTTAAAAATGTAACATATGCACTAGTCACAATTTCCGTTTTTTTTTTAAACTCATAGGAATGAACTATGGATTATTTTGCTTCAAGGACACTTGCACAGAAAGACTGGAAACACAGGGGTGCAGTGTTTTACAAACTGGATTAAATGTGGTTTAGGAATACTCTGTCACATTCTACAGTCATAGGGCATTTTTCCCAACAGCAGAGGCAGCGTTACTAGTTGTTAGCAGATGGGAATGGGAATCAGGACTTCTGGGATGGCTCTAATACTGACCAGGAGTGTGACAAAAACCTCTCAGAGTCTCGGTTTCCCCATTTATAAAATGGAGGAAATGATATTTACCTACCTGTGCAGAGTGCTCTGAAATCCTAGTCTGAGAGGTGCTACAAAATCACCGTCAGTGTTACTTTTTGCTCTTTTGATACCGTTCCGTTTATTTTATATTTACAGGAGGATTTGATTGCTGGACCACTAATTGGGCCAACATTAAAATGTTTGGATAACTGCAAATTCAGGTCAGCAGGTGTCAGTGGAACAGGGATGTCATTAGCAAGGAAGGTTCAAATAGTGGAGACCCAGGTACCTGGATTCCACAGTAATTTGAAACTCAAAGGGACGTACATCACCGAAATCTGCTTCAAAGGAAAGAAAGAAACAATATAGCCATCTGAGCTGTCAAAAATGCTCTTGAACTTATACTAAGGGAGGGAGTGGCTTCAGTAGCACCACAAAGGAGCTGACAGTGCTGTACAGAAAACTCATTCCTCACCTTGCAAACTCTAACGATGGGGAAGTGGCCCTTTTCAATTCATGGCACCATGATGCATTGAGAGTCACACAAAGGAAGTGGGGCTAACATGTTCCATTCTAGCCCTTCCCAAATGACACACAATGCGGCACTGAAAGGCACGACTCCAGCACTATTCAGCTAGTGCCTCCAATGCCTCTGCAAACAGCTGAAGGCCCAAGGATGCCAATCTCCACTAGGGCTTGGTCAACCTTTCATTATTCGGATGCCAGTTACCCATTAACACAGCTTCAAGCCATGCTCTGCCTGCCAAAAACCTGGACTAATTTACTTAACATTTCAACTAAAAAAAAATCATTTAAAACAGATGACTGAATTTGGGAATTATATTCCTCAGAGAATTAGTAATGGATCTCTCCCCCTCCTCAGGCCTCAGCATTCAGAACTCCCCCATGTCAGTGTTATTAGGAATAGACTAATTCAGTAATGATACCATTTCCTATATAAGTGCCCAAATAAATGAAGCACTCAGTCATACTTAATGTGAGCGAGTCAGACTTTCAGCCTAATTCAGTCTCTGACAGAGATGGCCAAAACATGACAAAATCCACTTTCCATTATTTGTGGGTTGTTTTAGCCCAGGGGCGGGCAAACTTTTTGGCCTGAGGGCCACATTGAGTTTCCAAAATTGCATAGAGGGCTGGTTAGCGGAGGCTGTGCCTCCCCAAACAGCCAGGCATGGCCAGATCCCCACCCCCTATCCGACCCCCCCTTCTTCTTGCCCCCTGATGGCCCTCCCGGGACCCCTGCCCCATCCCTCCCTTCTGACTACCCCCAGAACCCCTGCCCCTGACTGCCCCCCACCGCCCCATCCAACTCCTCCTCTCCTTCCTGACTGCCCCCCAGAATCCCTGCCCCCATTCAATCCCCCGATACCTGTCCTCTGATCTCCCCGACCCCTATCCACACCACTGCCCCCTAACCACCACCCCGAACTCCCTGCCCTCTATCCAACCCCCCCGCTCCCTGCCCCCTTACCACACTGCCTGGAGCACCGGTGGCTGGCGACGCTACAGCCACATTGCCTAGAGCACCAGGACAGGCTCGGGTGACCAGAGAGCAAGTGTCAAAGATCGGGATGGGGGTGGAGGGTAATAGGAACCTGTATAAGAAAAAGACCCCAAAATTGGGACTGTCCCTATAAAATCGGGACATTTGGTCACCCTAGGACAGGCAGTCGCACCGCCCGGTTGGAGCCAGCCACGCCACCGCGCAGCAGAGAGCACCGGGTTGGGCAGCGCAGCTGCAGAGCCGCAGTCTGGCAAGAGCTCGTGGCCCCACCACCCAGAGCATTGTGCCGGCGACGAAGTGAGCTGAGGCTGCAGGGGAGAAGGAATAGCGGGGGGAAGTCGGGGACTAGCCTCTCAGCCCAGGAGCTATGGGGCGGGGCACGAGGGTCCTGCGGGCTGGATGTGGCCTGCTGGCCGTAGTTTGCCCACCTTTGTTCTAGCCCCAAAGTGTTGGGACACAATTTTTGCCTTGCACCCACCTGAGCTTTTAGATTTCTAGCCCCCCAAACTCTTCCCTATGAATATTTCATATGGACTCAGCTTCTTATTATGAAATGGTCACTACCAGCATTCATGAACCAGCAGATCTGAGACACCAGTTCTGTTCTTATATCCATTTGCCGAGCGGATGCAGTTCTTTTCGTGTGTTTTCATCTTTGCTTTTGTTAACATGCGTATTCCAAAAGCTCTGTCTGCTTTCTGTGAGATGTTTATTTGAATTCTCCACACCTGGGAGCTGGAGGTACATTGAAAAAGGATTGAAAAGCCAAACTTTCTCTCTTTAGAGAGACATGGTCTGTAAGTCTAAGCACAGGACTGGGAGACAGGAAATCTTAGGAGCCAACTCCACCTCTGACACCATCTCCATTCTGTGGCCCTGGGCAAGTCCTTTAACCTCTCAGCATCACTTTTCACATCTATAAAATAGGGATATGACTTTGTGGTACCTTCTGTGTGCCTTATGGAGCTTTAATGAATAATTGTCAAATCCTGTTGCCTCTTGACTTCTGCAGAGGTCAGCTTTTTACTTTATACTTAACGTTGATTTTTATCACTGGGTTATTAATGAGCTAAAAAAAATAAATAGCTCAAGCTATTTGAACAGGAGTAGGGCATTAACCTCAGCGTCATGGTCAAATTCCAGTTTGGGCAACTCTAGTCTGCCTTCCTAAAATTCCCTCTTAAGTTTCAAATGAATACAAGATTCTTCTTTACCTCAGGGACAAGTCTCCCACAAATCCTATTACGTGACCTTTTCTGGGCGAGTGGGAATATTTTTGTTAAAACAATGAGCTGTCTCTTTCACAACTGCTAGCTATGGCAGGTACGTCTGCCAGAACGTACGGGCAGAGCTGCCAGAACCAGCATCGTGATGTTCTTTTGATGTTAATGGAATGTCTTCTGAGCAGTAGCGCAGAGACTAGTATGGAGGACAGTAAGAGAAGTAGTTAAATAGGGATAAATAACATGTACAGTGGATTTTGCCTCTCTCTTGCCTCCTCCTCCTTCACCCCCCCCAAGAGCATTCTGGAGCCTTGATCTTGCCACCTATCCATACATTTTCGAGGGGGAAGTACAGGTATCAACCTTCAGAAAGCTGATAGCATGTAGCAATTGTAACGTAACTAATTTGGTGAAAGATAAACTCAAAGTGACTTTCATTCCATTGAATGATTCTCTGCTGAGTCTGCTGTATAGCGGCGGGAGAAGTAGATGGCATTTCAAACAGTTGTAGGGTTTTACTCCATTGATTAGCTTATTCAGTCACCTACACAATGGACGGTTTAACCTTTCAAGGTGACTTCTGTTGTCACCATGGATATCACAGCATTAACAAACAAGAGGCATGATTTCCAACACACCTTGCAAAGTCCAGGTCGGCCTCGCGCGACATGGTGATGTTGGTCAGGTTCTGTTGGAGGATGAAGATGTTTCTACACATTTTCTTGATACCAGATTCGCTGATGCGCTTGAAGTACTGGGCGCCATTGATGAGAATACAGGAAATCAAGTGGCCCAAGCCTGGGAGGAGAGAGGGGAGATAAGCCAAAGAATTGCAAAGAGCAAGAAAATGTTTAGCAAGAGATTGCTTTGTAGTCACCAGCCACACAAAACATTTAAACAGGTGCCTACTATTAAAACATATCTGTAATAAATGATGCAGCTCACGTTCCTAAGGTGTTTCTGAAGCTGGCTTTTACCACCACCCTCAGTGTATTTTGAGGTGACTTCTCACCAAAAGTTCTTGATTCATAAAGAAATTGGACACACCAAAAAAAAGCAGAAGTATCCACTATCTGTGACATTCTCATAGCCAAGGATATTTCAGGACCTTCAGATAGGCCCTGATGAATTATAAACAGGCCTAGGCTAATTTCTGTTCAGTTCCTCTTGACTAGAACATCCGAAGTGTTTATGGCATCTTGTGACGGACCATTTCTGCTACTCCACATATCTAGTGAGTCACAGCAGCTTAATCTACTAATAAAAATCAAGAGGGTTTTTTTTCTTTCTTTCTTTTTTTTTTAATGCGCTGTCAGCCCAGCAAAGCATATATCGCCGGAGAAGAGTGAACTGCACTGCCCTGAAATCTGCCTCATGCGCCATCCGCATCAGGTCAGTTCTAACTGCAGAAACATCATGGTGGTCATGATGCATGGAGTAGGAAAAGCATGCTGTGATCTCCAGACAGAGATCCTCCAAGGCAGGTGGCCAGGAAACAAATCTGGTTTTGCTTGTAAATACTGATATATATGCCACTTCCAGAGAATAAGCACAGAGAACAAGATGCTATCTTTACAGAGTCATATTCTGAGCATAATTGCTGAGGTCTCTCTCTCCTTGCCTTAATCAGGCTGCCAAAGTCATTCCAACATCAGAATAGTCTCATGGCAAACAAATTTAAGGTCAAATTCGCCCCAGTAAAAAAGGCTTGTAAAAGCCATATGCATGGACTGTGAGCTGGCTCTCTGCAGAGACAGAAATTTCACCCTATGGCTGAAGTAGCTCACAAATAGTTGACCAGGCTTTGCATAGGGTCCATTGCTATGAGATGAATTTCCCTCTTTTTGAATACAAACTGTCGGACTTACACAGCAAGACAGCGCTTTTCCATGAATTGGTGTTATCACAGGCTGCCACCGTATCAGAAGAGGTTAGAGATACCAAAGACCGTTTCCCTTCTGTAGTCCATCCTTCTGCCAGTGAAGGTCTGTGCCTGGCAGAGTCCTTCATTATATATTTACAGTTTATTTGATATTCTAGTACTCTGACTGGTGTGGTTTCAAACGACCCTGTCCAGTCCAGGGAATTTGTGCACTAAAAAAAATTCTATCAATGGTGGGAAGAAATGGGGGATGGGGAACTTTATGAATCATGAAAACTTCCACTAGGGGATTCAAATGGCTTGGAATCTGGGGAGAACCAGCACTGTAAAACCCTGTTTTTGCACCCCCTTTTTCTGTCCAGCACATCATATCAGACACTCGATATGATTCACAGTACCTGACCTTGTACAATCTGTTGAATAAAATGATGCACCTTATGGCCACCCAAGCCCTTAGAATGGTGTGTTGAAGCCACAAAATACAGATGAGATTAACTGAACCATAATTTAGATTCTTAAAGATCTTGAAATAATTAGACCTGTGGAATTTCTCCCAATTTAATGCTAAAAACAGAACAGGATTAGGTCCAAACAGGGACCACTCCATAAAATAGTGTAATACCAGCAAACAGTGGTTGTCAGCAGACAGGATCGAACCTGGAACTCTGGAGCTAAATGCATGAGCTTCTACTGCGTGAGCTAAAAGTCACATGGCCCTCAGCTAATGCTATAGAGAAGACTCATTAATCTCTAAGTGGTCTCGGTTCTATTAGAGGGGACAGAACACCACACCCAGGAGGTTTGCGGGTTACAATAGCTGTTTGTAATATATAAACCCTCCTACATGGCTTTCCTGAGGAAGATCCTTACTGCATGTACTTAATCTTATATTTTTCCCATTCAATCTGGGCCCATTCCTCACATTTTATGGATATACTCTAAGGAGGGGCATGGAGGCAGTAGGGCTGTCACCTGCCCTATGCCTGCACAGGTCTCCTCATCAATCCGGAGCAGATAGCAACCATTTTGCAGTCAGTCTTCACCAACAAGAATGTTGTCATCTCCAGGCTGAGAAAGAAAAATGATTTCCATGCAGATCTATATCGTGTATAGTTTTAATGCTGATGAGCATATTCCCAGCCCCCAATCTTCCTCCCAGCACATCAGCTGAGCGCACCAGCAAATGCCTGACCTTCAAAGATATACTGGAACTTATGCTGCTGGAGGCTGGCACTCATCGCTTCCTCAATGGCACTGATGTCCTTATTTAGCCGCACCACAAGGGGGTCATAATCCATACTTTCCACGTTGGCCACTATGGCATAATTCCCTTGTTTAGCCAGTGGGATCAGATAATGGAAGCAATGAACTCTAGAAGACAGAAGGCAGAGAGTTGCTACAGAGAGAAACACAGTAAGATGTTAACGTTTGCCTAGATGAGATACTGACCTTACTGAACATGGCTTTGGCTGGGAAAAATAATGACAAAGGGTTTTATTTTCTCGTGTACCCAAACCCAGTGGGAAGAAAAATAAGTTCTATCTCCTTAAAAAAAAGTGCTTGGGATTAATTTAGTGCTGGTCTAAACATGCTGGATGGACAGCTGCCTATCTGAGTCCTCTCAGGGCTAGTCCAATTCCCACTGAGGCCAATGGGAAACCTTCCACTTTAACGGGTGCTGCATCAAGTCCTCTGCAATGCACAGAGCAGATGCAGCAACAGGCAGCAGAAACTGAACCACCAGCATGGTTTGGAGGGGCCACATTAAGCCGCCATGGCCTTTCAGCTGAAACTGTTAACAAGGGTGACAATTCCGGTGGCATTTCTTGATGGTAAAAGCTCTTCTCTAGAGCTAGACCGAGACCCAAAAGTTCATTTCACGTAAATCATGGCGTAATCCCCAGATAGCAGTCACTTTTGACCCTTACTGACCTAAGCTGGCTTTGAACGGGAGGCCCAGCAGAGAAAGGCTCTTTATTTCATTACAGTTTCCCTGAAGCTGTCTAAGGTCCCCAGTCCTTCAATAATTTACACTGCTTTTAGTGTATTGGATGATCCCAAATAGAACTGATTGGCAATATTTTGTTAGCAATGTGAAAAGGGACCGAGACTGCTACAAAAGTGAAATAGGAAGAGAGAAAACAGGCTTTCCTCCCTTCCCTCAAAGCACTGGCATATTTGTTCTGACCTCAACACGACTTTGGCATTAAGGTTTTCTGAAAACATTGCTGATTGCACAGCAGGAAGGTTGATTTTTATAAAGTGCATATTTAGGATGTTACAATGCAAGGAGATTACTGCTGAACACACTGGAAGGCTTCCTGAAGGTAGATCTTTTATTTAGGGAAACTGCCTGATAAAAGTGACATTATGAGCGTGCACTGTATAAAGTGACAGTTTAATATTTTCCTTTTAAAGTTCAAATAAGTGAAAAATAATAACCATAAAAACTGAGCTGGTGATTTCTACTTTCAATGTATCTACCGCTCAGCATGTCATTTTGCTGCATTTGCAGACAAGCACAAAGGGCCATTGGTGATTAGATATGAGCGGCACTGTCATAGGTAGAATGCCACGTGCCCTTTTGCCAGGTTCTCGAAGACGCTATATGCTGGTTCAGCAAAACCTTCTTTGTAGGAACTTGAAAGAAAAGCCTCTCCATTTACACAGAGCCCTAATACTACAATGTTATAACCAGCCAAGTGAGGGTCAGGGGACGTGAAAACAATCATTAGTAGGTCAAGGCTGTACCTCTTCCCAGGCATTTAAAGTTATCACAACTTTTCTCTCCTTTTGCTTGTTCATTTGAAGCTCTGCAAGCATAAGAATGGCCACACTGGGTCAAACCAAAGGTCCATCTAGCTCAGTATCCTGTCTTCCGACAGTGACCAGTGCCAGATGCTTCAGAGGGAATGAACAGAATAGGTAATTATCAAGTGATCCATCCCGTCACCCATTCCCAGCTTCTGACAATACACCCTCTCACCATTTCTTCTGCTGACGAGGTCTCCCATGGAAGGCTCTATACATTTAAATTACCTATAGTTTTCTACAGAATTAACAGAGTTCTAGAGAAATTACACTATAAACCTAATAGGGTGAAATCCTGGCTTCACATTGAAGTCAATAGCAAACTCCCATTGACCGCCATGAGGCCCCCAGATTTTGCCCACAGAATTTAACAGAGACTCGGTTCCTTTCTGTAGAAGTCTATAGCAAGGATATCAGGCCAGATTCTGGCCCATGCTAAATCCCCCCCTAGACTTTAAGGCCAGAAGGGACCATCTAGTCTGACCTGCTGCATATTGCAGGCCACAGAACCTCATACACTGCTTTGCAAAGCAGTAAAGCTCCACTAACGGAGTATGTGACAGGGCATTGCCCTCCGCTCCTCTCTTTTCAGGTAAATGACCCTGACACCCCCAATCTGTAACCACCTTTGTGTAGTTTATTGGTGTTTTATCAACCACCCACCCTCTTACAGTCCCGGGCAGCATTTCTTATTTACCAGTGTCACACAATCACGAGAGAGGGAAGAGATCTCCCTTTACCCTGGCCCTGCTGGCCTTTCTCCTTCTCTCTCCTCCTGTCCTTGTGCTTCCTTCCTATGCTCCTTTTCTGCTCTTGCACTTAACGGGGTAATTAGCTCCTTAGCTGTTCCCAGCCCAGACTGATCTAGTCATTAGTTGATCCTTCTCTCAATCCGTCCCTCTGTGGGGGAACTGACTGGATTCCCAGTGACCAGCGTGCTGGTTCAGCTGCTGGTTCTCAGCTCTCTGTTGCAGGTTAGTCAAGCACAGAGGATTCCCTGGCACAGGGCTGGCCCAGCTGACTCCATTCTATCACTCCCTGGCCCAACCAGTGAAGGGGTTGTGTTGTGTGGGGGTGGGAGGGAGTGTGACTGGAGTGCCCTGCCCTCTGGTGATCCCCACTACCAAAATGTCCCCAAAGGGGCCCTTGCAAATGAATACAATTCAGACCAGCCCTGAGGTGTCTCTAATTTGCATAGGGGGCTGAATAGGGTTCCAGCTCTCCATAGGTGAGGTGCAGGAGGCGGGGGGGCAGAAAGGTTGCCTTCCTTGTGCCCACCTCTATACACCAAGCACTGTTCCTGAGCATTCAGCCAATAATCTTGTTACTTTCTATAGGATGGTACAAATAACCTACAGAAACAATATATATTTTTGGTTACATTCTGTCCTGAACAGGAAGGATAGAGTTGTAATTAAGGCAGAAGACAGGGAGTCAGATGACTTGGATTTCAATCCCAGCTCTGCCACAGACTTCCCGGGTGAAGTAGGGCAAGTCATATGGTCTCTCTGTGCCTCCATGGCCTCCTCTGTAAAACTGGGTTAATAATATCCCCTGCCCTCCTAGAACTGGCATGAGGCTACATAAATATTTTTAAAGCATTTTACCATCCTGAAGCAGAACCAAAGAAGTGCAAAGCACCATTATTATTTTTCCATGGGGTAATGGTTAATGACCTGTGAATCTCAACAGGTTTGGTTTAGATAAGCAGCTACAAATTTGAAGGCCAAATTCTGATCCTATCTATGCTGCTGTAAACCCAGAGTCAATTCACCGACTTAAGTAGAATGACACCGGATTTACAGTGGTCCTGGCATCATGCCCACATGGTTCCAGAGAGCTGTGAGGCAGCCCAACCAGTCGAACTCTGTAGCGTGGCTGCATCTGGCAAAATCCAGACGTGAACAGAGAGCCTGAGGAGGGGAGAATGCCGAGAGGAACTGATGCTGTGGCATAAAACCCTGCCTGGCTGTTCGCTTGCACCCTTCTTGAAATGGAACTGGTGCTGATAAATTCCCATGCACCTCTATGAAGATGTGCCATGAAGGCTCATTTAAAGAACAGGGTTTTGTGAATGAAAACACACTACATTATACAGCTGTACAATGACATGAATTCTGGGAACTCGCATAGTAATTTCAGAGAATCTCACTATTCACAGCCGCCTAAGGGATGGCTATTTTTTCTGGTGTTACTGCAGGTGGTTGCACAACACAGAGACTGGGTGTTTACTTGTCATTAGCACACCTTCCCTTCTCTCCCTTCCACTCATCCAGGCAGAGCAGTGGCGCTGGAAGAGTTTTTGGAGTGGGGGTGCTGAACTGCATCCCCCCTTACCGCTGTCACACCCCATGGAGCTGGAGCTGGCAGCCAGGACCCCGGATGCGGCTGAGCGGGACCCACGGCTGAGCGGGACCCAGGGCCGGCAGCTGAGTGGGACCTGGGACTGGCTGTTGAGCGGGACCTAGACAGCAGCAGGCTTGTTGACCGGGATTCTGGGTGGCAGGGGTGCCGGGCTGGCGACCGGGCACAAAACCTCGGGGTGCTGCAGCACCCCACACCCCTACTTCCCATGCCTATGATGCAGAGCATTACACAACTGGCTTGGTGTATTTGCACCAGTATATTGTGGCCCCCAGTAGAGGCAGGATGCCAGACTAGATGAGGAATGGTCTACTTCAGACATAAGAATGGCCACACTGGGTCAGACCAAAGGTCCATCTAGCCCAGTATCCTGTCTTCTAACAGTGGCCAATGCCAGGTGCCTCAGAGGGCATGAACAGAACAGGTCATCATCAAGTGATCTATCCCTGTTGCCCATTCCCAGCTTCTGGCAAACAGAGGCTAGGGACACTGTTCTTGCCCATCCTAGCTAATAGGCATTGATGGACTTGTCCTCCATGAATTTATCTAATTCTTTTTTCTACCTCGTTACAGGCTTGGCATTCACAACATCTTCCAGCAAAGAGTTCCACAAGTTGTGAGCTGCATGAAGAAATACTTCCTTTTGTTTGTTTTAAACCTAGCGCCTATTAAGACAAATCCTGAACTCCTGAATTGCATTTTATACTGGCTACTACCCAAAACTCAGTTACCTGGTGCAACAGAAAACTACAGAGGATTTTTGTATAGAAGCCCATTCACTCTGGTACATTTACAACTGCAGTTGCAGGGTTAGTTTTGGTGTCACCCAGTACTATACCTAAACTGGCAAAACGTTCTATTTCAATAACTTAACTATCTGTACCTTAAAATCCCTCAAGCCCCAGTTCTTCTCAGATGCCTACAATACAGTGTCCAGCTGAGACTGGATAGTAGGTTGAGGGACAGTATATGATGTGAATTAATTTATTTTTAAAAACTATGTAATGTAAACATAAATAATGGGATAGATCCTTCACTGGTATACATTGACATAACTCTGCTGACTTAAATGGAGTTACGCCAATTTACACTGGTACAGGATATAGCCCAGAATCTGTCACAACAGAACAAACTGCTGGTCCATCAAATCTCAGACCCTGCCACTGGCATGGGCTTAAACCTGATGCCTTAGAGAAAGGCAAATACCAACTACAATACACCTGGCTCATAATGTGCGTAAGGGAACAATTCCTTCTCAACCCCCATAGCAATTAGCTGATGGCCTGAAGCTATAGATTTGATTACTCTGATCTTTGCCTTTGTAACCATGTCACAAGATTATCCAGCCCTTTAAAAAAAAATGAAGGAAGTGCCCACATCCTTCTCCAATTGTATTATCCTTTCAGTGGTTAGCAGTAAAAAGTTCCCATCTGGAATCCAGGTCACAGCAGATGATCAACATAAAAAAGCCTTCACAAGTAGCGCAAAAGAGCATTCTTTTGCAGGTTCGTATGGACAAGATCCCAGAAAAACAATTCTTCCTGGTGGTGTATCTAACACACAAGGAGACACTAGAAAATGTATTTTTTTTTGTTTAAACAAAAAAATCTTCCCCAATTTTTCCATTTCTCTTTTAGAACCCCATGGAAATTAAGAGATTAAAGCTCGTGAAATTTGAGAGGATTCACTATACACTGTCAGGTTCACTTTTAGGATGGGGGACTCTATCCTGCAAAGCAGTGACTCTGAGAAGGACTTTTGGGTCACGGTACATAATCAACTAAACATGCGATCCCACTATGACACTGTGATCAAATGGGCAAATGTGATCTTTGGATACATAACCAGCAGAATATTGAATAGGAGATGACATTAGCTCTGTATTTAGCACTAGTGTGTTCACTACTGGAATACTATGTCCAGTTCTGGTTTCACAATTCAGGAAGAATGTTAATAAATTAGAGAGGGTTCAACTTCAGGGAAGAGCCATGAGAACGATTAAAGGTTAATGGGTGACTTGATCACAGTCTATAAATACCTACCTGGGGAACAAATATTTGATAATGGGCTCTTCGGTCTGACAGACAAAGGTGTAACAAGATCCGATGGCTGGAAGCTGAAGCTAGACAAATTCAGACTGGAAATAAGGCATTTTCAATACTGAGGGTTATTAACCATTGGAAAAATTTACCCAGGGTTGTGATAGATTCCCTGTCACTACAATGTTAAAATCAAGATCCGACATGTTTCTAAAATAGATGCTGTAGCTGAAACAGGAATTAATTCAGAGAAGTTCTATGGCTTGGGTTATGCAGGAAGTCAGACTAGATGATCACAATAGTCCCTTCTGGTTTTATAATCTATGATCACATCTCTCTCACTGAGAGTAGGGCACCTACTGGAAGAAGCTAATCTAATTACTAAAGCTTTAATAGTAGCCTTAACCTCAAAAGTTCACCTGCTCACTCTAGATTCAGAGGTTCTATGCCATACCTGACTTCCAAATGCAGAACCAGCAAGCAGCGGTCAGCCATCTCTTGGAAGGACTTGGCCAGTTCACTCAGCGTTTGCATGATCTGTTCTGACACTGGTGGGAGGTCCATATTTGCATGGCTGTCCTGACCAGGTGACGGCGCTGATATAGATTTGAGAGAGAGAGAGAGTCTACGTATTAATGGTTGGGAATATATTTAATCAAACAGCTGTGTTTTAGCAACCATGTCATCTCATTTATTTCCACCTCATGCACATGCATTCTCATAGGTTTAGCTATGCAATAATGTTTAAGGTCCTGGAGTATATGAAGCAACAAACTGCTTCTGCAATTGATTAAACTCTAAAGTAAAGCTGAGGAGTTTAATCAACCACCAAAATCATTTGCTTGCAAGTATATTGCTGCACAATGGACGTTTCTGTTACTGGAAGACAAGGGAACATTTACAGCCAGTCCATCTCTCAGGGTACATCTACACAGCAGCTGGGAGGGTGATTCCCAACTTGGGTAGACAGACATGCACTAGCTCTGCGTGAGCTAGTCCATGTAAGTTTCCCCAAGCTAATGATTAAAAATAGCAGTGTGGCCGCAGTCGCATGTGCAGTAGGCTCAGGCTAGCTGCCAAAGTATGTACCTAAGAGGACAGGTGGGATTATGCACATGATGGTGCTGGTCAAAGCCACTCTGGCCACACGGATATATTTAATGCACTAGCTCGAGCACCCAAATTAGGTTTTGGGCCTCTTGTCCTTGGGGGTGGAATCTTGCAATTCTTCCACTCTGAAACTTGGGATCACTATCCCATATACACCAACCATTTACCACCTGCTGGTGTGACTGCATTGCTTCCCTTTGGGAACCTGTGACCAGTCTATCGTGACCAACAGCCTTCTTAAAACAATGTTTAGGTAATAGTGGGAATGAAGAATTAGTGAGAAAAAAACGGATTTTAAAACAAATCACTTGTGCATATATTTATCTTACGTACTGTCCCGTAATGGCAACCCAGCCAGGCCTAGCTTCTTCAGACACCCTGCCGGGCTCCTGGGTCTGAGTTTCTCTCAGTCTGGTTCCCTCCAGCATCCCTGCGAGAATGTCCTTATAAATCCTGCAAGGCCTCTTTGTTCCCAGCAACTTTTACGAGTGTTGGCAGGCTTTGGCCCTCCCGGGTAAAACCAGCTCTGTAGACTGCTGGGGGACCAAGCCAGAGTCATCAGAGCCAACAGCGCTGACACTGTCCCTTAAGCGCTCATAGGCAGAAGCTGATTAAGCGACCATCTTGAGCCATCTCCTTCCTGACTAACCCATTCCAAATGGCCACCTACTGGGAAGTCCTTAATCAAAGATAGTCGTATAGAAACCACCCTGTCAGAACCAGGCTGGCATACAGTCCTGTCATAAATGGATAGTTAAGAGTTAATAGAACAGAAGTACTTCATATCTCTTTTGCCTGTAAAGGGTTAACCAGTTCGGTGAGCCTGGCTGTCACCTGACTAGCGGACCAATCAGGGGACAAGATACTTTCAAATCTTGAGGGAGGGAAGTTTGTGTGTGTGCTGTTAGTTTTTTGGTGGTTGTTCTCTCTGGGTTCTGAAAGCGACCAGACGTGCAACCAGGTTTCTCTCCAATCTCTCTGATACAGGCTCTTATGTACTCAGAATAGTGAGTACTAGGTAGATAAGGCAAGTCAGGCTTATGTTTGTTTTCTTTATTTGCAAATGTGTATTTGGCTGGAAGGAGTTTAAATTTGTATTTTGCTGAAAGGATTTTACATTGTACTTGTATACTTAGGCTGGGAGGGTATTCCCAGTGTCTATATCTTAAAGACCCTGTAACATAATCCATCTTAAATTTACAAAGATAATTTTTACTGTTTTTCCCTCTTTAATTAAAAGCTTTTCTTGTTTAAGAACCTGATTGTTTTTTTATTCTGGTGAGACCTCAGGGGACTGGGTCTGGATCCACCAGGGAATCGGTGGGGAGAGAGGAGGGAAGGGGGAGAGAAACGTTATTTTCTCTCTGTGTTAGGATTACTGTCTCTCTCAGGGAGAGTCTGGGAGGGGGAGACAGAAGGAGGGGGGAAGGTGAATTTTCCTCTCTGTTTTAAGATTCAAGGAGTTTGAATCACAGTGATCTTCCAGGGTAACCCAGGGAGAGGAAGCCTGGGAGAGGCAATGGTGAGGGAAAGAGTTTCCTTTCCTTGTGGTAAGATCCAGAGGGTCTGGGTCTTGGGGGTCCCCGGGCAAGGTTTTGGGGGGACCAGAGTGTACCAGGCACTGGAATTCCTGGTTGGCGGCAGCGCTACGAGTACTAAGCTGGTAATTGAGCTTAGAGGAATTCATGCTGGTACCCCATCTTTTGGACGCTAGGGTTCAGAGTGGGGGCTTATACCACGACAAGTCCTAACGAAGTATTTCTATTTGTCACACCCCTCATTCCCAGAACACTAAACCATGCTGCCTTTCAGAGGAGTGTGTCAATTAGTATCTTAGGCTATGTCTACATTACGACCTAGGGGTGCAATTCCTCTGCTTGCATATATACACTCATGGTAGCTTGATGTGAATATAAATAGCAGTGTAGCCACAGTAACACAGGCAGCGGCAGTGACTACAAACCCACCTGAAAACAATGGGTATATACTTGGCATGGTTCAGCCAGGCCTCTGCTGCCCATGCTACTGTGACTCCAGTATTATCTCTCATTGGGCTACCATGAATATATGCCCATGAACAGGGAAATCACACTCTTAGGTAGCATCAATAAAACCACTAGTGAAAGAAATCACACACACACACTGCTTGGGAAAGAAGGCATGAATGCTACAGTCACTAAGGGCTTAGTGAAAAGACGGAGGGGACTGATTAAAGTCTTCTCTTGCCATGTAACCATATAAAACAAAAATAAAAACAACTTCACCTAATGAATCTACTCTAATTCTTAAGCTTCTGCATAAAATTAGAAGAGCCCCTGAAAATTTATTCTGTAAAGAAAGCAAATAAATGAAAAAAATCCCTAAAAACATCTAATGATTATTTGTAAGTAAAACAGACCGAGCTAAACACAGAAGACAGCAGCAAAATTAAAAAGAAATTAGCAACAATATAAAGAAAAGGATTGCACAAAGCAAACAACTGAATTGTGCATCTAATTTTACTGTAAGTGACAGCAAAAGAAAAATGTGCACATAGTGAAACAGCATAAAAATGGGAATTCTCTGGGAAGATTGGTTTATGAACTCTCCTCTAGGCTCAGTGAAATTTATGAACTTGGAGACAGTAGCGAGCAAAGAAAGTCAGAGCCCAGGAAGCAAAGACAAGTGAAAATAATTAACTAGCTCCTAAATGTCAAAGGGAAAAATACAAGGAAGTAACCCTGATGGAATCTGCTCAGGGTGATTGCAAACAAGGTTGGGAAGTGTGTGCATAACACACCCACCAATCTTTACAAGCAATATACAGCGTATTTATATATGCAGCTTAATATTCTCTTGGAGGTTTTCCATACAAGGAAAACGGTAATCAGCTGGGCTGCTAAGTCCCTATCTCAGTGTAAGCATGTTAATAGGGGATTCCAGGAAGGCGTTTGGAAAGACAAGTTAATGCTTTTCCATTTACACCCCGACCCTGTAACCTGCTGCGTACTCTCAACTGTCATTCATTTCAATGGGGGAGGGGTGCTCCCTGGATCTTGCAGGATCAGGTCTGAGGTTATTTATTTTGTCACAGTTTTAGTCAGAAAGTCTCTCTCCCTCCTTCCCGTCACCATACATAACTCTCTTCAAAGGGTTAAAAACAAACAAACAATCTTTCATTCAATTTATAATAAAATATTCCTTAAATCCATGGAAAAGGCTCTTGGATTCAGCTGCTCCCTGAGTCGGGGAGCTGCGCCTTGGGTATTTTAAATGCAAGAATCATTTTCCTTTAATCAGCTGAAGGTGATGGTAGGGCAGCAAGCTACCTAAGAAATCAGAATGGCCTGTTGCCGCTCGCTCTGCTAGTGTCTCCTTAGAGGGCAGGGAGATGGATGGCTGTGTCATCTGAAATACAAGACTCAGCTAATTTCCCTTGCTGTGTGTGTGTGCGCGCACGCACGTGTGTGTGCGTGTGTGTGCGCAACGCTTCAATTCATTTGCAGTGATTTAAGTAAAGATAGAAGTACATTTGGTGGTCGTGGTGAGATGGAAATGGGACAATCTGCTCTTTATTTAAATCAAATGTGGAAAAGTCAATTTGGGCGGCTCATTACACCAGACCGGCGGGTGGAGGGGTGGGGAGAAGGACCCAAGATGGTAGTTGCTGCTTTCAGAGGCTGTACATCAATTCCTCCCAGTTAAGTTGAGTGCTGCACTGCAGTGAGAGGTGGGTTTGGATTTCTACAGCTGGATGGTCCTTCCTGAAGATGTCTCTTTTTTCCTTTCCAAAAGGGGAGGAAGACATTAATGCAAGACGAACAATCACATTAAATTAAATCTTCAAAAAAACTATATAAAATTATGAGATTTTAATGACAAAAATATCTGGACTCTGGATCACAGAGAGATTAAGTGACATGTCCAAGGTCGCACAATAAACTTATGATAGAGCAAGACACTGAGTGAAGAGTTCCTAAGCCCCAGCCTAGTGTCTTAACCACAAGAACACATCCCCTTCCTTCCAGAATCAAGGTCTCCATAGCAGGATCTATTCCAGCTTGGCCTCCTTCCATTACAACAGGGTCTTAAGATACATTGTTTTGCATTTTCTCCAGCATGGTGTGCAACCAGCTTGTCAACACAGATACCTTCCTTCCTCTTCCTCGTTTTGTGTCTGACGGAATAGTTAGTTCAGCAGTGGAGAGACAGCCACTGAGCAGATCCTCTGTTCCTCCAGGTCTTGCTCTAGGCACCAGTAATTCCATCATCCCATATGTTCTCAGCCTATGTGGTCACAGAGAGTGGGTGGGGTAAGAGATACCCACGTCACTGAGGACCTTAAAGGTCCTGATCAGAGTCTTTAAACAGGATCTGGTATAGAAGAAGGAGCCAGTGCAGCTTACAGAGCGCAGGCTGACGAGCTTGGAGGCCTGTGGTAAATGTCACCCAATGGCAGGTGAACCCCATGCTACCTTTCAGAGTAGGGTGACCAGACATCCCGATAAAATCGGGACTGTCCCAATTTTTAGGCATTTGTCCCACGTCCCGATCGATCTTTGGTTGGAATGCAATTTGTCTCGATATTTTGCACTCTTGTTGTTTTTTTTTTGTTTTTGTTTTTGTTTTGTTCTGCCGGCGGGACTCCACTCCCCCCCTCTCCCACGGCGGGACTCCAGGACTCCATTTTTTTAATTTCCTCTCTCTGCTGGTGGGACTCCAGGACTCTGAGCTTTTTTTTTTTTTGCTGTGCCGGTGGGACTCCCTCCCCACCCCATGTGTCCCGATTATTTTCTTCATTCTATCTGGTCACTCTATTTCGGGGACAGTGCATAGGACTGCTCTTCCTGAAATGCTAATAGGAGATGCATTAGCAATGGGAGATGAATAGTAATTCGGCAAAGTAGCAGGTTGGGCAGGCACCCACGTCTTCTGCTGCTTGGTGGCACCTGCAAGGAATCTTGGCTAGATGGTCAGTTTTCTCTTTCAGCCAAAAGTCAGACCTGCTGGTCAACTAAATCACCCAGGCTTTTAAAATATTGTCCAGCAACATGACTGCTAAGCAATAAGTAACTGAATTTCCTTTGTCTGAACTGGGTTGGATTGTCCTGCTGGATAATAGGATTTTCCCTAGCCTGCTTCGGGTGCTGCCAAAACAGAGAGAAAAACAAAGAGAAGAAATGTTTCATTCCACCAAACTTCAGAAAAATAAATCCAGTATGCTGGTTGTCTCCAATGATTTCAATCATTTTGTAATTCAAAGTGATGCTGGTGCTTCTTGAAACACTGTGCCTTGTAAATCAATGGATGTAAATTACAAGACCTCGGGAATATTAAACAAAACCTGCAGTGTTCCACATATGCAAACCTATGTAACCAAGCAACACCTACATTGCAAGCGCTCTGCCCACTTCCTGCTTGATTAGAATGACTACTAGCAGATTTGAACGATTTAATAGCATTGGGGAGCAAATCAGTTTGGGATTACAGGCTCTGATTTAGCTATGGCACAATCTAAACCCGTGAAGTAAACCTGGCGTGTGCATGCATGCGTGTTTTCATATATTAGATAAAATATATTTAAAAAAATTAATGGTTTCTGTTTGCATTTCAGAAAAGAACATCACAATACAATTTTATAACTCTGCTAGAAGAAAGCTAGTGTTTGGACACATTCAGACACATGTCCATGATGTGGACTATAAGGTGGATAGAAAGCTGGCTAGATTGTCGGGCTCAAAGGGTAGTGATCAATGGCTCCATATCTAGCTGGCAGCCGGTATCAAGCAGAGTGCCTCAAGGGTTGGTCCTGGGGCTGGTTTTGTTCAATATCTTCATTAATGATCTGGAGGATCGCGTGGATTGCACCCTCAGCAAGTCTGCAGATGACACTAAACTGGGAGGAGTGGTAGATACACTGGAGGGTAGGGATAGGATACAGAGAGACCTAGACAAATTAGAGGATTGGGTCAAAAGAAATCTGATGAGGTTCAACAAGGACAAGTGCAGAGTCCTGCACTTAGGACAGGAGAATCCCATGCACTGTTACAGACTAGGGACCGAATGGCTAGGAAGCAGTTCTGCAGAAAAGAACCCAGGGGTTACAGTGGATGAGAAACTGGATATGAGTCAACAGTGTGCTCTTATTGCCAAGAAGGCTAACTGCATTTTGGGTTGCATAAGTAAGAGCATTGCCAGCAGATCAAGGGATGTGATCATTCCCCTCTATTTGGCATTGGTGAGGCCTCATCTGGAGTACTGTGTCCAGTTTTGGGCCCCACACTACAAGGATGTGGAAAAATTGGAAAGAGTCCAGCGGAGGGCAACAAAAATGATTAGGGGGCTGGAGCACATGACTTATGAGGAGAAGCTGAGGGAACTGGGATTGTTTAGTCTGCAGAAGAGAAGAATGAGGGGGGATTTGATAGCTGCTTTCAACTACCTGAAAGGGGGTTCCAAAGAGGATGGATCTAGACTTCTCAGTGGTAGCAGATGACAGAACGAGAAGTAATGGTCTCAAGTTGCAGTGGGGGAGGTTTAGGTTGGATATCAGGAAAAACTTTTTCACTAGGAAGGTGGAGAAGCACTGGAATGGGTTCCCTAGGGAGGTGGGGGAATCTCCTTCTTCACAGGTTTTTAAGGTCAGGCTTAAAGAAGCCTTGGCTGGGATGATTTAGTTGGGGTTGGTCCTGCTTTGAGCAGGGGGTTGGGCTAGATACCTCCTGAGGTCCCTTCCAACCCTGATATTCTATGATTCTGCCAGGGACATTAGGAACAGCCGCTCACCTTTTACTTCTCACTCTGTTCTAGTCTATATAGATTCTTGTACCGTGCACATAGCAGTAGTATCTGAGCACTTTCTGGTAGCGCACTGAGCAATGTGACTAACGTCTGTCACATATTGTTCTTTTACCCTCTTCCTGGGGGTGAAGCATATGTAGTGGAGTATTTTTTTTGGAGCTTTTTGTTATATGTTACAGTAGCGAAGGCAAGGACAAAAAGTGCACACAGAGTGGAAGGTGGTGCAGTGGATGATGGTCCTTAGCTGCTATGGGAGTTCACTCCACAGTCCTGGGACCAGAAAGATTTACTAATTGTCAGATGAAAACAGCAAATCACTGCAAGTGCTAACTACAAATAAACGCATGAGGAAGGATACTGTTGTGGTTACTGCTTTGGACTAAACTTCTAGAGGCCTGGGTTCAGTTCGTGGCTCTGCAACAGACTTCCTATGTGACCTTGGGCAAGTCACTGAATCTCTTTGTGCTCTAAGTCACCATCATGCATCCGATAAAGTGGGCATTCACCCACGAAAGCTCATGCTCCAATATGTCTGTTAGTCTATAAGGTGCCACAGGACGCTTTGCTGCTTTTACAGATCCAGACTAACACAGCTACCTCTCTGATACTTGAGATCTGTAAAATGGTGCTAATATTTCCTTTGCATGCCACGGCTATTTAGAGTGTGAGCTCTTTGAGTCAAGAAATGTCTCTCATCGTGTTTATAGTTTCTAGCATAGTGGGGCAGGCGCTGATCTCACTTGGGGCCTCTGGGCACTCGTGTAATAAAAATAAATACGAATAAACGGTATTTGACAGAAAAGGCCTGGTAAGGAGTGGGAAGAAATCAGACAGACTAGCAAATGTTTGCTTTCTAAAGAAGCAAACAGGAGGAGCACACACAAGTATGTACAATGGGCATGTGTCAGATCCGACATCAAGGATTTTTTTCAAGTAGATTTCTTAGGGAGAGGCAAACATCGGGAGACCTCTACGTTTTGAAGCCAGCGACAGGATGGTCATGAGATGTCTTTTTAGAATATCA
This sequence comes from Gopherus evgoodei, assembly GCF_007399415.2. NCBI lineage: Eukaryota > Metazoa > Chordata > Testudines > Testudinidae > Gopherus > Gopherus evgoodei. Next base: position 361,192,850 of record NC_044322.1, on the reverse strand, counting down.
CAATTAGCAATGCCATCTTTCTTTCAATTAAGCCTCAGATCTTCACGCCCTTTGTCAGTCTGGGTACAGGAAAGAAACAGCCCTGGGTGATGTTGGTACATAACTGCTTCCTGGGGATGGATGAAGAACAGGCCTCCATGCTAATGGTGTTAGATCAGAGGTGGGCAAACTTTTTGGCCTGAGGGCCACATCGGAGTCCTAAAACTGTATGGAGGGCCGGGTGCAGTGTATTAAATTGCTCCCCGTAGGAATGTGCTACTTACGCTGTACTACTTATGACTGCTAGTCCTGGTGCTCTGAACAGCATGGTCAGAGGATAGGGAGTGAGGGGGTTAGATAAGGGGCAGGAGTCCTAGGGGGGGCAGTCAGGGGACAGGGAGTGGTTGGACAGGCGTGGGAGTCCCAGGGTGTGTGAATAGGTGTTGGGGCATTCAGGGGATAGGGAGCGGGGGGGGGTTGGATAGGGTGTGAGGTTCCAGGGGGGCAGTTAGGGGTCGGGGTTCCTGGGAGAGGGCAGTCATGGGACAAGGAGCAGTGGGGGTTGGATGGGTCAGGGTTCTGAGGGGGGCAGTCAGGGGGCGGGAAGTAGGAGGGGGCAGATGGGGGCAGGGTGTCAGAGCTTTACCGCGTTGTATGTGAACCCATGTTACATCAGGTCGCGTTACATCGGGGTAGAGGTGTAGTTAGGGGTGCTTAGACTGAGGGTTTGAGCCTACTTTACAAAGGCAGAACTGCACTACAACTACTTGTCTAAAAAAACTTGTCTTCCTACCTACCACGGTTTCCCTCTTGTCCTGAAAAAGCAATAAAAAAAGCCCCAATTGGCAAAAATTAAGCACTGCAGATCAGTACTCTGGCTTTCACTTCCGGAAACCTGGGTGACGATAGCTGTAGAAAGATTATTTAGTTAATCTTTTTAGTCCCTGACCCTGAAAACACTCATACATGTATGTTGCTTTACTCAGTTGAGTTGCCCCATTGACTTGAGATGACTCATGTGAGTAAAGCTCCAAAAGTGTACATTTGCCTGATCTTTAAAGGGCAGTTGCTCAAAGGAACAGGGAGAGGGGTGACACCACATACTTTTGAACATTTCAGCCACCATTCTGGCTGTGGGTCAGGCTTGAGTTTCACTAGCCAACGCAATTTGGGGCCCAGGTGTGGAATAGCAGGTGTGCTGCAGGTCAAGTCTTAGGTTCACTGGCACAGCGATGCTTGTAAGTATGGAGTCTTCACAGCACGTTGAGTACCTGGTTTATGTACCCTGCACAGTAGGCCAAGCCTGGTTTAAGTTGGCACAATGACTCTCTGTGCTATCGTGAGCATTAAATACAGACATAATCTCTGGACAAAGAGTCTGTGCAAGGCTCCAGGATTCCAGGAACATTTAACACACGCGTGCAAAAAGACCAAGGGACTGAAAATGACTAATCCACATTTATCAAGAGAAATATGAAGTGAAGACCATGGAGTCCGGCAAAAATAAAAAGGCACTTCTTTCCTGCATGAGAGGAGGAATTTCAAGGGCCAGGCCTGGACCTTACAAATAAAAGATCAGTGTAGGATGGGATTTTCTAAGAGCTCTGCATTGGTCAAACTCAGCTCTTATTGAAATCAATGGCAAAACTCCCCCGGATTTCAATGGGAACAAAGTTAGCCGAACACTGAGTGCCTTGAAAATCTCATAATTTGTGAGTGAATTAAATACTCAGACAAAGTCCATACAGGGCAAAGGAAGCAGCATGTTCAGCCTTTGAATGGGGAACATGTAATTTGCATTAACAACAGCATCCATCTAGCTAATTAAGGAACAGAATCTAGTCCTCAGCTGGAGGGGACCATGACCATAATAAAAGATCTTCCAGATAACAAGGGAACTCCGGGGTAAAGATCCTTCGAGCCCCCTACTGGCGTGTGTAGGGAAAGAGAAGTGAAGTAGAGAACGTGCTAAGAGCAATGGAAGCTATGAGCTTCCTCTCATAAATCTGTGTTTCTAACTACAAGTTAAAACTAAAGCAAGGGAGGAGAGAGGCAGGCCAGCCAAGCTGAAAAAGCATCGCAAACTCATTTGAGATGAGTAGTGATAAGCTGCCCAGGCTGCAGCCCCCATCAGTTCAGCAAACACTAATGATGAGATGAGTGCAGACTGTCACTGGGTGATAAAGAGCCAGCTAAACACTCTATTAGTTTTCCATTTTGCAAATTAATGTTCTTTATGGTGTGTGTACATTCGCCAGCTAATGAATTGTCTCGTTAGAACTGCCTGTGGTGCATCTCGGCTGCCTCTGCTGGCAGGCATAAATTTCACATGGAAATTAGCACTTTTAAAAAGGCAATAATTCCTTTAAAAGTGGTTTGTTTTCCATTCGTTTCTGCAAACACATTGCCTGGAGAAAGGGATTATCAGGGGAAAACACACCTCTGAGTTTGAAGGGAGGGAAAGAATAAGAGAGCAGCAGAACATTGTAGCCTCGGGGGAGTGCAAGCCGTTGAAGGTGAAGATACCCTCTGACTCACTAGACATTTTTTGAATCCGAGCTCCTGGTAGAGGATGGAAAGAAACAAATTCCTATTCTAAACAGAAATGAACCTAATGACCTACAGAGTAGATTTTCTTCATTGGTAAAAGCCCTCATACCTTATCTGCTCTTGCAGTACATGGATTTTATAGTTCTAGGGTTTGGACATACGAGAATCCCATTGCGTATGTCCGTTTGCTTGTGTACTGTGTCACTAGGCTAAGATGCACTTTGCATTCTAACTCCCCTGTTTCCTGTCACTTACACCATCATTTCCTGCCACTGCCCCCCAAAAGTTTCCTCTTGGGTTGAATTCTCTCATGTTTGGCTCAGGCCTGGTCTACACTGGGGGAGGGGTGTCGATGTAAGATATGCAACTTCAGCTATGGGAATACTGTAGCTGAAGTCGAAGTATCTTATTCCGACTTACCTCCCGTCCTCACTGCGTGTGATCGACGTCCACGGCTCCCCCTGTCAACTCTGCTACCGCCGTTTGCTCCCGTGGAGTTCCGGAGTCGACGGAGCGCGTTCGGGGATTGCTATATTGCGTCTAGATGAGATGCGATATATCGATCCCCGAAAAATTGATTGCTACCCGCTGATACGGTGGGTAGTCTGGACGTACCCTCTGAAATGAATTGGTTTGGAACGCTTAACAAAAAATCCCTTCAGCTGCTACTGAGTTAGCAGAGGCATTTTTCACCTGTTAAATGTTCAACACCTTCCTTCGCGTACGCTTGGCTAGCTCAAAAACAGCTGCAGGCTTCACCTGGCTAATTCACACTAAAAACTGGGGGTGAAATCCTGGCTCCATTTAAATCAATGGCAAAACTCCCAGTGACTTTCCTATAGCCAGGATTTCCGGGAAGAGTTCATTCCTTCCCTCACTGAACTCAATGGAGTTTTGTCACTGATTTCAATGGGAAGCAGACATGAGGACCCACTGAGGGTTGTTAAAATTTGTGAACAAATGCACAAAAGTGATTTTGAAAAACAAAGCCCAAGGCTGCTGCTTTACAAAATGCACCTTGCTCATTTATCAGAGGGTAGCCGTGTTAGTCTGGATCTGTAAAAGCAGCAAAGAATCCTGTGGCACCTTATAGACTAACAGACGTTTTGGAGCATGAGCTTTCGTGGGTGAATACCCACTTCCTCAGATGCATCTGAGGAAGTGGGTATTCACCCACGAAAGCTCATGCTCCAAAACGTCTGTTAGTCTATAAGGTGCCACAGGATTCTTTGCTGCTTTTACTTGCTCATTTAGTTTATGAAGAGTACTTGAGTTTTAGTTGTTTATCGCAGTACTTCATAGTATTCAGAATAAACATACGACGTGTTCCATAAAATTAATGAAATGTTAGTAGTTACTGACCAACTAACAGCACTGTCATCTCTGCTATGAAATCTTTGTGAAGAAGTGAAGTAAGAATATTGGGTATTTTGAGAGAGTTAAAGGGTTTGTGAACATGTGAATTTTAGCAAGATTCAGCTGTATGCTGTCTTGGTGAATTGCACTAGATACATATAGAGCCAGGTACCGGCCCTGCATGCCACTTTGATTCCAGTCCTGATCTTCTAAATGCTTACGACAGAGCATAGCACTCACCGGGAGCAGTCTCCACTGCCACCAGTGGGACCACACTTTGTAGTGACCACTGTCTGCAAGATCTGGCTCCAAGCAGGACACAAGACAGTAACAGATGACAAACAAGGGGGTTGGGACCAGAAGCATGAGGGCTACAACAGCAAGAGATAATGAAGATAAAAAGAGATGCTTTAGTTACACACACATCTTATTGATTTATAGATTCCTCTTTAGAGTGTATGTGATTTTGGACATAGTCATTTTTAAAATTTATTTATTTAAAAGGAACTAAATTAGTTTGAGGGAGCTAAGTGCACAAAGGTGGTAGGAATGGAGATCAGTGTTGGAAGACAAACTGAAAGTAGTGAGTCTTTCCAGGAATGATCTGGAGAAGGAGGGAGGAGGTTCAGGGGTATGTAGGGCTTCTGTTTTAGGGGGGTTATTAATTTGGGGGTTATTTTCAGCAATTTTTTAGTTTTATATAGATGTCTAAAAATCAGGGTGTTTTGGGGCTCTCTCTTTGTATATACTGTAATGAGCAATGCATATTACATTATATCATTATACATTATAGACATTATTCATTCCAGCAGCATATATTGTAATGCATAATCTTTTTGCAAAGTTTCGTAGTGAGCTTTAATGTAGCATTCTTTCAGACAGCATTGTGTTAAAACATACTAAGGAATCTTTACTGCAGGGTCTACACCAGGGGTTCTCAAACTGGTGGTCAGGACCACTCAGAGGGCTGCAATGTCATTACGGGGGGGTCACAAGCTGTCAACCTCCACCCCAAACCCCGCTTTGCCTCCAGCATTTATAATGGCATTAAATATATTTAAAAGGGTGTTTTGGGGGGGGCTCACACTCAGAGGCTTGCTAAGCAAAAAAGTTTGAGACTCACTGGTCTAGACAAATTAATGAGCAACATGTTAGTGTGCTTTAGAAATTACACCCCTGTACTCAGCATTACTGCACTGTGTAGACAAGCCCTTGGATACAAGTGACCATGTCTGGTGGTGGTGGTGGTTTTTTTTTTTTTAAATTGTGGTGTTTCATCAGTTAAAATCAAAAACCTGAAGTCCTATATGGATGCTACAGAGGAGCAGGGAGGCTATTCCTGCTTTAGGCGGCAAAATGGGACGAGGCAAAGTACCACACGTAGGAGAGGAAACAAGGGGAGTAACAGATTATCCCCCGACTTATAAGGAGCAGTGTAGGCCCAAAGTCACAGGCTGACTTCTCTGCCACCAGCACTAACTGGAATTAAAGCAGAGTTTGCAGCTTTCGGTTTTCCCAATTCTCACAAATATAATGTGTGTGCAGCCAGTCTTACTGCATCAACACCATGAAATGACCCTCTGCTGACAATGCTTGTCATAAATGGGTCCTCCTGGATCCCCTCAGCTGGGTTTGAAAACTGTTTTGACTCATCTACATCAGCAGTTAAATTGTTTCCAACACCAAATGAGGGAGGGTCAGGTGGATTGGCTGCTGCTGATCTTTGACACGAATGAGCCATTTTCCCATAACAGATGGACAGGTGAGCCTTATGCATGTACTGAACTGGATGTAGGGCATCAGTGGGGAAGAGGCTCCTGTATGCTGCAGTCCTTGAAGCTGGTGTCATGAAGACTGGCCTTGCATTCCTGGGGTCACAGATGAGGAATCTTTATTGGAAGACTGTTTGATTGCACTGCTAATTAGGTCACTTCTTTACATGACAATCCCCTGTGCTTCAGTGGGGGGGGGGGGAGAGGAAAGAAACTGGAACAAGAGTAATTAGTATCATCCTAACTTTCAGCTAAAGAGCTGAACCCCACGGTACCAGATCAATGCCCAGGACTGTGTGGCACAGCAGTATACATGTTGGCTAAGAAGAAAAGCCATGAGCTCGGTGGATCCAGGTCAGACAAACAACTTTCTAATCCTCTCACCATTAAATATTTGATGCAAATGGTCAAGGGGGTAAGGGCACTATCTGCTAATCTACAAGGGCAGTTTCTGCACAGACATATCAGAAAAGAGCGTTAGGGCACTGAATGAGGAGGGTAGATTGCTCTCAAAAAGGAATATCAGGACCTGGCTAACACAGCTGGCTGGAGATTTGGTGCCCAATTCCGAGTGGTCCAGAAAAGCAATGAGTCACTTGGATCACAAATGCCATAGAAGGACATATGCCATATATTTGTGCAATCAGATGCCAAAGGCCAAAAGTTCTTCCGCAAAGCTCAGCCACAGCCAGAATAAGTGACTGTGTTAAAATGTCCCCTTCCCACTCAGTGTATCTGCTCCCTTCATGCATGTCAAATATTGCCTGCTGACTTTACTGTCACAGACAAGTTTTCACTGCTTTTAGTCCCACAGAGCTAACTCAGCTATGGGAGAACCAGCTGGATTCTAGACCATCAACCAAGAGCTCAGATCTGCTGTTGGAGGCTCACATCTGTAGCTTGGTTTTCAGATCCCCAGGCAATTTTGTAGTGCTGGCAGTTGGATAAAAATCCCATTTTGAGCCTTTAAATCTCTCAGTTTGGTCCAAAGCCCAGTGAAACAAAATACACCCAGAGCCCTGCTCGGGGCTGTGTTACAGTTATGGTTCTGATACCACAGCACTTTGATGAAGCCTTTTGTGCTGTTTAATGTTATAGGCAACACTGTCTGTAACCAGTACCCAATATTTGAGCCCTCTTCCATGAGATATGGCCTGACAGGAGTCTGCACTCTGACACCATCCTCCTTTTAGGGCTTCTACCATTGACTGTGTGAGTGGCTCAAGGTAGCCTGTTGTGGCCATTGCACTTGAGGACCTCTCATGCTCTGGGAGTCCAAATCCTGCCCGACAGCTTTCCGAGATGTCTGAATTCTGCAGGGGCAACTTCAGGAAATTTTGAGTTTTCGGCCTGGGTTATGCAGAAGGTCCGTCTAGATGATCATAATGGTCCCTTCTGGCCTTAAAATCTATGAATCCTTGTGTCTTAGGGCTGCTGGCAATCATGATTTTGCTTTGGGGGAACCTTACATGATGGAACACACTTCCCCATGACATCTATATCACACACCGTTTAAAACAACTGACCTGCATGATAGGTGGAGGGTAGTGGTATCAACAGCGATGGAGGGAAAAGGGCATGGAGAGGCTTTCATGATGAGTTTATCTTATTTGTGTAATAACCAAGAAGGGATGTCAGATCGACAGGATGAGATGTAGGATTGTCTGGAGGGAGACAAGTAGATTCCTGAGTGATCAGTGCAGATAAGGTAGCTGAAAATCTGTGAGTGAACATGATCAATCAAAGAAAGACTGGCTCAGCAAGAAGGGAGCGAAAGTGAGGACACTGGGACCCCCAATGGGTACGGCCCTACCAAATTCATGGTTCGTTTTGGTCAATTTCACCGTCATGGGATTTAAAAATCGTAAATATCATGATTTCGGCTATTTAAATTTGAAATTTCAGTGTTGTAACTGTAGGGGTCTGACCCAAAAGAGAGGGCTGCAGGGGGAGGGGGGGAATTGCAAGGCTATGCTAGGGGGGGTTGCTGTACTGCCATCCTTACTTTTGTGCTGCTGCTGGCGGCGCTGCCCTCGGAGCTGGGCAGCAGGAGAGAAGCAGCGGCTGGCTGGGAGCCCAGCTCCGAAGGCAGTGCCCCTGTCGGCAGCAGCGCAGAAGTAAGGATAGCATGATATGGTATTACTACCCTTACTTCTGTGCCGCTGCCTTCAGAGCTGGGCCCTTTGCCAGCAGCTTCCACTCTCTGACCATCCAGCTTTGAAGGCATCGGTGGAGAAGTAAGGGTGGCATGGTATGGTATGGCCACCCTTACTTCTGAGCTGCTGCTGGAAGGGCGCTGCCTTCAGAGCAGGTGCTGCTCTCCAATCACCCAGCTCTGAAGGCAGTGCAGAAATAAGGGTGGCAATGGCACAACTCCTCCTACAATAACCTTGTAATCCCCCCACAACCGCCTTTTGGGTCAGGACCCCCAGTTTGAGCAATGCTAGTCTCCCCCATGAAATCTGTATAGTATAGGCTAAAAGTAGACACCAGATTTCATGGTCCAAGACATGTTTTTCACGGCCATGAATGTGGTAGGGCCCTACCTATGGGCAGTGGAAGAGGAGGAGTATGTGAGGCCATACAAGATATGAAGAGAAGAAACAGAGGACAGCCTTGTGAAAGCCCAGAATGGATACAAAGTTGAGAAGCAGGGGTTCTGACCCAGCTTTTAGTGTATATAGGAAATGTACCATTAACTTTTTAAGTATCCTGAGGATACTTGAGCTGAGGAGTGGCATGGATACTGGAAGACAATGAGACTGCTTGTGTTGCTAAAAAGAAAAACTCTCATTTAGTCTAAGTTATGTCTAAGCAACAGGAATTCATCAGAGAATACAAGCACTCAAATTGTAGCACTTTAAGCTAATGGTAGATATTTCGCATTAAGAGGAGATTTACAGTATTTTCTGTTAAAAAAATCCACATTTATTGCACTAATGAAGCAGACACATTCGTTAAGTCCTCCTGTTGCTGCTGGAGGTCAGACAGACATTTTGTAGTCTTTAATTATTCTGGCTTTTAAATAAAGTTATCTATTAATAAAAGATCTCTAGTGAGAAAAAAAAAAAGTCTCAGTGAACAATCGATCCAGTGAGATGTGTTCCAAGTTCAGCAATAGACAAAATAAGCTCCAACTTGAGGGAAATATACCCACATTTAAGAGCTTAATTCAGTTAATTTGAAATGTTTGGGTTAAACATAAAGACCCGTGTCGCCGTAGCAGCACAGGCTGACGGTAAAGAGAAAGGCATCAATTCCAACACCACCTCGGGTCTGATTTTCATTTATACTAAGGTTCCTTTACACCACTCTGCCAGCATCAAGGTGCGCTAAAGTGGGCGTAAATCGTGTGCCCATTCACACCAAAGAGCGGTATAAAGGAGCTTTAAAGTGTCATTTTTAAGGACATCCCTTTGTGAGTGATGATGGCTGCTTTCCTTTAAACAGTCGAAGCTCTCTGCTTAGGCAATAGTAGGTAGACAGCGAATGGCAAAAAGGCGGCTAATACTCAGCGCTGTAAGTTGTCCAGCTTTGTCTAGACACTGTAGCAGCCTTACTCTGCAAGCTTTGCATAGTGCTTTGAGATCTACAGATGGAAATTGCTAAGTAGTATTAATACGACTGTGTCCCATTGACAGACCCCCTGCAATACCTAGGCACTGTAGCTGGGAAACCTCTGTTACATTATTATTTTATTTCTACTTTGGAGTAAATTTAGTGCTCATAAAAGATGCTAAATCTGAAGCCTGCACAGTAGAGACAGAATCTTCCTCATACTGCTCCTACCAATATGCCTCCAGTTTTGGAGCGATTGCCTGTGGTAGGAGGAAGATCGCCTGATCTGCAGAGCCCTCACACAGGGGAAAGGACAGGTCGATCTAAATGGCATAATCACTTCTGGGCTGCTCTGTAAAGATGCTGACACCCTAATCAGATGGTCACCTTTGTTATGTGGACTCCTGTTTGCTACAAACTGTCCTGGAAACGACCAACTCCTCACACAGAGATTTCCAAGGGACGTGCTGAGTGGCTGTTACATCTTCCTGTGGGTCAAGTTCTTCCCTCATTCACATCCCAGTTGAAGTCTGACATAATTTGGACCTAAAAAAATTAATCGACTCCCTGCTTTAAATCACCAGAAAACAAACTCCAGAAACTTTGACTAAACAACTTGAAAGCAACTGATAAAAAGGGCAAAACACGACAGTGGTGAGTATTATAGTGCTATGAGAAAACCCGCTGGATTCACCACTAATCACAAAAACATTTCCAAACTCCCAGCTGCCAACAGCAAAGTAAAATGGGTGAGAGGAATGAACTATGAGGCCGTGTAGACAGAAGCCAGGGTGGTGTGCTAGTTCCATGACATGAGGAATAACTCAGGCTGTCCGGATGGGTGAGACAGGAATCAGGAACAAAAAGGGAAATACTTTCCCAAGAGGATTAAGAGGCAGAAGAGGCTGTGCTCACCTGCAGGCAATTATCATAATCAAGCCCTAATTACACGTGCATTGGCAGAAAGATGGTCAGTGGAAGCATTCAGCATCTTTTGGTGGAGACGCTCCTCCACCTTCAGCTGATTAGAGCTAAGGAGGATCCTCTTTTCCAAGAGTGGGACAAAGCTGCAAGGCGCTACCCTTCTTGGAAAGAAGCTGATACTGCAGCAAATGCAAAGCTCCTTCTGTGCGTGGGGTGGGGGGTGGCGAGGGTGGGGAGGGGATGTTTTCACAGTATGATGCTATACCTTCCATTAACATCTCTCATGTGGTTGGCTTGGCTCAACACAGTAATTAGCTGCACGTCTAATACAAAACACTGTACTGCAAGGTTCAGTTATTCCAATAAGCAATTACAAGCCACATCTCTGAAATGGCAAGCATGCAGATGAGGGAGCGCGCTTTCTGAAAAGGGTTTGCTGTTGGCAGCTGAGAGTTTGGAAATGTTTTGGTGATTAGTGGTGAAGCTAGCGCTGCCTCTGGGCACGGAGAGGTGCAGCCTCCTGGTGGGGCAAAGCTTCCAGGCAGTGCAGCATGGCCTCAGCAGCAGTCTACAGTAATACCAGGCTGCCCATGCAGCTAGGTAGGCCTGAGCTGGAAAGTTGGATTCCAGATTTGGCGTGTTCCACTCCAGACACTGGACCAACTGTGAAGCTAAATAAAACCAGGCTGTGGGGAAAACTTTAGGAATTTCCATTTGAAGGTCTGGCTCCATGGTTATCAAATCTCTCTTTGCCAACCTCCCCTGCTCCTTCCCAACACCCGCCCGCTCCAGCTCCTGGGCTCTCCCAAGCTCCTTGGATTGGCCAGAACAAGAAAGGATCTCCGCTTCTGCACTCCTTAGCAGGTTTGCAGATGGGGTAGACACCTGTCAAAGGAGCTTGGAGCACTGCTGGACAGTACCTGCCCCAACAAGTCCACTGCCCCATCCCTCCCAGCTCCTCTCCCCACAGCTCCCACTGATCAAACTACTGCCCTCTCTAAGGCTACATCTGCCCTCCAAGGTAGGGGGGTGATTCCCAGCTTGATCTGACATACTCATGCTAGCTCATCAAATCTGCCACTCACGACTGCCCATGCTGCCACGGATATAGTACTATTTTTAGTGTGCTAGCTCAGATGAGAGCTAGCACCAGTATGTGCACATAAGCTGGGCATCACACCACTAGCTCCTAGTGTAGACATGGCCTAAATCTCCAATATAGCAGCAGGTGCGTCCCTTTTTACCATGCAAAGGCAGCATGGTTAACCTCACCCACACGGAAATGAGATCCCCGTCCCCTTCTCTATGTCTTCAGAGTCCCAACTCTCCAGGCTCCACCATGTGCACACAGCTGCTCCCTTCCTTATTACACATACAAAAAAGCCCAGCCTCCATCTTCAGAATCTCTCAGAGCTACACTAGTGCCTCACTTTGTCCAAGGAGCCGGTTCAGAATATACATCCTTGTTTTCAACACTCCATGGGCTTGCTCCAGGCTACCTTGACCGAGTCTCTTTTTTCTGTACTCTTCTCTAATACTAGCCTCCTCTTTGCCCCTCTCTGCGCTCTTGCTACTGTTGCTTTCCTCCATCTCTCCTCCTGACTGAATCTCCATCCCATTTCAAGCCTCCGTCGAAAGCCTCATCCAGTCTCTGGGCTTCCTTCTAGTGTCACTCTTTTTCTTATTATTTCCCTCTGCATTTGTGTTATTGAACTCCGTAAAGTATTTTCAAATGCATTTTTATGAGGTTTCTTGCCCTGTTTAACTGTAGTCACATTTCACTTTCTCTCTCGCATCTCAGCATTGTCAACCCCAAACGTTCAAAAAGAATGAGTTCTCACAAATGAGACTGGTTTCAGGATCAGGAGATTTAAAATAAAACGAACAACTGTGTGTACGTGTGTGTGGGGGGTTTCATTTGTTTTCTGGTGTTTTAGACTTTAGGGCTCATGTTTTCAAGCTTTTCTCCAGACCTACCCGGACTAGACTGTTTCTAAAAATGAAAGCAAAGAGTCTCATGTCACCATGTGACTCCAAGAGCCAGGGCTTCAAGAAAAGCACCAAATATTGCAAGATGCACGATCAAATCATGAACGCTGGCTACACTGGGATATTGTTAGACTGTTTTGCATTTCTGCTTTGTTTTCACTGTTTTTCCAAACTGTTACTTCCTCTCATCATACCTCTGACCCACAGAACCTCTGCTTTGAAGGAACATGGGGGAACCTGGAATGTTCATTTCAAAAGGGAATCTCCCTTACAGAGAGTTATTCAAGTACTGGAAGCAATTCTTTGTTTAGAAAATGCTTTGTTAACATAACTCTGCAGTGAGTTTTTATGCTGCTTTTTCTCTTTTCCACAGCAGCTAGTGCAATGTGAACACTTATGGGTTAATCTGCTCTTTGGGCATCTGATGAACGTGTGTGTAGGATCCTGGGAGCTGTCACTGTTTCATCATTCCAGAGAGACTGTAAGGGGTTTCTTTAAAGTTCCTTCTGAAGATTTTCTTCTAAATGTTCTGCTGTTTTCCCCTTCGGTACTCACTAGGAAGCAGAATGCAACAGTGACGGATGGGAAGCATCCCAATATATGAGTCAAATCTCAAAAAACCCATCCCTGGAGCATGCATATCCTCTTTGTGGAAACATCATTCCCACTCCTGGTTCACTAGGTCAAAACTATTCCAAGTTAAACAAACAGACATATTTTACGGATCTTCAATCTCTTCATCTGTACGATCTATGGATGGGGAAATGTGACTGAGATCACAATGTGTGGCCTTTCCTGAGAATATCACTAGGATGCTGTTTTTCCAGCTGAGGACTAGTCAAAGTATTACTCTAATACAGCCTCAGAAATCTTCCTCTACAGAGGGAAGAAATAGAAACCACACATGGAATGATAGATGATAATGGACCAAGTATATCCTTGGGTTTACACAGGATTATATACGTCTTTACATACACACCGGTACATTGTACAAATGTACAAACTTAACCATACCTGAAGTAATCTCTCCAGGGAAGAAAGGCAATTCTGCCTTTATGTTATCTCAGTCCCCAGAGTCTCTTTAAACTCAACATAAGTAACTGCTGACTGTAAGAGTCCAAAGTCACTATATGCAAAACAACCAGGTGAATGTAAATTGGTGTCTCCAAGGTGTTAGGCTAATGTCATTATCTTCCATCTTCACACATGCACACAACCCGTCTTATAATGCATCTAGGTAAGACGACAACATCTTGTCTTCCAGCTTCATCACCGTGCACTATAATTCATTTATGCATAATATTCAGAGGGCTTCCGAAGGATAGTGTTCTAAAGAGGAAATGGAGGATCGTATTTGTTATATCTACATACAATGAGATGGAGAAACAGAGGAGGGAGGAGAGGAAAGTCCCACTTCTATTTAATATATAATCCATTTAAAATTTGCTTGACTACCCAGGCTAATTCAGTCACTTCCAGCAACTTTAATCCTTAAATGGTTATTGTTAAAAAGAAGTTTGTAGTCCCTTAAAAAACAAGAGAAAAAGAAAATGGCTTTGTCATATCTGACTGGTTTGAAAAATATAAAATCCAATTCTGAAGAAGTGCAGATAAGGGGAGAGCAATGGAAGTGCCATCAGCTTAGCAAACACTAAATAATGAACAATGCAGAGACTGCCCGGCATGATAAAACACTCTATTAGGAGGACTGTTTTTAAATGAGTGATAATTGTGGCACATTCTCAGGGAAAGGTTATTGAATTTTTATCTGTAGTAAGGGGCCTTTTGACAGTCCAACCAAAAAGTCACCTACATATAGTTCTTTCTTTAGTGGAACTCATAAAAGACTTCCTTAACCTCCTCCACTCCCCAGTTCCCTACCACATTTTCTTACATTTACAGTTGGGTGAGCATGCCTGAAAATGTTACCCATTTTCTATATATTCGTATTCATGTAACATCTGCTATTTCATTACCCAAAAAAGCCATGGGCTATCTATAGGGGAAGGCACTCTAAGGAGGGACATGTGTGTTGGGGGGCAGTTGAGGGAGGGGGCTAAAAGACACAAGTTATGGAAACAGTCCAATAAACGTACTTCTGATAATACAACCAAGGGTGAAATCCTGGTCCTACTGAATTCAGTGGGAGTTTTGCCAATGACTCAAATAGGTCCAAAACTTCACCCAAAAGCATCAGCACAGGTCAGGGCCTATGGAAACGAACAAAAAGCTGGGCTTCATTGTGCATACACACACACACACAAATGGCGATCCTTTCTTGTAAGAATGGGTGGACACAGAGTGTCGGGATGACATGTCCCAAGAAACAGCTATGAAGGGAGACACGGATAATAGTAGGTAAGAAAACAAGTCCCAAAATTAAACAGTGATACCATCAAGATTGAGAGTCTCATCTTATTATTGCGGCCCTTTGTCCTGTACTCTTCTCCCCTCCCTTGTTGTCTGTTGCTCTCAGGCGTTGAATCATGTCTGAAAGGAGATTGTATGTTTGTGGGAACAGGGTCCGGCTCTCATTTGTTCTGTAAAGCATGCCGCCCACACTTGGTGCTGTATAAATAATACCAGTCACTGAGTTTGATAGCTGAAGTTTCCAGACTCTCAGAAACCCACGTTCCCATTTCCGCCTCAAAAGGAGAACCTGGGAAAGTGCTTTTATTGATTTTCAGTGGTTTCTCTTCTCTTTTTCTTGAGTAACCTATCTGAATTTTAAATACAATGGGATTTGTGTGATTCAGGGGGATTAAAACTGTTGCCTGCAGAGAGTCCAAAAACTGAAGGCCAGAAGGGGCCACCAGATCACTAATCTGACCTCCTGTACATCAGAGGTTGCCACCACCACTCAGCACCCGCACACTAAACCCAACAACCAAAACTAGACCATAGTATTACAGCCCACAGGAGATTAGACTATTATGTGACACAGGCAGGAAATAGGAGGGACTGAGATGCACCAATGCCTGACATCCTGGCAATGGCAGGGAAATGTTTAAGTGAGATATACTTAGATAATCCTGGTAAGTGACCCGCACCCACATTCTGGAAAGGAATGTGAACCCCCCCCCCCACTCACTGCTAATGTGATTTTGGGGAAAATTCCTTCCCAACCACACATATGGTTAGACCCTGAGTATGCGAGCAAGAGCCAGCCAGCCAAGCATCTGAGAGAGAGAGTGCTCGCTGCCTCCTCCGAGCCCTGGTCCTCCCTGTGCAACATCCCGTGTCTAGCCATGACCATCTGTGATGCTTCAGATGAAGGAGATTAAAAAAACAAAACCCCAGAATACATGAGTGACGGCGGAGGGATCCCATCCTACTGCTGCAGGTGGCTGGCTGAAATCCTGCAGCTTTGAGGAACATGCAACATAAGCCAGAAATGAGCCCCAGGGCTGCTGAACCATGCTCCTGCACAAACCTGTGAATGGAGGATTTTCTATCCTTAAGAGAGGAAGAAGAATGAGCTGGGACTGAACAGCCTATAGCCGCTGTGACAGACCCAGACCAGTGTGGCACAGAAGTCTGGTAGAGGGCAAATATACTGGTCACTGGATGAGTAGTTTTCTGTTCCCTGAGTGACCAGAGCAGGGGCTGCACTAGAGTAATCAGGAACCTGCTAGAACCAATTAAGGCAGACAGGTTGATTAGATCACCTGCAGCCAATCACGGCAAGCTAATCAGAGCACCTGGGTTTAAAAAGGAGCTCTCTCCAGTCATTTGAGGAGGAGCCAGAGGAGAGGAAGTGCGTGTGAGGAGCTGGGAGCAAGAGACACAAGGAGCTGAGACTCAGAGGGTGTGCAGCTGGAAGACTAAGGAGTACAAGCATTATCAGACACCAGGAGGAAGGTCCTGTGGTGAGGAAAAAGAAGGTGTTTGGAGGAGGCCATGGGGAAGTAGCCCAGGGAATTGTAGCTGTCATGCAGCTGTTACAGGAGGCACTATAGACAGCTGCAGTCCACAGGGCTCTGGGCTGGAACCCGGAGTAGAGGGCAGGCCCGGGTTCCCCCCAAGCCTCCCAACTCTGATCAGACACAGGAGGAGTTGATCCAGACTGTGGGGATGATCACTGAGGTGAGCAAATCTGCCAATAAGCGCAGGACCTACCAAGGTAGAGGAGGAACTTTGTCACACTGCCTTAGGTCAGCCAAAAAGGACTTGGAAGGGGCAGCAGATGCTATCTGTGTCCGTGTCGCAGACAGGAGCATAAAACAGGCTCCTCTGACCTTTCGGGTCCTGCGTAGAGCGACACACTGCAACAGCAGTATTCTCCACATAGGAAACCTACAAACATTAAGCAAATAATCCTCACAGCAGTGCTAAGAGGGGGCTACATGCTGGTGACCCCGCTATACAGAGGAGGAAAATGCTCGCAAGGGTGGGATTTTCAAAAGCACCCGTGTGACCGAGAACATGTCCCATTGATTTTCAACAGGATTTGTGCTTCTAAGTCACTTCGGCCCTTTTGGAAGATCCCTCCCCAAGTGGGAATTTCCTGGTCCAAAGCTGGAGAGTCAGATGAAAAGCCCAGAGTCCCTAGTTCCCTGTCCCACGTCCCACTGCAGCCAAGCTTCCATTTTTTCATCATGCTTTTTACAGGTAACACTCAGGCCAAGCATGTTTGGCCCCAATCTGAAGGCTAGTCCAGAGAGGATAAGAGCCTACAATTGCTACCGCCTAGTGGAATTACTGCTGTACCTCAAGTGACAGAGGCTCTTTAATAGAGCACCTATTCCAAAGTACAAAATAAGGCTGAAGATGGAGCTGTCAGAAACAGAAGATGACAATGACTATCACGCTGCCCTTTAGCTCAAAGTCAGCCTGCTAAGAGAGAGGGGTAACCAGCATTCTATAAACTCGGCACAGAAACAATGAAGAGGGCTCTACGCACAGATTATTATAAAGAATCAAGGAGTAGTCAATCAGTTGCATTCGCACCGCACAGAATCTGCTGGTTTCAAATCTGCAAATATCTCAAAATCTAAGTGACAAATGCTGAAATTGAGACTGACTCTAGAGACTTGGGTCAGTTCTCCTAATGACTGCAGAGCTCAGGATCCCTGCCTTCAGCACCTACTCTGTCTGGCAATCTGCCAGAGCTTGAATGCGGACAGTTTCAGTTATGATGGGAGACACCTTTACTTAGCTTATTTATTGCCCCATTCTCCTTTGTGCATGGTGGATAGCAGTATTTAGGTGCTATGGGGATGAGTAATGTATAAGTATCTATCTAGAACAGAATAAATTGTGGCACAGGTAAGTTTTATGGCACTGGCGTTGTGTGAATCACTAAAACAGCCAGATCTGGGTAGTCATAATCCCTCAGGAGTTCAGTAGCCAGTTGTTTCAAGCACTTTCAAAGTCAGCCCAGGATTTATTTATTTAGTCGCTTTTGTTTGTTTGTTCTCCTGTGCTGATGGAATGTAGGCAGATGCCTTGTCTCATTTCTCCTTTGCTCTTTATTTTTTGTATGCTTCCCCAAAAGAATTTCACCACCACACTCTTCATTGTAGCTTGGCAGATTTGTAAATACTTTTGACACATGTCATCACCTCTGCTCCTTCTCTTCACTTTTTATTTCTCCTGTATAGATTGCACGTGGCTATGTTGACATTCCATTTATGAGTCTCATCCCACCAGGTTTCACTTCTGACCATTAGGTCAATAGACTCCATCGGTTAGTTACACTGCTTTCTCTTGTTTCATATACTCCTTGCATTTGGGTTCAGATGGTTGAGTGCATTAATATACATTTACTACAAAGCAAGATTTTATTTTTACTGTAAGGAGGACACTGCCAAGTAAAATATATTTTGTACATTTATGTTTATTCACCAAGGTGTGAAGCATCCTCTCTGAAGTGGGAATGTCATGATTGTATCCTTTTATGTTTGGGAAACATTGATTTAAAAAAATCAAATCTGCATTTCAACTGGTGCTGAAAGTAACTATGATGTTTTCATTTTAACAACTTCGACTCACAGCATATAGCTCCTTAACAGGCCCAAAGAATGAATACAGCTCTGGGAATAATGGCTAGAAGTCAACTTTTGCTATAATTTTTTGTGGGACATGCAAAAATATTAGTCTTGTACACGTTTTCTTTGTAATAGCATGACAGATTTTTTTAACCCAGGTATTTAGCACCTGGAGGACAGATTAAAACAATTTTAAAATCAAGCATAGTTGGGGCCTAAGGATTTTGGCATTGATCCTTTAAATGTTCACTGATCACACCACCTTAGTGATCCCAACAGATATCAACTAGATAAGTAGAATGAGGCTGTGGTCAAATGCTTGCAGAGCCTAAGCTGAGTCTTTTAGATGAGATGTGAAATTAGGTCCTGAGTGTTTGGGGTGGTTAAAGATCCCCTGGCACTTTCCCTAAAACTAAAGCTGAGATGTTTTCAATGACAGTTAAGTATTTGGATACCCAAAGCCATTAAAATGAATGAGAACTGGTTATCCATCTCCCTTCAGTGTTTTGAAAATCTCAACCCAGACAACTACACCGCTGCTACTTGCACTGGTGTGACTGAGCTACAAAAGTGCAGTGTGTTCACACCAGGCAACCTGTTTCAGGTTTCATTTCTGGTTACATTTCACTTGTGAAATTCCACTGTCTACTTACAATTTCCTTCTCTTCCTTTCCTGAACTGTGGTGCAGCGTTACAGTTAAACAGCTGCTTTGCTCCGCCCTAGAGGAAGCTGCATTTAATACTGCCGTTGTCTTCTTTGCAATGGTGTTGATGCATAATGACTGTAAAGCACATTCGGATCTTGAGATGAGAGGGAACTAAAGTAATGCAAAGTCCTGTAACAAATAAGTGGCCACTTTGAAGTGGTCACTATGTTGCACTCTACAGCCATTTGGAACATCAGAGCAAAAGTAAAGATTGAACTGATACCCTCCTCTCCAAAAGAACACAGACCCCTGCCATTTGAGTTAAAGGAGAATCTTCATTAGCCATTAGCAGCATAGGCTCTATGACATACACAAGACCAGTTTTAATACTGGTAAACATATGCACTCGCTAATTCATTGTAGTGTTATTTATTAAGAAATAAACCCTCCTTCCACAAGCGACCACAGTACAAAGGACTGATGCTGTAAAGTCTTTCTCCTATTCAAAGGCTTGTTTAAAATGAGATGGTTAGGAAGGGTGCCAACCGAGTTAACGGATGTGCTGAATGTCCCTCAATCATGTAAGGAAAAAGACATGAGAGTCAGTACTTTTCTAGGTAATTATAGCATGCTTGGGAGAGCGTTATACTATGAGGCTGATAGCTCAATGACTTTAAATTTCCAGAAGTGTAATAATCACCCTGAGATGTACCATGCAGAGCATGTTATTGCTACAATGAAATGGCAGAGGGGACACTATTAGGTCAAAGATGCCATCCTCTGCATAACGGTGAACATTACAGACACAGATCTGTCGGCATCAGTCGTGTCAGGGAGCTCAGTGATGTACAAATAACAGAAATATGACCAAATTGCAAGTGTGGTATTATTCGTACCACATTTTTTAAATAGTGACTGTATTTTTAGTATAGCTGATTCATTCATTCAGAAAGAAGGAAAACATTGCTGAGATCAATTTGTATTTCCGCTGCACAATTGCTTTGGCCAAGAATATCTGCAGACAATAACAATAATAATGCTAATAATCAGAGCCATCATAATCATTTGCCTAGCATTCTTCATTCACAGATCTCCAAGTACCTCCCAGATGAGGGTACTATCATTATCCCCAGAGAACGGAGGTGCAGGGAAGTAGAATGATTTGCCAGAGGTTATGCTGCCAGAAATAGAAGCTAGGTCTCTTGATTCCCAGTCCTCCACGCTATCCACTGGACCACAATGCATCTCAGTATGAGGGGGGCCACCTCCAGCTCAGTAGCTTTATCATCTGCCAGTGTAACAATGTCACAGTAATAAGCCTTTTCAATATATAAACCAGGATGTCTCTAGTTAAAGAGTATCTCTCAATCATTTTTCCTCCTAAGCAGGCTTTTCAGCCTCAGCTCAATACAGAGCAATTGCCCTGCCTCCTGTACTGTAAGCTGGGGAAGCTGAAATGGTTTGAACTGCTTTCCAATGTGGATCTTTCATAAAAATATGTTCTTTTAATACATTTGTTTTAATCTTTCCCCCATATTTCATGCTTTGGAATAACCAAAAGAAACAAGAGGTAATGAAGGCATTTGGGCAAGTGAAAAGACAGCATTCTCTTCCCGTTATATTGTATGTCATGCATCGTACAGAAAATAAGTAAGTTTCTCTATTTCTCTACTGGATACATATAAAATTGTTCTAAAATATCTAACTATCTAGCTATGCTTTATTTTATTCAAACATAAAAAGCGTCTTGATGGCCCAGTACTAATGTCTGACCCTATGTAACCTCATTGTATCCTGCCCAGCGTGCATAGGAGAAGGATGGGGGCAAGATGCCATCTTCACCTGCTGGTTCTGCATGCAAAGACTGCCCATGGCTTGTGCTCCCCATGGTGCTGGTGCCCCACTATTGTGAGGAGTGAGGTTGTGGGACTGCTCCCACATTGAGCTGGCAAAGTGCAGCGGGAAGCACATCCTGTGCTCTGCTGCTTTGCCTTGTACTTTTCCTTGAGCCTTCAGAGGAACTGTGTTTGCCTAAAGCAATTGCCTCCAGTTCCACCACCCTAAAGATGCGTCTCCAAATGACCTATGCTGCAGGGCTGCTCCTTAAAAACAGCCTGACCCTGTGTGAGTTGTAACCCAGCAGAAGCTAAGTCTGCATGTGTATTTTAAAACCCCTTGGATCTAGCCTGTAAGAGGTTTTCCTCTCCAGTTTCATGATACAGTTATTGGTAGGTTTTACCAACACCACCAATGTTTCCATACAATCAAGAGACCCACGACAGCTACTCACTCTGGGCTGCTGGAAGGTTGGAGAAGGCTGCCTTTGTGCGACCAGCTAACCATTCCAGGCTTTCATGCATATTGGCCAAGGCCTTCAGGTCACTGACATCACGCAGGATCTCCTGCTGCGGGATTAGTTTATCTCCCAGATTCCCAATAAGAACTTCTGACTCTTTGCCGAAGGCAGCCCTGAAATGCAAACATGAACCAGGCATGTTAATATATCACAGAGTCAACAAGAGTGGAGATGGGCAGGGACCGGTTCGGTCATTTAGAACCGAGTTTCTCAACCCATAGTTCAGGACCCAAAATTGAGTCACCAGAATGTTTCAAAGGGTTACATAGCAGCTCCTGAGGCTCTTGTCCCACAGGGCTGGCTGAGCTCATCTCCCTGCTCCAGGCACTGCAACCTCTGGGGTCCCAGCGCCACTCAGGTTTGGCTCAGCTGTTAAGACAACAGGAATACGGATAGGTCAAATCTGAGTAAGCGGCACTTCAACCCCCATAAGCCATGTCATAACTCCATTCATACAAATTTGGGTCAGTCAGGATGGTGAGACCAGACCTGTGAGATGCTGCAGTCCCAGAGGTTTCAATGCCCAGGACAGAGAGCCAAGCCCAGCCAGCCCCACGGCACAAGAGCTACAGGAGCCGCCACTGGGGGGTGAGTGCTAGGGAGGACCCAAACTCCCTCCCTGGGGGGCCGTGACCCAACCGAAACCACTGCAGGGCCTCCACCCCCAGACTTTTTACTGGGTTGTGACAGCCCATAAACATGTACAAATGGGTTCTGAGCCCAAAAAGGTTGAGAACCACCAATGTAGGATGGTTCCTTACACTCAGTTCTTAAGAGCTGTGTCCAGTCTAGTTTTAAATGTCTCATGCGCTGGAGCTTCTACCAGCTTTGTGGACACTATCCATTTTGGGAAAAACAATTCTACTGCCCAATTCATCTCATTCTCATGGAGTTTTCTTTTATATTCTGCCTGAACTGCACTCTTTCTACTTCATCCCATTACTCACAGTTTCTTCTCCTAGCATCACTCTAAACAACTCCAGTCCCTCCTTAGCAAATACACCTTTCAGATGCACGTATCTCTGTTTTCATGTCTTCCTGTAGTTGGCATTTAGACAAGTTACACATATTTAGTTAATTTAATCTTCCCTTGTAAGTCAGTCCCTTCAGCTTCTGAATCATTTTTCATACATACATCAAATGAAACATACCATGGAGCTTGATGGCTCAAAATAACAAGGAGGCAAATAAATAGCTTTGAAAATTAGGCTCTGCATTATTTTACTAGCACAGATGTAGTATTTGGTGAAAAGTGACAAGACAAATGTGTTTACATAGCATATTGATTTCTACCTAAGCTCCAAAGAACTTCTTCCAGGGGTCATATGAACATAGTCAATAAGAATAGCCATACTTGGTCAGACCAATGGTCCCTCTAGCCCAGGATCCTGTCTTCAGACAGTGGCCAGTGCCAGACACTTCAGAGGGAATGAACAGAGCAAGTCAATTACTGAGTAATCCATCCCATCATCCAGCCCTAGCTCCTGGCAGTTGGAGTTTTAGGGCCACCCAGAGAACAGGGCTGCATCCCTGACCATCTTGTCTAATAGCCATTGATAGATCTATCCTCCATGAACTTAGCTAATTCTTTTTTGAACCCAGTTATGCTTTTTGCCTTAGATACACAGGTTGTAGCCTATCAATGAATTCCACAGGTTGACTGTGCATTGTGTGAAGAAGTGCTTTCTTATGTTTGTTTTAAACCTGCTACCTATTACTTTCATTGCTCTACAGGTTTCACTGTCCTTTGGGTTTGTGTCACAATCATCTCCTGCACTCTGTTTTAGCCCTCTGCCATGCTCTTCTCCATAGGGCTTGAGAGGACTAACCCGGTAAAGTGCTAAACGCCAGATTCCAAAATAATCTTGCCAAATTTACCTGCATGTAAAACCAACACTAAGCACTTACACAGGTTGAGACACACAGACCAGAGGGGACCATTATGATCATCTAGTCTGACCCCCTGGATAACATAAACCAGAGATTTTCACCCACTATTTTCTACATCTAAACTCAATAACTTGTGGATGAACTAAACTATATCTGATTGAGACATCCAGCCTTGAGTTAAAGACTCCAGGTGATGGTGAATTTACAACAGGCCTTTTATAAGTTGTTCCGATCATTAGTTACCATCACTGTTAAAAATGTAATCTTACATCCACCTTGAACGTTGCCAACTTCAACTTTCAGTCACTAGATCTTACAATGAGAACTCATGCCACTGAGAATAATAGATGAATAGCTGTGGGAAAATAATTCCATCAGTGGTCTTTTAAACCATGCAGTCACACAGCCAGTACCTCAAACTAGATTTGTTTAAGTATAAATAAAAATAATAATAATAATATATGGAGATATACCTATCTCATAGAACTGGAAGGGACCCCAAAAGGCCATTGAGTCCAGCCCCCTACCTTCATTAGCAGGACCAAGTACTGATTTTGCCTCAGATCTCTCAGTGGGCCCCCTCAAAGACTGAACTCATAACCCTGGGTTTAGCAGGCCAATGCTCAAACCACTGAGCTATCCCTCCCCCAAGGGAGTGTCACTGTATTTATTTTTGTTTTATTAAATGACATAAATCTGAATGGGGTTTAAAATTTTAAACATTTAATTAAAATTTTTTTGAAACCCCTTCATTTTCAGGGATTTTGCTTGAGAATGTAAAGAAATATGTGCATGCTACATACCTCAAGGTGGTGCTGTGGAGCTGTTATCTCTGACAGCATGGTTCTGGGAGGAAGTAGCATCTGTGGGCTAATGCTGAAGATTTGGAGGTAAGGGGACACCTTTGACTTCAGCGGAAATACACCAGGGTTGAATTTGGCTCCTTTTTTCTCTACAGCATGTGACTGATTTTAATCAGGCTCACGGCTGTTTGGAATTGATTAAATCCCCCCAGGCTCCTCCAATGGAAAGGCTGGGCATTGCTAGTAGATTCCTGGAAGTTGCCATAATGCTACTTACATTTACCACACCAACTGTGCTCCCCAACCAACACACTTTCATGGCTGACAGAGAAAGAGATCCAACAAGACTGATCATAAGGGCAGACAGTTAAAAATTATGTTATATCATTGTCTCCATCTTGGGTATTTCTATGCTCCTCTTCCCCCCGTTACCCTAGCATCTGAGTAGCTCCCAATCATGAATACGTTTATCCTCTCGACATCCCTGTGAGGCAGAGAACAGCTGCTTTGCAGATTGAGAACCAAGGCACAGAGAGACTAAATGATTTGCACAAAGTAACACAGGGTGTCTTGAGGCACAGTCGGGAAGAGAACCCACATCTCCTGAGTCCCAAGCTAGCACCCTAACTGTACTCTGTAGTGTACACTTAAGCAACTTGTCAAACAGCAAGGGAATATCTTATTTCAGCTCTGCCTTGGTTGCTAGTACAGATGTCCTTACAATGTCTTCTGGAGTGTGCCACATCTTAATAGTGGGTATGTCTCATGGACACCTTCTCCTTTCCCATGTGGACCATCATTTGCCCCACTTGCAGTGGCAGGAAGTTGAAGCTAGACAAATATTAAATGGTGAGAGAGATTAACCAACAACTTGCGAAGGATCGTGGTAGATTCTCCATCAATGAGAAATTTTAAACGAAGATTGGATGTTTTTTTAAAAGATCTGCTCTAGGAATTATTTTGGGGAAGTTCTATGGCCTGTGCTGTACAGGTGGTCAGATAAGATGATCACAGTGATCCAGGACCGGCGCTAGGGGTTTGAGCGCCCTAGGCGCATGGCAATTTCTCCGCCCCGCGCGCTGGTCCCATCCTGCCTGTGGACGGTCAGCTGCTCCCGCGGCTCCGGTGGAGCTGCCGCAGTCGTGCCTATAGGAGGTCCACTGGAGCCGTGTGAGCAGCCGACCGTCCGCAGGCACCACTGCGGCAGCTCCACCGGAGCCGCCTGCCGCCCCCTCCGGCAAAATGCCGCCCACCAATAATTCTGGCGCCCTAGGCGATTGCCTAGGCCGCCTAAATGCAAGCACCAGCCCTGCAGTGATCCCTTCCGACAGGATCTATGAACCGAATAACATCCCTATGGAAACTACAACAATTTTTTTTACATGAAAAAGTATTAAGAGGAAACACAACCTATTTTTAGCTTCTTTTAACTTGGTTTAGCAGCTGGAAACAAGGAACAGAGTTAGCACAATGTAACTATGCAGTTCTTCACACATTGCAGTTTGAACTGTTGAATTATGAAACACTAGCTTGCCATTACCCAAAACAGTGATTACAACGTAATTTGTACCGAAAGGACTCTTAACTCTTTCCCAAAACACTTTCTACAACACAAAAGCAAAGAACAAAGTTTTATTGGCACTTGTTTGGGGTGACCTGCATAGCCATTACATGAATCATACAACCATCCCAAACTCAGGTCCATAAAATCTACATCCCACACTACTGCATATTTGTTATTTTTTACATGGGGTGGGAACAAATGTGTCTCTTTCAATGAAATTATGCTGCTAAATTACTATTGGCATGTATGGGAAACAGTCATTTATTCTAAGAGAACAACGGTTTAGTAGGAATTGATAGCAAAAGTACAGCACATATGTTCACTTGCTTTCTCAAATGTATCTATTTAGCAGCAGCAATCCAAGCTCACAATTCCATCATTACACACACACTGAAATCTGCAATGAAGATAACCTTCAACAAACAACACTGTCTTAGAAGACCACTTCAAAGTATCCCCAAGGATCCCCAGAGGGATTTGGGGGTTTTTTTACCTTCAGTTAACACCCAGCTGTATGAAGCAACTTACTTTTGCTGGTCTTTTGGGTGGCTGCTTAGGGTAAGTTTCACAATACATATTAAATGCAGTCCCCTATAATTCCTCCCCCTTTACATTAATAGAATATTATGTTTGCCCAGCTAAGCACTTAAAAGGAAGGAAATACTAAAGTTAAGACTGAAGATGCAACCTTAACTCTGACCCTCCGTGTATAGTATGATAGTGTCTTCAGATACGCCATTACATACTGTTTCTCAAACAATACATTTTCCTTCTGAAGTTTATATATAAACATATGTCTGAGATACCAGATGAGCATGAATTTGGGAAATGTATTGTCATATACATCGCCAGGGGTCAGAGTTAAGGTAGCACATTTTGCATTAACTCAAATTTCCTTTACTGAGTGCCCAACTCAGCAGCCTTAATGTTGCATTAGCAAAATTTTTGAATGTAATGCTTTTTTTGTTTTGTTTTTTTAAAAGGAAAGGATTTTGTTCAAGTTTACAACAACAAAAAAATACAATTTGTGGCAAATACTTAACATGAAAAATTCCAGCTCCAAAAGGTGAATATTGAGGAAAGCTAGAAACATGAAAAACAACAGGTTTGTAATGGAGTGTTTTGTGGAACGTTAACAATAGTGAATTCCTCACTGTATTGAGGGGTGCGTGTACACATACACACACACATGAGAGAGAGCAACAGAATTATTACATATCAGCTACACAATGTGTAAAGAAAATCCAAGTGCATTTCTTCGGTATCCAGCTGTTCCTTCACTGGAGATTCTTCTTTATTCTTGTATTTGACATTAGCTCCAATAGCCTTGCTGTGTTTTTATCTTCTTGTTTCCCATAAGGATTTGTGTGTGGGTCAATAGTGTCTACTCTTAATCTCCTTTTTGCCAAAGAATGCAGGTCTGGTGTGATTAAGTCATCTAACAAAAACATCCCTTATGTAAGTATCATTCTGTTCCCCTCTGCCGTGTCATCTCTATTTCTCTAATATTCTCTCTCTAATACCAGGATTGGCTTTAGATCTGTTCTATTTTATTGGCTACTCTGTAACGTGCATAGCATGTTCTTAGCATTGCACACATAGGGGCGCACAGCTGAAGACAGTGCCCCACACCTAAAATGAATATCCAGCAGAAAGAATGGATTCTCTCGCCTCTTCCGGACAAGCAATGTCTATGTTTTTCAGGGGATGAGATGTTAATAAAATTAAATCACACATGGACTTAGACTGGAAGTACGTGATTTGATGGTGATATGAGGCTTCCCTCGCTCTTACTTTAATACTTGCACAGTGAAAGGAAAACAAGTGTGTTTAAAAATAAGGGCCAATGAAGGGCAGACGTGGTAAACCAAGATCACCTTTGCTACGATAAGGCATTGTGGCCATGCCAGAGCAGGGCTGAAAACCAGCCAAGTGTCCACATCAATACAAAACAGTGATGGAATGAGGCCTCCTATGTGCCCTTGGCAACAGCTTCACATTCACTTATTGCTACTCTCCCTTTTCATGGCCAAGAAATTAGCTTCAATTATTCCTTCAGCAAATGATGAATATGAATTAGTTCACTGGGAGAATGTGTCCAGGGAGCTGTGCAAACAAGAGGGGCCATTTGAGTGTCGCCCTCCCTTTTTCACTCTCTAGCCCCCCCAAGGGAAAAATTACAGAAGGGAAAGGAAAAAAAAAAAAAACCTCTTGGGAAATTCCCTGAGGAGCAAATTTACCATTCTGACAAGGTCCCTTTTGTTATTTCCCACACTGTGCTTCACAGCAGCTCTTGAAGGGCTGGTTTTTCAGAGTGAGAGTCGGACGCTCGTAGCTGACAGACAGCAGAGTGAATTCAAACTTCGGTTAATAGCACTGTGTGGAGCTTGTAGCCAGTGGTCCAGAATATCAGGGGCCAGACAAGAGGTGAATGTATGTGCGGTGGCCCGTGGGAAGCATAATATAGAATAATAATACTTATCACTTAGGTGGCACCTCTGCAAATACTAATTATTCTTCACAACCCTGTTGATAGATGGTGAAACTGTGGAACAGAGCGGTTAAGTGACTTGCCCAAGACCACACAGCACATAAGTGTCAGAGCACATGTAAGAGCACAAGAGTTTCTGGATCCCAGCTCTGAGTTAAACCAATGAGCCTGTGCTGCCTCAGAGTAAATATACATTTATAATTGCTATGCTTGCCAGCATCCCCAATACCACTCAATTCTTACAGCATATATGGTACACTAGTGAGAAAGAAGGGATTTCCTCTGAGTGTTGAAAAAGATGCCCCATAGTTTCTTCAGCAAGCTAGTTAGAAGGAAGGCTGGGATTTCCCCACTGGCCATCTGTATAGGAAATGGCCTAAAATCATATAGCAAGTGCAGAACAGAACTTTGATTTCCTGATGTATAGCTCTGTGCTATGGCCACAAAGTCAACCTTCTAGCTTAGCCCTGGCTGAGACTTTGAGACTACATTTAAAAGCTTTATACAAAAGTTACCAAGGCAAACGCCTTTCACTTTAATTGAAAGAAACAAACCAAAAATCCTACAAAAATATTGTTCTTGTTCATCAAAAAGAATTTAGAAAAATGGTCCTGGCTTCACTTCAGTTGTCTTCTCTGTTCCAAACGTGGTCTGAGGATCATCAAAACATTGTCCAAGCACCAAAACAAAGACCAACAACAGTGGGTGTTTTCTGCCAGAGGAACACTCTAACATGACTCTGCAACAAGACCAATAAAAGCAAATTCAATAACTTTTTACAGAATTTGTGGTCTTGTTTGTTGCAAAGTAGTCACAAAGATTCAACTTGTGAGGCCATTTCTCTGGACTTCCACACGGCAATACAGTCGAGAAAAATTAACAAAGCTATGCTGCTTTACACCATGTGGATCTAGCCCTCTCGAACACTGACCTAAATTGGAGGATCACTGAGATCTGAAACAAATATCTCACTTGATCCCAGGGATCTGTAAGAGAGAAGAGCAAGATCAGCACCGGACAGCTGCACATCTTATGGTTCACAGGACCATAAGACAGTGGATCACTAATTTATTCTTAAAATAATAAAATAAGAAGGATAATGCATCACATGATGTTCATTTCCTGGACCAGTCTAATTCAGTTTCAATTATGTTGCCTAATGTACCATTGTGTATCAGCAAATGTCTTGCAGTATGCTGTGTAACAGTAACAAGGCTTATCAGAGCCCCAGGACTGTTGCTGAGTTCATTTCAATGGAGGATGCATCTTGCCGGAGTAACGAATCTGAAAGTGGGTGTTAAATTTCCACACGCCACAGCCATTTCTCTGAGGGTTGAATGATGAGTCTATGTCATCCACAGAAAGAGGAAAGAAAAAGACACTTCTCTGCAATCACAGAACAAGTGCAGCACAAACAAACTGTTGCACCTCTGTGCATCAAATGGAAGGACTGTCCCCTGACGTTGAAGAGGAACTCAGTCTTCCAGGGCCCATTTAGTTCTAGGCCTCACTGCTGAGATTCCCAACAAGGGGATTTTTCTGATGTAGGTGTTTTCCACAGGGATTGGACAGAAATCCACAAACTAATTTCACATAGGCCACTCAACAGCAATCAGATGATGACAACTTGCAGCCATGCTAGACCTAGGCTGCACACTGCCTAGCAAGCAGGAGTACCTCAGTCTGAGCTCAGGCAAGGTGGGTGAGGTAATATCATTTATTGGACCAGCTTCTGTTCGTGAGAGAGACAAGCTTTCGAGCTTACACAGCTCTTCATGTCTGGGATCAGTCAGTGAGTCTAACTGGCGTGAGGAAAGAACCCTAACCCATCCCGAAGTCAGATTCCTAGATTTGTCCCGATTCCACACTGCGTAATCACAAAGGTTACGCTTCAGCATCACCAAAAAGGCCCCTCAATGCCAATTTTCATACAGTTGCTTCAGGCACACAGGAACTGTCATTAATCCATTTAGTCCGCCATCCTACCTACACAACAGATGGTTGTGTCGGAAAGTCACTTGATTTCTGAAATTCTGGTTCAGGACTGGTCCAGCTAAATCTGGCATTCTGCCCCTAGCATGGGCCTGATACTTCAGAAGGAGGAAACATCGATAACTAAACATTGCCAAGTGTACATGTTGCATATGGATGAGAGGAGGAAAAAGGAGAAGAGGTTTCTTCCTTGACCTTTTGCTGGCAATCAGCTGGCATGAGGTTTGAGTATCTTCATCGTTAACTCAGCTTGCACTGGTAAAGATATTAATGACCACTACTCTTCGAGATCCACCTCCGCCACAACTCTTAAGAAATCAGTCAATTTAAGGACCGTTAGCATTTTAAACCTCTATAGTAATAACAAATTACAGATGTATGTTTGTATAGAAATATTATAGTGGAGCAAGAGCTCTGTTCTAATTAAGATTGAGAGTTTAAAAGTCTCCTATTCTAAGTGCTCTAAAAGCCACACAATAGCTCAGATTCTCCTGAAATTTGCTCTGCCTCATGGGGCTGTGGAGTAGGGCTAGTGGTCCAAATGTGGGGTCTCTTGAGCAAGACCTTTCTGAGACACTGCTTCTCCAATACATGTTTACAAAAATCACATGTGTTCTAATTTTTTTGTTTTGCACACACCTGGGCTCAAACTATGGCTCTAATCATCCCCAAACTGATCTCAGCCACTTGGGATTTATCTCAGCTACATGACATCCCTTGCCCCTTTGGGGTATGTGTGTGTGTTTGTGTTATACTGAATACTTTATTCAGGGTTAATTAGGAACTCCGGAGCATCAGTAGTTCAAGCCAAAAAGAATGAAATGCTCATATGCAGCAAGACTAGGGCTCTGCTGAGCGTGAAAGGATTTCCAGACTCTTACGGTAACTGGGTGGCTCGAGGTGACAGCTGTGGCTATGTGAGTCCCAACATTGGCAGTTTTCACAGGATGTGTGTGGTAAATGTTCCTTGCTCTCTGCCTGCATTCTGCAGGGACTCCTGTGGAAGGTTTTACCCAAAGACAGAAATGTCCAGTTTAAAAATGATATTTTGAAGTGCCCTAGAAAACCACAAGCAGAAGCAGATTTTACTTTAGAAGTAGAGTCCAGGAAATTAGCATTAATTAAATAAGAAGATGAAATACTCCAGTAAGCACTCTGGATCTCCGCTCTCCTGCCCCCTCCTGCCTTCAGCTTGTGCGTACACATCTCACAATCCCACTGGCTCCCCACCTCCCATTGCCCGTCCAAGCTTATCAGGGGCCTGGGGTGGCAAGGAGGAGGATAGAGCTGGTGTGAGTGTAGGGGGCTCAGAGCAGTGGGAGCATGTGGGCGGTCAGAGCAATGGGTGTGATGGAGGGAATGCTGGAGCAGTGTCAGAGCAGCGGTAGCGTAACATCTTTGGGACCAGTAAAACCACACTGGGCACAGTGGGGAATGTGTGTGGCGTGTCGAAGCAGTACAATGAAGGGTGGTGTAGAAAGGAGAGGGTCAGAGATGCAGAGTGAGGGTTGCTGGGGGCTTCAGCTCTGTGCCCCCAAATTCCACCCGCTCCAGGTCTGTCTCCCCATCTGAAAAATGCCCCTACTTACTCCATGCTAGTCTCCGGACTGTTCCTGCGTCTTTTCCCCACCTCCTCAACCTGCAGGTCCCATTCTAACACCCACCTCTTTATAAGGAGGAGGCTGAGAAGGGAGAACTGGTCTGTGGTGGACAAGCAGAGAGACAGGAGATGATACAGGGGAAGTGAAGCGACTAACATGCAGCCTGTGCATTCTGTTGGTTGGATAATCATTGCCAAGGAGGCAGAGGCCATGGAGGGGGAGAGTTGGGCTGTGGTATATGGGGATGCAGAGAAATACTTGAAAGAACAACCAAATGCCCAAAATCTTTGTTAATACGGAGTTCACTTGGTGGTACCTTGTGCCCTTTTGGAACATTGTGTTCAGCTAACCTCAAACCTCTGAAAACCATAATATACAGAGTTATGGTTCATGCCATCCCACAATGCATCCTTAGCACTGCCCTTTATGAGTGATGCTCCAGTAACACTCCCCCCCCCGCAAGCATTGTGTTCTTACAGATGCTGGAAGTTGGGTGCATGGGCACTGTAGGACAGATTCCCCCAAAGTACAGATGCAGTTTATTCAGACAGAAACAATACACAGAACGATCATATGGGTTCATAAAAGCTCAGATTCTCCCTTACTCACATTGAGTAGCACCTTATTCAGTGAGCAGCCGTAGTGAAATGAAAAGGGCAACTTGGGAAGTAAGGCACTACTTGGCCAGAATAAGAACGGCAGAATCTGGCACTATAAATTTAGTACAAAGCTATAAATCAGAACCCAGTACAATTAACTGTCACAATTAGAAGGACCAGATTCTCAGCTGGTGGAAATCGGCATAGCACCACAGACTTCAGTCTGAAAATCTGGTCCAAAGTTAGGAGTTCCGACACCAGAACAAGACCATATTGGGAGGAGTTCTAGTCACCCAATTATCCTTATTGTACCAGCAGATCGGTTACTTGAGATCTGCAGCCAAATACATTCTGCTCTATCACCATCTCCATCCTGGAGAGCTACTCAAACACAGCTCAGCTTGAGGTCTGCAGCAAAATGATTTTCATCCTGTGAACTCCCAGGATGCTGGGATGAGCAACATGGGTACGGCTTTCTTTTTCACAGCTCTCCTCATTCGCGTTGCGTCTTTAATGTAGTGCCCTTGTCACCTCTTGTGCTACAGAGCAGCTGCAACACAGAAGACCAGGGGGTTTGCTGTGATTTGCCAGTGGCCAGATCTAACATTCTTTTCTATTCTTTCCATTCAGAGTTAAGCCTGGAAATAATACATTTTTGGTTTTTATCTCTAACATGCCTGATTCAGTAATGAACCGAATGCTAACCTTTATACAGCAAGAAGGGCACTTTATTTCACATCCAGCCAAGTGCCAAATAGCCTTCCCAGCTTCAAAAACTAATTATATCAGGAGAGGCATGACTGTTCTTTCCTTCCTGTCCTTGCCAAGTTACAACCTACTATAATATGCTCAATCAGGTCTCTTCTGTCTATCCAACCACACAAGAATATTAATGGGGAGATTCACCCACTCCCTACCCTGACTTTTGACATCTAATCACAACAGAGACAGTGGCAGGTTAAAGACAACAGAATCAATCACTGTTAACAGAGACATGCATGAGGTTTTTGTAATGACACTATTTTGATTCTTCACTCTAATTAAGCTAATGAGTCACAGGAAACCAAAGGAAAAGAAAAAAATTAACGGTACTCCCCCCCACAATCCTCCAAAGACTAGTGTCAGAACGTAACTGAATTAATATACTTAAAGGGATATTGTCAAATAGTTTAAGTACAACTGTGGCAGGGTGTTGCTCCCTCTCTAGACTGGGTGCCTGGCACTGCCTTGCCTCAGTTTCTTTCCTTTCAATCAAAATGCTACACAGCAGGGATGGGGGGTGGAAGGTGTTTCAAATCAGATCTCTGGGATCTGATTCATTAGCAAAACATTCACCTCCACACAAGTCTTTCTCCAGGCTCAATAGTCCATCCAGCCCTCTCCTCAGTGCTTGCTCCCTTACTGCGCTAACATAGTCCTAACATCCCATGGAGAGTTTCACAGGAGAAACTCTTTCCACCACACTCCTTCGGCTCTGCTGTCTTCCCACTGCTGCCCTCCTAGACAGAGTGAGAGAGAGACACCTCCTTCCTCCCCGCTGACTCTGCCCCCCCCTTAGTGCTACTGCCCTTGGTGCACTCCAGCTGTGGCCGTTCCTAGGCGTGAACTCTTTCCCTGCTAGCTCAGGAGGAAGGTCTGTGCACCTTGTTATACCAATGTATGAAGACGGTTAAATAGCAAGGTAACATGTACCTTTAAAATACCTTGGATGATTAGATAACAGACAATTGGACCTAGCAGGCTCATGAGTCAGTGAGAATTAACCTCCACCTGAATTTCTGTGGGACCCATAAAAACAATGTATTGTTTCCCCCGGGCTCTGCAGCAACAGTTAGACAGTGAATGTTATTCCCAGAGTTGCTCTCATATATGGATGATACCAAGGTGTAAACAATGACAGAAGAAAAAAACAAAAAAAACAAAAAACCCAAAC
Organism: Gopherus evgoodei; assembly: GCF_007399415.2. Classification (NCBI taxonomy): domain Eukaryota; kingdom Metazoa; phylum Chordata; order Testudines; family Testudinidae; genus Gopherus; species Gopherus evgoodei. The sequence goes on along the minus strand of NC_044322.1, from coordinate 361,158,856 downwards.
CCATTAACTTGAGCTCTCAGAGTAATGGTGATAGAAATTAGCAAAATGGGAAAAATACGACAAAACCTGGAGAAAGAATTAAATGCTATTTTCCAGCTTCCAGGAGAAATTAGTCATTGAATAGCTTCCTAAGGAAAGTTTATACGTCACATTGCTTATGAAGAAATTTCAATTAACGGATAGAAAAATTAAAAAATAAGAAAAAAGAACTGACATTAAGGTTGAAATCTTGGGGGCACCACTGAAGCTGATGAAAATTTTTCTACTCATTTCAATGTGGCCAGGATTTTATCCTCAGACTAACTTTGATCAGTATGATCCAGCATTGGCCATGAGAAAACCAAATAGTGGAAAGAAAGGAAAGATGTTAAGACCACTTTAAGTCTAGCTGTAGGAAAGGAGGGATAATTCATGAAGGCTAAAACCACAAGAATTGCAAGTTTACTTCACAAGCAAAACATGTTTTTCTCTCCAAGACTCCCAAATATCAAACAGGATTTTTAAAATATACTGACACCAGTGCAGCATGGGCAAACAGTTCCTCAACTACCCATGATTTACGTTGTTAATCATTCCTTTCTCTAAACTGAACATCTTTATTTTATCATTCTTGCATTCACTGAATAAGTAAAAAGATAATTTGAGTGAATTAGATTAATTTTAAACAGCTTCCCTTGCTCTTACAATATTATAGCTAAATGCCAATCAAAGAAACGATGAATAGTGATGGGAAAGCACAGGCTTGTGGCTAACCAGAAATGTGAAGATGACTAGCTTCTTCAGCATAAGCCTATGATTCATAGACACTGCCTGTTGTTCACTGTGAAGCATATCTGACCATTTGTCTTTTAAATAGTTTGGAACGTTACATGTTTTGGTTCACGTTAATATGGAAGATAAAAACCACCCTGACGTTTGGGTTTAAGTGATCTTCCAAAGATTCCCATTGAGGTTTGCTAGGAGCTGAGAGGAGTCTTAGGATATGCTGACATTAAAATTGGAGATGTGATTGCAACCCAGGTAGTGTGGCTGAAAATAGTGGAGAAGACACTGTGGCACGGAACCAGAGGCAGGCTAGCAACGTGAGTGAATACACAGGGTTCTGGGCAGGCATGCAAGCCTGTACTGCCGTGCCTTCACTGCTATTTTAGCTAGACTGAAGCTAGTGCGGCTGTGCCTACCGAAGCTGCAACCATACCTTTGATTGCAGGTAGACAAAACCATCCATATTCCATTCTGTAATGGACTGGCCCTCATTGCAGCCCCATCCCCACTTGCTCTCAGCTTTCCTTTTCAGTGACCCCCGATGTCTGGTGACCATCATCGCCCCTTTCATTTCCCATGAATCCAAAGCTCCCTTTGTGCCCGTTCCTGTCATGGTTCAAAGGGCTCCCAGCAGAGGTAGAATTCCACTCCTTTTCTTTTCCTTCCCCCTGGCTCTCGGGAGTGGAAGATCTCCACTTCCTCCTCTCTCCATCCTGGCTGTTAGGAAAGAGATAACTAAGGGCAGGTTTCTCTGCCCACCTATAGCAAGCAAAGCACATGTCGATGGAGCTCAGCAACATACCAAGAAGTATGAGATTTCTGCTGGTGACCTACTTCAAGACTGCAGTCCACAGACTAGGAATCATTACCAAGTATTAGGCAGTTGCATAAGGGTTCTTTGTACTGTTACACTCCAGTTCAGCAAACCACTTTAAACTCATGCTTAAGTCTCATGGAATTAAATGGCACTTAAGTCCATGCTTAAATGCTTTGCTGAATAAGGATGGACTTAAGCACATGCGTACATAGTTTATGTTCTGAGGTCATAAACACTAGCCAAACTTCAAAAAGAAAGAGGTAATTTGTATAACTATAACCCATTGTTACCGTAGTGTCAAAGCACATTAGAACGTCAACTAAAAAACATGTTACCTTATAAAGTCTTCCTCTTCTTCTCTCTTTGGTCTGAGTTGCTTGGGCTGCGCCATGTTGATCCAGTTGGGCAGAGACTTCAAGAGCCTGGTGATGTCGTCATCTTTTGCCCAGGATGCACTGATAACCAGCTTTTCATCTGACTGAGCAATGCCCCTAAGTGAAACCGACAATGGTCACGTTAGGAGAAGGGCAAGTCTTAATTGTCGTGTGGGTAATGGCTTCACAGATATTTAATACTCTCTCCTTTACATTATAAAAATGTACAATACTAATGAATAGCTCCAGGAGGTCAACAAAGAGGGCAACTCTCCATTTATCCACAGGACGGAAGCTGTACAGGCAGCTGCAGTGCAAGATTCTCCACATTGCCCCTTCCAATGCACTTCTATTACGTTATTTGAAGGGACAATAGAGGTCAGATCCTCAGATTCCTTGAAGTCAATAGCACTACACTGATTTACGCCACATGAAGAGCTCATCCAGAGCTAAGAGAAAACTGATTTTTTTGTTTTGGTGGCTGAACTGAAAAATCCCACCAAATTCAGTTAGTTTTGAACCCAAATGGATTTTTTTTTCTTACCAAAAGAAAAACAAATATAAAAAACTGTTTTTGGTTGAACAAAATGTTTCAGTCCACACAAAATGAATTTTTTTCACTTTTTTGTTTTGATATGGGTTTTGCACTCTTTTCGGGTTTCCTTAAAATAAACATAGTTACATTTCAAAATGGTTTCAAAACGAAAAGCTGAAAGGGGTCTTTTGAAAATGTTGAAACAAACATTTTGACTTTTTAAAAAAATCCTTTATTTGGCTGAAACTATTCACTGAATTTGACCCCAAACTGCATTTTCAGCAAATTTACTATTCAACCAATTTTTTTGCTGCCTTCACTAGCAGGACCAACTACTGTCCCTAACACTTTTTTTTTTTTTGGTTTGGTCTTTTTTGTGCCCCAAATGGCCCCCTCATGGATTGAACTCACGACTCTGGGTTTAGCAGGCCAATGCTCAAACCACTGAGCTATCCCTCTCCCCCACTGTACCCTACTCCCAGTTGTTTGAGGCATCTAATATGAGATACATCAGCTAAACAGTTTGTGTAAATCTGAATCAAAGTTTATACTGCATTCCAGTTACAAAGATGTTCCTGTTTAACATTTTTGGCAGTATAACAAATGTCTATGCTCTTGAAAACCATGCTGGTAATTCCAGGTGACAAAAGGCACATTTCCTATAACGGTGCTGATTAGCGCCTCTTTTCCCAGCTGAAATTACACAGGGATGAATAGCAGCATATGACCTAGCACATGTAATCTCCTCAACTGTTCTCCACTGACCACCAGTGCCATAGTGGAAGAAATTAAGAACCTTAATTCTTGTGAAGTGGTCACTAGTTAGAAATGAGCTGAGAAACACTGCTCTAGTGGTTAAAGGAGGGGAGCGCGAGTCAGAGTTCACAGGCTCATGGGCTGTGTTCCAGCTCCATCACTGACTTTCTGTGTGACCTTAAGCATGTCCCCAAAGCTTTTGGTGCTTCTGTTTGTCCATCTATGAAGTCTGTGCATGGTGAGCAGCAGGGTTGTGGATGTGGAGGCTACATGCAGGTCCCAGTAAGGTTAACAGCAAGGTAGTGTGTGTGGCAGTCAAGCCCCTTGTGAACTCACTCTTACTCTGAACAGCATGGGGTAGGTAGAAAATGGACAGGGTATGAGAAGAAAGGAAACATCTCAAGAGACATGGGTTTACGCATGATCCTCCTCCTAACTGAGATGTTGAGCTACAGATTAAAGCTGAGTCAAGTTCCCCTCAGCTCCCAGCACAACTCATCACTCTTTCCTTTGTGATAATACAATATTCCACACTGCACTGGGCCTAAGTGGGAATACCACTACCTACCCGAAGGGTAGTAAGAATCTAATTAATTAATGGTTGTAAAATGTTTTGAGACCCTTAAGATGGAAGGTGCTGAAGACGTATACCTGTTCTGATCCTTATTTCCAGTTAGTGCAATGGAAACCCTAAGGATATTTGCCCCAAACCTGCCAATGGCTGGTATGGCCTTGACATAAAACCCACCTTCTCTAACACCAACTTAAAACACTTCTGTCATTAGCCAAGTGTTGGTGACTAACTGGTGATTTTTGAGAGGCTTTATGGTGTGTGGAAAAGCCACCTTTATTTTAAATATATTGAAGGTATGTTATGGTAAAGGAATGGGGGTAAAAGGAATTAAATTCACCCAGTGTCTATGAGCTGCTAAAAGGAATATAGTGAAAATGGCAATGAAGTATCATGAGACAACACAAATTTACTTCTAAACGGGATAGATTCCCTTCTCTCGCCACGAACACTCATCAACTGATGGTACCTTTCAAGCAACACCAAGAAGGCAACCCTAAATTCTCAAATACACACCATTTGCGAAAGTGAATCACTTTCTGCTTGTCACATATACTTGCAGATGAGCTTCACTTTTCTACCCTAATATTTCATGTTTAATCTGCCACCGACAAAATGAAGCACTTTTGTTTTCAGCAGCACAAGAGCTCAATGTCTGAATATCAATTTTGCCTCCTACTGCTATTTGGAACTTTGCCCTTTTTCACTGGGAAAAACGGAATCTAACTAAAACCTTATGTAAAAAACACTCTACAAACAACCCAACAACAAAGCAAAAATGCAGGTAAAAGTTGTCTTGAACAAAAACGCTGCACCATTGTATAAAGAGTCAGAAATCAATGTTTCCTATTAATTTATTATTAAATTATTATTATTAGACATTTGAAATAGAAAAGGCAAAAGAGGTCATTTCCATCCATTTCCCCTGCTAATGCAGGATGACTGTTCCCTATACTATATTCGCTACTGCTTTGTCCAATCAAAATTTAAATGACTGAAGCAACTACTACTTACTTGAAAGTTTATTTCACAGTCGAACAAATCTAACTCTGGGGGGAAAAACCCTGATACAGTGTCTACGTTTTTCTCAGCTTAATTTTATTCCATTACTCCCAGTTACATCCCTTCTAACAGCCTCAAGTCCTCACTGCCTTTACTGTTCACACTCTTCAATTATTTATAGATCGTTATCATATCCTTTCAGATGCCTAGGACTGAATGCAGTCTTTGGGAGCATTCTCACCAACACTGTACAGAGAAAAGACGGTTACTCACCTTTGTAACTGTTGTTCTTTGAGATGTGTTGCTCATATCCATTCCAGTTAGGTGTGTGCGTGCTGCGTGCACGTTCGTCAGAAAACTTTTTTACCCTAGCAACACTCGGCGGGTCGGCTGGGTGCCCCCTGGAATGGCACCGCTATGGCACCGGATATATGCCCCTGCCAACCAAGCCGGATATATACCCCTGCTGACCAAGCCACCCATCAGTTCCTTCTTGCTGGCTACTCCGACAGTGGGGAAGGAGGATGGGTTTGGAATGGATATGAGCAACACATCTCGAAGAACAACAATTACAAAGGTGAGTAACCGTCTTTTCTTCTTCGAGTGATTGCTCATATCCATTCCAGTTAGGTGATTCCCAAGCCTTACCTAGGTGGTGGGGTTGGAGTGAGATGTGGCAGAGTGCAAAACTGCTGAGCCAAAGGCTGCATCATCTCTAGACTGTTGGACCAAAGCATAATGTGAAGCAAAGGTGTGGACCGAGGACCAGGTAGCTGCGCGACATACTTCCTGGATTGGTACATGAGCCAGGAGGCCAGCAGATGAAGCCTGAGCCCTGGTAGAATGTGCGGTGAGGTGGCATGAGGGAGCATAAGCTAAGTCATAGCATGCGCGGATGCAGGCGTCACCCATGAGGAGATCCTCTGGAAGGAGACAAGTAGGCCCTTCATCCGGTCAGCCACTGCAACGAAGGGTTGGGGGGATTTATAGAAGGGCTTCGTACGATCGATATAAAATACGAACGCCCTACGGACAACTAGGGAATGTAATTGTTGTTCCCGTCGAGATGAATGTGGCTTCAGAAAGAAGACCGGAAGAAAGATGTCTTGATTGGTGTGGAAGGCCGATACCACTTTAGGGAGGAATGCCGGATGTGGTAGCAACTGTACCTTATCCTTGTGACAGACAGTATACGGTGGGTCCACTGTGAGCACACAAAGCTCGGAGACTCGTCTGGCTGATGTAATGGCTACGAGGAAAACTGTCTTCCAGGACACGTACAGCAGTGAGCAAGTGGCCAACGGCTCGAATGGTGGAAGCATAAGTCTGTTTAGGACTAGGTTGAGGTCCCAGCTAGGGGCGGGGCGGCATACCTGTGGGTATAGGCACTCCAGACCCTTGAGAAACCTAGTAACTATAGGGTGCGAGAACACGGAGTGGCCATTCTTTCCTGGGTGGAATGTAGAGATGGCTGCCAAGTGTACCCTCAAAGAAGATACTGCCAGGCTCTGCTGCTTAAGAGACCAAAGGTAGTCTACGATGGTAGGGATTGAGACCTCAGAGGGAGTAACATGCTGCGTTGCGCACCAGCAGGAGAAATGTTTCCACTTGGCCAGATACGTTGACCAAATGGAAGGCTTCCTGCTACCCAGGAGTATTTGTTGTACCGGAGCAGAGCAGCGCAACTCTGACTGGTTTAGCCACAGAGCAGCCACGCTGTGAGGTGAACGGCCTGCAGGTCCGAGTGGCAAAGACTGCCTTGGTCCTGAGTTATGAGGTCTGGGTGGAGTGGCAGGGTAATAGGGTTGGTTACTGACAGGTCGAGCAGTGTGGTGTACCAGTGTTGTCTGGGCCACCCTGGTGCAATCATGATTAGGTGTGCTCTGTCCCTGCGGAGTTTTAGCAGGACCTTGTGAACCAGCGGGAATGGTGGGATGGCATAGAGTAACCGGTGCTTCCACGACATTAGGAATGCATCCAAGATCGATCCTGGTGAAAGACCCTGGAAGAAGCAGAACATCTGGCATTTCCTGTTTGCACGGGAGGCGAACAGGTCTATGTGGGGAAATCCCCACTTCTGGAAAACCGAATGAATAATGTCCGGCTGTATCGACCATTCGTGACACAGGAAGGATCTGCTCAGTCGATCAGCCAGAGTGTTCCAAACCCCTGGGAGAAAGGACACTACCAGGTCTATCGAGTGGGCTATGCAGAAGTCCCAGAGTTGGATGGTCTCCTGACAAAGGGGGGAAGATCAAGTCCCTCCCTGCTTGTTTATGTAATACATGGCCGTTGCGTTATCTGTGAACACTGAGACACAATGGCTGTGTAAATGTTGCTGAAATGCCTGGCACGCCAGGTTGACCGCTCTCAGCTCTCGGACATTTATGTGAAGCGCCAGTTCCTGCGATGACCAGAGGCCCTGAGTATGAAGGCGTCCGAGGTGAGCCCCCCAACCGAGAGATGATGTGTCTGTTGTCAGGGACAGTGAGGTTGGGGGGGGGTATAACGGTAGCCCCGCACACATCAGGGAGCGGGTCAGCCACCAGCCTAGGGAGCTTAGAGTATTCGGGGGAATGGTGATTATTGTGTCCATTGGGTCTCTGCCCGGACGGTATACTGAGTTGAGCCAAATATGGAGAGGACAGAGGCGGAGCCTGGCGTATTTGGTCATGAATGTGCAGGCAGCCATGTGACCTAGGAGACTGAGACAAGTGCGAGCCGAGGTCGTCGGGAAGTTCTGTAGACCTCGGATGATTGTTGTTATTGCCTGGAACTGCGGCTGTGGTAAGTAGGCCTTGGCTAGACTGAAGTCCAGGGTAGCTCCTATGAAGTCTAACCTCTGTGTGGGAACCAGAGCGGATTTTTCCGTATTGATCATCAGGCCTAGACGTGTGAATAGGTCCCTGACGATGCCCACATGTTGTGTGACTTGCGTCTCGGAGGTTCCTCTGATGAGCCAATCGTCCAGACACGGGAATACGTGTATCCGACATCGGCAGAGGTATGCGGCAGCTACGGCCATACACTTCATAAACACCCTCGGGGCCGTGGAAAGGCCAAACGAGAGGACCGTAAACTGGAACTGCTGACAGTTGGCTACGAAGCGAAGATACCTCCTGTGTGGAGAAAAAAAAGGCGATGTGAAAGTATACGTCCTTCATATCGAGGGCAGCATACCAGTCTCCAGGATCCAATGACGGGATAATGGTCCCCAAGGAGACCATGTGGAACTTTAATTTTGTCATAAACTTGTTGAGTCCTTGCAGGTCTAGGACAGGTCTGAGGCCTCCCTCTGACTTGCGGATCGGGAAATAACAGGAGTAAAACCCCTTGCCCTTTTCGTCTTTTGGCACCTCCTCTATTGCTCCCATGGCGAGGAGCTTCCACACCTCTTGCAGGAAGAATTGCTCGTGAGAGGGGTCCCTGAAGAGGGACTGGGTTGGAGGGTGGGAAGGCGGGGTTGAAACGAATTGGAGGTGGTATCCGTGTTTCGCTGTGTGTAGGACCCAGAGGTCTGAGGTTATCTGGGACCACACCGGGAGGAAGTAGGAAAGACGGTTGGAGAAGGGGGGAAAGGGAGCCTCGCATGAAACTGGTACGCCGTCCTCGGGTGTACCTTCAAAAGGCGGACTTAGGTCCCACTGGTGGTTTGGAGGGACCTTGGTTTTGGCCCCCTTGGGGTCCTGACTGGCATCTACGCCCACCCTGCCCGCCAAAGTCTTGTCTATGTTGAGGCATAAAGTACGGGTGGTGAGTCTGGGGACGGAAAGGCCTGCATTGGGTCACTGGTGTATGCATGCCTAAAGAACGCATGATGACTCGATTGTCCTTCAGGCTCTGCAGTCTAGGGTCGGTCTTTTCTGAGAAGAGACCTTTACCATCGAAGGGTAAATCTTGGATGGTATACTGCAGCTCCGGTGGGAGGTTGGAAACCTGTAGCCAGGAGATGTGTCTCATGGTGACACCTGAGGCCAAGGTCCTGGCTGCTGAGTCGGCCGCATCTAGCGAAGCCTGGAGGGAAGTTCTGGCCACCTTTTTCCCTTCCTCCAAGAAGGCAGCGAATTCCTGGCGGGAGTCTTGGGGAAGTAGCTCTGTGAACCTGCTAACCTTCGCCCAGGTGTTATAATTATAGCGACTCAGCAGGGCTTGCTGATTTGCCACCCGGAGCTATAGGGCGCCTGCTGAATAAACTTTGCGGCTGAGTAGGTCCATTCGCCTAGCCTCTTTTGACTTCGGGGCTGGCGCCTGTTGGCCCTGGCACTCCCTCTCATTGACGGATTGAACAACTAGTGAGCAGGGAGGAGGGTGGACATACGAATACTCGTACTCCCTAGAGGGTACCATGTATTTATGCTCAACTCCCTTTGCTGCAGGAGGGATGGAGGCTGGGGATTGCCATAAGGTGTCGGCATTGGCTTGGATGACCCTGATAAAGGGTAGAGCCACTCTGGTGGGGGTATCTGCCAACAGAACGCTCATTACAGAGTCCTCGACCTCCGGGACCTCCTCAACCTGGAGGTTCATGTTGAGTGCTACCCTCCTGAGGAGGTCCTGATGGGCTTTGAGGTCAACTGGAGGAGGGCCCGAGGGGGATGTTCCTGCCATCGCCTCATCCGGAGAGGAAGAAGAGGAAATGCCAGGGACGAGTGCGTCCTGTGTGGCCTCCTGGTCTTGGGCCGTCTCCTGCTCCAGCGGTACTGGGGAGACCGATGGGTGAACTAGTGCTTCCTCCGTTCCGGCCGGAGGAGGACGGATAGCTGTAGCCTCTGGTGCTCGGTGCTCTGATGGAGTAGAGCGGGATGGGACTATTGGAGCACCTTGGGCCTGGTGGTACGCCCAAGGCGTCCAAAAGGACCACTGATGTGGGCCTTGGCCCTGGATCTGGGCCTCTTGAAAAACTCCGGCGGGCACATCTGAATTGCGGTCTTGAGCATAGTAGCTGTCCACGTGGGACGACACCGAAGTGTGTCTGGATGGCCATGGAGGAATGGAGAAGCCCTGGGCAGAGGTTCCAGCAGACCTTAACTCTACTGTGTATTGGAGACCGGTGCCGGAAAGCATATCGGTACTGGGAGCGAGATCGGGACCTGAGACCAGAGTGGTGCCTGGAGATTGACCGAGATCTCGAAGCTCGGCGTCGTGATCGGCTACGGGAGAAACAGTGCCTGGAGCGGTGCTGAGAGCTGGAAAGGTGCTGAGAGTAGCGGGCCGGCGAATGGGATGTCAACCGGTGCCGCAAGTTCGACTGGTACCGAGGATGGGAATGGTGCCAGGACTGCGAGCGGCATCGGGAGTGGGAGTGCCGTCTGGACCTGGAACGTCTGCGGGACAGCGATCATTTTCGGTGCCCGTCTGCTGTGCCAACAGAGGATAGTCTTATCAAGGCCGGTTTACTTATCTATTGTATTACCCGCACCGGCGGTGGAGACAATGTCGACTCTGTCAAGGCAATCAGATCCCTCGCCGCTAAGAACGTCTCCGGCGTGGATGGTATAGTCACCTCTACTGCGGTCTGTGCCAGGGAGCTAACAGGCGCTGGATGTGACGGACCTTGTGGGACCGGAATCGACGGTGCTGACGTTGTCGGTGCCGTGGCGGGTGTTGCTGCCAGGCGATCCAACTTAGACATGCTCTCTGGCTGCAGTGCGGGCGGCACAGAGGTAGCAGGAGTCTTAGCCTTTCTCGACCTCGGGGAGAGGGAGCGGCGTGGAGCCGACTTCGGTGCCGGCGACGGCCGGTGCTGAGAGGCTTTGACAGTACCGGTCCGGTGCCGAGGAGGCGCTTCTGCTAGTCGATTGGCCAGCGCTCGGTGCCAAGGGTGGAGGGGTGAGAGCTGCCTCCATGAGGAGCTGTTTAAGTCTGATGTCCTGCTCCTTTTTTGTTCATGGCTTGAAAGCCTTGCAAATGGGGCACTTAGCTATTAGGTGCGATTCTCTGAGGCACTTCAGACAGCAGTCGTGTTGATCTCCTGTCGGCTTCAGCTTGTGACAGGCCGAGCACGGTTTGAAACCCGGTGAGCTGGGAATGGACCCCAGCACCGGGTGCGGGGAAGGGGCCAATCCCCAAACCCCTCTAACTAAGTGGACTAACTATGCTAAACACAAATACGCTAAGTATAACTATATAAAAAGGGTTATAACTATATACATGATAAAGAACAAGAAAACTATGAGTAGCTAGGGAAGTGGAGGTCAGCTAAGCCACGCTCCACTGTTCCAACGACCGACACGGGAGGTAAGAAGGAACTGAGGGGTGGCTGGGTCAGCAGGGGTATAAAACCGGTGCCATAGTGGCGCCACTCCAGGGGGCGCCCAGCCGACCCGCCGAGTGTTGCTAGAGAGAAAAGGTTTCTGACGAACGTGCACGCGGCGTGCGCACACCTAACTGGAATGAATATGAGCAATCACTCGAAGAAGAAAGACACAGTTACCTGTCTGCTTTACAATGTGAGACATCAGCTGCTCAAAATCACATGGGCTTTTTTGTTTGGTCACTGCTATACTGAACTGCAAGCTCAGATCCAATGTATTGTCTGTCTATTCTTTTCCAGCATCATGGCGTTTCAAGAGTCTTTCTCCTGTTGTTCTTGATTACCTGGCTTCAGAAGCATTACTTTATATCCTTCACTTTTGCATTATATCCTGTTCATGGGGCCATATACAACTGGGGCTTGAAACAGAACTCTCGTGTGTGCGCAACACCTCCTGATTTTATTGACCTGCTGTTTTTATTCCATTTACCTGCTAATTAGTGGAGATGTTAAATAGGATGGGAGCTAGCACTGATCCCTGTGGTAACCCATCGGACATCCAGCCTCTACCATCAACTGCATGGCCCTTTACCAGTACCCTTTCTTTGGTCTTTCATCTGGATTTCAGTCTACATGATAACTTTGTACACATGTTGCTCTAACTTAGATCTTTAATAACAGATCATAAGACACTATGAAAAGCTTTACTAGAGTCCAGGATAGAAATTTACAAATACCCCCCCCCCAACATAAAAAGCCCTGTGCAATTACTCTGCTACAGTAATGGGGTTAATCATTACCACGAGTGCCATAATATGCTAATTAATTCACAGCTCAATGGGCCACAGACAGAGCCATCTGTGTGGCTGTTTGTATGTAGCTCCCAGGAGGGGGCAGGAAAATAGGTGTAACACTTGAACAGGTGATGGTGCACCGTTGAGAAGGGCCCACCCCTCCGTAGCTCAGCGAGTTTTATTCATAAAACATCTGCCAGCGGTAGTAGCCACAGATTTGCACCGTTTCCCCTTTGGAGCAGTTGTGCAGAGTGATTGCTAACGGTCCCTGGACACAGCTGGGGTGCCAAGCCTTTTCATTAGGAAAACAACTGGGGGCCAGAGGGGCTAATTGGATTCAGTTATTTCATGACAAACGCAGTCGGGAATGACAATTTTTTTTGCAGGACCAAGGTAGAAGCTACTCCGAACTCTAGCAATTGGTGATTCATAACCGTGATTTGTTCACGCTGGTGAGCGTTTAGAATTTATTATTAATGTGTGCTCAATATGAGCCAAAGACAGACCCCTTCCCTGAAAAGCGTACATATCTAAATAGACAAGGTACAAGTAAAAAACCTACATACAAAACAGTGGGAGAAAGAAGCAAATAACAGCCACTCTTTAGGATGGAGTGAAGATGTCCACTGGTTAGGGCACCAGCCTGAGACTCTGGAGACCTGGGATAAATTCCCTGCTCAGCTGCAGACTTCCTGCATGATCGTGAATGAGTTGCATAGGGTACGTCCACATTGCAACTGGGAGATGTGACTGCAGCACATGCAGAAATACCCAAACTATTCTCCTGGTCCTAGCTAGATCAAAGGTAGTTTGAGTAACAATGGTAGTGAAGCTGCGGTGGTATAGCTGGCTGCATGGGCTAGACCTGCCCACCTACAAGCTTGGGTACACAGCTGAGCGGCCTCCATGGCTTTACTGCTATTGTTACTTGAGCTAGCTTGATCATAGTTATCTTGGCTATGTCCACACGTGTTGCAATCACATCTCCCGATTGCAGTGTAGACATACCCTAAATCTCTTTGTGCCGTGGTGGCACAGCAGGAATCAGTCTTTGGAAAAAAATGTTTGTAGGGAATTAGAGGACTCTCTGAGGGACTGAGAGTGAGGGCAGGTTGCCCGAAAGAATTAAAAAAGGAAAACTGGCAGCTCTAACAGCATAAATCATCATGAAAAACTAAGGTCAGCTATCTGGTTCAAGACACAGCAAGGTTTGTTTGTGGTGGAAGAGGAACACGGTGAGGAACTAAAAGAGGAAGGATTGATTGGAATCAAGAAAAATGAGCAGCCACGTTGATGGGGTTAAGTCTTTTCCAGTTCCTAAAACATTGTATTGTTCTTTGCTATATCCCCCAACCCAGCGACAATCCTTTGGTAAAGACTGATTCGATTCAGCAAGAGACCATATTATTGATCAGGTCATGTCACCAATACCAGGGTAGGGGAAGCTGGCAAATGTTTTTTTAGTAACACTTCACCCCAACATTTACAAATTTTTTTTGCAAATTTCACTCTGGGCCATTTTGCAGTCCCCAATTTAGCTTTCCACAAAACACTCGTGAATGCACTTTTAGCATCCAAACATATGAATTTTCATAATGCCGTTTTTCAGGATGAAAACTGACCTTTGTCAACATGAACATTTTAAATTTAAGAAATTTTCAAGGACTTGCCAGATTGGATCAGAACGAAGGTGCAGATAGTTTAATGCCCTTTCTCTGACAGTGGCCAGTACCTGATGCTTTAGAGGAAGATGTCAGTGCCCCACAATAGGCAGATATGGGATAATCTGTCTCCCACATTAGGGTTCATCCTGATCTCCAATTGCCAGACACTGATTTAAACCCTGAAGCACAAGGCTTAATAACTCTGCCAAAGTTTATTATCTTTAATTATGACAACATGGGGTTTTCTTGATTTCTACATACATATTTTGAATCTTGTTAGGTTCTTGTCCTCATTGGAAAATTAAAAAAACTGAAACAGAACTGGAAAAGCCTCAGATTTCAAGTTTCTGGCACAATGTGAACATTTCACATGGTGTATATCAGTCCCCTCTACCAAAGAATGAGTTTCACTTTCAGGATTCATGCAACCTTCGTCATAGGGCAGCTGAAAAACATGGGTCCATTCCTCCAAATCAGAAATCTCTGGTTAGGAATGGCCATGAATAAGTCCAGTGCTCCATAGAATTCAATTCTGGTCTATACCCGCTTTGTCAGAGGAAGGTTTAAGAAATGCTGCAGGGTACAGTTAGGATTCTATATATCCAAGGAAAGTTTCTTCCTAAGCTCCAGTTGTTGGAAGTTGGGGCCTACTTCTGAAACCACCAAAACATCACTATTAAACAATAGCTATTACGTGGCTGAAGCTGAAAGGTTTCAAGATATTGGTCATTTGGTAATCTGTACATAGCAGATTGACCACGTGAATAGAGAGGACCATATGGGTAATTTGAATTATTTTTTCTATTGGAAACACACATACACAAAGCCAAGTTAATGAACCAAGTGGCCACTGCACAAGTCTTCTATTATTTACCTTTCTAGCTTATAAAGAGCCTGTCAACATCGCATCTCATTTTGTACACTAGTTAGTAAGACTTGCAATGTTCATATTTGTGGTTTCCCTGAACTCCAAAGAAGATGGTAGCTCCCTTATGCTGTCATTTGCTGCCCACCATCTCTATCACGTAAACACAAAAACTTCCTTCCCAGAAAGCCCTTTGACTTAACCCTTATTGCACTACCACTTAAACAATTTAAGCTGTACATTTGTAGGGCCAGATCCTTAGGTGGAGTTCCACTGACTTCAAAGGAGCTGATTTTCATCAGTTGAAGATTCAGCCTTAATATTTCCAAATGTTAATAACGTTTGAAGGTGGGCCCATTAAGACAAATTGTTGGTTCACCTCTGCCCTTCCCAAAAATCTTGGGGGAAACCATGGTTCACAGGGCGAGAGCTTTGGCAACATGAGAGCTCCCAGCAGAGGGCATTGCTACTTTATGAATTTGATCATCTCTTTGGAATATCTCAAGCTACTCTCTCTCACGCACACGTATATGGAAATAGGGGTAGCAGAATTTCTCCTGTCCCTGTTATGCTCTTCTGAATCATGTGAACTGTATATAGATTTCTATTTCTGTCAGTCATTTGCTAGCAGCAAAACTAGAACATTTCCTGTTTTTCCTCCTGCTGTAATCAGGATATGGTAGTCCAAATTAGTGCTGTCCTAATTACTCTTCAGCAGGTGTCAATTCTAGGGATGGTGTCAAGAAAGCAAGCAAGCAAGATCCTTTATCAAATTCGACCAACAGCTGTAAAGAAATTACTTCCTACTGCCTGATTTCGGTCCATAACATTTATTGAAACATGCATAATAAAGAAACATTAATTGTAATAATAATACATAATATATACGTATGTAGACAGGCACACCACACGTGTACATATATGGTGTTAATAATATTCCCATAGGTAGCCCATAGGCAGATGACACTCTTCTGAATAAAATCAGGCAATAAGAAATAATTTCTTAACACTACAGGTTGAAACACAAAGGGATTTTGCTACTTTCCCTGCTTCAATTAGCTCTTAACAGGTACTATATATGGTAATAATATGGCCCACATTACCATAGTACCCGAGCACTTCATAGTCTTCTGTGTTTTTATCCTCATCACACCCCTGTGAAGCTTTTATTCCCATTTTACAGATGGGGGAACCGAGACACAGGGAGACTAAGCCACTTGCCCAAGGTCACAGAGGAAATTGGTGGTAGAGAAAGGAATTAAACCAGAGTCTCCTGAGTCCCAGGCTAGCACACTAACCACTAGCACATACTTTATTTCCTAGCCTAGGTTCCCATGTGGTGGTGCTGTTAGACTTCAGCCCCAGAAGACGCTGCTCTTTAACGATGGATGAATTCAGTCCTGTATGTAAAGCACTTTAGAATCCTTTGGAGAAAAAGGTGCTATAGAAATGTTAAATGTTTTTAATATTAAATAAAATCCTGTGTATACTGTGTGCTTATATTATGGCCATGGATTTCAAAGCTGTTTAGGGGACTTGGATGCCCAGATTCATTAAAATGAATAGGAATTGGGCACTGAAACCAGCTAGCTTTAAAAATCTTACCCTATATATCTTGAGAACTCATAATATGAAAGGATTCAACTTGTTTTCTCACTGCATGTAGCCAAGCATAACAGAGCTGATGTGATCATATGGTTATGGAGATCACACATTTTCCACCCTTCTTTTCCCAATCTCCATCTTTCTGATTAAGAACAAGAACCTGTTTTACTTTTACCATGAACCAAATGCATGCTTTGATTGAAATAAAGGGTGTGTTAACCCCAGTTAAGGTCATAAGTTCTCGGTTCCCCCATCTGTAAAATGGGAATAAAAGCTTCACAGGGGTGTGATGAGGATAAAAACACTGAAGACTATGAAGTGCTCGGGTACTATGGTAATGTGGGCCATATTACCACCATATATAGTACCTGTTAAGAGCTAATTGAAGCTGGTGGTAGCAGGGAAAGTAGCAAAATCCCTTTGTGTGTTTTAACCTTTAGTGTTAAGAAATTATTTCTTATTGCCTGATTTTATTCAGAAGAGTGTCATCTGCTTATGGGCTACCTATGGGAATATTAACAACACCCAATACAAATGAATAGCCCACTGAATTTGGCTCTCTTGATTCTACCAACCACCTGCACTGGTGTTTTTGGAAAGTATGCATATGGGCGTGAGATGTCACTGGGTCTTCCCAGCCTCTTGGATGGCTATTATCTCATATTTCTCTCCCACCCACTAATCAAGCAGACAAGTTTTCCAGGAGGAAGTAAC
This sequence comes from Gopherus evgoodei, assembly GCF_007399415.2. Taxonomy (NCBI): domain Eukaryota; kingdom Metazoa; phylum Chordata; order Testudines; family Testudinidae; genus Gopherus; species Gopherus evgoodei. The sequence goes on along the minus strand of NC_044322.1, from coordinate 361,142,141 downwards.
TCCACCCTGCACATACTGAAATAAAATAACACTTCAGACCTACACATCTTTCATCTTAATCCTCCCCAACAATTTAGTGAGGTAGGGCTCATTGTCCTTATTGTATAGGAGGGTCTGGTTCCCTGGGGTAGGCTGTACCTGTAGGCAGTAGTGCAGGTTTCCTTATAGTCCTGGAGCTTCACACACACCATGTTGAGGAACTGATCTGAATAAGCACTCAGGTCATGCATCAGGTTCATGAGGTCCTGTACTGTCTTCTCCACAATTACTGTACTCTGGAAAAGAAAGAGCATGGTGACACTACATTTTCCATACAACAAATGGAAGAGAAGGTGGAGAATAGGCAAGAAAACCACAGATCATGGAAGGGATGGGTGTGACAATCTGGCTTGCCAGCAAATTCTTCAGGACTCTGCCAGTCCAAATCAACGATCAGTGCCCCCCAATTCCTGAGTTCCGCAGAGACATCCATCTGCAATGCTCAGCTCCTCTGACTGTACCACCTACAAAACCTTATCAACGTTGCCGCTCCTTTAAAGAGACAGTACACAAGAGCTTATGACCTTAACTGGGGTTAACACACCCTTTATTTCAATCAAAGCATGCATTTGGTTCATGGTAAAAGTAAAACAGGTTTATGAACAAAATGACACAGATTTAAGTGATATAAAGTATAAGGATTGAAATAGTTACAAAAAACCAAAAGTAAGACTTCAGTCTAGCTTAACAAACTAGAGCCCTTTGTTCAAAGATGGTTTTTTCACCAATCTTTCCTCCAGCATGGCTGACTAGACCTTTAGCACTTCTGGTGAAGAATAATTTAGGGGTTCGCTCCCCCTCCCCTTTAAAGTCCAGTAAGCCTTTGAAATGTATCCTTCTAAAATATATTCCTAGATAAAGTTCCTTTCCCCTGCTGATTGTAGACTCCATGCTGGTCCCTCCTCTCCTGGTGATTTTTACAATGCAAATTATCTCTTCCTGCAACCCCCAAAACAAATGAATAGCCCACTGAATTTGGCTCTGCCTGGTCTGAGGTGTTGGCCTCTTTCGTTGTCTGGAGAAAACCCATTTATCAACTCTCCTGCGCCTGCCTGCTTTAAAGACATTTCAGTGATATATTTCTAGCACATCTGTAAAGTTTTTTTGTGGATTATCCAACCATCCATAGCATCCTAGAATATCAGGGTTGGAAGGGACCTCAGGAGGTATCTAGTCCAACCCCCTAATAAAGCAGGACTAGTCCCCAACTAAATCATCTGAGCCAAGACTTTGTCAAGCCTGATCTTAAAAACCTCTAAGGAAAGAGATTCCACCACCTCCCTAGGTAACCCATTCCAGTGCTTCACCACCCTCCTAGCGAAAAAGATTTCCCTAATATCCAGCCTAGACCTCCCCCACTGCAACTTGAGACCATTACTCCTTGTTCTGTCATCTGCTACCACTGAGAACAGTCTAGATCCATCCTCTTTGGAACCCCCCTTCAGGTAGCTGAAAGCAGCTATCAAATCCCCCCTTATTCTTCTCTTTTCCAGACATCATGAAAGAAAATTAAGATCAGTGAGTTACTAGTTTTCCAGTGAGATGTTACAATGCCACCTTTTGGGTAAATATCATGGCAACAGTGTGCCATATGGCATTGGGGTAGTTTTAAGGTCACAATGATATTGACTAGCAGTGGGTTAAAGAGCATTTCAGTTCCAGGATAATGGTTTAAATCGGATTGGGTTGATACTGGCCCAAATTAATCATCAGACAAAGACCTTTCAATGAGCTGTATCAAATGAGATGAGGGTGTTAGCAGGCAACTGACCACACCGTAAAAACTGCCATCAAAATTAGTGCTCATTGGTAATGTTCAGAATTCACATGGACTTTTAATACTGCGATTCTGAAGTTGTTAAAAAAAAAAGAAGTAAAAGTAAAGGGTTAAAGCACAATCTTAACTTTGAATTTCCTGGATGTCATCAATCTGTATTGTGGAGCCAACCTTACAGCGGAAACCCACCAACTCCCATCACTGACTTGAATTACTGAACACTGTGGACTACTGAGTGATGTAAAATGGATTGATAAAAAGGAAAAGCAGGAACTGTATAAATCGGTAGCATCTTGGTCTAATTATCAGGTTTGAAATCCCTAGATTTTCTAGAGCTAGAGGCCTGGACCCTGGCAGGGATGACTCAGCCATTAATCTTTCCAAAGCTGATAAATTGACTATCACACATTTTAATGGACAAGACCGAACCTCCAGGGCTTAATTTTCAGAGGTGCCAAGCACCTGCAAGCTCCCACTGACTTCAGCTGGAGTGTGGATACTCAGCAAGCCTGGCCACTACATCCTAACATGGGCAGATCCCATGGCACTTTTAAGATGAGGGATTTGGCCAAAGTTTTTGTCTCCAAATTCGTCTCCCTACCATTGTACAAATTGCTGTGTGTGTAGGGGACAGCCACCTTCCACCCCAGGCATGTTCTGCTGCGGGGTATGGCTTGAGAAGTACTTTGGGATCCTTTTGATGTGATAGGCATCATATTAAAGTAATATGAATAAGGCTGCGAGTCTGTCACGGAGGTCACAGATTCTGTGACTTTCCGTGACCTCCGTGACTTCTGCAGCAGCTAGTGCTGGCTCAGGGGCTGCTCGAGCTGGGCAGCCCCTGGGCCAGCAGCAGCAGTTTGGGTGTGTGGGAGGGGGCTCTTGGCCAATGGGAGCAGTGGCAGCCGGCGCTTGTGGTGGAAGCAGGAGCTGCAGGGACATGGAGTAGGCAGGAAAAATTTCTTCCTGGCCCATGTGGCAATCTGCAATCCACATCTTATAATGTGTAACTACAAATTTTATTATAGTGAATGACATAAAATTACCCAGTTCCCTTAGAAAAAACAGCTACAATGTTAAACTGACGTCAGTGGAGCTATGCCAATTCACACCAGCTCAGGATTGATCCTCCTGTGCCCTCCATAGACTGATCACACATCATCTGTGGAAGTATTTTCTTTGTATTTTATTTACATTGACTTGTTTCATGAAATGATCCCTTGTTCTCTCACTTTTAGACAACATAAAGCAATTTAACGATTTTAAAACAAAAGTGCATACATTGAGAAGAGAGAGCGAACAATGGTTCTCACTGATTTCTGACAGCTCCTCTCCACCAACATTAAAAACACACCCACGAAAGCTTATGCTCCAATACATCTGTTAGTCTATAAGGTGCCACAGGACTCTGTCGCTTTTTACAGTTAAGTTCAAATACAAATTTGGCAGGAACTGAGTCTTTTGTCTCTCCAGATGCCCTCTCCTACTCACCCTGATTTTAATAAAAGGGAGACATACCATATGAAAAAGGACTGCACTGGATATGTAATGGCTATTTTTTCTGTAACATTTTAACCTTTTGTGGATGAATCCTAACCGATATGCATTTGTCACTAGGATTACTGTAAATTAGGATGCATTAGTCCATGTTAATACAGCTGGATTTGTTAACCAGGACTGCACAAGATCTTCCATAACTCTATAGGAGAAAATGAAAGGCAATGCACGTACTATTGGAGAGTTACAGCTTGGATGCTGCTAACCCATCTGGTTCTGTTAACATTAAATGGCTGTGATCACAGTGTAATTTTATGGCACAACACTTCAATGAAGCCTTTTAAAAACACACTAACAAGAAAATTCATGCATGGACCAACATTAATCTCCTCCCACTTGAAACCCCTGTATGGTGTTGAATTTTAACATTGTGCCACAGATATAATGCATTGCTCTTATGGCACATGAAGGAGGCTTTGAACGAAACTTCAGACTAACAAAGAGGAAAAAATTCCTTTTAAGAATCACTCGCCAATAGCTACGATTGACGAAGCATAAGAAATAACACCACTCACCACTAACATAGTGTTTTTACTTTTAAGGTACGCTTACAGCTGTGCGTAGAGTACCAACACTGCACACCCAGCCAGCACAGGCAGAAATAGCTGTGCAGATGGTGCCCCACTGCTGAGGCGAGTAGAGCACAGACACGCCAGAACCCTATATAGCTCTCCACATGCCCACACAGTGCTTCCCATATCTACACCATTATTTTTAGCAGCTTAGTGTCCCTCTGCCTCCCACCTGTTGGAGCTTCTCCCTGCCACAGTGAAGGGCTCTGGCAACTGGGAGAGGCTCTCGCCTTCGTGCCAGAGCCTTTCACTACCACGTATCGCTACACCCTAAAGTGTGGATGCATCCTGCCTTTCACTGTGGAGTGTAGCCGTTCATACCCTACAGGCCGCTGCAAGTGTAGCCAAGTCCTTGAAGTATTTTACACACATTAGCTAATTAATCCTCAAGGGGGGTCTGATTCTCCCTTACCTTAAAGCCTCTCTATACCCTTCCAGCAGTGTAAAGGAGCCTTAAGATGAGTTATAGCCTTTACACTGCCAGAATGGTATATAAATAAGAAAGAGGCCCAATAGTATTAACATCTGCATTTTACGGATAGAGAAATTGAAGTAGAAAGGTTAAGAGAACTGCCCAAGGTCCAGCTGCACGTTATTGTCAGAACCAGGATTAGAACTCACGTGCTTCCGGTCATGCCACTGCACAGGGCCCCTCCTTTGGAAGCTAGAAATTGAAATTTGTTTGCTTCCCTATCTCCTCCTTCAAAGATAAATGTATTCAGGGCTTTGTTATCCACAATACACATAAGGGCTTGGCTGCATACACTGGTTTATTTCTATAGAACCATTCATGAGAACTGTTCTGTTACTGTGGGGTCAACTGCAAGCACTGTTTGCACTGGTTTGTCACTGCAGATTTAACCACGAGTGCCAGGCCTGACATATTCGCTTGTGGCTGCAGCTTCACTCATGAGGACAAGAATGTGTATACAGTGCTTCTCTGATTCTACAGGGTCACTTACTTAACTCCCAACATTATACACCCATCTAAAAATACTACAGTATTCTACAGCGCCGATCCAGCAACACTAACCTCACATTATTGAAAGATGTAGTGTTTTCAATTATTCCTGCAGAATATTGTAATCTTTTTAATGGGTCTATAGAAAAAAATGCATAGACATTGCAGACAGACCAAAAATAGGTCAAAATATTGGGTCCCCAACCCTCCTATCATCTTAAATTTTAGATCTGTAATTATAATTTATGTAAACTCTGAGCTAGGGAATATCAGAAGAATAATCTCTACCCTGAATGTATTTCACAGGAACTGGAGCCTCTTTATAGTTTATGGCTGGTAACATACCCTTAAGACACCCATTCATTTACAAATTCTTGGTTTTGTTTTCTAACAGCTGGTAGCTAGAAGAAAAAACAAAATAAAAACAAACCAGGGACCACATGCAATATCTTCTCCAAAATGCAGCAGAGACGGGGAAAGGGACTTGTCACCACATGCAATATCTTCTCCAAACTGCAGCAGAGACGGGGAAAGGGACTTTGGCATTCTGAGGGTTGCAGATTATTAGTAAATTATTGCCCATCATTTATAAAGCACCTTAAGATATCTTGGCAGTAGAAGGTGTCAGATGAGTAAAGGCTGTTGCGGCTACAAGGAAAATAAATATCGTGGTTTTTAAGCAAGGTTACTGCTGAAAGGCAGATGTTTTTAAGGTGTTATACAGAGCGAGGCTGAAATTAAAGGCACAGTAGGACAGATTAAAAGGTTTTCAACCCATATTTCTCCCACTATTGATCCACAGCTACGGGTTTCTGGTGTATGTCAAAGCCCCAGCAGATTAAAGGTTAAATTCCATAGAAATTGGCATCTTGACACATAGTATTTCCTTATTGATGGTTTTTTGTTTGTTTTTTAATTACATCTCAGCTGCCCCCCTTGATGCCCAAGCCTGTTAAATTCACAACATCAGGCTTTAAAAAACATTATTCATTTTTCTTCACAGCATTGACAGGGTCTTTTCAGCAGGGGGCTCCAGTGACCCATGATGGGGCACTATTCATTAGGGAGGAGCTGCAAACATATAAATCAACATGTCAGAGGAAGAAGCCCAGGCCTGACCCAGCAGGAATGCATGATACAAACAGATTTGTTCCGCTCTATGCAGCCTCACCTGTCTTCAGTAGCATACACCATGTAATAATCAATTATGCTGACAAGCTTCCCTACAAATCCGTGCAGCCTCAGTTACTCATGTGCCTCGGAGGTGAAATGCAGAGAAGGGGGCCTGGTCAAAGGACAGTAGGAAGGAGAAGTAAGCTCCCTTATGAGGCGGCAACAACTCAGAATCTTTGTAGTTAAAACCTATCAGATCACTGACTCCATTCACTCCGGCCAGGGCAGGCTGGATAGTCTCCCAACAGAGGACATAGATATTAGACTGATTCTACATTCAGGTCAAGCGGGGTATGAAGAATCACAAATCTGGACTTTCTTAATGTTCACAGGTGTTTTGATTCACTGCTATACAACAATAAGGGGTGTTGTTGAAATCCGGTTCTGGGTCTATATCCGTCTGAACGCTAGCAAAGCTGGGGCTGTTTAAATCACAGGAGTTTGGTTTTGTGCAAGACAAAGTTGTAGCTAGACAAATTTAAAATCACATGCAAAGTTTCTTCTCTCTAGCAAGGCTGTAGGATGTGAACAGTTGCCAAAGATCTTTTTCGGCTCTCTATCCTATAACCGAACATATCCATCCTTCATTCCCCTCTGGACCTGTTCTCCATATTGCAGCACTGGCTCGTCCCATATTGTCTCAAAATCTCTTCTAGGGTAACTGCCAAATCGCTACACCCGCGTGCCAACTGTAAGCATTTTAAGTGGCAGAGCAGGCGTCCATGAAAAGCTTTTACACAGTCCCAGGGCATATGGGACATTGTTTGTTTTTTCTGTAGTCTTTTAAACAAAGAATCTCTGCTCAGCAGGTCCGAAGCTCATCTGCTTCCAGACTGCAAGCTGCTTACTCTGCCTGAAAACAGGAGGCTTATGGGTTGCTCAACATTTTCATCATTGTAGCAAAAGTACGAAGAGGGTATGGAGTGCGATATAGACTGTCAGCGCTTGATTCACTACTGCATTACTGCTACATTAGACTGGTATAACTCCACCGATTTCAATGGTGTTATACCAGTGCAAAAACGGGAGTAGCGCAGAGATGAATCAAGTCCTTGGCACTATTATTAGACATCTGCCTCAGCCGAACATTTCAAATCAGAAACAGGACATGCACTTCCTGAAGGTTCAAGGGTGTTCTGACCTTGGATTTTGGGTTCAATCCATTTTAGAATATAACAATAATACCTGGTTCTTATATAGCGCCTTTCATCAGCAGATCTCAAAGCACCTCACAATCTTAAACACATTAACCCTTCCAATACCCATGTGAGATAGGGAAGTATTATTTTTATCATTCCCATTTTACAGATGGGAAACTGAGGCACAGAGAGGCTAATTCCAAAGTCTCACAGGAAGTCTATGGGGGAGCAGGAAACTGAACTCTGGTCTCCCAAGACTTAGGCTGGTGCCCACTGGACCATCCTTTCCCCAGTGACAAAGATCCATTCTGGATCTGAGCTTCTTTCAGAATTTCAGGGTGCTCAGATTTTAGTTCAAGTCCATTTTTTGGGGGGTAACCTTTTATTGTCACTCCTAGGAATAAAGCACTGCATGGTAATTAAGAAGGGAGGCTATCTGAATCCGAAAGGTCTTCCTTTTCAGTTGGTAGTTACAGATAACTTTACCAGGTGTACGGGAAGAGTGAAGTTTTGGAAAACAAATTTCTCCATCCGGTAGGAGCGTACTGAGGGCAGAAGAAACAAATACAGGTCTCTCCTGTGCTTTCTATGGGAAAAGCGCAACCCCAAATATTCACAACCCACCTAATTGTTCTCTTTTTAAATGATCAGAGATGTCTTCACAAGATACACAATTTCTGTTTTTCCTTTTTCTGTGTTACTCGGCCCCCCCCTCCCATTTTCCCCAAGTCCCTTGAATGTATTATGACTTTACACAAACTGACAGGGTTTCAACAGTACCTTAGGCAAACAGCTTTGCATCCAATCTGAAACATTAAGCTGCGTCTGTCCAACCTCCTCCCCATCCCAACCCAGACTCTGCCACCTGGGATCTAGAAACCCACTGTTTTCTGACCTGTGATGCTCTGCAATGTTAGGCTGCCAGTTGCAATTTGGATACTCTGTTGTCAATTAATAACAGCTTTTTATTCGGCAGGTGGGTGAATTATAGTGCTGTGCAGTGCTCTCCCAGCACGACTGGGTTTTCTGGTGTTGGGGCAGGGGAGGCAGTCACAGAAAACAGTCAAGCTGCTAAAAATCTGGACAGGCTCTTGTGATTCAGTAAATATCAAGTGCTGCCAGAGCCTTGAACAGTGAACAGGGTTTTCTCAAAACCTGCTAGAGATGTACATGTAAGCACCTCCACTCGCTTTGCCAAAGTTCCAACAGTCTAACCAATGCCATGTAACTCTATCCAATTATAATATTCACGTGGCAGGAACGCACACTTCTAGGATGCAAGGCTAGGACAAGGGATATGCGAGTGTCACCTTATATGTAATTCAGAGAGGCTGGGCCTAGCACTTTGGTACATGTCTGGGGGTGACCTGCACGTTGGAGGCTAGGGTGAGTGTCAGTTCACACAGCAAAGCAGGGCACAGTACACACCAGACTGGAAAATTAAGAAGGCACAGCTGTCCTACTTCTCGACTGCACCCTGGGAGATGTCACACTCCCACCTCCCTTTAATTATACGTGAATGGAAAATAACATCTTTTTCCACCAGGGAAAGTGTAAAACTTTGCCCACCCATAACTTAAAAATAAATGAACTCCAACCAAAAATACAAGAATAGATATAAGAACTTTCTGGCCACAAGTACGTTATGTCTGTCTACTGTGGTATTTTGTTCTCATTGGCTTTATCCTGTGAGGGGCTGAGCACTTATCTCCTCACTGAAGTAAGTGGGAGGTAAGGATGCTCTATACGTCTCAGCTCCTCTATAACTGAGCCTCATTGGTTCAGACCAATGGTCCATTCAAGGCAGCATCCTGTCCTGTGGCAGGGGCCAGTCCCAGATGCCCCAGAAGGAATGAACAGAACAGGGAAACCACCGAGATAGCCATCCCCTGTCATCCATTCTCAGCCTCTGGCAGTTGGAGGTTTAGGGACACACAGAGCATGAGGTTGTGTCCCTGACCCTTGTGGCTAATAGTCATTGATGGACCAATCCTCCATGAACCTACCCAGTTCTTTTTGGAACTCACTTATACTTTTGGCCTTCATAACGTCCCGAGGCAACAGGTTCCACAGGTTGGCCATGTGTTGAGTGAAGAAGTACTCCCTTCCGTTTGTTTTCAACCTGCTGTCTATTAATTTCATTGGGTGACCTCTGGCTCGTGTGAAATGTGAAGGGGTAAATAACTCTTCTCTATTCATTTTCTCCATGCTATTCATGATTTTATAGACTTCTAACATATCCCCTTAGTCGTCTCTTTTCTAAACTGAATAGTCCCAGTTGTTTTAATCTTTCCTCACATGGAAACTGTTCCATACCCCTAATTATTTTTGTTGCCCTTCTTTGAAATTTTTCCAATTCTAATCTATCTTTTGTGAGATGGGGTGACCAGAACTGTATACAGTCTTCAAGGTGTGGGCATACCATGGATTTATATAGTGGCATTATGATATTTTCTGTCTTATTATCTATCTCTTTCCTAATGGTTCCTATTATTCTATTAGCCTTTTTGTCTGCCACTGCACATTGAGTAGATGTTTTCAGAGAACTATTCAGAAAGACTCCAAGATCTCTTTCTTGAGTGGTAACAGCTAATACAGACCCAATAATTTTGTATGTATAGTTGGATTGTGTTTTCCAATGTGCATCACTTTGCTTTTATCATCATCATTGAATTTCATCCGCCATTTTCTTGCCAGGTCACTCAGTTTTGTGAGATCTCTTTGTAACTCTTCACAGTCAGCTTTGCATTTTACTATCTTGAGAAATTTTGTATCATCTGCAAATTTTGCCACCTGTTTACCCCATTTTCCAGAATATTTATGAATATGTTGAACATCACTGGTCCCAGTACAGATCCTTGAGGGACCCCGCTATTTACCTCTCTCCATTGTGATAACTGATTATTTATTCCTACCTTTGGTTTCCTGTCTTTTAATCAGTTCCTGATCCATGAGAGACCTTCCCACTCATCCTATGACTGCTTACTTTGGTTAAGAGCCTTTGGGAAGGGTCCTTGTCAAAGGCTTTCTGAAAGTCCAAGTACACGATATCTGCTTGATCATGCTTGTTGACCCCGCCTCAAAGAATTATAATAGATTGGTGAGGTATGATTTCTCTTCACAAAAGCTGTGTTGACTCTTCCCCAACATAGTGTGTTTATCTATGTGTCTGATAATTCTGTTCTTTAGTATAGTTTCAACCATTTTGCCTGATATTGAAGTTAGATTTATTGGCCCGTAATTGCCAGGATCGCCTCTGGAGCCTTTTTTAAAAAATCAACATTACATTAGCTATCCTCCAGAGGCTGATTTAAAAGATAGGTTACATATCACAGTTAGTATTCTGCAATTTCACATTTGAGTTCTTTCAGAAGTCTTGGGTGAATACTATCTGGTCCTGGTGACTTATTAATGTTTAATTTATAAATTTGTTCCAAAACCTCCTCTAATGACACATCAATCTGGGACAATTCCTCAGATTTGTCACCTAAAGAGAATGGCTCAGGTGTTGGAATCTCCCTCTCATCCTCTGCACTGAAGACTGATGCAAATTTATTAATTTAGTTTCTCAGAAATGACCTGATCTTCCATGAGCACTCCTTTAGCATCTCAATTATCCAGTGGCCCCACTGACTGTTTAGCAGGCTTCCTGCTTCTGATGTACTTAGTTTTTTTGCTATTAGTTTTTGAGCCTCTGGCTAGTTGCTGTTCAAATTATTTTTTCGCTTGCCTAATTATACTTTTACACTTGACTTGCCAGAATTTATGCTCCTTTACATTTTGCTCATAGAAGATTAAGGTTGGAAGAGACCTCAGGAGGTCATCTAGACCAACCCCTGCTCAAAACATGACCAACACCAACAAAATCATCCCAGCCAGGGCTTTGTCAAGCCAGGCCTTAACCTCTAAGGATGGAGATTCCACCATCTCCCTAGATAACCCATTCCATCTATCAATCCTTAGTAGGATTTGACTTCCAATTTTTAAAGGATGCCTTTTTGCCTCTAAACACCTCTTTTACTCTTCTGTTTAGCCACCGTGGCTTTTTTTTTTTTTTGGTTCTCTTACTGTTTTTTTTAATTTGGGGTATACATTTAATTTGAACCTCTATTACGGTGTTATAAAAAAAATTCCACACAGCTTGCAGGCATTTCACTCTTGTGACTGTTCCTATTAACTTCGGCTTAACTAGTTTCCTCATTTTTGTGGAGTTCCTCTTTTTGAAGTTAAATGCTATTGTTAAATGCTTTGCTATCTCCCCCACTCCCCCACCCCAAGGATGTTAAATTTAATTGCATTATGGACACTATTACCAACTGGTTCAGATACACTCACCTCTTCCACCAGAGCCTTTGTGCTGTTTAGGACTAAATCAAGTATTGCCTCTTCCCTTTTAATTCCAAGACTAACTGCTTCAAAAAGCAGTCATTAGTGGTGTCTTGAAATTTTATCTCTGACTCCTTTCCTGATGTGACATGTACCCAGTTAATATGGGGATAGCTGAAATCCTCCATTATTAGTGAGTTTTCTACTTTTGCAGCATCTATTTTGTCACTGAGCATTTCACAATCACCATCACCATCCTGGTCAGGTGGTCAGTATTATATTCCTGTCGCTATATTCTTATAATTAGAGCATGGAATTTCTATCCACAGAGATTTTATGGTACAGTTTGATTCATTTAAGATTTTTACCATATTTGACTCTGTGCTTTCTTTCACATATAGTGCCACTCCCCAACCAGTGTGACCTACTCTGTCATTCCTATATAATTTATAACTTGGTATTAATTCCTATATATTTTATATGCTGGTATTAAGTGAATGCATATGTAAGTTATTATTTAGCTGTCACATTTGCCTGATATCAAGTGATCCAGCATGCTTTTGCTCTAACAAGCTACAATACTGATGAAGAATAAATTGTACAACTCTAAGATAGAACATGTACTGTAAGATATGCATATTACCTTTGATCATGAAGTGGAATTGCCTTCTTCTTGTCAAACTGAGATGCACATATATTTACTTATTTAGCTTTCACAGATATGTCCATCCTATGCTCTAGGCACAGTACATGATTTGATTGAAACACATGGTTTTTTTAGTACACTACCAACCTAAAATGAGAAGGACTCCAACAAATCAACTTTGCCCACTTCTGCTAGGGTCCAAAAAATGGATAAAAACCACCTGAGAGTCAACATTATCAAAGGATGCTGACAGATAACATATTCAGCATGGATATCTGATCTTCATCCATTGATGCAAGGTTAACCACTAATACCAAGCAGGCCATTTCTGTACTGCACCTAGGTGAAACATCAGGGTTGAGGCAGGCTGAAGAGGCATGAATACCTCCAGGTATTTCTGGACGACATTCTTGATATTCTTCCCTCAAAAGAAGAGACATCAGATGGATAGTCTCTCCAGATAACAGCTTATGTCAAATAAGCACTTCCTCAATAAAGTGATAAATGAAGGGGGGGGGGGCTCCCTTTTATAGACACCCAGCCAGCAAGTAGCTATAAAATCCCTCTTAGTAGCTGTTCTCTAATTGCTCTATCTGTAAAGGGTTAAAAAGTCTCACTGCTCTGCATAGGTAACGGGAAGTGAGTGGGCACCTGGCCAAAAGAGTCAGTGGGAAGGCTAGAACTTTTAAAAATTGAAACAAGACTCCCCTTTTGTCTGTTGTTCTCGTGAAGAGGCAGACAGGGAGCAGTTATGCTGTGAGAAGTTTGGGCCAGGTACGAAAAATTATCAGTATCCTACCTAGAAACTACTCATCTAAACCCCCAAATATATAAGTAGACCAGGAAATGTCTAGGAAGACGCGATTAGGTTTATCTCTTATTTTTCCATGGCTTGTGAATTCCTCTGTGCTAACCCCAGGTGCTTTTGTTTTGCTTGTAACCTTTAAGCTGGACCTCAAAAGAGCTATTCTTGATGCTTAATCCTTGTAGTTTTTTTTTCAAATCTAGCAAAAGCCTAAATTCCCAGATGTATTTTCTTCTTTTTTATGAATAAAAGTTAACTTTTGTAAGAACAAAATTGAATGTGTGTGTCTTAAGAGGTTTGTGCACATGTTATATAATTAGCTGGTGACAACAGCTGATTTCCTTTTTTTTCTTTCTCAGCTCTTCCCTGGAGGGGTGTGTGTAAGGGCTTGAGGGTACCCCACAGGAAGGAATTCCCAAGTGCACCTCCCTGGGTTCCCAAAAGGGTTTTGCACTTGGCTGATGGCAGCATTTACCCATCCAAAGTCAGAGAAAAGCTGTAATCTTGGGAGTTTAATATCAGCCTGAAGAGGCCCGTTTTAATTTTGAGAGTCCTTGCAGGCCCCAACCTTCTGCACTCAAAGTGCCAGAGTGGGGAATCAGCCTTGACAAGGTGTAACAACTGTTGCTTTTAAAAAGGCTGGCACATAACCCTTTCTCAGCACATCGCTAGCACTTGTCTCTGGCAACAGCTTCACAACCTCCACACTGATTTTCACCAGCCATGTGGGGCAATCTAATGCACAGAGGTTGTTACTCGTACTTTCCCCAACAGCCTAAGGATCATAAGCTGACACATAGCAAAGATTCTTTATTTGCACCCCTGGGAACCAATTCAACCACCACAGAGTAGTAAAGCTGTGTCCTGATATGAACAATCTCCACAGATTTCTAATCCTTCACAACGAGAAACACTCCACTCTCGCATCAGCTCCAAGTAGCCCTGATTACCCAGAGTTGTCAGCTTCCCAGAACAGTTCCACTGTTCAGGCCTTTAACAAAATAACACTATATACAGAGAAACTCTACTTGGCCTCCTGAGTTGCTACGGCATAAGTTTAAAGTTCTTTATTTTATTTAAACTCTTTAATCTAGCAGAAAATGAGATCCAATGGCTGGAAGCTGAAGCTAAACAAAGTTCAGACTAGAAATAATGTGCACATTTTTTAACATTGACAATTAACCACTGGAACAACTTACCTAGGGATGTGGTGTATTCCCCATCACCTGACATGTTTAAATCAAGACTTGATGTCTTTTTCAAAGATATGCTATATAGGCTTGAGGCAGAAATTACTGGGTGATGTTCTCTAGACCAGCGTTTCTCAAACTGGGGGGCTAGAGGATCTGTGGGCCCACTGATCAACTCCTCCCCCTCCCTCCCAGCGCCTTCTGCACACTGGGGAACAGATCTTCCCTGGCATGCAGGAGGTGCTGGGAGGGAGTGATGAGGAGGAGGGATCGAGCGCTTGGGGGAGGGGGTGGAAAGAGGTGGGGAAGAGGAGGGGCAGGGGTGGAGTGGGGGTGGAAAGAGGTGGGACGGGGTGGGGCCTTGGGGGAAGGGGTGGTGTGGGGGCGGGCCTGGGGACTGAGTGGGGGATTTGGAGGGCCACAGCAAAATTCTAAATCAAAAGGGGGGTCCTCAGGTTACTAAAGTTTGAGAACTGCTGCTCTACACTGTGTTATGCAGGAGGTCAGACCAGATGATCATAGTGGTCCCTTCTGGCCTAAAAATCTGCAAATTTACTTTGATTTTAAATCTAACAAACTCCATGCCAAAGGATGCCCATGATATACATTTAAAGACAAAATTATGAAACATAAATCAGCTATAAGCAGCAGAAACACCTCTTCCTTCAGCCCTCCCACAACTGAACAAATCAGGATTCCCTAGACCAAAATCGTTTAATCCCTCCAAACCTCCACCTCATTTTCCCACCAGACAGAAATCTCACTTTCAACAGCCCCCGCCCTCCACCCGCTCAAAGAGATGGACTTGTTAGCATGCCCAGAAGGACAGGGGCTACATTAAACCCAAGGGAACATAGAGGATCGCATTCCAAAGTAAAGGGGCCTTCCTGGAGAGTGCCTTGTCACCAGCCCCCTCCTTTGTGTACCAAGCTCAATCACCCACATTTACCTCAGCTATGGCAGTATTGCACCCGATCCAATTCAGAACAAGAATATGACCTCTAGTACTCCATGTTTTATCAATTACGGGTCACCCGTACACCATGGAAATGAGACATGGGTGTTTTGGAGACACCATTTGAAAGGCTGAGGACAAAAGAAGTAAGTGTCCTACCATATCTTTGGGAGAGTGGACAGTATTCTCCCTCTGAAACCCACTGGGCTCCATTGCTCTCCAAGATGGATCATCAGGAAAGACCACACTGCTACAGAAAAGGTGAACTAGTGATTCTGAGAACAGACTGCTATAAATCACATAGAAAAAAGGTCTAAAACTGTTTAGATTCAAATGGATGACTAGACCCAAATGGGGCCTGCCCAAAATATCTGCATAGCCCATACTTGGGTCTGCAAAGAGATGCATAACTCCCTAATATTCTAGCTTTGCAACTATGGACATACTCAGGGAAATCGGTAGAGACACTGGTGATTTCATCTCTTTCCTTTAAAAAACACGCATGCACACACACACACACAGTGATTAAATGCCAAGGTTAAGGTTCTCGGAGTAATTTTCCTGCATTCTCTTGCACAACACAAACATGAAATATGCACATAAGACATCTAGAAAGGGAAAATTTAGGCTGAATGCCAGGCGAAACTTTCTGACAGAGCAGTCTGTTCTTAGGTTGTGGAATACTCTCCCAGAGGAAGTGGTGGACATACTTCATTTGGGACATTTAAATCATATTCACTCAGAATTCTGCGGCTCTAAGGGTCATTTTCCTAGGCATCATTATGAGTATGTCACCCTTCTCTTTGCATCCTTCCACTAGGTCCCTCTTTTCTGTCATACAAACAAACTACGTCTTCACTTCCTAGGCCCGTCATGGCCTAAAACCCACCCTACTTATCTCTCACTGAGTAGCATACGGTTGACTTCGACTTCCAATCAGCCCATGAGGCCAGGTTCCATCACCCACCTGGTAAATTTTCAAACAAGCCCCTTCGTGCTTTCTCCCATCCTACCCCTCACTCTTGAGAGAAGCTCCCTGTAGACACCAGCAAAACTAATTCTTTATCTCCCTTCAAATCCTTCCTTAAAACTCTCCTTTGCCGGGACGCCTAAAAAAAACTTGGTAATGGTTAGGCTGCTGGTGTGCTGAGACCACTGTTGATCATGCTGCCCAATACTGTTGCATTGTTTCCTTATATTCTCTTGTCAATCTACCTGTTTCCATCAGTTGTCTTTTGTCTTATACTTTGATTCTAAGCTCTTTGGGGCAGGAACTGTCTTTTTGTTCTATGTTTGTACAGCACCTAGCACAACGGGGTCCCAGTCTATGGCTATGACTCCCAGGCACTACAGTAGTGCAAATAAATAATAGACTGAATGATACTCTAGTGACTGTATAAGGAACACTGCTGCTCCTGCAGGGAAATGGACTGGATAACCTAATAGGCTTTCTCTAGTTCTCACTTTTATGATATTGCTGAGTTCTGCTGACTATTATTAAAGACATTTTTAAGGTATTTTAATTTACTTCTCTAAATGGATTTCCATTCATTCACTCCTACCAAGTGAATATTGTCAGGGACATTAGCAACGTGATGAAATAGCTTTAGGCTCATGCTGGTTTTACTGCGTAACATATACAAGAAAAGTCATTAGCTTTTACCCTTAATGTACCCTCTTTACTGTTGCATAACTGTATATCACTCAAAAGTGCAAGCACAAGCCGTGTTCTTCCTTTATTAATCGATACTTATTTGTGCAGGGTAGTATTGAGAGGCCTCACGTCTCAGTTGTGTCACATATAGTTCATGGCTCTGGGAGCTCGGGAGCTGTTACCTTGCCTTTTTAACCTTGCCGAACATTCTCATCAGCGGAAGTGGCTCTTTTTAGGATTTTACACCGCTGTTTTCCAATTTAGAGACAAACTCAAGGCAATTAAACTATTTATTTTCCATCTAATGGGTGGCAGGCTTCTTTCTCTTTTGTAATATCTGCTTTACAACATCATTACCATGCAGCAGCATGGCACAAATTGAATATGGCCCATGAAATTAATGATGTTAAGAGGCAGGACATAAATTCTGGGAGTGCAGGGAGACTCTTTAAAACATGTTTTTATACTGGTATCTCAGTAATGGAGAATGAGGGAGATGAGCCCATTTTTTTTTTTAATAACTACTACATGTACCTCAGTTTACAGACTTGATAGTCTTCCCTTTGTCTACTGGGAGTTGAATTTAAAAGGCTATTATGAAGAACAAAGAGGAAGCAAATCAATGACTAGAGATGAAATATTCCTGTGCAAAATACTTCAAGGGTCCTTAAAAAGAACATTGGGTGGGATATTAATTGCAAAGTGTCAACCTATCTGCCTCCAGCCAGGCAGCCAGTCTGTTTTTTCAGGGCTGGGACCATAAGATCAAAAGGACACTAAACCAGTAACAAATCCCTAGCTAGAAAGGAAGGGGTGTGACAATCAGGGTCCAGACACTCCAAAGGGAGAACAGAAGGTTTAAACCCTCCAAATGAGCTGTTAAATCAACTGATTTAATGCCAATGTGATGTTCTGGGGATCACCCAGACCAGTAAGGGGTTCTCTCACCACCTGCCCTGTAACGCTGAGAGCTTTGTGCTGTGCAGGTCTGGCTCAGACCCCAGACACCAGTAGCCAGACAGTAAGCATAAAGGTCTCCCTGTGGCTCCTATTAGCCTAATTACTCTTTGCAGGGTGATGCCAACAGCCCTTCCAGTCCCAAGTCTCCCCAAATACATCCTCCCTGAGTACTTATCTACCAAACACTCTGACCCCCTCCCCTCTGGTTCGTCACCCCGAAGGCATGAAACCAGCCTCTCCTTCCAGATACCAGCTTGCTTTAGCGTGCACACGTCACACAGTTTTCAGATCAGAGACCTGCTGCTTGGAATAAAAGTAAAGAAAATGTGTTTTGGGGTTTTTTTAATAGAAAAATCAGAGATTCATAGACGAAACAGCAAGGGAAAGCAAACATATACAAGTTACACAGAAAACAGACAAAGACACAACCTTGGGGTTTACACTTTCAAATTAGATAACACCCTGTAACCCAAAATAAAGAAAAGAAAATAATAAACCATAGCTTGCACTTTTATCCCTCACTTTTCAATCCATTAGGGCCTATTCTGCAAGTGTTTGGAGTCTGAACCTCAATTCACTGAGTCGCCAGCAGCTGCTCAGGGGAAGAAATGCAGATGGAGAGACACACAGAGGCAGAGAAAGCAGAAGGGACAGTTGGTCTGAGACAGGCCCTGCAGGATGCATCTGAGGCAGCTAGGCTTGCCTAAACTTTGAGAGAAGCAATGACCTTTAAGCAAGAGCTAGGCATGCTGACGTTCTGGGGTTTTAATCCTTGATGTGCTTGCTGTGCACCTTTGGGTGAATACTCAATATGCTTCTTTGGAAGGAGCTATTATGAGTCACTTTAATTCACTCTCCCTGCCACAGCCCCAGGGAGAGGAGCTCTCTTGCTCTCCCCGCTGTAGCCAAGGAGCAGGAAAAGTTCTGTGCCCCTTGCTGGGGCCCGAGGGCTGGAAGAATTCTGTCTCCCCTGCCGATTATTAGGGAGTCCTATGCCCCGATTGCCCCCTCCTTGCGCATGCCTCTGGCTGCTGGAGGAAAGCGTGTTGTAGGTGCTGAAGACAGTTGGGCCTGATATGTTAACATGACTGGAAACATGATGGCTGCTACCCTGGGTCCCAGTACAAGAGTGAGACAGGAGTTCCATCCAGAGACAGGTGAAGGTAGGGAAGCATGTCAGCACTAGTGGGACTGCACAGGATGACTCGCTCTGTAACCATGGCAGCACAGTGGAAATAGGGGTGTTGTAAGGCTGATGATTCAGTCAAAATATCGGGTGAATGGCAGAATTACATTCTGGAGGGAAAGAGAAGTAGAAAGGCCCATCCCTTGGAAACAGTGCCCACGAGAGACTAGGGAAGAGATCATGGGTGCAGCTCGCCCCTGAAGCATCACGCCAGTCTACAAAAGGGCCAGCCCATGGCTTTAAATTCTGGCCTATTTTGTGATGCTAGTGAGAAAATACACAAATTTTAGACACCTTTTGGAACGGTGAAACATGCACTCGACACAAGCTGGCTGATGGCCCTGTCAGTTCATTGTACTCTGTACAGCTAGAATGCCTGAGGGAGGCAGGGTAGGGTTCCTCTTTGTACTCAGGGAGTGCAAAAGTCTTGGTTGATTCAGATTTTGATATGGCTCCATGAATGCAGTATCTGAGCTCCTGTCATGTATTTACAGTTTATCTCAGAACACTTCTTTGAGACTGGGCAGTGCCGTTATCCCCTATGTATGGATGGGGGACCAAGACACAGAGAGACTAAATGCCTTGCCCCAGGTCACAAAGAGAATCTATGGCAGAGCCAGGGATTGAACCCAAGTTTCCCCGAATCCCAGTCCAGTGCCTTAAACACAAGGCCATCCTTCCTCTTGGCTCTTGTGCACAGATGTACACAAGGAGAAGGCTCCTTGCTTCCCCTATCCCTCTAAGCACAGGACCAGCCACAACCAGGCTCAATGAACAAAATGGAAGACACTCAACCTAATGTTTAACAGCAAGAAAAAGGAGAGCATACTGAACAATTAACCATGCATCCAACACACCCACAAGAGTCACAAGGATACTACTACTTAGCACATGCTCAGTGCTTCATTTTTTAACAGTGTAACCAAACTATGATAGGGAAGTGAAGGAAAACTGGAATGTGTCACTATGGGGCCTGGGGCAAAAAAATGGCTGCTACCTTGTGAGAGTCACGCACCCAGACAGGCATCAATACAAAGGCCTAGACAGCTATAGAGTGACTATGATCCAGCTTCAACCTGAAGCTAATTGAAATTCAGAGGGTGTAAGATCATCTGAAACAAAATGGCAAAAAAAGAATCTATCAGTTCCACACAGCTATATAAATTAGCCCAGCTGAGTTTCAAGGTCAGTAAGAAGCCACCTCACCTAAATTAACAGAGATCATTTGTCAGAGGTTGGAGAGATTGTCAGTTATCTTATTTCAAAGAGTCTCATATGTAAATGCATACTCTTGGGAGGACAGGTGAGGATAAAGTCACTATTGAGGTAGGCTGGATGGACCCTAGAGGCACAGGTCACTCAGACTTCACCTTACAGCTGGGTGTTTCAATTTTCTGTCCATCAAGCTTTTTAATCTTCATTAACCCAAATATGCCTCTAATACCGTTCAGTGCTTTGAATTTTCCACGTGAAGGATTCCATCTGAGGGAACGGGGATAGAGCAGAGCCATACACGAGTCAACAGTGTGCCATAGTTGCCAAGAAGGCTAACGGCATTTTGGGCTGTATAAGTAGGAGCCTTGTCAGCAGATCGAGGGATGTGCTCATTCCCCTCTATTTGGCATTGGTGAGCCCTCATCTGGAGTACTGTGTCCAGTTTTGGGCCCCACACTACAAGAAGGATGTGGAAAAACTGGAAAGAGTCCAGCGGAGAGCAATAAAAATGATAAGGGGGTTGGAGCACACGATTTATGAGGAGAGGCTGAGGGAACTGGGATTATTTAGTCTGCAGAAGAGAAGAATGAGGGGGGATTTGATAGCTGCTTTCAACTAGCTGAAAGGGGGTTGCAAAGAGGATGGATTTAGACTGTTCTCAGTGGTAGCAGATGACAGAACAAGGAATAACGGTCTCAAGTGGGGGAGGTTGGATATTAGGAAACACTATTTCACTAGGAGGGTGGTGAAGCACTGGAATGGGTTCCCTAGGGAGGTGGTGGAATCTCCATCCTTAGAGGTTTTTACAGTCAGGCTTGATGAAGCCCTGGCTGGGATGATTTAGTTGGGGACTGGTCCTGCTTGGAGCAGGGGGTTGGACTAGGTACCTCTTGAGGTCCCTTCCAACCCTGATATTCTATGATTCTAAGAGGGTGCTGGGATGGTTAAAATGGATTCAAATTACAGTGGGAGCCACTACAAAATATCAACATTGGCAACTGCAGCGTAGTTATAGCTGTGTCGATCCCAGGATATTAGAGAAACAAGGTGGGTGACATCATATGTTTTATTGAAACATTTCTGTGATGTTTTCTGTATTTTGATTAAAAAATAAAGACCACAGTACATTTAATCGCCACAGGATGTATATGTTGATATTTTTTTAATGGCAACCACTCGAAAATGGCTTTGTGCAAGTAGTCTTCATTAGTTTATAAATAAGCAAGTAACAAAAGAGTGATTACAATAGCTCAGGGCAAATCTGCACTAGTCTTTCTTTAAAATGAGGATGTCTGAGAGGAGAGAAAGGAAAACAAGTCTAAAAATACCCCAATACAGTTTTCAAAAGCCAAACATCAGCGGAATTCTCTGGCTAGAGATCTATAACTCAGCAGACAGTTACACTTTTGCCAATCTCTTATTACAATTATTCCAGTTATAACATGTTGTCACACGCAGTCTGGTCCTGTCAGAGTAGGGCCTAGAGATTATCATTGACAGCTATGACTAATGGGCCATCAACAACTAACATCTCCTGGAGAGTCGCCCTCAGGTAGGATCAGTTGGGTTCTACATGTTTATGTTGATCTTCATTTACACCCCAGTGCCCACAAACAAAGACAATCCTAGAGCTGACTGGAGGATGACAAGTCCATTTTGCTGAAACTTCTGAGGTTTCAAAATTTGTTCTTGTTCTGCACTGGATCAAAACCAAAACCTTGCAAACGTTTTCACAAAAACGGAATTGTGTCAAAATGTCTGTTTTCGGACCAAAGCATGGTGGGTAGGCGTCTGCTTTATTCAGAACAGTTTGTGAATCTGAGTCTACCATACCATAGGACCAGTGACCTATTTGTGAGGCTATATAGTGTGAGAGTCTGTCTCCCCACCCCTCTCCCTTCCTTATGAAAATGTTGTCAAAACAAACAGGGCTGTGAAATGTTTTGGTTTCAACAAAACATGTTCTGACCAGCACTGGACAGAGTTCTTCTGAATATAATCAGCAATACTTTCTCTGTTCTTTCCATGCATAATTTAGTTAGTACAGGGGCAAGTAACCTATGGCACGCATGCCGATTTTCAGTGGCACTCACACTGCCCGGGTCCTGACCACTAGTCTGGGGGGCTCTGCATTTTAATTGAATTTTAAATGAAGCTTCTTAAACATTTTAAAAACCTTATTTACTTTACATACAACAATAGTTTAGTTATATATTATAGACTTCTAGAAAGAGACCTTCTAAAAAAGGTTAAAATGTATTACTGGCACATGACACCTTAGAGTAAATCAATGACGACTCGGCACACCACTTCTGAAAGTTTGCCGACCCCTGAGTTTGTAAGTAAACAGAGAGGTTACAGTAGTGAGCAGGGCTGTACAGTACTTAGTGTAAAAAGAAAAAACCTGTATTTCAAAAAATACCAACCCAAATTCCCTTAGCCTTGTGACATATTCAGGTATTAAAGCTAGGGTGACCAGATGTTAAGGGGAAAATATCGGGACAGCCGCGGGGGGGGAGGGTTTGGGTTTTTGTTTTTTTTTTAAACCACTCACCCGTCTGGGAGTTTGGTGGCAATTCAGCAGAGAGCTCTTCAGTCGTGGACGGTCTTCGGTAGTATTTTGGCGGGGGTAATAAACCTTGCCACCAAAGACAGAAGCACCCGCTGCCGAAATACCGCTGAAGACCGTCTACGACTGAAGGACTCACCACCGAATTGCCGCTGAAGACCAGGGAACAAAATATCGGGACAAATGGCATCCCAACCATACTCTGGTTGGGATGCAGAACAAACTCCTCAAAACTGGGACAATCCTAATTTTATCAGGACGTCTGGTCACCTTAGTTAAAGCTGTCTGCACTTAATTCATAGCTTCATAGATTTTTAAGTCCAGAAAGGATCACTTTGATTCTAGTGTCACCTCCTACATAAACAGGCCACAGAACATAAAATTCATAGAGACTTTTTACCATTTATACTAGTGGTGGGCAACCTGCATCCTGCATGCGGCCCAGAGTAATCTGATTTCGCACTGCAGGTTGCCCACCGCTGATTTATACTCTTTGTTGACTTTTTGCATTTCCCGCAGCTAGGACAACGACAAGTCAGTGGTGACTGTGTTTCTAATCAGCTATACTTGCTGATGGTTCAGGGAGCAATACTAGCACAAAATGGCCATCTCTTGGTTCACAACATACCAGATGGATTTTTAACATCCTAACAATCCACCAAAAAGCCACAGAAGGGGAGAAAAACTTGTGTGTTGGTTTTGGGGATGAACAGATATGAAGGGGAATTTATTCAACACATGTAGTCTGGTGTTCTACACTTTGAACAACCAAGCAGATCATGACTTTCCTTGCATTTACTTTGTGGATTATTTTGTGAAAAAAGTCGACAACAGTTTGCTCTGACTATCTCATAGCCTGTATTCAAGCTGCATCAGTTAGTGGTGCTCGGTTACATAAACCACATGGTGCTCCTGTTCTGATTCAACCAACATAGCCCTTATGATTGAGAAACGGTACAGAAGAAGCCACCAGGTCTCACAGTAATTACTACCTCTCCCTAGGAGACTGCAGGATTTATGGGCTGGGTGCAGTGTTTAAATGGTATTTTCTCTTGCACATATATACAAATGGCCAGATTCATGTTGAATAGTACATCACTCCATAAGTGATCCCATTGTGGGACCATTTGCAAAATAAGGTGCTTCTCAATGTGTGTAATGGTATCAGAATCTGGATCAAGATCAATGCATGTGCACATGCCATCCTAGCTAGGGAAAGGTGTGGATATAGTGCCTTCTCTGGTTCACTCCCTAACTGTGCTGGATCTCTGGCAAGGTGTTTGTGTTAAGAAACAAGAGCCATCCCATACAAAATATGTGATGCATTTATGGTCTGTAATTTTCTGTCCTCAACAACAGCCACTGACACAAAGCAATCAAGTGTATGATCAGTCCTAGATCCTGGAATAGCGCATTCGGGTCATTGCCTGGCTCATTTAAGCACCTCCGTGCCAGGGCTCAGCTGATGAGTTTTGGGAATGCTGTACCATTACGGTGTTAATTAGCAGGGTGTCAAACCATACAAGACATACGCTTGCCTTAGAGGTGAATACTTGAATGCACAAGCTTAAAACTGCTGGTAAAACTCAAATCTCTCAAAAGTTTGCAGAAAATTGACTACAAATGGGGCAAGAGCCCTGTTGAAACAGATTTATTGTCAAACCTGCATTCAAATTCTTTCCTTCGGAAAGAAAACAGTTCTGGTTTGGAGGAAAACCTATTGATAAATTTCAGAGTAGCGGCCATGTTAGTCTGTATCAGCAAAAAGAACAGAAGTCCTTGTGGCACCTTAGAGACTAACAAATTTATTTGAGCATAAGCTTTGCTGGGCTAAAACCCACTTCATCGGATGCAGGGAGTGGAAAATACAGTAGGAAGATATATACACACAAAAAACATGAAAAAATGGGTGTTGCAATCAATTAAGGTGGGCTATTATCAGCAGGAGACAAAACTTTTGCAGTGATAATCAGGATGGCCCATTTCCACTGTTGACAAGAAGGTGAGAGTAACAGTAGGGGGGAAATTAGCATGAGGAAATAGTTTATATTAAAAGTCAGGTCATTTTGCTCAGACTAGCATGCTAAAAGTACATACACAGAGAAACTTTTCTCACTATAGATAAACTCTGAGCTAGACATGTTATGAAAATTTTTTGTTTCATTTATATCTGTCCCCTCCTTCACCCACTCGTGACAGGATGGATAGGATGTACTGGAATGCTTGGTGGCATCCATCCTGATGTCAAGAGAGACATTATATATGATCCCAGCAGTAGCGGAGCTGCCATAAAAGACCAGACAGGAATTCTCAGCCCAGGTGGGTAGATAGAATGGGTCACATGCCAGGATACTAAGCCACAAGCACAGAACACAGCAGCCAAGCCTCCTTCTTAGTGGAATCAACTAATATACCCTCCTCCTCTTCCTCCCCTGCACTGCAGGCAGAGAGCTGTCCACCTCACACCCATCTTTCACAGAGCAAAAGCCTCTAGTCCTCTCTTCTAACCACACTTTTCCTTTCACAGGATAATGGATACTGGGTTATACTCTTGGACACAGCACCCCAATTACAAACTATGCCACTTTATCAACAGAATTTGTCCACAGGCTCAGAAAATATCCAAATCAACCCCCAAAAAAGAAACCAAACCATTATTCAATTGCAGTTCACAGTGTCTACCATCTAGTGATGAATATTCCTGCGTGAACTTGCTGCAGTGAATAAAAATGATTGGAAGTCAGCTCTTACGCTAGAATTTAGTTACTATCCATCTTATAACCCAGAGTGAAGAAACTGCATGAGTTGCATGCTTGTAAACCTGTTTTTAGAAATACTCATATGCTCTGTTGGAACGTGTGTAAGAGGTAGGTCTTTTCCCCTCACCCTCTTCAAAGAAAAATTCATAGAAATCAGAGATGGAAGAGACCTACTGGATCAATTCATTACAAGCCATGTCTAATAATGAAGGAAATTCCATTGCTCAGGATATTTAAAACTAGACTGACCAAAGCACTGGAATACATGCAGTCATGGGCAATCCTGTTCTTACAGATCTTTTCCATCTCTTACTACTATGATTCCCTGACAGTCGCCACTTCCAGAAAAGATGGCTCTCTCCTGTATCTTTTAGAGTTCTCCTAGGCAGTTATGGATTGCAAAGAACAAGCATTTTGTTGTGTCTTTTGCTCATCCATTATTTTCCCCATGCTAATGACAGTCCAGTTATCGTCCTGTGAATAAATCCATTTAGGCCTAAGCAATGCTGGCTGAAAGGGAGGAATCGAGGGAGCAGGGGAAGTCAAACTTTGCACCAGCAGAACACAGGTACACTCATCCACAAAACATGCATCCATTAACCAAACAGCAGCATTTTCAAACCCAGCAGGGTCACACCAGAGCCCTGCTGGGAAACAGAAATTAACTTAGAATGGAGACAATTTGTCTTTAGCCTGCTGTCATATTTGCAAGGACTCTCTGGCGATGCAATGCTGATAAGGGCAGCGATTGCTCCAACAACTGAGTCACATAAAACAAAAGCTTATCAGGGAGCCAGGTGGCACTCAAGAGTGGTGCAGCATCTTCCGACCTCTGAGCCATGTACTTCAAAATGAAGAAAGAGCAGAGGAGAAATTTATCTCTCTCTGCAATGCGCAGGTGAAAACAATGGCAACAGATTTAACTCAGTTCCACTGATGAAGATCAATTATGCTAACTCAGTGAATTGTTTGGCTTTTTAAAAAAAGGTATTGGAGAGTGGACCACTCTGGCTATCCAGAGAAAGACGAGGCCAGGGCCAGCTCTAGCCATTTCGCTGCCCCAAGCATGGCGGCATGCCGCGGGGGGTGCTCTGCCGCTTGCCAGTCCTGCGGCTCTGGTGGACCTCCCGCAGGCGTGCCTGCGGAAGCTCCATCGGAGCCACGGGACCAGAGCGGGAGGTCCACCGGAGCCGCCTGCCACCCTCCTGGCAACCGGCAGAGCACCCCCCTCGACATGCCGCCCCAAGCACGCGCTTGGCGCACTGGGGCCTGGAGCCAGCCCTGGACGAGGCCGGGATGGAATGCAGCCTTGATGATGAAGAGGCGATGAGATCGGTGGGGAGTGGGACACTTGGGATTAGGGAATAATGTTGACAAAATGAAGCAGGCCAGTTGACTCAATTACTGAAGTTGACGCAGAGCTTAAAGTAGTCTGGTGCTGTTGTCGGGTCAGAACAGAAAGTAATGTGTTTGTACCAACATTAGGGAGGAAATCGTTCGTTTAAAAATGCTTTTAAGAGCTTAAAAGGAAAGCAGGGCCAAGGAAGTGTTATACAAAGCACCCTCACTTTGCACTTTGAGATCCTTAGATGGAAGGTGACACAAGCGCTTCACAAATTGATGAATTAAGCTTCCCAACCTGCCTGCGAGGTAGGTAAAACTCTCTGCGACCGATGGGGGAATGGAGTCACAGAAAGGGTAAGCAACTTGCTTAAAGACATGCAAGTCAGTGACAGAGCTGTGGGAAAACCAACCCACCTACAAAAACATGGGAATCCTGACTCCTAGTCCTGTGCTGCAACCACAACACCCTCCTTTTAATATTTCGCATCAGCTGCGGAGTCAATCCCACTGTGAAATGGCATTTGTCAGTCAGCTCATGCAGACCCTGAAAGTCTGCTCAGCAATGGGTCTGGAACAGCGATGCATCAGAGTCTTACAAGATGCTCCTCTAATGGCAGTACTGCCATACCCAAGAATTCAAAACCAAACAGATGACAAACAAAATATGCGTGTGAAATTTATTTTCAGCCTGAAATGTGCCCAGTGTATTACAGAAGCAGCAAGGGGAACTTCACACCAAGGACATGCTCCAGTAGGCTAAGCAGAACAGTGGCAGCATGTTGTGCTGTTATCTGAAGGACAGAGATCAAGATGAAGCGAGTTCCCTTGCCAATAGGAGAAGCTGCTAGGGGTGTAAGCTCTGCACTCAGGAGAGTGGAGGAAGTGCCTGGTATCGCAAAGGAGTAAATCCCTTTCCTCACTGAGCCATTGATAAGCTGCATCCAGCCCTCTTTCAACATACTGTAAAGAGGGTCAGCTCAAGTGAGGTCTAACCTGTGGGAAGAGGGGTCTGAATAAAAGGAAAATGTTATTGCTCTCCTTCCAGAACAGTCACCTCCTCCACTTCTTGCGGAGTGAGACCAATAAGGGAGAGGGGAAAGCCAGTGAAGAGAAATATGGTGACAGTAACAGGGCCTTACATTTTCAAGTGTCCACTGGGATCAGAGATTTTCTTGCAGGCCCTGAGAGCAGAGCAGTTGACTAAAACACTGGTCCACTACATTGAAGGAGTGAACTGAATTACTGCAGCTCCAATTGCCTTTCCTTTGTAGTTTTATCAGGTGTGACCAGAGTGTATTAGATCAAATCTAAACTTCTCCTCTTACACACCTTTCTTTGCTCCCAAGCTGCAAACAGAGCACGGATAAGGCAGATTCACCTGAGACAGTCTAGCCCACCAGGCACTGAATGACAGCATCTGGAAACAAAGCGTGGTGGAGGAAGAGATTGGGAAGAAAACATCCATACCCCAGTGTCAAATGATTCCCGTCTTCACCCTGGAGTCCCCCTTTTCCCAACTGTCATCTTGCTCCCCATTCACATTCAGACTGAAAACTTCAAAGGCAGGAGGGTGCAGCCTGAATAGGTTGGTGCAGA
This sequence comes from Gopherus evgoodei, assembly GCF_007399415.2. Lineage (NCBI taxonomy): Eukaryota > Metazoa > Chordata > Testudines > Testudinidae > Gopherus > Gopherus evgoodei. The sequence goes on along the minus strand of NC_044322.1, from coordinate 361,113,718 downwards.
ATGGATGTAGCTGAGACTGAGGTCCTGAAGGAATCAATCACAGAAACAAACCAGACCCCATGATGAAACTGTGGATGTTTGCGATTTATAGTTGCTGAGAGCACCACTTTTGTGACACAGACACTGCACAGTGGCTGCCAATTAGTCTGAGTCCTTTGAAAACAAGTTCTTCTTATTGCTAAATATATATATTTAGCCTTCCAAAAGGCCTAGGACAAGGTCCTGAACAGGAAGCGACTAGTGGTCATGGAACAAGAGGCAAAGTATTGTTATGGACCAAAAAAGGTGGGTAGGAGCCAGAAAGCAAAGTGTTGGATGAAATGGTTAATTTTCATCATGGTCAAAAGTTAATAACAAGTGCATTAAGGTTTTGTACTAGGTCCCATGTTGTTTACTATATTTATTAATGATCTGGAAAAGGTAGCAAAATCTGCAGATGATACAACGTTATTGAAGTTAGTCGGGATTAGAGGAAACTGTCAGGAGCTTCAGACAAACCTAACCAAGCCAGGTGAACGGATAACATGATGGGAAATGAAATTCAATGTCGAGAAATGTGAAGTAATGTACAGTGGAGGGAAAAAATAAACTACTCATACACCTTACAGGGCTCTAAATCAACTGTATCAACTCAAGAAAGGGACGTGTGTCATTGTAGATAGCTCAGTGAAGATCTCTGTTCAATGTGCAGCTGTGGTCAAAATAATCTAACAAGATGTTAGCATGTATAAGGAATGGGACAATGAATGATATGAGAATACTATTCTGCTTTTAGATGTGGTGTGGCCTCACCTGGATACTGCGTGCAGTACTTTTCACGTCATAACAAAAGGATATTGCTGAACTAGAGGGGGCTCCACTTCCCCAGGAATCCTTCTCAGTATCCTTCACTGAGCCCTGAAGATTCCTTGGGTGAAACCCTGGTGACACTGAAGATAATGGAAAAACTTCTGGTAATAAAGGATCCCGCTATTTGAGACAAGGATCGTTGGCCGCCCTCGTGTCCTACTGGTGTTCAAAGAATGCAACAAAGCAAAGATGCACAGAAGAATGTAGGTTCTACTTGTCAGATGGAGGGCTCTATCCTGGGAAGCAGTGACTCGGAAAAAAGATTTTGGGGTCATGGCGGATAATCAGCTGAACATGAACTGCCTGTGTGTTGCTGTGGCCAAAAAAGCTAATGTGAACCTGGGATGCATAAACAGGAATTTTGAGCAGGAGTAGAGAGGTGTCATAACCTAGTCCCAGATTTGGACCTTAGCATCCAAAATATGGGGGTTAGCATGAAAAACCTCCAAGCTTAGTTACCAGCTTGGACCTGGTACTGCTGCCACCACCCAAAAAATCAGAGTGTTTTGGGGCACTCTGGTCCCCCCGAAACCCTTCCCTGGGGACCCCAAGACCCAAACCCTTGAGTCTTACAACAAAGGGAAATAAATCTTTTCCCTTCCCCCCTCCAGGTGCTCCTGGAGAGATACACAGAAGCAACCTCCGTGAATCTAAGCAGAGGGAGTCCACCCTCAGTAATTCCAGTCCTGAAAACAAAAGCACTTTCCTCTTCACCCAGAGGGAATGCAAAGTCAGACTAGTACATCTAACACACACAGACCTCCCCCTGATTTCTTCCTCCCACCAATTCCCTGGTGAGCTGCAGACTCAATTCCCTGAAGTTCCCACTAAAGAAAAACTCCAACAGGTCTTAAAAAGAAAGCTTTATATAAAAAGAAAGAAAAATACATACAAATGGTCTTTCTGTATTAAGGTGACAAATACAGGGTCGATTGCTTAAAAGAAATATGAATAAACAGCCTTATTCAAAAAGAATACAATTCAAAGCACTCCAGCAACTATATTCATGTAAATACAAAAGAAAAACAATAGAAACCTTACTGCCTTACTATATTTTGTACTTACAACTTGGAAACAGAAGATTAGAAAGCAGGAAATAGAAAAAATCCTTCCCAAAGCTGAGAGGGACAGGTAGAAAACAAACAAAGAACAAAGGACTCACACACAAAACTCCCTCCACCCAGATCTGAAAAAGTCTGGTTTCCTGATTGGTCCTCTGGTCAGGTGTTCAGATTACTTCTTTCCAGGTGAAAGAGATGTTAACCCTTAGCTATCTGTTTATGACAAGAGGTAACTTGTGCACTGCTGCGACTGCTGCTGGAATACTGTGCCAATAGTTCAAGAAGGTTGCTGATAAATTGGAGAGGGTTTAAAGAAGAGCCATGAGAATGATCCAAGTGATGGACTCAAAGAGCTTAACAAAGAGAGTTGTGGGGTGGGGGCAGGGAAGAACTTGATTACTGTCTATAAGTATCTGCACGGAGAACAAATATTTAACAATGGGCTCTTCAATCCAGCAGTGAAAGGTAAAATACAATCCAATGGCTGAAAGTTGAAGCTAGACACATTCAGACTGGAAATAAGGTATACATTTTGAAGAGTAAGAATAATTAACCATTGAAACAATCTATCAAGGGTCATGGTGGATTCTCCATCATGGACAATTTTTAAATCAAGACTGGATGTTTTCTTTAAAAATCAGCGTTAGCAATTATTTTGGGGAAGTTCTATGGCTTATGTTATGAAGGAGGTCAGAGTAGCTGATCACACTGGCCTTGGAATCCATGAATCCAGGAAGAAGTGATTTAAAAAAAAACCAAACAGGTTTGTTATAAAATTAAAAGAAACAAATAAAATAGTGGCTATTAGTACTGAAGTAAACTGGAATTAAGCCTGTTATTATGTACCACTATAAAAACAGGGATTTTCCTAACGCCAATATCTAAGTCTTATCCACATATTGGTAAAATACATTAAATAATAATCAGTCAGAATATTGCAATTCATCAACCCATCACTATATTTTTATGGTTGCCCAAAACATAGACCCATAAAACGGAATACATTTAATCTTCTTTCAGTGACACACATTTGACTTACGCATAAAAGATGTACAGAAGATCTGGAAATCACATTATTTCTACATTAAGAGAGAGTGCGCGTGTGTGCTTAGGAAAATATTATTTATACCCATGGTGAAAGCCTAACACAGCACAGCAGGCATTCTGCCAAATTCCTTCCCACATCTGCCAATGCGTCTCAATCTTGGGCTAGAACATTTCTTCCTGTTCCAATTCTAAGCCTCTCACAGAGCTCTGTATCAATGCACCTCAATCCTGACTTCCAGTGCTGGGTCCTTCACACAATTCTGCCAAAGCATCACAGTCTTGATCTGGAACATCCCATGCCAATGGCTCAAGAAAGGATTTTTAAATTTTAAAAATGTATAATTCAAAGGGTCTACATCCAAAGCAGCTGCTGTCATTTTTGAAGTTTTACAAGATTTGCTTTTTGTTTGAAACAGTTTCTTTGAGTATGTATATGCAATGCAAAGCCATTACAACTTCTAAAGCAGCCTCTGGGATTCTGTCCTTTCAAGGGGGAAAGCCAGGATTGTAGCACATGAGCAGTGGGTCTGAGACTTCATTAATCCCCAATATTTTTAAAGTGACAGCACTCTACATCACAGAGTCTGTATTTCTCTTTCCTGGTTCTTTATTAAGAAATATATCTGCAGGAGCCCAAGATCTTGTCCTTAAAGAATTTATGTGCTCTTGGTGGTGGTAATTCTGTTTGTTGGGTTATTTTTACTTCACACACACACACACACACACACACACACACACACACACACACACACACACACACACACACACACACACACACACACACACACACACACACACACACACACACACACACACTTCTCTCTCTCTTCCTGATTTCCTAACTTTGCCATGCACAAAACTGTCTGCACACACTTAAAAACAGAGGTCAAATCTTGAAGTTCTTTGTCTTCTCAGTCCGCACCCTGTCATACCTCCCATTGAATTCAATAAGTGGGAGCTGATTAAAGACTGAGTAAGGACTTGAGGATTTCACTCTATATTAGCAGCCCCTACATATTTGACAAAGAATACATTTACAAAACCAATCAAGGAAAATCGCAGCAATCCATTTAGGTGAAGGTACAAAAAAAGGGCAGCGAAAGGCTCAAACAAAAACATGCTTTTATTGACCAAACCTACCTATATATTCTTATGCTAGCTTCCTAATCATTCACTAAGCACAGGAAAGATACATAAACATTTTGTTGCAATAAACTGAAAAAATAAATATCATCTATATTTAAAGGCTCTGATATTTTTCCTCCTACAGCAGCTCTCTAAAGTTGATTGAAAAAGCAATTACTGTACTCAGGTTTCTATGCCACTTCCATTTTCATTTTCCTTTCATAAAAGCCTGGTTCACGAAAACAAACCAAGAAGGAGTTGGAGGCTACATTTTATCAAGCATTTATGAGACAGCCAGGAGAAAGTAGCTGTTGGTATTGATCTAACTGAGGAACAGTGTCAATCACAAAGATCCAAAATGGCTGAGATTGCGTAATGACTGCTATTATTTATGATTATAATAAAAGTAAGTGGGGATTTAAAAAAAATGCAAAATTACGGGAACATAAGCAGAAAAAAAGAGTTAATCGTGGGACATGTATTGACACTTCTAACACCTTTATATTCCCATTGTTAATGATACTAGGCAAGGACAGGGCTATAAGCAACACAGCAGTTGCCTCTCCAATGCCTAATCTCTGTCCAAACAACTTGGGGCATGAAGGCAAGAGGGCTTTAGAGAGGTAGAACTACTTTATGGGGTTAAAGTTCTCACCGGAGGCAAACTTGCAATTTGCTGCAAACCCGGTTGTGAGTTCCTGCTAAGTGCCCTCAACTCTCATGGGGTTGAGCACCCTGAGTCCCTTAAAGGATGTGGAGAGTGCTCATCACATCACAGGGCAGAGTCCATTGTTCTGATCTTTGGAGTCACCGATCTTTACGAGCCTGTCATACAGTCCAGGGTTTCTCTTTGCAGCTCGAGTCTCTCTGTGAAGCTTGTTCATCTGTTCTTTACTGTCGTATCTATTTGCCTACTTACACAATTCTTCAGCAGCCAAGTGTCATGGATAATTCCACAAAACTCTCAGAATCCATCACCGTCATGACAAATGTCCAGACTTACCATGCATTATATGGGCAAAACAAGTCCTTTCCTATCCTCCTTTTATTGCATTTGTGCATTAAACTGTATGAAGATACCAATATATGAAACTAACTTCTGTAGCTATGCAGGCATTACAGTCAGCACCTGGACTCCAATGCCAAAAAAAGGACAGGATTGTCCTGACATGGTCTGACATGAGGAACTGAGCTGTTAATCCATTCAAGTAGACACTTGATTCCAGCTCCTCGACTACACTAAGCTGAATATTTTGACTGGCTATCTGCTGATTTTACAAGGGCTCATCTCTGTCTCTAGAGTTCAGTGCTCTGGCACTAAGTGCCCTGCATGAAAGATGTGGGGAGAAGAAAGAGAACAAGACTCCTAGTCTCATCCATGTTATTGACAAGAATGCTTGACACTTCATGAGCACATCTGATACTAGTCTTGAACACAAAATCTGTCCATTTCCAACTCAACATCTCAGTATGTTTTTCTACCCTCCTCCCCCTTACGTATGGAACATCCCCCTGACCTAGTCTGCTAGATCACTACCCTCCCTTCATTTTTTGACGGGGTCAGCAAACATCGACAAGGGTGTCCAGTGGATATAGTGTACATGGACCTTCAGAAAGCTTTCAACAAAGTCCCTCACCAACAGCTCTTACGCAAACTAAGCAGTCATGGGAGAAGAGGAAAGGCCCTCTAATTGATTAGTAACTAGTTAAAAGACAGGAAACAAAGGATAGAAATAAAGAGTCAGTTTTCACAATGGGAGAGATAAATAGTGATGTCCCGCAAAGATCTGTATTGGGACCAGTGCTGTTCAACATACTCATAAATGATCTGGAAAAAGGGGGTAAACAGTGAAGTGGCAAAATTTGCAGATGATACAAAATTACTCAAAATAGTCAAGTCCAAAGCAGAATGTGAATAGTTCCAAAGAGATCTCACAAAACTGATGCAACAAAATGGCAGATGAAATTCAATGTTGATAAATGAAAAGTACCGCACACTGGAAAACATAATCCCAACTATACATACAAAATGATGGGAACTAAATTAGCTGCTACCACTCAGGAAAGAGATCTTGGAGCCCTTGTGGACAGTTCTCTGAAAACATCTGCTCAACATGAAGTGGCAGTTAAAAAAAGCTAACAGAATATTAGGAATCATGAGGAAAGGTTAGATAATAAGAAAGAAAATATCATAATGCCATTATATATATTAATGGTACGCCTATATCTTGACTATTGCATGCAGTTCTAGTCAACCAATCTCAAAAACAATATATTAGCATTGGAAAAGGTACAGATAAGGGCAACAAAAATTATTAAGGGCATGCAACACTTCAATATGAGGAGAGATTAAAAAGACTAGGACTCTTCAGCTTACAAAAGAGATGACTAAGAGGGAATATGACAGAGGTCTATAAAATTGTCAATGGTGTGGAAAAAGTGAAAAAGGAAGTGTTATTTACTACTTCACATAACTCAGAAACCAGGGGTCACCCAATGAAATTAAAAGGCAGCAGGAACAAAAGAAATTCTTCACACAATGCAGTCAATCTGGGGAACTCACTGCCAGGGGATGTTGTGAAGGCAAAAATAACAACAGGGTAAAAACTAGAATGAGATAAGATCATAGAGAATAGATCCATCAATGGCTATTATCCAAGATAGTCAGGGATGCAACCCCATGCTCGGAGTGTCCCTGGTCTTTGACTGCAAGAAGCTGAGAGTGGATGACAGTCGATGGATCACTCAATGACTGCCTGTTCTATTCACTCCCTCTAAAGCAACTGGCATTGGCCATTGCTGGAAGACAGGGCACTGGACAAGGTGGACAATTGGGTCTGACCCAGTACGGCTGATCTTAGGTTCTGATGTTATGTTCAAATCCCTCTTGAAGATCTTCTCCTACCATGATGTTTACAAGAAATTAGCCAATTCAGTAATGGCAAGTAGGGGGTTACATGGGGATAGTCTACATACCTAATTAAAAAAAAAATCTTGATTTATCAATATTGTATCATCAAATCATGACCAGTCATCATTGGTAACTTGTTTCCCTTTTCCCCTACACTTTGTACATTTAATCTTGTTAGACTATAAAGTTTTCAGGGCAGGGACTGCATCCTCCTTTAGATGTAAATCACAGTATATGATAACCACCAGACTATACTTCCCTGGGCTCAGTGGCTCGCTCTCATCCTGAAGCCAAGTTGCACCTTCAAGCTCCATTTGATTATTAACAGTAAAGCAGAAGAACAGGCATGACAGTGTAACCCAGAGAGTGGAAATTAGAAGCAAAAATGAAATCAACGAACCCCATGTTTTCCATTGTCACAGTACGTTCAGGGCGAGCGGCTCCCCTGTCATTATTTCATTACAGCAATTTCAATACTTGCTCCTGCTAAGTTATTAAAAAACATTTTAATCATTTTCCTCATCACAGGCACAACAAACTCTCTCATTACCCAAAACGTGGAGCGGCGCCAAATGATATGGTGAGAAAATTTGCTTTAAAAAAACCCCCAACACAACACTCACATGTACATCCATAAATGAAAGATCAAACAGTTCAAGAAGAAAGGGAGGTGACTTGCGGGAATCGTGGCTCTTTGAGTGTATTGCCACTGCAAATCCCACCTCATTGTGGAACTGAGCATTTGGGTGAGAGGCTATATAAAGACCTTGTGGCTGCAGGCTCAGTTCCACTAATGGGGTGCCTGAGGCTCCCATACAGTTTCCCTCCTCACCCTGTAATAAACCTCATATATGATGGGGGACTGGTGAATCTGTTCATTTGTTTTCCCATTTAAATAAAACTGATTTCTTATAACCAAGGGACCAAAACCATTTGGCTGAGTCATTCAGTTGGATCTCTACTGCCCTTGGGCATCAAGGTTCAAGATTCTGTGCAACACCCTCTGTTTACCACCAGCTTATCATGCCATGCCCAGTAAAGCATGTAGAGAGTACTGGTGATGGGGGATTTAGCAAACTAGCTGACAGAGGCTTCCTTTTACACACAAAGAGGCAGAAATCTGACACACACAACTCTGCCAAGGCCATGATAAAAAGGGAGAAATTCTGATTCCCCAGGGGCCTCAAGTCACCATCACCGTGCTGTCCATCGGCATAAGGCAGCTCATACTCCACACCACGTGGTGTTGGAGCCTGAGTGGTAAATAGCATACTTGCTTTGGAGGGGGCTCCCACCCAGTGCAGATCTGGCAGCATTGACAGCCCTGATGCTCCTCCCCCCCTTTGATAACGTATCATCAATTCCATCTTCAGATATAGAATGCAGGCATTACTCTAGCCTCAGACTGATTGAGGGATTTGTACCTTTTCAGTTCCATTGGTCCGATTCCTTTTTATCACCTATGAAACACTGTCAGACTGAGACCACGGATTGGCAAAACGAATGCGAAGCTGCTGATAGCTGCTTTTTGTCTTTCCAAGGCTAGATTATTTATGTTCAGGAGCTCTGCCTCCAGTCGCATCTAGAATGGAGCACATTCAGGATGCAGCAGCTCACATCATTCCAGACACACATACACCTGTCTGAGCATATTACTGCTGTTTTAAACTCTTGGCTTTGGCTCCCTGTCAAAACACATTTTGCTTTGAAAGTTCTTTTCCTCTCCTTCAAGGTCCTAAATGTCTGTGGTTCATCCATCTGCCAGTTCTCTGTTTGTCTTTTGTTCTGTTCCTGGCCAATTATTAAGGTCAGAATTAGCAGGACATTTTGTTTTCTCTGGTTGTAAACTTGATTCCCTGGGAGCCAGGATATTTGATTACTATGCACCCCAGCTATGGAAGGTAGTGCCTAATGAAATAAAAAGACAGGCTGTCTGTGGCACTGGTTCAAGACCAGGACAAGGAAATGTACACATAATCAATTCACTTCAATTAAATGAGACTTTATTGGCATGATAAGCTGTACAAATGTTGCCAGAGGTGTGTTGGTGTTGTTGGTATATGTGTGCGCGTGTCTTTGTGTGTGTTGGGTTTTTTTTTAAGAACCCTCCGGTATCTGCTAGATACTTAAGATCCACCCATAGTTGGACTATGTAATATGTGGGGTTTGATCCCGTGTGGCCATTTATCAGCAGGGTTCGGGATCTAACAGCAGATGGCTATGTTGGATGCTGCCAGAATTTTCTCTCTCTCTCACACACACAAGAGGTTATAACTGACAAAAAGTGCTGATTTTTTTTTTTAAATTATTGGAGCCCCTGGTGCTGTTGTGAAGGATTTGACAGAAATGTAAGGTACAGTGATTGCTGTAGTCCAGGAAGGTGCGAGAGCTTCACCTCGCCCATAAATGTTCAGCACTGCATTGCGCAGGGACATTTCTTAGCGGTAATGTGGTCTAGTGGTATAAATAGGCAATGATAATTAGGAAGCCTGGGATTTATTCCCAACTCTGCCACTGTCCTCCTATATGACCTTGGGTAATCTCAAAATCTGGGGCTTAAATTCCCCCACCTGTAAAATGGGAATAACAACACTTATCCACCTTTCTAAAGTAACTTAAGATCCTCAGATGGAAAGCACTAGGTATGTCTGAAGTATTATCACTCATTCTTTTATGCCTCTTGCTAGTACTCAGATTATACACTGGAGTCTGAATATGGGGCATGTGCAATCTGGTTCTATGCAAACTCCTGTATTTCCTTTTATCATATTTAAACGAGCACCTCACACAGAGCATGTCCCTGGGCCCATGAACACAAATTCTTTAAGAAAAAAACTACAAAAATCAGTCCAAATATAGCAAGGATATACTAAAAGAAACCACACTAAATTTCAAAATCTACACAGAATCTATCAAGCTAAAAGCCTTACTGTACAGATTTTATACTATGATAACATTACACCAGATTTTACAGATGGATTTCAGACCATTCCCTGAAGGTCATCAGACTAATGCCCAGAGCCCAAGTCCTTCCACTGAACACCCTGCTAATAGCCCCAGATGTTCAGCTCTAGGGAATGACAAGAGCTCCAGCTAAGTTCAGATATTTTGGCAATGTGCACAGGTAAACAGGTAGCTTCTCAAGTAGTGACAATAGGACTCAAACCATTTAGGGATCAACACCTTGAACTGCACCCAGAAAAGAACACAGAGACAGTTCAGTGCAGTCATTAGTGCACTGACTTAATATGTTCCCTTAATACAAAATTCTCTACAATTCTGATGCTTCGAAGTAATTAGCACAGACAGAGTGCACTGCAATATTCCAGTCTGAAGGTCACACAGGCATAAATGATTGTGGCACTGTCCGCATCTGAGAGAGATGATCGCAAACTTCAAGACAAATGAAGATGAAAGAGAGAAATTTCTGTCTACCATGGTTACCCAGATATCCAGGAGCAGTCAAGATTGCAGAAACAAACCCAAGGAAGTGATCTTTGCTGATGAAGTGTGGGCAAGCCAGCTCAGTCATGGGCAAAGACACCATCGCTGGTTAGAGTGATTCGTCAGACTTTTGGGGAGACAGAAGCTGTTGGAGAAATGTAACGCACATCACTTTGCTTCCCTTAAGCATGACATAAAATGTGAGAGCAGGAGCAAACACGGAATATGGCTGTTTAAACCAACGACATGTTTTTGGCTTGTCATGCTCATTTCCTTTTTCACACAGTTCCCCACATCACATATTCCGGGAGAGATTTTCAAAGGCATAAAGGCCAATTAGACAGCCAACTCCCACTGACTATCACTAGAAATGGTTTGTCCGGTGATTCACTTCTTGCAACAAAACATACATTAAATTCTATTCCAAATTGTTTGTTTTTTTTTAATTGCATGGGACACAAGAAGTTATTCAGGCTGCAGTTATTCATACAAACAGGAATCTGATGCAACTGTGCATACAATCCTTTTTCTGCCCTTTAATCTTAAAAGGACTATCTTTAGCCATTATTTTGAGTTAATAGGATAGATTTCGTCTCATTTGCACTGGTGTAAATCTTGTGCATCTCCATTGATTTCAAGGTCAACTGAGATCAGAATCTGGGATATTGTCTTTAAGACTCTGATGCTCTTTAAATCTCTCTACCCTTTACAGGAACTTCAAGCCACGGCAAGTTAACTACAAGCCACGGCAAGTAAACTGAACACAGCACTGGGCAGGATTCTGATCTTTTTATACCAGTTTTACATGGCTGTAACTCACTTGACTACAGTGAGATTTTTTCAGATTTACAGAAGCATGAGATTGACAGATTTTAAAGCTAGAAGGGATCATTCTGATTCATATCTCCTGTATAAAGCTGGACGAGCATTTCACCCAGTGATTCCTACATCAAGCCCGTAATGATCAGAATCAAGCCCATCATGCATAGTAATACATGACAGTTTCACAATGTCAACTTGGGGAAACACTGAAAAATATCTTTCATCACATGTGCAGTTCACAAAAGCAGATCGATCGTTTTGCAAAAATTACCATTCTGACAGGCTCTTCTGTGCGTGAGAGAGAATCAGTAATTTTTAAGTGAAAAGGTCTATTTACAGATTAGTAACGAAAGGGGAAACTTTTCATTTACTGCCTTCTCTGAATTGTTTCAGATGTAATTTAGATGATTATTAACCTTTAAACTGCTAGTAAAGTTTACACACTTTCGCAAGAACCTTTATATTCCCCAAAGGGGGAAAAAATCCATAATGCAGAAATGAATACTCTGATTACAGCACTTGAGGGTCTATTTTCCTGCTTTCTATTCTGCAATTGACAAATCCACTTCTTCAAAACAGTGGCAGCCTTTCTGCCCTCGCTCCAATGAATATACCTTGTCAGGAAGGGGCGGTCCCTGACGTAAAGGAGTTTCTTTACCTTTTCCATTTAACCACAGATTAATCTCTCTTTTGTTCTCTGCAAAAGGTAGATGTCACATTTTGAAATATGCTTTAACAACAGGTATAATTAAATGTCTAAGAGGAGGGATGGCACAGAAATTAGTGGCGGGTCCTTTACAACTCAAAAAGGCTAGCACAGGGTTTCTTGTCCCCCCACTACACATCTGCAATTACATTCCACTGTGAATAATGTAATTATAAAAATGGAATTAAAAATGAGTGTGTTGTAAAAGGATTAGTCCTTCGAGCATTTGAACATTTCAAAAGGAGAATGGATTAATGCTGACAATTCAATAAATTAGCCATCAATTATTTAAAACACTGTGGCTTTTCTGATTGGAAAAACATTTCAAAAACTAGACATTAGAGAGTGCTTCTTTCTGAGAGAAATGGTCCCAGACTTCAAAACACAGATAAAAGAATGCAGGCTAACGTACCAGTGAGCCTAATGGAAATGTAAGGAAGTTTCTTCTCTGCATAGTTATCTTGGGGTCCTTTATAAAAGTGTGTCACAACTATATGTTTGTAGTGTTGTTGTAGTCATGTTACTCCTAGGAGACAGGACAGAAAAGGTAGGTGAGGTAATATCTTTTATTGGACCAACTTCTGTTGGTGGAAGGGACAAGCTCTTGAGCTTCACAGAGCTCTTCTTCAGGTCTGGGGAAGGTAGCCAGAGTGTCTGAGCAAAATATATGTTGGGACAGATTGTTACAGCATGAAGGGGGGTTCACACAGGCTGCAGGAGACCACTTAAAATGAAGAGGGCAATTAAGGCTTAGCAGGCAGTAGGTGTGTTACAAATTGTTGGAATGAGCTATAAAATCAGTGTCTTTATTGACACTAGGGTTTTTAGTGTCTAGCAGAGTTATGAATTTAAGTTCTCAGGCTCATCTTTTGAAGGTGCTGTGCAGGTTTCCTTTGAGGACAAAGACTGAAAGGTCAGATAGGGAGTGATGGTTTTGGAAAAATGTTTGCAGACGGGTGATACAGTGTTTTTGCCTTTTATTATTTTTCTCTGGGAGTTCATTCAAGATCGTAGTGATTGTCTGGTTTCACCTGCATAGTTGTTGGAGTATTTGATGCCCTGGATGAGGTACACCATATGTTGTGATCGACATGTGTAGGATCTATGGGTAGCACTCCACGTGTGCCATGGAGGTCACGGAAGTTACGGATTCTGTGACTTTCCATGACCTCCGTGACTTCTGCAGCAGCCAGTGTGCTTAACCTTTGGGCCACCCAAGCACTTGGCCCTGAGGCCAGCTGCTCAGGTGGTTCCAGAGACAGCCACACTGGCTGCTGCTGGAGTGGCTCTGCAGCCAACTGCTCCTCGGATAGCCCCTGACAGTTGGCTCCAGGGACCACTAGAGCAGCAGTCCCGGGAACAGCTGGAGCAGCTACTGCTCGGCGACCCTCAGCAGCAAGCAGCGGGGCTGTGGCCCACAGGGTGGCTGCTGCGACCCCCCCCCCAAGACTCACCCCCAGCAATGCTTCCCCTCTCATCTCCCGCAAGATTTAGTCAGGGGATATTTGTGGTATAAATCATGGAGAGGTCACAGGCTGTGAATTTTTGTTTATTGCCTGTGATCTGTCCATGACTTTTACTAAAAATACCCATGATTAAATTGTAGCCTTACCTATGGGTCTTGAAAAGTATGTTGTGGGGGGTGTTGTTCATTGTAGCATTGGAGATATGTCTTGCAGGTTTTGCATCTGTTGTTCTGGCAGGGACTAGTGCCATTTTGAGTAGGTGTGTCCTGGTCTATGGGGAGTTTACTCCTGACTATGAACTTAGTGAGGCTGGGGGGTTGTTTGAAGGCCAGAAGAGAGGGTTTGGGAAAGATTTCTTTCAGGATGTGGTCCCACCATCAAGTACGGGTTGTAATTGTTTGATGATACCCTGTATGTATTCCTGTGTGGGGTGGTAGGTGACACCTAGGGATGTGCAGTTTTTTCTTTATTGAAGTAGGTTCTCCCAGGGTATTTGGGTAGCCTGTTCCATGATGCAATCTACTTCCCTGGGGGCATGTCCTTGTTTAGTAAAGGCAGTTTTAAATGCGCTTTGGTGTGTTTCTCAGACTTGCTCTTCAGAGAAAATTCTGTGATATCTGAGTGTCTGGCAGTAGAACAGATTTCCTGGTGTGTCTGGGGTGGTTGCTGGATCTGTGAAGGTATGTGTAGTGATTGGTCGAGTTTTTATATATAGTAGTTCGTAAGGTTCCATTGTTGAAGCTATCAGCGGGGTAGCCGTGTTAGTCTGGATCTGCAAAAGCAGTGAAGAGTCCTGTGGCACCTTATAGATTAACAGACGTATTGGAGCATGAGCTTTCGTGGGTGAATACCCACTTCGTCGGATGCATGGAGTGGAAATTTCCAGAGGCAGGTATAAATATGCAAGCGAGAATCAGGCTAGAGATAACGAGGTTAGTTCAATCAGGGAGGATGAGGCCCTCTTCTAGCAGTTGAGGTGTGAACACTAAAGGAGGAGAAACTGCTTTTGCAGTTGGCTAGCCATTCATAGTCTTTGTTTAATCCTGAGCTGATGGTGTCAAATTTGCAGATGAAATGAAGCTCAGCAGTTTCTGTTTGAAATCTATAAAAGCAGCAAAGAATCCTGTAGCACCTTATAGACTAACAGACGTTTTGGAGCATGAGCTTTCGTGGGCAAATACCCACTTCGTCAGATGCATGTACCCACGAAAGCTCATGCTCCAAAATGTCTGTTAGTCTATAAGGTGCCACAGGATTCTTTGCTGCTTTTACAGATCCAGACTAACACGGCTACCCCTCTGATCTTTGAAATCTGGTCCTGAAGTTTTTTTGCTGCAGGATAGCTACCTTTAAATCTGCTATTGAGCGTCCAGGGAGATTGAAGTGTTCTCTTACAGATTTTTGTATATTGCCGTTCCTAATATCTGATTTGTGTCCATTTATCCTTTTACGTAGAGACTGTCCAGTATGGCCGATGTACATAGCAGAGGGGCAGTGCTGGCATATGATGGCATATATTACATTGGTGGACGTGCAGGTGAATGAACCAGTGGTGTGGCTGATCTAGTTAGGTCCTGTGATGGTGTCGCTGGTGTAGACATGTGGGCAGATTTGGCATCGAGATTTGTTGCATGGATTGGGTCCTGAGCTAGAGTTACTATGGTGCTGTGTGTAGTTACAGGTGAGAATATGCTTCAGGTTGGCAGGATGTCTGTGGGCAAGGACTGGCCTGCCTCCCAAGGCCTGTGAAAGTGAGGGATCATTGTCCAGGATGGGTTGTAGATCCCTGATGATGCGTTGGAGAGGTTTTAGCTGAGGACTGTATGTGATGGTCAGTGGAGTCCTGCTGGTTTCTTTTCTTGGGCTTGTCTTGCAGTAGGAGGTTTCTGGGTACATGTCTGGCTCTGTTGATCTGTTTCCTTATTTCCTCGTGCGGGTATCGTATTGTTGAAGCTGTTCATGGTGTCCAGGAAATTGATGCTGGGGTGTAGTTTTCTAGAGAGCGTTTGATAGATAGGTATGTGGTTGTTGAATGTGTGTGCAAATCTTTGTTCAGGTTGTCTGTCCAGAGGATGAAAATATCATCCATGTATCTCAGGTATATTGTTGGTTTTGTGGTGCATTTTTCCAGAATTCTTCCTTGAGGCTGACATACTGGGGAGCCCTCCTAGCACCCACGGCTACTCCCATGGTTTGGACAAAGTGTGTGTTGTTAAATGTGAAGATGCTGTGAATGAGGATGAAATGGATGAGATTGGTTATGTGTTTAGGGTGGATTTCCAAACATTGTACGTTATCTTGTAAATATTTGAGGCAGGTGGAAATGCTATCATGGTGAGGGATGTTGGTGAATAGGAAGGTGACACTCATGGTGTTGAGGATAGTGTTCTGGGGGAAGTTTTGGTGTTGCAGCGCTTCTGGAGGAAGCTGGCAGTATCTTGGAGGAAGCTGGCCTTTTGTGTGGTCAGTGATTTGAGGATGGTTCTATGAGTCATGATATTCTTTCCATAAGAGTGCCATGGACAGATATGATCAGTCTGCCTTGGTTCCCTTGTTGGTGTATCTTGGGAAGTAGGGAGAAGGTCCCTGTGGTGGGTTTGTGGGGGATGAGATTGTAGGGTTTTTCCTGCAATAGTTTGAGAAAGGATTTCATGCGTGACCTGTAGAGTGGGATCTTTGAATTCTCTAATAGGTGTTTCAGAGAGCTGTCTGTTGGCTTCATTGAACTAGCCATTGTGATTAAAGACTACATTGTTGCCTCTTTTGATCACTATTTGGTTGCTGGATTTCAGGGACTATATAGCTAGCCTCTTGGTGATTGAAATTGTGGTGGATGTAATATTCATTGAGGATCTCTTGGTCGATTTTTTCCAGAAGCAAATCAATATAATGATCCAGTGTGGGGGTTTGTCCTATGGGGTGTCCAGTCACATGATTCCTTTTGCTTATGACTGTTGATGGGGATTTGGTAGTTGTGTGAGGTGTTGTGAAAAATTCCTTGCGCAGAGTCCGTGAAAGAATTCTTCTCGTTCTCTAGATTAGCATGGTATCAGATTCTGTGGTGGCGTAGCAGTTTAGTCCTTTAGATACTACAGATACTTCAGAGTTAGCCTTGATAGGTTAATGATGTTGAGGAGTCATGTAGTGTTCATGTGGTGGATCCTAGTGTTGTGGCGTCTCCTAAAAGTGGTGTTCTATGGAGTTGCTGCAGCTATAAACACTTAAAATGTTGACTCTCCACCAGAGAAGTCGATTGCATCATGGAAAGGGTTACTTAAAAACCCCAGGAGAACCTGTTTCAATGCAGAAAAAAAATCTTCACTGATCCACACCCCTAGTTTTCACCTACCACCCCACACAGGACCTTTTCAGGGTATCATCAAACAATTACTTGATGGGGACCACATCCTGAAAGAAATCTTTCCTGAACCCCCTCTTCTGGCCTTCAAACAATCCCCCAACCTCGCCAAGTTAATTATAAGAAGCAAGTTCCTCACAGATCAGGACGCATCAACTAAAAACAGAGCTGAACCCTGCCCAGAACCACAGATGCAAAACCTTCAGACATACCAGCACTGCTATGATGATCTATATCCTCCACGACACACTTTTTAAGATTCACAGATCCTACTCGTGCCTATCACAACATATGATGCATCTCTTCAAGTGCATCAAATACTTCACCAACTACGGTGTGGGTGAAATTATGCTGTTTAATGAATTCACACAGAAAAATGATAAAAGACAAAAACATCACATCACTTGTGAGAAAATACTTTTCACAAAGTGATCACTCCATATCTTATCTCTCAGTCCTTGTCCTCAAAGGAAATCTGCACAATGCCTTCCAAGGATGAGCTTGGGAAACTCTGCTAGACATTAAAACCATGTTGTTCATTACAACTTGTAACACACCCAACTGCCTGCTAAGCCTTAACTGCCCTTTTCATTTTAAAATGGTCTCCTACAGCATGTGTGAACTTCCCTTATGCTTAAAAATCCAACCCCCAGTTGCCCACTTCATTTTAAGTGGTCTCCTACAGCTGGTGTGAACCCCTGATGCTTTAACAATCTGTCCCAACTTGTATTTAGCTCAGACACTCCAGCTACTTTCCCCAGACCTGAAGAGCAGCTTGGTGGAGCTGGAAAACTTGTCTCTTCCACCAACAGAAATTGGACCTATAAAATATATATCTTCACCCACCTTGTCTCTCTTATGTCACACTATATTGCATTATAAATTGGGCTTGGGATTCACATTATAAATTAGACTTGGGAGTCACAAAGTCTTCTGCAAACAGAAGAGGCCAGGGAAACGGAGCATTTCTGCCTTGCCATGATACAGAGTATTAACTTTGGGTTAATCAGTGCACAGAAAGTCCAAAAAAATGCAATAGATCCGCAAGTATGAGTGCCAATTAAGCTTTCCTAGCAAAAATGGGGGTAAGCAAGAAAACTCTATAGTGTCTTTCTGGTCACAGATCAATGTGTTTAGTTTAAGTGCAGTTTATTAGCATTTGCCTTTGTAGTTATTTGTAAGTGAATGCTAAGGGCATTCTGGACACTGCAGATACGGACATCCATCATAGAAACAGCCCCAGCTAAATTGAAACATCAGATTAAAAATGGAAAAGTATATAAGAAAAAAAAGGGAGCTGGAAAGATGGATGTGTGGTGGGGATTACCAATGCAGTTCTAACTAAAATCCCACGTGCACTTTTCAAAAGCTCAGTGCTGGCACTGATGATCAGTTAACGAGAAGGTCCGATTTTCCTCTGCACCCCAAACTGCAAGACTTTAATGACAAGGTCCGTGTGTATTTAATGAGGTAACAAATAAAATGGACAATCTTCAAACAAATATGAGCACGGCCAAGCCAAATGGCTTTTACGATAGACATAGGATGACGGTAGCCATTGCTGACACCAACCATGTGGGCTCAGTGGAGGAGGCAAAATGAAGATTTATGAGTGCAATATTTATCCTGTGAAGGCAGCCTGTCTGTGCTGTTTTACTAATTAAAATAATCAATCAATGCCTATGTCCAAGGCTGGGGCAGATGAAAAGTTGGGGATAAACCAAATGTCAAAAGTAACTCCTAGAAAAGCCAGAATGTGAGGAAAAATAAATAAATAAAACTTATGAGGATGTTTTAGTGCTTTTACCGGTCTGGTGATTTCTCAATGAATTGCCACTAAAAACAGCCACTCCATCTGTGGTGAGGATGTATATTGTAACTCAGGGGTCGGCAACCTGTCAGCAGTGGTGTGCCAAGTCTTCATTTATTCACTCTAATTTAAGGTTTTGCGTGCCAGTCATACATTTTAACGTTTTCAGAAAGTCTCTTTCCATAAGCCTATCATATAGAACTAAACTATTGTATGTAAAGTAAATAAGGTTTTTAAAATGTTTAAGAAGCTTCATTTAAAATTCAATTAAAATGCAGAGCCCCCCCGGACCGGTGGCCAGGACCCAGGTAGTGTGAGTGCCTCTGAAAATCAGCTTCCATGCCACTTTCGGCATGCATGCCATAGGTTGCCTACCCCTGTTTGCTGCTGCTGCAGCAAAGTCCTCATTAAGGGCTTAATCCTGCAATGTGCTGAGTCCTCATCAAATCCTAATTA
Source organism: Gopherus evgoodei (assembly GCF_007399415.2). NCBI lineage: Eukaryota > Metazoa > Chordata > Testudines > Testudinidae > Gopherus > Gopherus evgoodei. The sequence goes on along the minus strand of NC_044322.1, from coordinate 361,094,663 downwards.
AGTCAGCGGGAGCTGGTGGTGCTCAGCATCTTGGGAACATTTCACACCTTACTGATTAAGATCAAAGTCTCCATCCTTAAGCTGTTGTGCATATTAAACTCCCACCAACTTCTAGTAAAGCCAAAGATAATTGTGTATATGCAATAGCTACAGGATCACAGAGGCACAACCATATAAACAGACCTGGGAAGGATTCAGAGGAAAATGCATGTAGAGTTTCTCTAGCTGTTCTACAAGGGAATATCAACAGGATAGAGAAATGCTGGAGTATAACCCTCCCCCAATCCAGTGACACCTCCCTCCCCTCGGTGAACCTATGAAGCACAAGTCTTAAAAAAGCAGGAGTGGGGGTGTGGGAGAGGATGGTAGTGACAGTTGATAGACTTGCTCTGCTATAACTGACAATGAGGTGCTAAATTTGTAGGCCAAAGAAGAGGGTGACAGCTTATTTTATTTTATTTTTTTTTGCAAAGCCATCTCTGATGTGCGACAAGTGGAATGAAACTCTTTCTGCTTTGGTGACTGTCTCCAGTTATCAAATGAGTTATCAGAAAAAAACACAAGAGAGCCTCAAAATTCACCCAGATGTAGTAGTCCTCCCTTCATGCGCATACTAGCTTCTAGGGTAACCTCATAGGCTTAGCACTTTTGCTACTCTCTCACCACAGCTGTTCCTGCTGGTTTCAGGTTTGGAATCCAGTCATTTCCCCCTTCTCGACTGACTATTGCATATCCTGTGCAGCACTGAAAACTGAAGATGCCTTTGATAGCGAATAAAGTCAAATATGTTTAAAAAAAGTCAGCTCTTGAAAGATCAGATTGACAGAGTGCTAACGAAGTTCAGTCCCTGTCAGTAGATATGTCATAAACCATTACCTCTCTCCTGCTTATTCACTAAGCCGTCCTGCAGCAGAAAGATCAAAACAGACAGCAAGCAATCAACACCCTAAAACATCCCCTGCAAATGCAAAGGTTGACCCTGTTCCAACCAAGGTTTGCAGAACACTAAAAGCCAAGGAAACTGTTCTTTTCCAAGTAGAGGGAGTCAGATCCAAACCATGTTTAAATTAATGATGAAGACCTGACTCAAACCCACAAAGTTAAGGGTGAGAATCTGGGCTGATACCATAAATTGTGCCATCATAAAAAAAAATTGCAAACATACGTAATGTCATCAATTCATCTTAAAGTACTAGTATGAGGCACCTAGAAACAACACTTGTTCGTGCACTACAAAATACACAGACTTAGAGAGAGAGAAATTATCTGTGGGGTTAGATAAGAACCTACAAATAGCAAATTTTATAAATGCTAAGTTACATTTTCACTTTGTCACCTGAAAAATGGGGATAATGATACTGATTTCTTTTGTACCATGTTTTGAGATCTACTGATGAAAAGCTCTATAAAAGACCTACGTATGATCATATTATTATTATTATTATTAATAGTGCTGAAATAATTTAAATCAGAAACCCAGACACCACAACGTCCTCTACATTGGGCAACATATTAATACCGTTTGGAAACCTTATGCTAGTGCAGAATGTGGTTACTTGCTTATTAAGTGCTGCTTCAAACATATTACACAGGTGCTACAAGTGCTACTCTTGTGGTAAGTTTTACAGCTCCGCACAAGCGGCTTGGGTTTAATTATGCACTTGATAAAAATTAAAATAAAATAAATATGTGAAATAAATTAAGAAGTTTCTTAAATGATAGGATATCACTTAGGTTGGGTAAGCAAATATTTAGAGAATCACAGGACTGGATGGGATGTCGAGTAGTTATCTAGTCCAGTCCCCTGCACTCAAGGCAGAACTAAGTAGTATCCAGACCAGTGGTGGGCAACCTGTGGCCTGTCAGGGTAATCTGCTGGCGGGCTGTGAGATAGTTTGTTTACATTGACCATCTGCAGGCACGACTGCCAGCAGCTGTCAGTGGCCGTGGTTCGCCGTTTCTGGCCAATGGGAACTGTGGGAAGCGGCAGCCAGCACGTCCCTGCAGCACATTGATTGTTACTTATCTTCTAGGTGTTTGCAAACTGATTACTTAATTATTTGCTCCATTATCTTTCCACGTACTGGAGTTAAGCTGACTGGTCCGTAATTCCCCGGGTTGTCTTTATTTCCCTTTTTATAGCTAGGCACTATATTTGCCCTTTTCCAGTCCTCTGGAGTCTCGTCCGTCTTTCACGACTTCTAGAAGATAATCACTAATGGCTCAGACATCTCCTCAGTCAGTTCCTTGAGTATTCTAGGGTGTATTTCATTAGGCCATGGTGTCCTGAAGACACCTCACTTGTCTCAGTAATTTGTAATTTGTTCTTTCCCTATTTTAGCCTCTAAACTACCTTATTTTCACTGCCATTCACAATGTTAGATGTCCAATTGCTACTAAACTTTTTGGTGAAAAACAAACAAAAAAAGTCATTCAGCACTTCTGCCATTTCTACATTTTCTGTTATTGCATTTCCCCCCTCATTGAGTAATGGACCTATCCTGTCCTTGGTCTTCCTCTTGCTTCTACTGTATTTGTAGAATGTTTTCTTGTTACCCTTAATGTCTCTAGCTAGTTTAACCTCGTTTTGTGCCTTGGCCTATTTATTTTTGTCCCTACATACTAGTGTTATTTGGTTATATTCATCCTTTGTAATTTGACCTAGTTTCCACTTTTTGTAGGACTCTTTTTTGAATTTCAGATCATTTAAGATTTCCTGGGTAAGCCAGGGTAGTCTCTTGCCATACTTCCTATCTTTCTTATGCAGTGGGATAGTTTGCTCTTGGGCCCTTAATAACGTCTCTTTGAAAAACTGCCAACTCTCTTAACTGTTTTTCCCTAAGACTTGCTTCCTACCAACTTTGTGAGTTTGTTAAAGTCTACATTCTTGAAATCCATTATCTTTATTGTGCTGTTTTCCTTCCTACCATTCTTTAGAATCATGAACTCTACTATTTCATGATCACTTGCACCTAAGCTGCCCTCCACTTCCAAATTCTCAACCACTTCCTCTCTATTTGTCAAAAATCAAACCTAGCACAGCTATCTCCTAGCACTTTCTGAAATAAAAAATTGTCTCCAATACATTCCTGTTGGATAATGTGTAGCCTGCTTTATTATTTTCACAAAAGATGTCTGGGTAGTTGAAGTCCCTCATCACCACCAAGTCCTGTGCTTTGGATGATTTTGTTATTAGAAACAAGATGGACACATTGGTAAACTCTTTGAGTCATAAATTCAAATCCAGCTGGGGCTGGAATTGGCCAAAAGTTATTAGCATATGACACACATTTGGTGGCCTAAACAAAATGAGATGGTGGTGTCACCTATGTAGCTAATCAAGTATCTCCAGACATTTCCTTAACTGGCAGTCTCATGAAGAGAGTCAGGACGGAATGGACATAGAGACTGACCTCTAGACTCATTCCTACTTCTGTCCCCTTCTGGTCAAGTTTGAAGCACATTAGTGAGATGGTTTGAAGAAGCTGAGACTACTGTTATGATGGCGTAGGGGGCAGGGAGGGAAGCAGTGGGATGTTCCTATACTGGGGATAAAGAAAATAATTCAGCCTGATGGCATGCCATGCCAGTATGTCCACATAAATCCTTATGAACTTGTCAACTCAATTCGTTTTCCCATCTATGTTTTACCAAATATGCGCGTGAACTTGTTTTTTAAAATAAAACAAATCAATTGTAACATTTTGCCTTAAACTAGCAACAGCATTTAGACCATGCTGTGGTCACATGATCTGTCTCAATGTAGAGTGTAAATGCTTCCAGAAGAGACAGTAGTATGTTGAGGGAGCAAGAATCAGTGTAAAGAAACACTCAAGTGAATAGGAAGATTCTCCAGTGAGAGGGAATTTTGTCTAGTGGTTCAAACAGAAGACTGGGAACTGGACTCCTGGGTTTTATTTAAAGCTCTGCAACAGCTTACAATGTGACCTTGAACTTATTTCAACTGCTTGGTGTCTTAGTTCTCCCATCTGCAAAAATGGATATCATCTGCCACATAGGGTGTAACTATCTGTAAAGCACTTTGATATTCTTGACACACAGTGCCATTGTATCCAGTATCAGAGGGGTAGCTGTGTTAGTCTGGATCTGTAAAAACAGCAAAGAATCCTGTGGCACCTTATAGACTAACAGATGTTTTGGATGCATCTGATGAAGTGGGTATTCACCCACGAAAGCTCATGCTCCAAAATATCTGTTAGTCTGTAAGGTGCCACAGGATTCTTTGCTGCTTTTACAGTGTCATTGTAAAATATTATTAGAATTTATTTATTAGAATCACAGGTGCTTCCTCAAAGGTTACGTTCACCCTCAAAACCAAGAAATTCAATTGATCAGCCACAATTGTAGCCTAATAGATTTTGATTACTGCTGCAAGTGGACCTTAAAGAAGACTAATTGGTTTACTCTAATAACAAAGAAATCCACTTTGAACCAATGTGTGCAACATTCACCACTGGTGGCCAGTTGAACGCCCCTCACTGTGATCATTCTTCTTACTAACACGCCATAATTTGACAGGATAAAAACAATGTGCCATTGCTGTTGGTAATGTTTTCTCAGGAAAGTCACAAGTGATCCTGGCAGTGACTCAGCTTAGCGTGTGAGATAATCAGTCCAGGCAATGGGGTAATTATCTCAAGCAAGTCATTATCCGGCAAGCAGCTGTGCACTCAGATTTTTGAATGAGACTTTATAACTAGATTTTCAGCAATCAGCCCATTGTCGGAAACTTTTATGCCCTACCATATACGACAAAAGATGCTGCTATGATACATGGTAGTAAATGCATATGCCTTAAAGGCCAATTCCAGTTTGGTTTGCGCTGTATAGTCCAGGAGTTGCAAAGATCAAACAGCAAGAAAGACTTTTCACTGGGCATAAACCGTGAAACATGCATTTCCAAAGTCACTGTTGGTAGAGGCCACCTTGCTGAAAAGATCTATCATTTTTGATGTTGACAGCATGAGAACAGGATATAAGAAGTTGTCAAGCTGTTTTCAGCCTGATTGAATACTGGTTTAAACAACTGCAGCATAAACTTTAATGCAGAATATTTGACAACAATTTCGTTTTTTGTTCATGACTGTTCAGGCAGCATTAAAAGGGGAGTGATTAAAAAAGTCTTCCATTTGACTATAGAATAATGGCTTTAAAAGTACTTATGAGGTCTTATTCATAGTTAAGCGTTGATTTTTTTAATGGGCTACAACAACGTTTTTAGCTTCATCATTGTAAAATTACATCACTAATTTGAGAGGGACACGATGGGTTAGGATGGCAGAGAACCCTTCCCCTACGATGGAGGTCTTTGCTTCAAACATGTCAAGGTGGACCATGCAAAGGGAGTGGATGGTTCTTAACCCAGTTCCTAGTGAATGTGTGTCTACATCATTAAACTACCACCACGACTAGCCACTTTGCATACATCTTCTCAGCAACTAGACACCCTCGTCTGGCCTGCATCGGCCAATTAGTGCTCATGGGGCTTGGGCTGTGGGGCTGTTTCACTCCTGTGCAGATTTCTGGGCTCAAGCCAGAGTCCAAGCTCTGGGCCCCTCCCATCTCACAGGGTCCTGTGTCTAGTTACTGTGTAGACATACCCTTTGTGGCAAGCCTCACTAAAGGTACTAAGGATTGACAAATTATAGGGACTGAATGAGAAATCACAATGCAGTCCGTCTCTTCAACCTCAAATGGACCTTAAGCAAATTCACATGGCTACCGAGGAGGCAAGCATATATCACATATCTATATATATCATCTTGCTAAGAATCCAAAACAAATTTGGAAGGTTAATAGCTTCAATGGCCTTGATCCAAAGCCTACACTCTGATATGACCAAATAGAATTATCAGCTCCTGCTAAGGTCATCTGCTTGGGCAGATTGATTTGGGTTTCTTATCCATTCTAATTCTCAGAAGCAAGTTACTGATGTAAAAGAAAAAGAGAAAAAAGCAAGATATCCAAGGAATGCCCACAACAATAATCTGCATTTTTTCCTATACAACTCTAATGGACTTGACTGGTTATGCTGTTTCAAGCCATCTAGTCTTGAATTAAAATCACTCTGCCTTATACTGCATCTTTTTATTTCAGTTTTAATACAGTTTTCTGCCCTGGAAGCCAGAAGACCAGACTTGAAATGTGATTTTCCACTACCTACTGAAAGTCAAGTCTCAAAGGATTTTACTGCCCACAACCGACCATGTCTATTTCCTCTTTCATTCAGAACTTGTGAAAGTGAGGAACTATTAGTACTGGAGACAGCCATGGGATGAGTAAGTATCATGCAAAACTTCCACCAGTGCAGACACACCTCACTCTTGAACTATACCACACTCTGGCCAATCCAGCTCTGCCAATCCATTTCATGGATTCCAAGTTTCCAAGGCCAGGAGGGACCATTGTGATCATCTAGTCTGACCTGCATAATACAAGCTACAGAACTTCCCCAGAGTCATTCTTAAAGCAGATCTTTGGGAACAAAATCCAATCTTAATTTTAAAATTGTCTCTGTTGGAGAATCCACCACAACACCTGGTAAATTGTTCCAATGGTTCATTACTCTGAATGTTAAAAATTTACTTATTGCCAGTCTGAATTTGTCTAACACCAACTTTCAGCCACTGTATCATACGATACCTTTCCCTCCTAGATTGAAGAGCCCGTTACTAAACATATGATCCCCATATAGGTACTTACAGACGATAATAAAGTCACCTCTTAGCCTTCTCTGTGTTAAACTGAACAGATTCAGCTCCTTGAGTGTATCACTATCAGGCAGATTTTCTAATCCTTTAATCATTCTCTTGGCTGTTCTCAGAGTCCTCTCCAATTTAATAACATCCTTCTTGAATTGTGCACACCAGCACCAGATACAGTGTTCCAGCAGTGGTTGCACCCATGCCAAATACAGAGGGAAATCTCCTACTCGAGATTCCTTATTTATCCATCCAAGGATCACATTAGCCCTCTTGGCCACAGCATTGCGGTAGGAGCTCATGTTTAAATGATTATCCACCATGACTCTCAAATCTTTTTCCACGTCACTGCTTCCCTGGATAGATTTTCATATCCTGCAAGTCTGGTTGATGTTTTTTGTTCTTCTATGTATATATTAAGTATTAGGGAGTAGCTGTGTTAGTCTGTATCCACAAAAACAATGAGGAGTCCGGTAGCACCTTAAAGACTAACAGATTTGTTTGGGCATAAGCTTTCGTGGGTAAAAACCCACTTCTTCAGATGCATGGAGTGAAAATTACAGATACAGGTATAAATATACTGGCACATGGAGAGGAGGGAGTTACCTCACAAGTGGATAACCAGTGCTGACAAGGCCAATTCAGTCAGGGTGGATGTGGTCCACTCTCAATAATTGATGAGGAGGTGTCAATACCAAGAGAGGAAAAATTGCTTTTGTAGTGAGCCAGCCACTCCCAGTCCTAGTCAAGCCCAAATTAATGGTGTTAAGTTTGTGAATGAATTGTATATACTTTACAGTTAGCCGTATTAAACCCCATATTGTTTGCCTGTGCCCAGCTTTCCAAGTGACCCAGATCGCTCTGCATCAGCTTTCTAGTTCTGATCTATAAAAACCCCTACTAGTCAAATGGAGGGTTCTTCACACAACTCTGTTTATGTTTCATGGTCCTGCCTTGCAGCTTGCCTGCCGCTGCAGTCCTGCTCTTACACCTCAGTTCTGATCTGTAACATTTCTGCTATTCCAAAGCTAGGATGAGTTATCTCCAGCTCATGTAAGGACCTGAACTCAGAAGTCCAGAGGTAAAAAGCTACTCCACAGGTGCCCCCACTCCCTGTCATTTTCCATATGCTCATTTAACAATCACGGCTGCTCTTCGGTTGGAACAATGCTATTTTGTGACATCATATATGAGGGACATGTTATTGACAATGTATTAGGTCCACTGGTCTTGCAAATGGAGGCTGGCAGGTGACTGTAAAAGATTCACATTGCAGGGAGGAGACATCCATGTTAAAAACCTAGTAGTCTGAAGGTGTTGTGCTGCCCCAAAATATTTTACTGTGAAGAGAAGAGTCTCCAAAGCAGCTAAGGCAATATTTCTGAACCTTTTTCAACCAGGGACCGGCTTGCTGCCTTCCTAAATTTTGTCAGGGAGATCTCAGGGACCCGGCTGCCTGCTGCCCTTCTAAACTGTGTCAAGGAAATCTCAGGGACTGCCAAGGAGGCTGCTGTGGACTAGTGCCGGTTCACAGACCGGTGGTTGAGAAACACTGATCTAAGGGACTTGCACTCCTAAATCCCTCTAGGCACTTTCAAAAATCTTTCCTCTAACTCTAGCTTCCATTTGTTTGTGATAGTTTAAATATATTCTAAACTTGCTGGAGAAACAGCAACTCAAATCCATTGTACTTGGATCAATTGACTGGTGGTTTTTGTCTTGAAGATCATTAGTATGAACAACAAAACATGAAATACAGACTGCTACAGATTGTTTTCACAATTAATCTTTTCTAAACCAAAATGTAAGTTGCAAATAGTTGACAGTGATACATATTCTGCAGGCTCTTGGACAGCACTTTTGATCTTCATAAAACAATTTCACTTGTTAATCAATCCTCAAAATACCACTGTCATGTGCAGGGGTGCTGGAACAATTGTACAGTGGGGATGCTGAGAGCCATCGAACCAAACTGTAAACCTTGTATATAATGGAAACCACTTCAAGTCAGGGAGTGCGGCAGCATCTGCCGCACCCGTAGTTCCAGCACCTATGGTCATGTGGACTAGTAATAATGTATCCATTTTATAGATGAGATAAGTGAGGCAGAGAGGTTAAATTACTTGAAAAAAGCCACGAGAAGAGTCAATATCAGAGCCAGGGTTAGAACTCAGTTCTGTGCACTAGTCCTGTGCACTGGTCACCACACCAGTCCTCTCAATGGGCCTCCATAGTATTTCGTTATCACCCAAGTAAGGAGAAGAAATAGGTTTATTACAATCCCTACTAGTCCTTATGAGACTGATAAAGAACTGTTCCAATGAAGCATGTCTCATTTAAATATTGTAACCTTTAAGCCAAATTTCTTAATAACAAAATACTGTTTAGTCAGCTTGAAATGTTCTAAGATTTGCAAGCATCCCCAGTTTCCAAATGTCAGACACAAGATACTGTATTAAAACAAAAAAACGCTTATAGCAAACGTTTTAAGAAAGCTGATAACAATACTTCATGATGGATTTACTGTTGTTTATTGGATGATTATATCATCTGGATTCCTTTTGAAAGTGCCATGCTAAGGTCCAAGAAGAAGAATAAGCCCTACCACCAGATTAGTGCACTATAATGGGTGAGATGCAGAGATGCCATTAACTGCAGGGTTGGCGGTGTGATTTACCCTTCTGCACAGGCAAAACACAGGTGTAACTTGCTGGGTGGGTGTTGGGGACAGTAGGAAAAATGCAAGGGGAGCAACACAGGAGTGAAAGCTGGTTTCAGAATGAAGGGGAGGTAAGGAATTCATTCATATCAGAGCCGGGTGCGACAAGTACTAGTCCCTGAAAAAAGAGCTAAGGACGAGGGAGAGATTGTTTCGTGTTTGGCAGCCTCCTCCCTCCACACACCAATGCAAAAGTTAGGGAGTACAAAACAATAAATAGGTAAAAGCCACCAAATTAAGGGGACCCATATCGGAACGCATGTAATACATCTCCCTAAAAAAAATTGCACACTGCTTCTGCTGCCAATACAGCCACAGGCATGTGACAAGAGAAAAACGCTGGCGAGTCGCTCAGCTTGGGTACCTGCAGAAGAGGCCGTTGCACTCCTAGCATCTTCATGGTGTCCGCATTGGCCAATATCTTCAGGGGGTCAGATGCCTTGGTGACACCTTCTATCTCTTTGTTGATCTCTGCTAGGACTTGATTAAGGAAGATGTTCTTGATGTACATGGTGAGGAACTCCCGGAGTGGACACTGTTTGGTTGGGCCAAGGCCCAAGGCATGCTCAATCTCCTGAATAAATCTAAAATATAAAAAGGGAAATCATACTTAGCCACACAATACAATTACCATGACCTACACATCCCATGCACACAGCGAGTGGAAGAACACAGGGTCAATCATGGGAGCTGGAGGGGAAGAGCTGTAAGATTCAGAGGCAATGGAGTTCTAACAGAGTGCACTGGACACAGGCAGGACTCCTGAGTTTATCCCCAGCTATGCCCTTGACTGTACCCAATCTGAGATTCCTTAGAGGCTCCTGATCTTCAGAAAGGGCTGAGAATCCACTTAAAATGGAGACACCCAAAATCATTAGTCACTTTTGAAAATTTTGACCTGCATGTGAACTTAGGCAAATCATTTTACTTACCCATGACTCAGTTTCCCTTTCTGTAAAATGATGTTCCACTTTATTTCGAACAATAACAACCCCTCATTCTTAAAGGGCTCCTTTCATCAGCAGATCTCAAAGCACTTTACAAAAGAGTTTAGTATCATTATCCCCATTTTTACAGACAGCATAGGTGAGATGCAGAGAGGTTACATGACATGCTTAAAGTCACCCAGAGAACCAGGTATAGAACCCAGATCTTCTGCGTGCCAGTCCAGTGCTCTATCCACTTGGCCACAGTGTCTCTCCTCATGCACTGACTGATCCCTGGAAGACAAACGCTGTATATGTGCTATGTATTATTACTTTATTCCAGGAGAAGTGAGTGGACCACATTCACTTATATGCATGCAGAAGGCATGCTGCCTTTTTCCAAATATCACCCCGCACTTAATGTCCCACCCTCCTCAAAAATTTCAGCATCTTCTCCATCAACACATCTTATTTCACTGACATAATTTGCTTAGCCATGATAGCTGCTTTTTCCACGAACCACCTCCTCTCACATCAATAAAGTGACACCCTCAAGGCAAAGATGATTTCTTTGGTTTACATCCAAAATGACTGAAGTGAGTCATTTTTTTTCTTTATTTCTTGAAGTGATGAAGACGATAAGAGAAGTCACAATTAATTGATTTATCAATCTATACTACTTGTGTGGCTCCCATTACAGCTGTATTTGAGCATCTTACAGACTTCAATGTATTTACGCTCACCACCACACCCTGGTAATGCAGGGCAGTGCTACTAACTCTGTTTTTTCTTTTTGTTTGTTTTGGGGGGGAGGTGGAAATTGAGGCATGGAGAGACTAAATGACAGGCCAAAGGTCACACAGGAAGCCTGTGGTGAAGCCAGGATTTGAACCTAAGTCTCCCAAGTCAGTTTCTTAACCACTGGGCCATCCCTGCTCTCCATGGAAAGAATTTTTTGAACGGAGGCATTTCTGACATTCCCAGCATTTATCAGCGATGTCTTAGCATTTACTATGCCCCCCCGCCCCCCGAACAGATCAATATGATTTTCTTAATTGCCGATATTTTGTACTTCCACATGTAATTCTCTAGATGAGGTAACTTCTCTTGGCAGGATTGATAGAGTGTCCCCTGCCAATTTCAGCAGCATGATTTCTTTCAGATATAAACCATTTGTTCCCTAATGCTTACACTCTGCTGACTTCATCAGTCTAAAATGACACATATGGGGTGAGGCAGCATCCGCATGGGGACCCATTCAGTCCAATAACTTTGAAAATTCACTCAACTGTCAGCTGCAGTGGGACTTCCTCAGCAAAAAGCACATGGAGAGAAACACAAAGGAAGGCAGTTTACTCCCTTGTTTGCACAGATCGATAAAGCGAATAAAGTTATCCACCAGGGAAACTGCAGAGTCATGAAGCAGGAGAGAGGCAGAAGAGGCCTATCTCTGAAATAACACACCCAATGTCACCAACTTCTGTGGCCTGACATTTCCTGATGTCTTCAAGGGGATGCTTGTCATGATTAAGCTGTGACCTACTGCGCTTTTATATTTGTTCCTATATCTATTTGCAATGTTCATATCACTCTTTATATGGATACCCTTCCTTATACAGGGCTTCTTACAGAGCATTTCTGATCTGGAACGTAATTTTAAAAATAAGAATTAACCTTCCCAATGCCCCTGGTAGTATCCTTGTTTTACAGATGAGGAATGCAAGGCAGAGTGCCTAGTTCCACAAATGCATACGCACATGCTAAGCTTTAAGCTGATGAATACTGCTACTGAGGTCAAAGGGACTACTCACATGTTCACAGTTTGAGCATGTGCATAGCTGTCCGTAGGACTGGGGTGTAAACGACTTGCTGAAGGCCACAGGAAGAGTTGGTATCAAAAGACTCAGGATTAGATACAGAATTCTTAGCTCCCAGCCCCGTGACTTCATTTCTATCCCAAAACTCTCCTAAGGCTCCCACTTCAATCACCATAGACCTTATCTACATCAGGAAACTACACCAGTTTAGGTAACCAGGTGTTCTAATATAATGTAATTTCTTGGCACAGACAGGGCGACAGTGGCTCATTCTCATTCAGTAAGGACCAGAAGTGTGTCCGCAGTGCTTTAAGGGATTTGTATTTTACTTGACGCGAACCATAAAGTAATCACAGTGCATGTGAAGGCTGATAGGCAGAGATGATTTAGGGAGTGTGAAACTTAACACTGCTCAGCAAAGCTTTCAAGAACAATGGTCTAAAGCTAAGGAAAGAAAATTCAAGCTAAATATTAGGGAAACGTTATTAAGAGCGAAAGCAAATACGCAGTGGAATGGATGACCGAGAGATATGGTCGAGGAACCCTCGCTGCAAATATTCAAGAACAGTAGGATTAAATGATCATGGTAATGACAGTGAAACACTGAAATTTTCATTGATTCAAAAGACTCCATTAAAGTAAGTGGGGATTTTGCATGAGAAAAGATTGAGTAAAAACCTAATAAGGATGTCATCTCAAAGAGAACAGCTAAGCAGTGTGGGTGGATGCTATAAGTGATTTTCCCCTACCCTCACTATTTATGATCTCACTAAAAAACTGATCTTATGGAAAATATATTACACACAAAACCCCCTATATTAAAAGAACATTATTAAGGTTGCAGAGTTGGCACTTAAAGGGAGGAAATGCCAGAATTAGGGTTATTTTTACAACATTAGTTCGTCCCCCTTGCAAGTATGCATTATGATACGATCTTCAATTACATGATCGCATACAATTTTTTTCACAGGTTTCTTCCCTCCTTCAGTGAACGGCATGGACCTACTCTGGGAATGAATCAAGATGGTGTACCCAGCAGCAGGGTTGAAACCTTTAGATCCATCACACCAAGCTCTGCCACTTGAGTTACTGGAATAACAGACAGCATCATTTGGTTGTCATCCTCTATGTGGATCAGCACTAGCGAGGGATGGGGCACTTTTCCAGTGCATTTCACACATAATTGCTAACAGCAGAAGGACGATGAGACTCAGGATCCTTGGGTTCCCTTCCAGGCTCTAGAGGGGCATGTGATCTAATGGGTACAGACTCGTCTGCTCACTCCTTCCAGTTGTGACCTCTTCTACCCCATTCCCACCAATCTATCTTTGTGTCCCAGTCTTGTCACTTTCACACCATGGCTTGTCCCAGCCCCATTCTCCTCACCTAATCAGCCCCGATCTCAGACTCCTTGCCCAACAAATCCTCCATCTCATTCTTCTGGACTCCCTGACCCAGTCTCCACCCATACCCAATCCCAATCTCCTTGCCCACCTACTCCCTGTTCCTGCCAACTCTCCAGCTGCTTATCCTCAGTCTCCATGCCTGGCCAATCCCTGTTCCTCCTCATCCATGTCCTTAATTGATCTGTCTATCCCACAGCAAGAGGGTGGCCAGGTGACCAGTTTTCAACAGGAAAGTCTGGCCGAAAAGGGCACCTGACCAGACATCCAAAGTCTGGTTACTGTGGGTGGGGAGGTGGCAGGTCATCACACACACCTGCCCCTACTCAGCCAGGGCTGCCTCCTACCTGCATTGGGCAGCTGCAGCTCCCAGCCCTGGCTCCACAGGTGAGTCCCTCCTGACTTGGTAGAGGGGAGAGTGGAAATGCAACGAGCAATGGGGGGAGGAGGGAAGAAGAGCGATGGGGGTGGGGCCTTGGGGGAAGAGGAAAGGCAGAGGCTGGCAACCCTACCCAGCAACCTGGCCACCAGTCACCTGTCCGCCCACACTCCCTGTCCCCCCGTCCCATCCTTCTTTCTGACCCTTCTCCATTTGACTTAGGCAGCTTCTTCCCCCACAGACCTGGGCCCAGCAGGGGCAGGTCCCATTGAAAGCTCAGTTCAGATGGCTGGACCTGAACAGCTTGAAGCAGCCCAGAGCTGCAACTTCAGGGAAAGTCCTACTCAGCTCCCAGCCTGACTCATAATATTTTATAGACAGGCACATATATAGACTATTATTTATTTCAATTTATGACAAATACCTATCTGAACCCTAGGCACTTTCTGATCTTTACAACAGACATGAGACATTTGACTGAGTGACCATCATCATTAAATAAATATCTCCACAAGAATAGCTTCCAAAAATCTTCCTCACTCAGCTCACCCCCTCAGTCATCCCACCCACAGAATAGGATAAAAAAAAAGTCATTTTGAGTGAAAAACTCACCAATATAAAAGGTTTAAAAATAAAAATAATTGAAAACTGACTCTGGATTAAAACCCTCAAATGAGGCACAGCCGAGTGTGTGCTGCACACATGACTGTGTGCCAATGGGCCTCTGGAATCAGATGCCTTTCCATAAATCCAAATTAAAAAACCCCATACGAAATCCTCATGATGGTGAAAATGGCTCAATGATCATTTCAACAGCTACTATTTTCATTTTATTCTCCAAAGAGTGAAATTTTAGATACACTTTGCTGCCAAACAGGATCATAAAGAAGGGATGAAGCCTCAGAGGAAGAGCTTTGGTTCAAATGGTCTGCTTAGATTGTTTTACTAGAAAAAGAACCCTTCAGATGCAATTTTCAAGGGATTCAAGAAATAGTATCACCAGCCTCATTTAAAACCATCTCTCACTGGCACATGAAAATTGAAGAAAAACCCATAAAGGTTAACGCACTGTGGGGTGCACTCTCTCGATGGGTGAGAGTAAGTCATATGGCGCATCAAGAACATTCTCTTAACACTTGGTAATTACACTTATTTAACATAACTGCATTCTTCCTTCTGCAAAATGCTCCAAAGCTTTCTCCATACAAAAATGCAAACCGAGCACATCATCAGATCCTGGACCACGGTCACTGCATATACTCTACTGTAATTGTCCAAAATCCTAATGAAGCTAAGCGGGATTCAGCTGATCAGATATACATTTTTGTGAAATGTCTGCATGGGATGGAGATCTTGAAAAGATGAGGAAAAAATGAAAATCTGCAACTCATATTCAATTCACAACCTGCACTTGCAGCGATATACAAATTTAACTTGTTTTCTCTCTCTATGAAAGCATTTGAGGTGATTTGTGACTACAATTAACTGTTCCCTGTAGACAGAAAAGCACTTTAGGTAAAATGAAGTGCCTTTTTGCAAATGACAGCCGTTTCAATTTTTTTTAAAAAAGCACATAATTTCAGAATATTTAAGTCATTCTAACTCCCAACTTTGATGGCTGCCTTACCTATGCTGAATGTGTTTAAAAAAAAAGATTGATTCAGAAACTTGTATCATCATTCGTCCCACGTTTAGGCGTTTATTCCTTTTGTTATTAAATCTCTAATAAAAAGAAATGTCATTAAAAACATAGAAAATGCCTCACTGAATTGCAGTAACACCAGCAACTTCAGTTAAGCCTACCCTGATTTAACTAATGAAGCTATTACCCGAAAGTGCCCCCAAAATAAACAACTGGGTTGGATTTTCAAAAGCACCTAAATCATTTAGGAGCTCAAGTCCCACTGAAATTCAATGGGATTTGTACTTCTAAATTACTTAGATGCTTTTGAAAAACCTGCCTATTATATACTAGCTAATCCCCATTCACAACACAACTACTCCAGAATCATTGCATGTTTATTTCACGATAGACTATTTTGTATTATCATAATAAATAATAATAATTTATTGTAGTTCCCATGATGTGGTAGGTGCTTTTCATACATTCAAGAAGGGAAAGCATCAGCTAGGAGAAGACCACAATCTAAGTGTAGACAAACAGACAGAACATTTGGCAGGACACACACAAATCAGCTCAATTCACTGTATGCAGCACAGCAGAAGAGGGGCGTTTGAAAAGCTTTTCATTGTGAACGGCTTTTCCAAAATCATTTTTCAGCCTTTAAGGTAATTTTAGATTGATTAGCAGGAGGAATTAATAAACTGTGAAGTCTATGAGACTGTGAAATAGGCACCCCCAGGAAGTGATGGAAGCTTCATACTATTCAGAAAGAGACTGTACAGTGCATTGGAAAACATTCCCTAGGGACCAATCTTACAGCAGCATAGTGGATGGACTAGATGAGCCAGCAGAATTTTTGCATCCCTAATTTTCTGTACTTTCATTTCTACTTCACAGGTCGACACTTAAACTACTTCCCCGTCACCCTGTGTACATATTTATCTAATAACAAAATAAGGAGTTGTTTTGAAGTTTAATCCTAAAAACAGAAATAAGAGATGATTAAAACAAACTAGGGAATGCAGTCAATTCCCTTGCTGGTGCAGAACTATTCCCTTTGTTACACTGTTGAATGCTTTGTCTTGTCTACATTTTAATATCCCAAGTGGTGGATGTTTTCATCACTTCCCTTGATGAAATAGTGCAAAGCTTGATAGATCTCACTGTTGGGAAGTTTTTTGTGATATTAAACCTAAATTTCCTTCTCTTCGTTTCATCCTGTTATGCCTATGTGTCACCTTACACAATTTTTTCTTCCTCTTTGGTGATCACACTCTTCAGATACTTAAGAAATCCTAGAACCCACACAGAGAACATCCTGCCAGACACTTTCTCTCCTTTATAACTAAGGGGATTCACATCAAATGTCCCTACTCACTGCAGCTATGAGAATATGGCATGGGGAGAGAAGTGATTAAACAACATCCCATGAAACTGGTACTACGGAGCTGCTTATGACATACTCTGCTTGCAATGAAATCATTGGCTTGCTTTCTTCCACCCCCCGAACAGCTATTTCATGTACCAAGCCGGCTGACAAAACAATCTCACTGGAATAGATCCCAATTCTTAACACAGTCCTCATTCCATTTCATCCTCTCATTCCTTTCTTTACTCTTGAAGGGAAATCCTATTGAGATTCTTGAAGTGTCAAGTGATTCAGATCATTACATATGTGCGTAGTACAATAAATATCAAACATCCGCCATTGTGGGTACACCAGAGATCATTTGCCATTGAAGACCCATCAGCCGAGTAGACACTAAAATGATGGAATGCACAGTATTTTCACAGAAAAACTAGACCGTTAGGAATTATTTTGTTTACAGTATTATCAGTTACCATTGAATTGATATATCTCTGAGGAAGGTGCTAATGATCAATACCGTAACAATATGAAAGATAAACCAGCTGTCTACACAAAAAGACTGTTTGAAGGGAATAGTATGTAGGAAACGGAAGCCCAAGCTCCCACCAAGGTGACAGAGCACAAGCTAACGGAAGGTGTACGCACAACTCCTTATTGAGATCCGTCCATGGTGATTGTATTTAAAAGCTTGTGAGCCTCCTCTCAGAAAAATACTTAAGTTGATGTCAGTATCTGAAGGATTCCCTGTACCCAGGCAATGTGGCAAAATGCTGAGGTAACAGTTAGCGAAGAAAACTGGCAAGTGTTAAGGGGAGACCACTAAATCTTAGGCATCTGTCATCGAAGTAACTAGGTGTCAATTTAATGTAAGTTAGCTCATCTGTGGTCTAAAGTAGTAGAGAGTGCAGAGACCTGTCTTCAGTCCTGGCTGAGGTCGCCAGCTTCTGCCTATATCACAAAAGCACCGCACATTTTGGCTGGGTCGCTAACCTCTGCTCAGTGCTGGGAAAATAGAGTTTGCCAGTCAAGACCGCAACATACTTGACAGAGAAGTGTGGGAGAGGCTTATATACAGCACTTGACCCTGTAATACATTGCAGTACCAGTTGGAACTGAAAAAGACGGTTACTCACCTTTGTAACTGTTGTTCTTCGAGATGTGTTGCTCACATCCATTCCAGTTAGGTGTGCGCGCCGCGCGTGCACGTTCGTCGGAAACTTTTTACCCTAGCAACTCCAGTGGGCCGGCAGGTCGCCCCCTGGAGTGGCGCCGCCATGGCGCCCAATATATATCCCTGCCGGCCCGCCCGCTCCTCAGTTCCTTCTTGCCGGCTACTCCGACAGTGGGGAAGGAGGGCGGGTGTGGAATGGATGTGAGCAACACATCTCGAAGAACAACAGTTACAAAGGTGAGTAACCGTCTTTTCTTCTTCGAGTGATTGCTCACATCCATTCAGTTAGGTGACTCCCAAGCCATACCTAGGCGGTGGGGTCGGAGTGAGAAGTCGCGGCATGGAGCACTGCAGTTCCGAAGGCCGCATCCTCTCTCGACTGCTGGACCAGGGCGTAGTGGGAAGCAAAGGTGTGGACCGATGACCAGGTCGCTGCCCGACAGATTTCCTGGATGGGCACACGGGCAAGGAAAGCCAGCGACGACGCCTGCGCCCTGGTAGAATGCGCAGTCACACGGCCCGTAGGGACATGGGCCAAGTCATAACAGGTCCTGATACAGGACGTAACCCACGAGGATAACCTCTGGGAGGAGATAGGGAGCCCTTTCATACGGTCCGCTACCGCCACGAAAAGCTGGGGGGATTTGCGGAAGGGTTTGGTCCTCTCTATGTAGAACGCGAGAGCTCTACGGACATCCAGCGAGTGGAGCTGCTGCTCCCTGCCTGAGGAGTGAGGTTTTGGGAAAAAAACCGGAAGGAAAATCTCTTGGTTGACGTGGAAGGCTGAGACCACCTTGGGTAGAAAGGCAGGGTGTGGTCTAAGCTGCACCTTGTCTTTGTGGAAGACCGTGTATGGGGGGTCCACCACAAGGGCTCGGAGTTCCGACACCCGTCTAGCTGAGGTGATAGCTACTAGAAAGGCAGCCTTCCAAGAGAGGTAAAGCAGGGAGCAAGTAGCTAACGGCTCAAAGGGGGGCCCCATGAGCCGGGACAACACCAGGTTAAGATCCCAGGTTGGAGCAGGGGGGACGGACGTTAGGGAATAACCGTTCCAGCCCTTTAAGGAATCTCGACACCGTCGGGTGAGAAAAAACGGAGCGACCGTCCGCACCCGGGTGAAAGGTGGAGATAGCTGCCAGATGGACTCGCAACGACGATAAGGCCAGACCATGTTCTTTGAGGGACCAAACATAATCTAAGATTTCGGATACCGAAACTTCCATAGGGCGGAGATTTCTCTCTACGCACCAACAGGAGAAGCGTTTCCATTTTGCCGAATATGTGGCTCTTGTGGATGGTTTCCTGCTGCTCAAGAGCACCTCTCTCACAGGCGTGGAGCAGCGCAGCTCGGAACCAGTTAGCCACGCAGGAGCCACGCCGCTAGGTGCAGCGACTGCAGGTCTGGGTGACAGAGGGACCCGTGGTCCTGGGTAATCAGGTCCGGATGAAGGGGCAGGGGAACTGGGTCGGCTACGGCCAAGTCTAGCAGCATGGTGTACCAGTGCTGTCTGGGCCATGCCGGGGCCACCATGATCACACGAGCCCTGTCTCTGCGCACCTTCAGGAGGACCTTGTGAACCAGAGGGAACGGAGGAAACGCATAGTACAGGTGGGTCGACCACTGGATGAGGAAGGCATCCGCTATCGACCCGGCTCCCTGCCCTGAAAGGAGCAGAACGCTTGGCACTTCCTGTTCCCCTTGGACGCAAAGAGGTCCACTCGGGGATAACCCCACCTCCGGAAAATGGAGAGAGCGACGTCCGGTCGAAGGGACCACTCGTGTGACAGGAAGGATCTGCTCAATCGATCCGCCAGCGTGTTCCGTACTCCGGGAAGGAAGGAAGCCCTGAGGTGAATGGAGTGGGCTACGCAAAAGTCCCAGAGTCGTATCACCTCGAGGCACAGGGAGGAGGACCTGGTGCCGCCCTGCTTGTTGATATAATACATGGTCGTCGTGTTGTCCGTGACACGGCTACACAACGACCCTGAAGCTGATGACAAAACGTTTGGCAAGCAAGGCGGACCGCTCTCAACTCCCTCATGTTGATATGTAGCCCACCTCCTCCTGGGACCATAGGCCCTGCGTCCGCAGGTCCCTAGGTGGGCCCCCCAGCCTAGATCTGAGGCATCCGTTGTCAGGGATACCGAGGGCTGAGACGGGTGAAAGGGAAGACCCGCACACAATACGGACTGGTCCACCCACCAGCCGAGGGAATCTAAGACCTTCTGGGGGACTGTGATTAACATGTCTAGCGGTTGCTTGGTCTGTAATGACTGATAAGCCACAGCTGGAGAGGCCTCATGCGGAGCCGAGCGTAGTCGGTCACAAAAGTGCACGCCGCCATGTGGCCTAACAGGGTTAGACATGTCCTCACTGACGTCAACGGGGCGGACCGCAAGCGTTGAACGATCGCCGCCATGGTCCTGGAACCGCTGCCGAGGCAGCGAGGCCCTGCCCACAGTGGCGTCCAGGACGGCCCCGATAAATTCCACCTTCTGAGTGGGCCTCAGGGTGGACTTGTCTGTGTTTATCAAGAGGCCCAGACTCGCAACCATGCCGGTGATCACGCGGGACATGGCTGTACACCTGCTGTTCCGACGTGCCCCGAATCAACCAATCGTCCAGATAAGGGAACCGTGGACACGGTTGCGCCGAAGATGCGCCACGACAACTGCCAGCATTTTGTAAACACCCCGGGGCCGTGGGACAGGCCAAACGGGGGACCGCAAATTGATAATGACGACCCCCACACGAAGCGGAGGAAGCGTCTGTGGCGTGGCCAAATGGCAACGTGGAAATACGCGTCCTGCATGTCGAGGGCGGCGTACCAGTCTCCCGGATCCAGGGATGGAATAATGGTCCCCAGGGATACCATGCGGAACTTCAACTTCACGAGGTATTTGTTGAGTTCTCGCAGGTCGAGGATAGGCCTGAGGCCCCCCTTGGCCTTGGGGATCAGAAAATAGCGGGAATAAAACCCTTGCCTTTCTCGTTTTCGGGAACCGCCTCTATAGCTCCTTTGCTGAGGAGCGTCTGCACCTCCTGCCGAAGGAATTGCTCGTGAGAGGGGTCCCTGAAGAGGGACGAGGAAGGAGGGCGGGAAGGAGGGAACGAAACAAACTGCAGGCGGTACCCCGTCTGCACCACGCTCAAGACCCAGCGGGTCCGATGTTATTTGGGACCACGCCGGGAGGAAAAACGAAAGGCGGTTGGGAAAACGGAGGGGAAGGATCCGTAGGGGAAACTGTTACTGCGCCCTCGAGCGCACCTTCAAAATGAAGGCTTAGGACCAGGCGGGGGTTTTGAGGAGCCTTGGTTCTGCCCCCCTTGGTTCCCCGGACTGCCTGCGCCTCCCGTTCCTGCCGCGGCGCCTGTAAGGGTCCTGCCGCTGGCGGAACTGGGAAAACGGCCGATGGTGCTGCTGTTGTTGCGGCCTAAAGGGTCTACGCTGTGTCACGGGGGTGTGCATCCCGAGGGACCGCGCAATGACCCGGTTGTCCTTTAAACTCTTAAGTCTGGGGTCTGTCTTATCGGAAAACAGGCCCTGGCCTTCGAAAGGAAGGTCCTGTATCGTGTGCTGGAGCTCTGGCGGAAGGCCGGAAACCTGCAGCCAGGAGATGCGACGCATCATAACTCCTGACGCGAGGGTACGGGCAGCCGAGTCCGCAGCGTCCAAGGAGGCTTGCAAGGCCGTGCGCGCGACCTTCTTGCCTTCGTCCAAGATGGCCGTGAACTCTTGGCGAGCATCCTGTGGCAGCAGCTCCTTAAATTTGTCCACTGCCACCCAGGAGTTAAAGGCGTATCTGCTCAGCAGGGCCTGTTGGTTAGAGACCCTGAGCTGCAGCGCCCCAGCCGAATACACCTACGGCCAAGGAGGTCCATCCGCCCTGGCTTCTCTGGATTTGGGGGCCGGAGCCTCCTGGCCGTGACGCTCCCTATCGTTCACCGATTGCACTACCAGTGAACCGGGAGTCGGGTGAACATGTAAATATTCGTACCCCTTAGAAGGGGCCATGTACTTCCTCTCGACTCCTTTCGCTGTCGGAGGGATGGAGGCCGGGGACTGCCAGATAGTATTGGCATTGGCCTGAATGGTCCGTATAAACGGCAGGGCGACCCTGGTGGGAGCATCGGAAGAGAGGATGGTGACAATTGGGTCCTCTATCTCCGAGACCTCCTCTGCCTGCAGACTCAGGTTTTGAGCCAATCGCCTGAGGAGGTGGTGCGCCCTGAGATCCAGCGGGGGGGGACTGTTGGAGGAGGTACCCGCCACCGCCTCATGGGGAGGAGGATGATGAGACCCCAGGCACAATAGTGTCCAACTGAGGGTCTTCCTCAGCCCTCGCCTCAGTCTCCGGAGCCGCAGCGGAGTCCTGCTGTTTGGACCCTTCGTCCCCTTCCGGGGAGGGAGGGGGGCGAGACAAAGAGGCTTCAGGGGCCCTACGCTCTGCAGTCGCCGGCCTAGCAGGGAGCTGCTGGGGGCCCTGGGCCTGATGGTACGCCCAGGGTGTCCAGAATCCCCACTGTGGGGGGCCTTGGTCCTGCAGCGGCGGATCAGCAAACAGCGCCGCCTGCCGGTCGGTGCCCAGCGCATAGCCGCTGTCCGTCTGGGAGGACACGGACAGCTGCCTGGAGGGCCACGGCGGGGCCGACCCTGGATGGTACGGGTCTGCGCGGGCCGGCACGGAGGATCGTCTCGGTGCCGGGGACCGGTGCCGGGAGTCATAACGGTGCCGGGATCGGGACCGGGATCTGTCACGGTGCCGGGCGCTGCTTCGGGACCGGGATCTGTCACGGTGCCGGGCGCTGCTTCGGGACGGGATCTGTCACGGTGCCGGGCGCTGCTTCGGGACCGGGATCTGTCACGGTGCCGGGCGCCGCTTCGGTGCCGGGACCTACTACCAGCTCGGTGCCGGGAGATCGACCGGGACCGGGACCTGCCACCAGCTCGGTGCCGGGAGGTCGAGCGAGATCGGGACCGGGACCTGCCACCAGCTCGGTGCCGGGAGGTCGACCGGTGCGGCGAGTAGCGTCGGGACCTGCTCCTGGAGTCGCGGTGCCGGTGTCGACTGGAGCCTGACCGCGACCGTCTCGATGCCGACCGGTGCCGCGAGTGCGACCGGTACCGCTGAGGGGAGCGGTGCCGGGACTGCGAGCGGCGTCGGGATCTGGAGCGCCCAAGACGTCGGGGCCTGGATGGCGAACGACTGTCCGTGGGCGGTGCCGACATCATGGGCTTGCCTCTGGACGTGACCCGCACCGGAGGAACCGGGGGTGGCAGCCGAGTAGGCTCCGTCATGGCAATAAGGTCCCGAGCCGAGGCGAAGGTCTCCGGTGTGGATGGGACCATTATCTCAACCCCAGATCTCATGGGGGAGCTCGGCGGCACCGGACTCAACAGACCCGCCGGGCCCGGAGTCAACGGTGCTGACGGTGCCGGCGGCGCCGCGGCCGATGTCGAGGCCGGGCGTTCAAGCCGGGTCTGCCTGGCCGGAGTATTAGACTTCGACGGCCTAGGCTCTGATTCCGGTGCCGGAGAAGGTCGGTGCCGAGGAGTCTTCTCGGTGCCGGAGCGATCCGGTGCCGGTGCCGAAACCACGGTCTGCGAAGTCGACGGGTCAAGTGCCGCCTCCATTAGGAGAGTTCGGAGCCTCTGATCCCTCTCCTTTTTTGTCCTCGGCTTAAAAGCCTTACAGATGCGGCACTTGTCAGATCTGTGCGATTCCCCGAGGCACTTCAGGCACGCTTCGTGGGGATCGCTGGTAGGCATGGGCTTCTTGCAGGCCGCACACTGCTTGAAGCCTGGCGAAACAGGCATGAGCCTGGCGCCCGGTGCCGGGAAGGGCTAAGCCCCCGGCAAGAAACTACTTAACAGCTATTTACTAAACTATCTACTTAACAATACTAATTAACAACTATATAGAACTAGAGATAAGCGATAGAAACTAGGAGAGCTAGGGACGTGGAGGACAGCTATGCCGCGCTCCACAGTTCCAACGACCGACACGGCGGTAAGAAGGAACTGAGGAGCGGGCGGGCCGGCAGGGATATATATTGGGCGCCATGGCGGCGCCACTCCAGGGGGCGACCTGCCGGCCCACTGGAGTTGCTAGGGTAAAAAGTTTCCGACGAACGTGCACGCGCGGCGCGCACACCTAACTGGAATGGATGTGAGCAATCACTCGAAGAAGAACTTATGTTCAGTGAAACATGATGCGGCTGAATTCTGTAGGGTATTTTAGGCAATAGATTACCGTAACGGTCCCTTCCCGCCTGCAAATCTATCAAATCAGAAGTCCCTACTCAGGAAAAACTGTCTCTGACTTCAACAAGCTTTTTGGATGAGTAAAGACTTCAAGATTTGTCCCTATAGCAGGATAAGAGAAGAAGGATGATGGTCTTATGACTAAGGCAGTAGGATCCAGGCAGTTTGGGTTCCATTGCTTGTTCTCTCACAGACTCCCTGTGTGACTCTTGGGCAAGTTGTTTAACTCTCTGCCCCTGTTTACCATCTGTAAAACGGGGGTAATAAGACTTCCTATTTGCACAGGGTACTGTGAGGATAAATTTGTTAAGGGTTGTGAGGTACTCAGATATTATTGTTGATGGAGGCCATGTGAGTACACAGAATAAAAGGTGTATTTTACAAGTAATTTGTGCTGAAGCAGCTACTGTTTAGTAAATAATGTGACAATGTTCCTCCTCTATCTTGGTGGGTCCTGCACTTACTGGCGGATTTGCTCACCTCAGTGATCTTCCCCTCTTTTGGAACCCACAGTCTGGGTCAACTCCTCCTGTGTCTGATCAGGAGTTACGAGGTTTGGGGGGAACCCAGGCCCACCCTCTACTCCGGGTTCCAGCCCAGGGCCCTGTGGATCGCAGCTGTCTATAGTGTCTCCTGTAACAGTTGCATGACAGCTACAACTCCCTGGGTTACTTCCCCATGGCCTCCTCCAAACACCTTCTTTATCTTCACCACTGGACCTTCCTCCTGGTGTCTGATAATGCTTGTCCTCCTCAATCCTCCAGCAGTACTCTCTCTCACTCTCAGCTCCTTGCCCTCTTGCTCCCAGTTCCTCACACACACTC
This sequence comes from Gopherus evgoodei, assembly GCF_007399415.2. Lineage (NCBI taxonomy): Eukaryota > Metazoa > Chordata > Testudines > Testudinidae > Gopherus > Gopherus evgoodei. The sequence goes on along the minus strand of NC_044322.1, from coordinate 361,069,443 downwards.
CTTCTCCTCTGTCTCCTCCCTGCCCAACTGGAGTGAGCTCCTTTTTAAACCCAGGTGCCCTGATTAGCCTGCCTTGATTGGCTGCAGGTGTTCTAATTAAAGTAGCTACTAGGGATTTGTTTAGCCTGGGGCTAACGTACCTGTTCCTCAGTACTTTACTGTAGCCATCTGGCCTTGCCCCATCACATTAGCTAATTCCTGCAGATCACAAGTTTCTAGATCAGTTGAAGTACCACCATGATAGAATGCTGTTTCTTACATTGAATCAAAGTGGAGAGCGTTGTTAATGGTTAGAGCACAGGATGATTAGCCAGGGCTCCTTGGACCTAGGAACTCTGGATGTAAAAAGTATGAGCATTTACTGCCTAAGCTAAAGGCCTCATGTTTCATAGCTCAAAGGCTGTCGCAGATTCATAAAATGCCTATATGTGGATTAGCCACTAGAGGGGTACAGAGAGTCACACTATGTAAGCATGAGTTATACTCTCAAAACCACAGTATACCTGTAAAACGCAACACTAAACAGGTTGAGCTGGCTTCTCCCAGTTATTTCTACAGAGCCACAGGCATGAGCTTCACTTTACTGACACAAAAAAAGGTCTCCACTCCCAGGAGCTTACAATATAAGGACCTCACACAGACTCCCACTGAAGTCAATGACAGTCTTTCCCATTGAGCCCTGAATTAGACATTGTAAATACATAGGAGAGGGGAAATGACGTGAAACAGGCATCTATTGCCCTCCTCATTACTTGGTTAGCTTATTTTAACGGTAGTTCTGCATTACAACAAAGTCTATTTCCAGTGTTAATCCAGAGGGCCTAATTCTCATCTCTATGTAATCAAGCCAGTCCCATTAACTTTAATAGGAAGTAGGCATGTGCATCCAGGAGAGAAAAGACCCCACTGAAAAGCAGGGCTCTGCTATTGTAGACATTAGTTTCTGGTCCACCTGGTCTGGATCTCAGCAGTCTCCTAACACAGGAAATCTGCATTAACAAGCTTAGGCATAAGTGAAAATATCTTTCTGCTCTGATTCAGCTGAGCAGTAGTTTAGATGCATTGCTCCAAAGCCTCTCTCCGTCTCCTTTTATTTTAATCATGTTGGAGGTGGATCTCATTACAGAATTAATGATTTCCACAACAAAGCCTGCACAGTGTAATTAACGTATTGCAAACATTAGCAAGGTCCAGCCTGATAAAAAGTTTTTGGAAAGGTTATTTGACTACCGCTCAGATCAGACATTATCTATCCTCGAATACCTTGGGAGGGCACGAACAAGCTTTAGGAAGCTGCTGGATATCTCTGAGTTGTTTGGCAGCTGCCAGAACTTAGCTGATATTCAGAGGTGATTCTTCTTAAGGTGGTAAATTGAAGCAGTTTTCCGACTCTCCATAAGGAAGTCAGTTTTGTTTCAATAGCAGCAAGACAGAAGAACCTAAAATCATTATTGTGTAAGGAAAGCTGCAAAAAGGATATAAATGTCACAGTCAGGGCAAAGCATTGGGAAATATATCATGGAGAACATTGGCAGAAGAATGGATTTAAATGACCTAACCGGCACTTCTTTTCTTTCTCTGATTTCTATTATTCATATACCAGCAATGGAAATTTGAGAGAAACTCCAGGGTCATCTGTGCCAGATTCTGATCCCAGTTACAACCATGTAAAGCAACTAGCTTCACAGGAGTTCTTCCCTGTTCCCACTGGTGTATCTGAGAGTGGGATATGGTCCTGTGAAGTTTATCCCATCCAAAGTTTAACTTTATTCCATTTCTATCTCTAGATACTATTACCACATTACTTCTCCCCACTCCTGGTGAAAGAATCAAAGCAACAACTGCCTGGTAAACATCCACCCCGACAGAACTAACAGTTGACTGGCCAACACTGAACTGTTTAGCCATAAATCTGTAATAAACCAGCAGGGCCATTTTTAGGATTTATGGGGCCCTATGCAGTATTATTAAACTGGTGCCCCTATGCCCGACGGCAGCCTGGGTCCGCATGTGTATTTTAGATAAGGGGGGTCTTCTGAAGGATTTATTTAAAAAACTCTATGTCTGAAGATCCAAGCATTTAAGGCTAAAGATGAATACTCAGATTGTGCATCTAAAAATCTGTGCAAGGATTTTTTTAGAGATGTGATTTTATAATCTTCAGCAACATACTAATGAAATATGAGGGAGGTAACTCGAAGCTGGATCACTTGAGTTAATTCTATAGCGCAGATGCACCCACAATGAGAAATTGCTGATGCTGGTGCTCCTTGTCCCTCTCTTTCCATGTCACACTGCCACTGTGATGCCTCTCTGGGTGACTATTCAGAAATGACTGCCAATATTGCTCTAATTCACTGGTGCTGGCCTTTTGATTATTCATGACGACCAACGTATTTACTGGCAAAGACGAGCCAGGGACACCAGTGAGTTATGACACAGCTCCCAGTATCAAGTTTAAAATCATCCCAGTGGAGCATATTTTAAGAAATTTGCATTGGGAGGAGATGACTGCTCAATTCTCCACAAATTCACCCAGCATTCAGCATCTTTATTCTCTTCTGAACTCCTGCTTCATAAAGATAGTGAAGGGAGCTGGTCCTTTTGAGGCACTTATTTATCCATCATGTAGTACATCTCATCAGATAAATCTACATACACACAGAGAAGCCTTTTCCCTTATAGCACTTCAGCCTGAAGAGAAAATTCTGGCTCTGGTACATTTAGCGCAGTATGAGATATGAAACCAATGCACCATGCTGCTCCCCCACATAAATGTTCCCTTCAATTCATCCTTCCAAGCACTTCATCCTTCCAAGTATAAATTGGTTCCATGCAGTTACTGGCCGGGAGAAAGGGCTGTTTGGCAGCTTTCACATTAGGCCTTAAAAGCCAGGTCCTCTAGGCCCTTGTGACTCTGACTACACTGTGCCACATTCTATAAGAATGAGGTCTTACTCTTGGACAAAATTTCTTCTTTTCCCACCGCTGTGAAGCATTAGGTCTATTTATTACTCTCCAAGCAGCGCTGGCTACATTGCAGTACATAGTATACATTTCATATATAATACACAGTGCAGTCCAGGAGCTTTTGGAATGAAATGTGTTCCATCAATGTAAAAGATTTTTATATGGTGGCTTCTGTAACTGGTGCCATTTACATTTTAAACTCCTCCTATACAACCAATTGCGCTATGAACAATATAGCATCTGGATTCTGGGCACATAACATTTACTCTCAGAAATGTACCTTGATTCCCTATATGCATTGTTCCTCCTTCTGGTGTTTTTAATAAGCAGGTGAAAGGTTCCCTGGAACATTAGCTAGAACATAGGGCTAGGTATCAGGAGATTTGCTGATCAGATCCTACATCTACCAACTCCTCCCTGGGAGATCTGGAAGAAGTCACTTCTTCAAGGTGAGCTTCAGTTTCCCCTTTAGTAAAATGGCATTAATGATATTTACTGCCTTTGCAGTGCTGTTGTGAGGCTTAAGTAATGTTTGCAAAGTGCTGTGAGCTCCTGAGAGAGAAGGCGCTGTAGAAAAGCAGAGTATAATTATTATTACTCACATCAAGGTAAAAGAGCTTTCTGAAAAATGCACAGCACTCTGCTTCTCTGATTTTGATTCAGCAAGTACAATGCTTGGCTAATGGGGCAGCAGAGAGCTATAATGCAGGGCAAGATAGAACACCTCAGAGCAATACATTCAGCCTTTAACCTGGTGCCTCACTTTGATTATCTGTATGTTTTCTATGATAATGGAGTTGCTAATGAAATACTTTGTTTTTATGCACTTTGAGGAGCCACAGAGCTGAAGCAAGGTGCAGAGCAAGCACACACGGGGCAAGCTTCTCCCTGCACTAGATAGCAATGCTGCACTGCATCACACCCCCCTGTAACTCATCTTCCTCTCTCTGCCAAGGCACCACAAACCCTGACCTGCAGCTCTCCAAACTATTCCAATCCTAGCCTGCACTTGAGCAAAGCCCCCCCGCTGTGCCAAACAGCCCTAGGTTTCACTGTGGTTTTATGATGTTGGTGATTATCCAAAGAGATGGCTGAACTAAGTTACCTACTGCTGATCCAGGTACAATTTAAGCCCAAGACTGCAGAAGCAAAAGATTAATGTACTAACCATGTCCAAAAGAGGCTCTGCGGTATGTTTACTTACAAGAACCTAAGGCGGATGCAATGGCTGTGAGCATAGTCTGACAGTCAGAACAGGGAGCTGTGGGTCAGGCCTCTTGAGTCCTATTGCCAGTTCTGCTGCTGACTTGCTATGTGGCTAGGGACAATGCTTCAGTTTTCCTGCCTATAAAATGGGTAAATATTTTTCCAGTAACAGCAATATCTGGCACTGTAAAAGGCAGTAAATACCACAAAATGCAGGTCGCCCCTACATCAAATAGCTTACAATTTAAGCAAGCTTGAAAATCAATCTGTACTAATCCACGGCTCATCTACAGAGGTGTTGCGATGCTTAATTAAATGGTGTGTGTAACACACTTTGGAGACCAGATTTGTAAAAGTATTTAGGTGCCTAAAAATGATGAATCCCATGGGCGAGGGCGATGGTTGTAAAAGGAGGTGAAGAGCTTGTACATTTCAGTAACAGTGGGGTTGGCCAAGTAAAAGCATGTGTGTGAGTCAAAGCATACTGGGGCACTGCTGCAAGCGGGCAAAGTTAAGGCTGAATAGACAACCTTAACTGCGCATTTGCTGGATTTCAGATGTTAGAGTTTTGCTCTCAACATTCTGCAAGTGTACGACATACCACCAAGCAACCTTCACTCTACGTTAATGTGACTGTTCCCCATTGAACGGTAAATCCTCTTCCCCCTTCTTGAATGCCTTATTAAATGAGGTTTGTTGATGACCGTATCTAGAATGCATAACAGATCAATATTTCATGCTACTTTCTGAACAGAGTAGCTTTTAAAAATTAATTATTAGTAGTAGTATTTTTAAATCTGATCTGGTGGCACATTCTTGCATGTTGAAGTCCCACAACTCCTCAGTATGGACTCCTGTAAAAAGTAGCATATGCTGACTATAAATCTTCAAAATGGCTCTATTAATAGAGTGGCTGTGGTGACAGCTTTATAAATGGGCACCATCTTTATGCAAACTGTGTTTTATTAGACTGAATTATAATGATTTGTAATAAGAATGCAAAGATGAAAGAGGATAGAAAGCAGAAAAACTCCATTCGGCTGGGGATTTCAAAGCCTATGAATTTGGCGTGGCAGACTTCACGCCTGCAACAACAGACATTATCAGATTAGCTTTGCTACAGTTCTGTGCTCCGCCGCATGCTTTTTCCAATCAGATAACAACAGACTAATAACTGGCTTTATGTCTGTCAATCCAATTACTTCCTATTTGGTATGTTGCTGACACTCCATTAAATAAGCAGACAGATGGCACGATCTTTCATTATCATCCAACTGATTTATTAGCCTCTAGTGCGCATAACCAGGGTGCAGCCAATCAATTATATCAGGCATTTTTAGTCCAAAAACTCACCAGGGCAAATAAAAGGTCTGATACAAAGGAAAATAACCTAAGGCTCTGTCAGTGGATGACTCAGAGACCAATCTATGCATCCAGCCATCCAATGGCACCTAGATAATTATATTTTAATGTAGTTATCCTCCCAACAGCCCTGAAATAATAATATCCCCATTTTACAGATGTAGAACTAAGGCACAAATAGATTAAGGGCTTGCCCCTGGTCACACAACAAGTCTGTGGCAAATCAGTGTCTCCCAATTTTCCCAGCTAGTGCCCTAATCGATGAGGCATCCTTCTGCCTTTGCACAGGGCTATAATCTCACCTCCTGTACCTGCAAAAGTGCAGTTTCTTCAAGTGCATGGGTGAGGGGAGGGAGGGAGGAGAATGGCCATGTTTGACTCGTGTGATTGAGATTAACTATGCACTGTGTCACCATGCAGGGGACACAAGCTTCGTCAAGTGTACGATGGGTGACTCAGGGAATGTTCCACTAATAAGCAAGGAAATGCACAGAAAGGAATTACAAACCTAGCAGAACCCTTTTACAGCGAACTCAGATAAAAAAAGCAACTCTGTTTGTAAGTGATGTGGAAGGAAGACCCAGATTATTTCAATGTACACAGTGCAAATCTGGATCTGATTAATCTTGGTTTACAGGGAAGCTGTTTGTGTGGGGCGGGGGGGGATCAAGTTTGTGACTGACAAACTTTTGCTGCTGGGGGAGCAAGCCTATTACTTTGGGAAGGAAACATGACAACGCTCCTTTTACAGATAAGGAAACTGAGGCACACAAGTCATCGGATCTGATTTTCAGAGGTGCTGAACATCCAGCTGCTCAATAAAGTCAACGAGATATATAGGTACAACAGCATGTCTAAAAATGAGGTCCTCAGTGACTTGTCCATGGTCACAGAGAGAGACAGTGACGAAGCCAGGAACGGAACGGAACCCAGGACCTTTCGCTCAATGGGGAAAGAGTCAGAGCGACAGAGTCAATGCTGGAGTGACTTGGGAGCCTCTCAGGCTCTCCTCATCACCAGGGATAACAACTGGTAGCTTGAAAGAGATCTAGAAACTCTGTCCTCTCATTATGAATAATTATGCCCAGAGGGCAGCAAAACTCAGCCTCATAGTTGCAGAAAACAAAGGGGTCATTACTAGGGTGCCAGATGTCCCAATTTTATAGTGACAGTCCCGATATTTGGGTCGTTTTCTTATACACTCCTATTACCCCCACCCCCGTCCCAATTGTTCACATTTCCTGTCTGATCACCCTAGTCATTGCACTAAAATGCACTAAAGGAAGTAAGCATCAGTGTGCTACGCCACTCTAAGCAGGCAACTTTACAGCTCTTTAAGGAGGATTATGCTTTTAAAGTCTTGGTTTGGGGAGAAAACATGGTCATTAACTGCAGTACCATCTTTCCTAAATTATTCCATTCCTTCCTGATTAAGAAGCATCTATATTCTGCAGCATGCCTATCTCTGCCTAGTGTGTCCATCTACAGAGAAGAGAAGAGATAAGCTTAGAACCACGCCAAAATTATGGAAATTAAATAAATTTTTATGAAGCCAACATACTTTTCTTTGGAGGTTTATTGTCATTTATCTGTCAATTGTAATGACTGTCTATTACGCTGCAAAGTGAATTCAGAAGAAAGATGTCGTTTTGAAGGCTCTGGAGAACGGAATTTCTTTATTGCCACAAAAAAGTACAGTATGTATCAGACAGGTGAGCCTTGCCAATGCAAATATGCCTCAGTTCTGACCCAGAGAGACATCATCCCATGGTAGAGGGCAGTTCAGTCCGCATTGCTAATTAAGTTCTTGGTGTCTGCTGCAAACGGGGTCACAAATAGTGTCAAGAATAGGGGTGATGTTTCTGCGACATGGACAGCTGACCACAAGGAACCGGGCTGAGATCACCAACTGATTTTGCAAAGGATGTGGAAAGTGATGAATTTCAGTCACTATCAACCTGGGTTTTAATGGGCAAGTGAGTAGTGGCCAAAATCCTTTACTGCCTGAAGTCACCTTCCTTTTCCTATGTGAAACACGGGGCCCATGAAGAGAAGGATGCAAAAAAACAATTCAGCCTCAAAACAAATGATCGTTAATAATAATATACCACCACTGCCTAAGATATCATGACAACAGAACAGCAAGAAGCACAAATGGAAAGAACTGGGCTCCTCTTACACTTTCCTCATCTGATCCTGCCAGCAGCTAAGCACCTGCAACTCCCACTCAGTTCAGGTACCAAAACTGCCTAGGAGGCGCTCAGCACCTCACAGGATCTGGCTGTAAATGTAGCCACGTGTGCTCTCTTGCTGGACACTAGTGAGTCACGGCTGTTTCATGTGGTTAGGAACACAAAGAAGGCGATAGACAAATACCAGGTGATGTAAACACAATGTATGTGTGCGATCCATAGTACAAATCAAGCCAGCCTATGTTCAGCCATTTCAGCCTAATCAGATTCATTGTTAGGCCGACAGAGAAACTCAGCTCAACGGGGCCAAGCAATATTGCTCTTTAAGGTGAAAATAAAGTGATCGAAAGCAATCAGCTGTGCTCCAGACTGCAGCCATTCACAAGCATGTGTCTTACCTAAGGAACCGAACACAAGGGGAAAATGGCGTAATGTTTACCATATGCCTTAGGAGGTATGTGCAAGACCAACAGGTTTTAGAATTATTTCTATACTCACTCCTTTAAGCGCTGAGACAAGGCCCAGTGAGCTCATTTTATTATAAGAAGGAAGATTAATCAAGGTAATTTTCTTTTAACAGATTCTGAAAAACACAGGAGGAAAAACAAATCCATTACAGTATCAGAGCTGTCCCAGATCAAAACATTGTTCATCACGTTCAGCCTCCAGCAGAAGTTAATACTGTAACTGATGCTTGAGAGGAAAGAGGGCTCCCATGATAATGACCCATGAACCAATCATGCAGCGCTGCAGGAGGCATGGAGTTTTAGATGAGTTAATATAACTGAGGGTTAGGTCATTAAGGAAGTCTCTTCTCACAAGGAAGTTTGCCCTCATGTCTGAGCCAGTTCCAAACTTCAAGAACTACAATCTGTCTACTTCAATTCCCCCTTGCAGTTTCAATCACAGTCACTATTTTTCTCCACTTCCTGCTCTCACACTATTGCGTGCGTGTGTTGCTGAACAAGTGCTGTGTTCCACCCCAGAGGCAGCTGCTTTCCAGCTGTGGGTAGATTCATCCGTACAGGGTCTATAATTTGTTAGACTGGGAAAGCTCACGAGGCGGCCTCAGGATGCAAGGCACAGTATAAACGTAAGATGATTTTATCGCCTTGGGGAAAATTCTCTCATCCCTGGCACACGTTCAGCTCATGTCCTGAAGTATGAGGTTTCATTACCCATATAATTACCTAAGTTTGCACAGATACACACAATGCACTCAACTTTATAAACATCACATCTCATAAGATGCCACTGCTAGCAGAGTCTCAGGGGCTGATATTTGAACACTGCTGACTTTGGAATATTCTACGACAGTCACCAAGATTTTAGGGACCCAGAGAATCACCTCCACGCACACCTGCAATGCAGGAGAATGTAATGCAGCCAAATCCATCTGGGAATGCTTTATTCTGACCTCATTAGTTCATGGGATGAATTGATACCTGACGGTGCAGGGAAGTATGCACTGCACCTCTCTTGCCAGTGAGACCCCTTGTGACACAGCGAGTTGAGGGGGATTCTCCTCCAGGGTTGGCAGGCACTGTGTCAATCATTATTCCCTTTTGGGGTTTCCCTAGGGAGGGGCACCTTTTGCGGATGTTTGTGGCTCTACAGGAACAACACTAGCTGAGGATACACAGGGGATGTGCTGAAGCAATGCATTCCCAGCTACTCCCCATCCCCAGCCAGTGCTACCCTCTCTTGGGGTACACTGGCTGCTGTAAGAATGTGGCAGCTTTCTGAAAATCCATCCTCCCCAGTTATACTGTCCACTGCCAAGGGCCATGTGCAGCTATGGCTAACAACTGTAAAGGCTGGAGTACACTGGGGTGAATTCAGCTTGCTGTCTGACTGTGCTTTGGAAATGTAAATCACTTCTCAAGTGCTATGCATATTATTGTGGCCTTTAAAGTACCATGTACATATTTTGCATTTCTGTATGGCACAATATATCTCAGCCCAAATTCAAACTGTGCTACGTGAAGCAGAGTTCGAAGAAGCGAGTGCGTGGAGGTGAATACTCAGAAACTAGTAGAGCTGTCATTCTTTATATGGGATATAGTAATTTATTTCCCTGGTATAAAATACTGTCATCGTAACCATCTGTATTCTAAATTTGTGCTCAGCTCGTTCACATGCTATTTCAAAAATTCCCTACGTTTTTTCCCAACTGCTTTGGGTAGATTTCTCTCAACTCTACTTCCATTTCTATCTAAGAATGTATATTCCATAATAGGCTCACTTACGGGATTACAGCAGTTTCAGTGCAGGCTCTTTGCCAACAATTCTCTCTTCCTGTCAATGAGCTTTTGGTTTTAGGAGGTTTTTAACACTGCTGTAAGAACCGAGCTATCCAGTCAAAGTGAGTAACTTGCCCAATGCTTAAAGCACAAGAGTTGGAGTTAGACAATGCGGGGTGTAAAGCCAGCTCTGGCACAGACTTCCTTTGTTTCCTTGCGCAAAATGATTTCATCTCTCTGCATTTCAGTTTCCTCATCTATAAAATGGGGATAATACTGCTTACCAACCTCACGGGGGAGCTGATGAGCTCCATTCAGATATGTTTACAAAGGCCCAGATTTTCAAAAGCCCGCTATAAGGTCCATAGAGCAGACACAGCCTTGGTGAAAACAGTCAGATTACAAATCTCCTATTATCCCAGTAGTGCCAGAGGCAGTGCAAGTTCCTCTACACAGCTGTGCCAATGGGCCTCAATTGTGAGCTGATAAACTGGCGAGAACACTTCTAGTGGTCAGTGGGAAATTCAGTCTCCAGACCTATAAAGTCTGTGGCCTCTCTACTAAATGGTGATATGGGGGGCGTTTCCAATCTCAGGGATGCCTTATCTGAGACTTTCCTTTGTGACTCTCAAATATTGTGTTGATTGGATTCCTCTCCATTGATATAAATGAATATCTTATTCCTAGTCTTCATTTCCGCTCCAGTAGTGATACCTAAGCACAAGCAGCTGCCATGGCTTGACTTAGCACAAGAGCGAGCCTGAGGTGAGATTGCTCTTATTGCAGCAAAGCAATATCAGATTTCAGTGCTGTGTTACTGAAACGCTCATAATTTACCCATGCAGCAGGCAGCCTCTGAACCTGTGTCTTCCAGGACGTACACTACCAGCTCTGATACATGACAACCCTGCTGCTGCTGGCCCTGTGGTTCAATCGTGAGCAGTGGGCTCTCCTGTAAGAGGCAGTCCTTTGGGCATGTTCTGACATGGTGCAAATGGGAGACACGTTTTTGAAGAACCGGAGGAGGGGAGGACGGAGGGGTGACGGGAGTAGCGGAACCTGCGTTAATAGCTATATGCTACACTATGGAAAGCTTCAAAGAGTCCTGTGGCACCTTATAGACTAACAAATGTATTGGAGCATAAGCTTTCGTGGGTGAATACTTAATTCATCAGATGCATGCATTTGTTAGTCTATAAGGGGCCACAGGACTCTTTGTTGCTTTTTACAAATCCAGACTAACACAGCAACCCCTCTGATATGGAAAGCTTGAACATTTTCTACAGTGTGCGCTAGGCACAAGATTCATGTAAACGTTTGAAAACAAATGCCTTGGAGTGCTGCCCCTGCTAGGCTGCTGAACGACTAGTTGCCTCAAAGCCAAGTCTTGTTAGATGGGGAAGCCTTCTGAGCTAATTCCGTTCCGAAGCAGCATTGCCATGAAATATTGATTGCACGGAGCTTTGAGTTTTACAGTATTATGTTTCCTTATGAATACAGACTACTTCATCTGAAGAAAAACCTCAGCATGCCCTTTTGCTCCCATGTGAGTTAATCAGGCCAATGAATGATCGACAGAGAAAGTGGAAGAATCATGGCGTGTGGCTTCACAGTTACGTTTTTGCCTACGGCATTCCCTGAGAAGCTGCTGGAAGTGAACTCAGCTGTGGTGAGCGGACTTGGCGATACAGTGCTCTAGCTCTTCATTTCTGGAGACCTGGATGATGGTTTTGAGTGAAAAAGTTGAATGATCTTATCTTGAAGTCCTAGTGGGTCACTTTGACCAGATCACAACCACCACTCGACAGCTGAGCTGCCTCTGATCAGAAGATACAGAGAATCAGAACAATGAGGGGAAGTTGCTAGTCAGGAATGAAGTCCACTAGCAGGGAAGAACTGTAAGGCCCATAGTAATCATAAGTTGACTTAGTGTTACCAGTCGCCTCATTTTCATAGGGAAAGAAAGTGGGGAATACACTTATCCAAGCTTCCACATCTTCCATGGTCTCTTGGACTTTATACTTCTCAAGATCATTTCCCTTTGACAATTTAGAGAACAACAACAACAATAGATGCACAGTATTGCCAAACACAAATGTTCAGGCATTATGGAGCTGAGTTCCAAAAATTCATGGGACTGGCTTAAAAATTAGGGTTTTTTTTAAAAAAAAAACAAAAAACATTTTGGATTATTTTATTTGCCTTCTGGTGTCTGAACTTTTAGGGTTCACTTGGGACATATATTCAAGCTTCTCCCCATAACCACAAGGAAGAAAATTTTGTTAAATGAAAGATGATGTTCTCACATAAAACTCCAGTTCCTGGAGAAAAGTGATCAAGTTCAACATCAAGTACTGTAAGGCCTGGTCTACACTATGTGTTTATACCGATTTTAGCAGCGTAAAACTGATTTAATGCCGCACCTGTCCACACTACGATGCCCTTTAAATCGATATAAAGGGCTCTTTAAATTGGTTTCTGTACTCCTCCTCAACGAGAGGAGTAGCGCTAAAATCGGTATTATTATATCGGATTAGGGTTAGTGTGGCCGCAAATCAATGGTATTGGCCTCTGGGCCGTATCCCACAGTGCACCACTGACCGCTCTGGACAGCTATCTGAACTCGGATGCACTGGCCATGTAGACAGGAAAAGCCCCGCGAACTTTTGAATTTCATTTCCTGTTTGGCCAGCATGGAGCTCTGATCAGCACAGGTAACAATGCAGTCTCCTGAGAATAGAAAAAGAGCTCCAGCATGGACTGCACGGGAGGTACTGGATCTGATCGCTATATGGGGAGAGGATTCAGTGCTAACAGAACTCCGTTTCAAAAGACGAAATGAAAAAACTTTTCAAAAAATTTCCAAGACCAGGAAGAGAGAGGCCACACCAGGGACGCAGTGCAGTGCAGAGTGAAAGTGAAGGAGCTCAGATAAGCCTACCAGAAAACCAAAGAGGCAAACGGAAGGTCTGGGGCAGGGCTGAAAACATGCCGCTTCTACGCTGAGCTGCATGCAATTCTAGGGGGCTGCACCACCACTACCCCCCGCCCCATCCTTGGATTCCGTGGTGGGGGTGGTAATCTCAGCCATGCCTGAGGATTATGCGGACGGGGAAGGTGAGGAGGAGGAAGAGGAGGACGAGCTTGAAGAGAGCACACAGCACTCTGTTAGCCCCAACAGCCAGGAGCTTTTTCTTACCCAGACGGAATTACTGTCCCAGCCCTCCCAAGCCACTAGCCCAGACAGTGAAGCCATGGAAGCAACCTCTGGTGAGTGTACCTTTGTAAATATAAAACATGGTTTAAAAGCAAGCTTTTTTAATGATTGATTTGCCCTGAGGGCTTGGGATGCATTCGCGGGCAGTAAAGTTACTGGAAAAGTTTGTTAACATGTCTGGGGAGTGGAAATCCTCCAGGGACATCTCCATGAAGCACTCCTGGAGGTACTCCAAAAGCCTTTGCAGAAGGTTTCTGGGCAAGGCAGCCTTGTTCCGTCCACCATGGTAGGACACTTTACCACGCCATGCATATAGCAAGTAATCGGGTATCACTGCATGACAAAGCCTAGCTGCGTATGGTCCCGGTGATTGCAGGCATTCAAGAAACATCCGTTTTTTATCTTGCTCTGTTATCCTCAGCAAAGTGATATCGTTCATGGTAACCTGGTTGAAATTCAGGAATTTAATTAAGGGGACAGAGATGGCCTTTTTCCTACAGGGGTGTTTGCCTGTTGCTTACAAGAAATCCTTCCTTGCATGTAGCCAAGCAGGGGGAGGGGAGGAAGGATAGCGCTGAGCTTTCTCGCATTTGGCTAGCAGGAATCTTCCCAGCTACCAGCCACGCGCTGGGGGGGAAGGGGGTGATTAGCAGTGAACTTCCATGATACCAGCCATGCGGTGGGGGAAGGGGGTAAAACGATCATCCTAGAGAATTGGAGGGGGGTGGGGGTGGCTTCTGTGAATGGAAGTGAAGGCTGCTGAAGCCGAAAGACAATGGCTTACCATGGCCGCATGCAAGCTGAATTCTGATGCCCGGACCTGCGTCTGTGAGATCTGTAACACCAGAGCCCAGGCACTCAAAGTTAAGATGCAAAATACGACCTTGTAGTGAAATCACATGTGCTGTGTAAGGTGAATAGTGTTGTTCATTGTGAAAGAGTATAACCATTGTTCTTTAAAATGTATCTTTTTAAATACTTCTCTCCCTTTTTTCCCTAGTGTGGCTGCGCGCAATCGACTTTATAATATCTGTTTTATAAAACCGGTTTATGTTAAATCGAATTTATCCCATAGTATAGACTTATCCTAAGACTCTCACTTCAGAGGGATGTACTGGCTGGTACCCTCAGACCTAGTCTGATTCTTCAGCAGTGACAGAACGGAGTTCCACACCACAGTATTCAAAGAACACAGACCCTAAACTAAAGCCAGTAGTTTGGAATTTCTTCGAAGTTCCTCAGACCATTTCTTCTTCAATGGCCATGCCCTCGTCCCAGAGTTTTATTTTAGGAAGAAAACTGGAATGAGGGAGATAGTGATGGAGGTTTCCCTCAACAGCCTTACAACGCTGATACGCCCAATTACAGTGACAATATAAGATTTGTTTTCCTACCGTCTTGTTAGTTAATATTTTTTTTTCATTTGCAAGGGACCATAATTTCACCAAAACATCTGCACAGAACATACTGTTCTATTTCTGGGGATAAAGCAAATGCTGCACCTGGTAAATCTTTACTAAGCACAATTTAACAAGATATAAAGCCCATTAAAATATCCTTTGATTTTGCAGCCTCTCTTTCTCATCATTGTTGATTACAGCCACAGTATTTGTGTATAAACAGAAGAAGTCTCCATTAGATTTACTCTGCCTCCAGCCCACTTCCTACAGTGTTCAATTTAATGTCTGCAACAGCCCAATCCATATGCACGGGAGCGATGGAGATGTCACAAAAATTGGATCGTGGTTTCATTTAATGAATCAGGCAGGAGGAGGAACGCTGGTTATAGAAGAGAAACACATTGGCAATGAGGAGGAAGGAAAAGCATATGATTAAGTGTTGTGGAATACACTAGCTATATGTCGGCAGAATGCGTATCCTGTACTGCTGAACCTGTAGGTGCTGTCCTGATGCTCCATTGACTTCAACAGCATGTCTTAGGGGCTGTTGATATAAGAGATATTAGAGCAGAGGATGGGCAGCAAAGAACTAAACTGGGAGGAGATAAAATATTGAATGTTTCAGGGTTTGCAATTTTGTTTTAATGGAGTTATGGCAGGAAAACTGCCTGTGTATAAAAAAATGGCACCTTCTTGTGCCGTAGATCTGTTCCCTATTTGTTTTACAATTACATATACTTTCTTCCCTTATGAAAACAAGCTTTTATCCCATTAGTCAGCAGATCCAACACAGCTATGTGAGAGTTGGATTCTATTCCGTCTCACACTTGCTCAACCCACTTCCTAGGTTATGGTCCAACTATAAAATCTTTTACTGGTGATAACAGAAGAGGCACAAAGAACTAAACTTGATTTTCAGATCTCAGGGGGAGACTAAGGCATTGGGAGTTAGAAAATTCATCTTCTGACATGTAAATTGAATTGATTTGATTGGGAAGCCATGGAGAGGGCTAATTTGATCTGGCAACTGATGATTTCATTTTTACCAAATATATGTTACATGTATTTCTCCACTTTAAAGTGACTCTGTCAGATTTAAAACACTATACTTTGAAAACACAAGTTTCTTTAGTTACATTTCTGACACCAATATAGATGATTAAGGATGAAAGAGCTATACAAATCGAGTCTTCTTATCACTACTTATGCTGTTTACTTTTTACAAATCTCTCAGCTCTGTAATGAAAATATACTAGCCAGTTTCAACTTTCTTTATGTGCAGTTTCACCACTTGCCTCTCATACACTTGTAATGATTTGCTTGGGACCACTTCAGGGTAATAGATAATTCTTAAAAATTAAACACACTGCTTAAAATTAACACACAGAGAAGTGTGTGTATGTGTAATCTTATGGAAACATTCCTATTAAGGTTTATAAAAGGCTTTTTAAAAACTAAATACTGGGTCAAATTTGACATGACGGCTTCACCTTAAGAGTTTATTTTGAACCATAACTCGCTTATCAGCCTACTAATCTTCCTGCAATGTAACATGCTCAAGTGGGTTTAAAACAGCTTTCCTAGAGGACTAGCTCCTTTACTACTGAGTAACACTTTCCTCCCTTTAATGGGATGTTTTAGCCTTGTGACTTTTACACCAGATGCATTTAAGACTCAGTGATGTCATTTAATTACAGACTTAGAAGAAATCTGAAAGCATTATTATAGCCAGCCTGTGCTGACAGCTCTCCAGATGGAGTGCACAAACTATGCCATATTGCTCTGGCATAAACCCGACTGAGGAAAGGGGGTAAATGGAAAGAGGAACCAAACAGCTCAATTTTCCCAAACATTTACATTCAGTACTAAAACCTTCCGATGAAAGGATGGCTTCCTCTTCTCAATCCCTTAACTATCTGTACATAGGTAATCAATTATAGATATACATAGAAAGAGCTAGCTACACACAGACAGCCATATGTTTCAGTTAAAATAAACAGAAGATTCTGCTAATTCTATATACATTCACTGAATTTTTGTCTTTATATAAAAAACCCACACACTGATTAAGATACATAAATTGTAACTAAATAGCTACTGACTGGCCTGTGTTAAGAGCAAAGCGCACGATCCCAGACACTTGTAACTGTCACCAAGGGCAGTAAAAAAAGGCAAATGTGGAAGAGAGGGTCAGGTGAGAAAGAAAGAGAACAGGAAGCAATTGGAAAGGAGGAGTAACGGAACGATACTCTGAGATTCAATGTACCAGTCACTTAATAGCAGAGGAGGAATTTGGGAAAGGGGAATTCGGACCCTGTGAATTATCTATTGAAAACAAACAGAACACTTCAAACTTTCTCCCAGCGAGATAATGAAAAGACCTATCAGCTCATCAAGTACCTCCACCCTACAGCAAGAACAGGTTATAGTCCCCCAAGACAGCATCATAGAATCATAGACTATTAGGGTTAGAAGGGACCTCAGGAGGTCATCTAGTCCAACCCCCTGCTCCAAGCAGGACCATCCCCAGATTTTTACCCCAGTTCCCTTAATGGCCCCCTCAGGGATTGAACTCTCAACCCTGGGTTTAGTAGGCCAATGCTCAAACCCCTGAGCTATCCCTTCCCCCCATGTCAATATACTAGTAGTGATATTAAACTGATATGATACTAGACCTTAGGGAAACAGGTCAAGGAGATGGAATGTGGTACACATGCCATCACCTTAAAGCAACAGAGAACAATACTGTGTGAAGCTGATTCTTTCCTCAACCTCCTTCTGGAAAATACATAACAATAAAATTTTACTTACAAAATCAACTAAAAGATTGTAAATTGGAGTCATGTGTGTTCATGGATGGTTTGGGAATTTGTCCCAGGTGAAAATGTTTGAAAACCACTACATGGAGTTGGCCTGTAATCATGAATCCTGGACCGCTCAGGCATCTTTAGATTCGGCCTCCTTACCTAATCTACAACAGTTTCCAGAAAGGAACAGAGTATGAACTCGAGCCCTTCTACCTACAGTATTTATATGACTCCACTACCACAGAATTGGGTGCCAGAGGGCAGAATCCACAAGGACTGGCGTATTATTACACCCGAACTTTGAGAGAGAGCAGCATGTAACATATGTTTAATACTCTCTGTAAGGATAGCTAGGTTTTCATGTATGATTTGCAGAGCTTCCTGTTTTACAGTCATAAGAACATAAAAATGGACATATTGTGTCAGATCTTTGGTCATCTAGCCCAGTGGTCAATGCAGATGCTTCAAAGGAATGAACAGAATAGGGCAGTTATTGAGTGATCCATCTCTTGCCGTTCAGTCCCACCATCTGGCAGTCAGAGGCTTAGGGATACCTGAAGCTTAGGGTTGTAGCCTGACCATCTTGGCTAATAGCCATTGATGGACCTCTCCTCCATGAACTTACCTAATTCTGTTTTGAACCCTGTTATACTTTCGGCCTTCACACCATGCTCTGACAACAAGTTCCACAGATATTTTGTGTCTGTGTGTGTCTGTGTAAGAGAGAGAGAGAGATAAGTACGGTACTTCCTTTTGTTCGCTTGTTTTAAACCTGCTGCCTATACATTTCAGTGGGTGACCCCTGGTTCATATTGGGCCACTATAAAACATGTGCATTTTGGCATTTTCACAGCATCTTGGCATCTCCAATTCTTTGCTGAAAGCAGAGAGCAAGTGCAGATGCACGCACAAAATATTTTAACAAAAAAATTGCCAGTGTTTTTAAACACTTGCTCCTTAAAAAAGGATTAGTTTGGGGTGATTTGAGTTGAGGTATAGGTGAGCAGCAGGGGGAAATTTTGCTCTATTTATCCATTTGGCTCACTCGTAATCTCGGATTGTAGTAAAGTGGGTAGCTATGTAGAAGACCTAATAGACAGTATGTCAGATATTAAATGGATGCTGACACTTGATCTTAGCCAAAAAAGTCGTCTTCATCTCTGTCCTATTAAACTCCATGTTAAAGGTAGAGAGGTGTCCCTGGACGAAGCCTAGAAAAGTTAATTTAAAAAATTGTAACAACCCCCTCCCCTTCTTACTGAGCCCCTGAGCTGCTCTCTTCTTTCATCTTATTCTCCTTCTGTGACCTTAATGATTGATTGTAAGAGAAATTAAGTTAATGAGAAAAAGGTGATTAAAGACATACAAGAAATGCGCTCTTACAAAATGCTCTTCACTCCATTATTCTACCCCTTTGAGAACAAAATAATTATGTAAGAGCAGCAAAAGTCCTGTGGCACCTTATAGACTAACAAACGTATTGGAGCATGAGCTTTCGTGAGTGAATACCACTCGTTGGATGCAAAAATAATTATGTGCTTATTCTCCCCCAGCTGACGAGTGCTATGGCATTAGAACCACCAACATTTTTCTTCTCATCACTTGGCCAAACTTTAAAAATATTTCTGAGTCTCATTCAAACAATAGAACCCAAAATCTTTGCATCACACAGCTGCTTGTATAGTATTCCTGCCTGGCTGTGCTGGAGACCCGAGTTCCATTCCTAATTCCTTGCTCTCATTCTCAGGCTAGCGATTGCACAGACACGTCAAGTTCCACCTCCCTGGCTTGCAAAGCCTGCAGTTGCGTGGTTACAGCTGCTATCCAGGACCCACAGACTTTCAAAAGGTCAGGCTCCTGGCTAAGTGACCACACTCTTAACCTTTCCTGAACAGCAGGAACCAAAGAGGAGCAGCCCCCCACACCACCGAGCTGTCATTCACTAAGTAGGAGCCTGTATGGCCTCACTGCAAGACATTACACTTTACCACCACAGCATGACAGCACTGTTAATTTAAAAGACAGGACCAATAAAAAGAATAAATAAATAAATAAGCTAACCAGCTTGCCATACTCCTTTTAGTATTCTAGAACTCGTCTTCACCAGCTCTGCCCTTTCCACAACACACGTCAAACACAACATCCAAGATGTCTTGCCAGATCATCTGCCATGTGGTACATCCTACTAACCTTTACCCACACTGCTGAATAATCAACTTAACTCCAGTTTTGACAGGAAGAAACAGACACCAGAAACATCCCACCAACAAGGGGAAACACAAGATACCTACTAACTGCCCAAGAATTCCATACACTTCTACCTTCATGGCTTGTCACAGTACACTCATGGATCCAACTAAATTTGAGACCATCCTCAAAAGCACCATAACTATACACTGAGCATAGGAAGAAATGTCCTGGCATCTAAACACCACCTTCTCCTCTACCATCTCACATATCGCTGTAGCTCTCTGATGACTTGCAATGAATGAACCTTAAAAGGAAGCAAACTCAAATGCTGATGGCAAAGATCCATGAAAAAGCAAATTCCAATACAAGAGTTTCCCAGATTCTTGCTCCATGATTATCATAGAAGAGAAGAGATGATTCTTCCCTTCGGTTATTGCAGCTGTTAAATCATGAATTTTCCAGGATGCTCAATCACATGTCATCTAAAACCCAGCACTATGAAGAACTGCCAAATGTGTTCACAAGATGACCTGAATCTGGGATTTAAGTTATGTCACACGAACCACATACCAACCCCACAATTTCCGCCTTTCTCAGCCTTGTTCCCAGGCACACGAGAGAACCTCAAACAAGATATCCGAGCCATCATGTGCAATTCACCGCCATGGCCCTCATGCTTAGTAAAAGACCGAGACTCACCTGCAGCTAGTTCAGTCTCCATGGTTCATTAGATTACTGAGTGTCTTCTACTGGAGCTGTCCCAAAAGGGGCCAAACAGTGTTAAGTGCCATGTCAGGGATAATGGTTTTTGTGATGTGAAACATTATTATTGGGAGGTAGACTGAGAAATACAAGAACCATTTCAATAGTTCTCTAAACCACTAAGGCAGCCATGAATGCTAATGATTTTTGGTTAAGAACAAAAGAATGGCCATACTGGGTCAGCCAAAGGTCCATCTAGCCCAGTATCCTGTCTTCCGACAGTGGCTAATGCCAGGGTGCCGCAGAGGGAATGAACAGAACAGGTCATCATTAAGTTGACCCATCCCTTGTCGCCCATCACCCAAGGCTAGATCTGAGGAAGCCATTCCAAGTTCCTTAATCTCACCACTCTTGACAGTGTGTGGGATTTTCAACAGCACTTAGCATTGGTCTAACTCTGCTCTCCATGAAGTCAATGTGAACACGTCAATGGTAAGCCAAACACTGAATTGGTTTTGAAGACAAACTCTCCTGAATTTAAACAATTTCCTATAAATGTACATATTTATGCATTTATATTTGCCCCATTACATACCTCTAGACTAATTTCCTATGCACACTTGTAAAAGAGGATTTTTCCTTCTAAGGACCTGATATCCCACAAAATGATATGTGTAGTAACACAAAATGGCATGAATAATCTATAAGAAGCAATTTAAAAATAGAGAAGACAATCCTGAGAATGTTTCCTTCTTATTATAGCCCAGTGATAAGAGGACCCAACTACATGTGATGTGCTACTTTGGCATAGTTCAAAGGGTGTCCAGATCCACACTTGTTCGAGATAAGTGGAGCTTCAGTCAAATTAAGCCTATACCTGTTCAAAGGCAGCTGCAGCGTTCATGCTGGGGTGATGCTGCCTTCCCTCAAAAGTTACATGAAAGTCATTGGTGCTGGTCACAGCAACCCCTGAAACTGAGAGGGAGAAAAAAAATACCACTGTTTCCTGCTTAAACCTTACAGTTCTATGATTCTGCTCCAGAAGTTGTAGTGTTCCAAATGAGGACCACTTGGGGTACTGTAATGCTACCCAATCCTAGCAACCAGATTTCCAGTGCTTCCCTAACTAAGGCACAGAAACATGATTTCATGCATATCGTGATCAGGATTAAGCCATTTAATTATGATTGAAGAAACAGAGATCCTATGTGCTTTGTTTTTTAAAAAAGCTGTGTAAGTGCCTGATACTACATAGATTCTTAGACGGTTCAACAGGAACCTCGGATACCTAGATAACATAAATCCTTGTCGCCTTTTGTCTGATCCAGTATGTAGTGTACCTTGTAGTCATGTCAGTCCCAGGATATTGGAAAGACACGGGTGGTGAGGTAATATCTTTTATTTGGACCAACTTCTTTTGGTGAGGACTGATAGATCAGAGTCAGACATCCTCAAATGAGACATCCTATGACCTGTGGGTGAATGCTTTTCACAAAACAATCACTCTACATCTGACCTATCAGTCTTCGAACTCACAGAAAAGATGAGCCTGGGAGCTTAATTTCACCATTCATAATTTCTGACAGAAAAGAGACACTGGATTTATGGCTTATTACAACAACTTGTAACACACTAATGCCCTCTTTTATGTCCTATAACTGCAGAGGTGTTACCTGACCACTCTACTTTGAATGGTCCCTTACAATATGTGCTAACAACTTATGCTATACAATCTGTTCCACCTTGCATTTAGCTGTGACACTCAGGGTATGGCTACACTAGACACATTTTAGCGACACAGCTGTGCTGTTAAAAGGTGTACAGTGCAGGAATGCTCTTTGTCTGCGGGAAAGACCTCTCCCACTGACAAGCTCTGTCCACACTGGCATTTTTCGTCGATAAAACTTTGTTGTTCGGGGGGCAAGGGGTTTCACATCCCTGAATGACAAAAGTTTTACCGATGAAAGTGCAGCGTAGACAAGGCCTCAGACAAAACCTTTTTAAGACCTGAAGACAGCTGTTTGTGGCTCAAAAGCTTGTCTCTCCACTAGCAGAAGTTGGTCTAATAAAAGACATTAGCTCACCCACCTTGCCTGATCCAGTATGAATTCCTCCCCAAAGTCTACACGGAGCAGCATTTGCATGAACAGAGAAGGATACAGTTCCCCTAACTGGCATTCATTTGGCAGACTGGTTCATTCTCCATAGAAGCACTGCATAGAACATGTTTTAAGTGACAGAGGAGGGACTGTTAGCTGTTGGGTTAGAGCAACAGGAACTGGGATTTAAGATTCCTGGGTTTTACTCCTGGCTCTGACACTGACCGATAGTGTACCCTGAGCAAATCATTTACCCACTCTGTGCCTCAGTTTCCCTATTTGTAAAATAGCCAACATTTACTTACCTAAGCATATTGCGTGGGTTAATATTGTGAGATTGCTGTATGAAAACTCAAAGGGTCTGATCCTGAACAACCCCAGGCACTAAGTATTGTGCAAATTGAGAACTGAGCAGCACAGATGGTGCAGGGGAACCAGATCCTGAATTTATGAAACATGGTTGTGTGGTTGCCAAGTAACTCCTGCCTACCAGCAGGAAGAGAGACCTAAGAGGAAGCAGACAGCTGAGTGCCTCACTAACATGAGGAGGATTGCACCTGTGGCCATGTCTCTTCAGACACATACATTCTCCACACAGGCCCCACTTCATCACCTGTATTGCATGTAGTCTGCCTGGTGATGGAGTGCAAATACCACAAGTGACTTGCAAAGCACAGTGCAAGAACTTTCAGAATCAGATCAATACAAGTACAGCACTAAGGTTCAAAGAAAAACAATACTGACATGATATGTAGTGGATTCACCACCAGTTCCTATTCCCATCAGTGAGGACTGTGCCTAGTAACAGTGAATGGAATCACTGATCTTAAGTCTATTTATAAAATGTTGAATCAGTGGGCTACGAAGTTCCCCCTTTTATTTTTAAAATGAAATCCAGGTACAGCTGCATCCCAGAGAGGATGAAAAGCTGTTCTTTGTATACAGTACACAGCACTGATTTCTGCAGCACTTCTGTGCGATGAGATTTCTCACATAAATCTTACCATTTGCTAAAATAAAACCCCAAATGGGCAGTAAGAAGAGACACAGAGTTTGCTGATCGGTCTCCAAAAACAAATCCGCTGTGGGCTGCTTCTTCAGTTATGTATTTAGTTTTTTTTTTTTTTTCTTAAAAATGGTTGTACATTTGAGCCATTGGGAAACTCAAGGAAAAAGGTGAAAGTCAGTGCTATTGAGTAAGCCATTAAAAATCTCATTTTTATAGACAGGGACATTAGAAACTTTGTATTTAAGCTTTTCGCCTGTACAATGAAAATACCAACTAGATATAAATTTCATGGCCTCTAAAAAGCAAAACCCTGTAGCCTACGAAAACAAAATTATCTTTGTAATGCAACTTTGGAATGGAAATTTAAATTCCAAAGGTAATTTTCCATTGAGAGTGCTCATTGATGCATGAATTATACTCGCAGGGATGTGTAAATAGGATTTGTTTGATTGCTTCATCATCCCTCCATTATATCAAATCTTCTAAGAGGTAGGAGGACATCATAGGGATGTTTGTAGATTCCTTGTTTGAAGACGCAGTGGGGGCAAAATCATATCATCCCTATTGAGGAACAGGGCCTGACCATGAAATCGAAATTAATGCCGTAAGAATCTACTTATAAGTCTCTGAAGCAGCCTGGAGGAGGATGAATGAGAAGCAAAATATTGTTAGGATTTTATTGAAATTAAATAAAAAAGTCTGACATGACAGAAACCACATTACAGGCTAATAAGGGATTAGATGAAGCAATTATAGCGCCATTGTTTTTGTGCCACATGATGCAATAAGAGACGCAAGCTTTTGTCAGGATTGCTTGCCTTGAGGCAGCGACTCCCAACCTCTTCAAGTAACTGCCTACTTACCTGGTTTGGCTGAGATAGACTTAGGCTTTGAAAGTCAACCCACTGAACCATCCTGGCCCAATGTCCTGCTGCTGGCAGACTCCCCTCCTAGCTGCTCAGTGGTCTCACCTCTCAAAGGTACAGATCTCAGGCAGCTCTGCACAGATCTACAGGCAGCAGCAGATGTGTGGAGCCAGACGATGGTTGCCTGCAGGTGAGAGAAATAACCAGCGGAGGGAGCCACTGAGCAGCTGCCTGTATGCTACTGTAGGAGGAGAGATTCCTGTGTTCATGGTAATAAAAAGTGAATCACAGAGTGTGAGGCGCAGGGGAAGCCCTGGAAGAGAACCACTGAAGGCAGAAAGGGGTAACATTTTCTGACTTTTCCAACAAGCCAAGGATCTGACAGACCCTAGAGGATTTTAGTTGCCTACTAGTAAATTTTAGATTACTCTTCTAAATAGACATAACCTCAAATCACTAGAATGAGCACAGAACTGTCTGGCAGCCACGAGACTCCCAGCCTATTTGGAGAAATATCCTGCAGGTTGGTTTGCTAGACTAGGTTCCTAGCTGTATGTGTTTCCTGCCCTGCTGGTGTCTAAGCTCCTTTTCTCCATAGAGTTTCTGCTAGTTATCAGTCAGGAATGAAAACGTTGATGCTTGATACGGAGGTCCAATTAGTTGTCTCACCATACAGTCCACCCACTGGGCCACTGGGTTGAACTGCCATTTATATAAATGGATGCTCAGGGATTCCACCTGTTACACCCATGAGCACAGAAGGTGTGTCATGCTACAATTGCCTCATACAGTAGGCAGCAGTCAACAGGCTAAGTTTCTTGAGTCTGATTTTGAATTGGATTGCGAATGCTAAAGAAACACAATTGCCACACCGAGCAATACTCCCAGAAAGGGCTGGACTGGAAGATTTTGAAGCTGATTACTCAACGGTAAGAAAAAAACAATGAGACAAAAGTTACAACCGCAATATTAACAGCCTGCAGTGTATATACTGATTTAAATACCATATGCAGAGGATACATTTGAAACTCCTATTTTCATATACTTAACAAACCAGGCAAGATGATCTGAGACACAAAGCAGCAGTGCTATGCAGTATTTCCCAATCTACTACCGGGTTACTATAAGGCATTACATGCCACATTATCTCACAGTAAAAGACAAAGTTTAATAATGTTGTCAAAGGCACCAGAACCAGATCAAAACCTTGAACTAATTTTGTAAAATGTAATATATGTATAGCCTATGCTACTACAACCAAAGTGCAAAGCTACATGATAGGGAGTGTTGTGTGGTCTAGTGGTGAAAGCAGGGGACTAGAAGTCGGGACTCCTGGGTTCTATTCCCACTATCTATGCCCTATACGAACCAGGGCAAGTAACTTCATAGCTCTGTGCCTTATTTTCCCCAAGCTGTCAAATGGGAATAATACAACTTGCTTCACAGCATGAAGCTTAATTTGTTAATGGCTGCAAAGCTTTGAGATTCCTTTGATGAAAAAGTGCAATAGAGATGCAAAACATTATAGCCTGGCTTTAAACTGAAACCAATGAATGAGTGACAAGAATGAATCAGAGTTATTCTACTGATACACAAGAAGAAACCGCCTCCAGCTCACTCACTCTCAGCTCTGCAAACCTACTGAGGACAATGAAACATCCAAGCTACCACTGAAGGTATCATTTGAAGATAATGGGATCTCACAGATGTAACTAAATGAGAACATAATTTGGTCTGAAAATTCTTCATTTCTGGTGATGATGTGTAAGGAGGAAAGAACTCAGTTTAACTCTTGGTCCTTAGCTGGAGATAATCCAAAATTGTTATTGATACAAACATGGAAACCCATATGATATTTTAACAATCACTTTCCAGAGCAGAACTGTCTTTTAAGGTCAACATTTCTAAAGGAAATGGGTAGCTAAGCAAAAGCTTGGCTGGCAAATATAATATTAATTAGTTGAAGTATATGATAAACCATGAAGAGGAAGATTTTGAGGGTCTAGAATAAGTCTGCCTGGCAGAAAGTCTCTTAGTGACTGAACCAATCTGGTAGGACATTGGTCTTGTTTGTAGAAACAGCTGAGAGGAAGAATGAGGTGCCCAGCAACTTGGCTTCCAGAATCATGTGGCTGCAAATAGTTCCTCCTGCTCTACTGGCATAAGCCACTGAATCACAATGGTCACAGAGGACTGGCATATGCTGTTTTATTAAGATGCCATATGGATGGCTCATAATTCCAGTGTGTTGATGCCTACTGTCCTTGTGCTTCAGCCAGAACAAAACAACTTTGGCTGAAGTTATGCTAAATGAGCACTCCAGCCCTTAAGAATGACATCAGCAGCAACGAATCTCCATCATGAGATGTAGGCCAATGGTCCGAGCTTAGGGCCAGCAACCCACGAAACCAGAGTTCTAATCCAGACCTTGACCAGGTCTTGCTTTGTGGTTGTGGCAAGTCAAAACTTCTCTTTGTCTATTTCTCCATCAGTAAAATGTGAGTAGTACATCTAGCAACCAGACGCAAGTGCTGTGAGGATTGACTAACAAATATAAAGATCTATCTGTTCTATATCTATCTATAGACCCCATTACCTTAGTATTTGAGCACCTCACAATCTTTAATGTTTTTATCCTCACATCATCCTGTGGGCTAGGGAAGTGCTATTATTTTACAGACAGCAAACTGAGGGACACAAAGACTATGTGACTTGCCAAGGTCTTACAGGAAGTCTGAGGCATAGAAGTGAATTGAACCTGGGGTCCAAAATCTCAACCTGCCCTAACCTATCCTCTCTTTATAATATCATTACTAAACCTGGGGCATTGAAGAGCACCCAGTTCTTAGGTTCCAAAGGACAAATACCCAATGAAGGCGAATCTGGCATGTTCTCAGTTATAGTGATCATAGCAGTTGCCCTTATTCTTCATTACATACAGGATCCGTTACTGCACTCATGGTCCACAATGCATAGAAGAGACTCCAGAAGCTGCTGGAAGATCCTAGCACTTAACAGCAATTAATGGACTGCTTTCTTGATTGCCTCAGAGTTGGGTTATAAGTTACAAAGGGTCTAGACATCAGGCTGGATTTATTCGGAAGAGAGAGAATTTAATGCTATGGTGGAGGGTGGTAACAGGGCAAGAAATGTAGCAGGGTAAAATGTAAAGTATTGTTAGAAATTTACTGTAGACCTATGACTTGCATATGCGACAATGCTCTGATGACCTGTACTTGGGATATCATCGGTTGTGACCTGATAATGTGGTGTCTTAATGGAAACTGTTTAAATCCCAACTTATGAGACTCTGGAAAGCCTTGTCCATAGCTCATGAATTGATGCTCCAGGTCTGTTCATGTGATGGAGATATTTCTTGACCTGCCTCTAAAAGCTGAGAGTTCAGCACCTCTCAGTATCAGGCCCAGTTTTTCTAGTAGGAAGAAGGTGGTCTACTTTCATTGGGCAGTCTTTTGAGGGGGCAAAAGGCGAAAAGAGAGATGGGATCAGCCAAGAACCTCAGGGCATTTGGATCTACTAAGCAAGTAACAGAAGAATTACAGCCATTCTTCTTTAAGTATGGTAGGAAGTACAAGAAATTGCTGGGACTTAGGAATTTCTGAGGTATATTTATATATACACATGCACACCTGCATGAATGACAACAACATTTCATTCCCATTCTAATGGCTTGAGCAAAATCCCCTTAGGTAATAATGTCCTCGTCCTGCATTAGTGGAGCAGTGGAATGTGACTGGAAGTGATTTGTGGAACTAGATAGTTCTGAATGTTATGTAAGACTCCACGACAGGTAACACATATCCTGAGAAAGAATGAGGTTAGGAGGAGCAGTGTGATGCGGTGTGGTGTTCCTAAATACTACTAGGGAATAATATCCCTTTCTGCCTGCCATGGAGTATATACAAAACAGCCTGAAATGTCAAGCACATAGAGAAAAGTGAGTTAAAAGGGGCCCATTTGCTGGCATGCAGGGAAAGGCTATATTAATTGCCAAATTAACACTTCATATATTCATAGTTAATTTGGCAACTGATTTCAGTTGGGAGAGGAGGGAAATTCTCCTGTCCTTCAAGTTACTAGACATGTATTAGGA
Organism: Gopherus evgoodei; assembly: GCF_007399415.2. NCBI lineage: Eukaryota > Metazoa > Chordata > Testudines > Testudinidae > Gopherus > Gopherus evgoodei. The sequence goes on along the minus strand of NC_044322.1, from coordinate 361,041,066 downwards.
ATGACAGCCTATGATTGCTGCAGACAGCATCTAATTAACTGTCATTATAAAACACATGTCAAAGCCTGGGGCCTATGCTGGATCTGCTGCCTAATTGAGCTCCAGAATATTAAAGGCCTCTTTCAGACAAGCTGGTGAATGAATTTTGTTGTCTTATTAAACAACCTAGTTCCCCCACAAGCTCCCTCTCTCTTGGTGTTCACATTTCAAACAAGTGATGGATTTAAAACCACTTTCTTGTTGGCTTCTTACTAGTTAGCCTTAGAGAAGGACTGGAACACAAGTATGACATGAAAGTGGAAGCTGTCTGCAAAACTATTAGCTGTCTAATGAAACAATTATATCTACATAACAATGACCCTTACAGGGCTTATTTTCTTAGTACTACATCACACAGATCTTAGCTCTCTTTTTTATTAATTAGAGCAAGGCATAAATGAATCTCTCTCTGTCTCGGTTAAAACTGAGGGAAGGAAGCAGTGTAAACTTTGGATAGGAACTGATCAGCATTCAATGATAGGTACCTCGTACCTCTTCAGTCTGTGAAGTCTCCAAACACGTGACTGCTGGGGTCAAAATTCTGGGGAAGGGGAGATGAAAGGTTTTGCTAAAGCCCACTGCCACTATGGATTTACTCAATCATATCGGCTTACTCTTTGCAGATAATCCCAAGGAAGCAAAATATAAAAGCCCATAGCCATATCAGCTTGGGCCACACACCTAGTCAGATCTTGTGCTAGCACAGTCAGATTTAGCCAGAACTTGGATGGGAAGCCTACAAGCATAGCCCAGGTGCAGTGGTGATTGATCCAGTTGGTAGCATTCTTTCCTTGGAGTCTGTTTGAACCCCCGGGTCACCAGAGTGCTAGAGATCACTGTATTCTAGAGGAGCAATATTTTCGATAAGACATGGATGTTTTGTAAGAGTAAAAGATGTTTCCCTCAGGATCCCAGTCAAATTCTAATATCTGGAATTGCATTCTGCTTACCTAAACTCTCCTGAAGATATTCTTCACTTTCCCTCCTAAAAGCTGTATAGTGTAACGGATGTGGAATGATGTTTCCATTCAACCTTTGCCTCCCTTCCCAAGCCGTAGGATCCTATTCTATAAGAGGAAATGGAAGTAACAGGTATTTTAGTGTGATGGTGGTAAAGGACAAACATTAGTAAAAGGACTAGAAAAATATCTTCATTCAATAGGAGGGTTGAGAATGTCCACATTTGGGATGAGTAACTGGGGCTCTTTCAATATGAATAATCTGACTATGGATTTCTCTTAATTGCTCCCTCCTCTCAGATGAAAGATCTACCAGAAGAGTAGTATAACTCCAGTATGTTGTGGTAATGTGACAAATGCTGCACAGAAAACAGATCCTGGTAAGATTTTAATACCAGAATCTAAAGGTTCTCTATGATAGGGTGCTTCGAACATCTAGATTTTGCCTAATTCTTCATAAGTGGCTACATCATATGTCAACAGGAACAGAACAGGAAAAAGTGTGATTCTCCTAATCAGGAAATTAACCATCTTCACATATCATGTTTGCCTTGTGGAAAAATGAAGTCTTTGCCCTATGGAAATGTCTCTCCAAATGAATTCTTTTTACATAAATGTTCAATACTCTTCTAGAGCCACGGGATGGTGTAATGTGTCCTCATCTGAGCTGCACATTTTAGGTCTCTGCAGACTGATTTCAGAAATTGAATGAAAATCAGATACAGCATCAGAATAGAAAGGAAGAGCTGATCTCTCAAAAACTACCTGTTCAGGGAATCTTTGAGAGTGTTCATTAATCATTAGGACTTGAAGTTCCGTTGGTGTATTCCTTTGATGGGTATTTGTATATAGAGTATCTTACTTCACTTAATTTTATAGGTTCAAAGAGGGGTTAGGGCTTTGAGGCTATCACTGAAGTCCAAGTCCCTGAATTTGCATTTTCTAGTTAGCCGTATATCACCAGTTTCTCTCCTAGACACTCCAGGCTACTCTTTGTCACCCTTGTCCACTGATCCCTTTCACAGGTGTCCAGGGTTACACCATCGCAACAGCTCAAATGCCTTGGCTGATCACGAACTTAAGACAAGGAGACATTTTAGTTACTGGGGCTGTGATCTTCAAAGATTCAACCTTGATTCACTTCCTGATTGGGAGTCAAGGGGCAAGACGCTTGGCCTCTTTAAGTCTCAGTTTCCCATCTGTAAAATGGGGATAACAACACTATGCTACCTCAGTGAGGTGCTGGGAGGATAAATGCATTCAAATGATTGTAGTGCTCTCCGGCAGTATGGTAGTGGGGACCTTATAAGTACCTAAGATAACCAGGTCTATCTGAAGTGTTCATACTTAAGTCATCTGAGCTGTGCTGAATGAACCCCCTTAAATGTTGCAGTCAGAGTTATATAGAGTTTATTTCCACTATCTACAACACTAAAAACTAGAAAGAAAGCATGTCCAGTAAGGTGAAATTTACAGAAATCCCATTACTGAAAATAAGCTAGTAGGTTTTGACAATACCCCAGTAAGCTTAACTACAAAAAACAGGTCAAGAACTTAACACTTATATGTAATTCTGCTTGGACCTTGGGATCCAGGAAAGTGAAATAGGAAAAGAGGAGATAGTGTAGATTTTACATTGGCTTTTACCTGCCTCCTTGGCCCCTGATCTCCTCTGGAAAAGTAAATTTTCATCACAACTCTACTTCCATTAAAACAAAAGGCTGATATACAATCATCTTGTTAATTTAATGAAGCAAATTACTCCCCATTATCTGCCACCTTCAGAGAGACTTTTGGCACTAAATTGGTGAAACTCTCCTTGAGTTTTAAACATTTTCACACCTTTGTTAACTACAAATATTCAGCCAAACTCTTCTTACTACAGATCTCCACATATGGAGCGTTTAAGTTCAAATGTAGAGACTGGGCATGAAATCTGTCCTTACTGAAGTCAATGGGAGTTTTGCCATGGACTTTGATGGGATCAGGATTTTACCCTGTGGGTCTCATTCTTCTTTACCCACCAGTGTCACAGCACTAATTTCATTACTCCTGATTTATGCTGTTGCAAGAAGAGAAGAAAGCTCACAGTTTTCTTGAGTGCACCACTGAATGTCACGGGAAGTGGGGGGCGTATGCCTTAGTGCTTCAATCAACCAGCTTAGACACTGATGATGGTTGTGGAAGAATTTTTGAACTTCCACCGTGTTAGGTTTTATGACATCTTCAATGAGTTTTAAAAGGTGTGCAAGACACCTGTATGCCAGACACGTAGAAGGACTGCCCCAGAAAAGTTCTCTTGTTATCTTCAATTTATTATTGTTGTAAAACGAAATGCCAAAAAGCACCCTTACCCCCTTTGTTATACTGTCCTTTGCATTCTGGAATGACAGCTTTGGTAACGTGGACACAATATCCAGTGCATTTCTTTTCAGGTGCAGAACCAACAGCAGTAAGTCAGAATGGATTTTCTACATAGGGATGGTTGCAGACATCACTGGATTATTTTTTATGATCTGATCAATCATCTTGAATTAATGTCAGAATTGATTCTTGTAGCTCTTTTATACTCCCCCTCATTCTTCTCTTGCAACACATAGAAGTGGACCCGTGAGCTTAACTCTACCTGCACAAGCATAACAAACATTCCCTTACACTGCTAATTTTCTGATACACTGAAGGTGACAGTTGCTAACGTAAAAGATTGTAGCAACTTTACCAAAGATTGGCCCTGTTTCAGAAAATTAATCCTCTTCAGCAAAGCACTTCAGGACATGCCATTGAAGTGCTTTGTGGAGTACAGCTGGAATTATTATTATTATTATTTGTATTAATGCCTGGGAGTCCCAGTCACGGATCAGAGTCCCACTGAATGAATAGGGATGCTAAATATGGATGGACTTAAGCATCTACTTCAGTGCTTTCCTGAACTGGGCCCTTCAAGCCTTTGCCTTCCAGTTGGTTTTGTGGCACACTCACTAATTGTTCTTTTCCATTTTTAGGTGATGGAAAACAGATACTGACGCTGAAGAGGTACTGAAAGCTCTAGGAAACACACAAATTATCAGTGTGGCTACATTTCAGTGACTACAGTGGCATCAAAATGTCTCACTTGTGGGATCACCAAACTCATTAATAATCTGCTCTTCCACTGCAACAGACCAAAATTTCATTCAATGGCCCATTTGATCTTGAAAAAGTCAAGAAAACAATTCCGTGCACTCGTTGGATGAGAACGAATTCTTTCTATCTTGCTATTCAAGCTCTTGACAATGTTTATGTTTTGCGTTAGAAGAATTATCTGTTACATCTGTTTCTATTGCATCAGTCCATTCGCTTGCTTTCGCCCACCTTCTTAAATGGGAGGCTCACTGAGCCAAATTCATATGCTTCTCCTTGATAATCACTGAACACTAAACACTACTAGTTAGCAGTACTGATCAGCAGCTCACACACTTACTACAGTTAAAATGAAAAACAATTACCTAGAAAACTCATAGCTGTGAAGACTGAGCTTTGCCAGATTTATACAGAACCATATCATCAGCAATTGTAACATCATTCAGAAGTTATTGATTCTAGAGAATCAAGCATTCCTTAATGGTTTACCGCTCCATAGGGTGACCAGACAGCAAATGTGAAAAAATCGGGACGGGGTAGGGGGTAACAGGAGCCTGTATAAGAAAAAGACCCCAAATTTGGGTACTGTCTGGTCACCCTTCCACTCCATCTCCTCTTCTCTCTTCAACCTCTAAAGTTAGTTTATTCCACCCTATAGCTGTTCCACGCTCTCCAGTTACCAATGACTCCTCCCATTCTCCATATCATCCATGCTTAAAACAACCCTACAGCCTTATAGACTCCTTATAGGCATAATAAAAATCTTGATGTTTCTTCTCATTTCACTTTCACTTTTTAAAATAGCTATCAATTTTCATTCACAGATGGAAATCAGAGCCTAGTGGGTGTGGTAGGAAAAAGTTTTGAAATATTTACAATATTCTATAGTACTGTATGTTCAAAAAACACCGAAAACCTGATAAAACCCTCATATCCCACTGGGTTTTTTGCGTGTTTTTGTTTGTGTGGAACCGTTGCTCTGAAGCAACAACTAAAACCAAAATACTTTCTCTTGTGCATCTGGAAATAGATCCTATGGGGTGAGGAATAGGAGTCTGATCTCATTTTTCAATCGACAAAGAGAAAAACATCTTTGTGCTGAGGAAGCAAATGGAATGTGGAATTCTTCTTGCTTAAAGATCAATTAAAAAAATATTATGTTAAATTCCAGTTAGTCCAAATTGAATTTCAGTCATACTAAAAACCAAAACCGCACCATTTGACAAAAATGGCACAACTATTCTTTCAGAAAGCACATGAAATCAGTAATTTAATTTGACGAGGAAGCGTGCCGCTTTTCCGAAAAGAATTACACTGCTGATTGTGTTAAGCAAATAATAATTACCGCAAGTACATACAGTTCTAATTAGCAAGGAATTTAATTAAACAAATATGGCAACATAACAAGATGCATGACAAAGTAATTGTACTAGATCTTGCCAATGTATTCTTTACTACTTCAAAGTTTTACACGGAGATTATTAAGCAATTTCAAGAGTCTCAGGAACACAAGATCTAAAAAGTAGGCCCCTTGTAACCCAACTGAAATGAACAGAATCCAAACAAAGCCCAACCACGATGAGGCTTGTTTGTTTGGTTTAATGGCTTGATTTCATTTGGAGCTTTTGGTTCAGCAGCCAAGGAAGTAAATGTATTGGTTGCTGAACTCCTTCAACAAACAACTAGAGCAGAACTCATTACTGATTACCTAGGGGCAGGAGGGGCCACATGAATTTATCATCAGACCAGGCCTTCAGGAACTGCAAACGAGAAACCCTGTTTTCTTTAAGTAGCAAGCGTCTAGCCCTTTTTCTTGCTGATATAGCCTTTAAAATGAAAAGTGATATCAAGTGATTACTAAAATTGAAAGGAATAAACAGCTGGGCTCCTCCACTCCTGCAACATGAAGCTGGGGAGAACCTACAGGACACCTTACTGCATGCACTATTACTGTAAAACAAGTCTAAGTTTGAGCTTTCTTCTGGAAAAAAAAAAGCTCACTGACCATCCCCAATACCTGAGTGTAGCACCTGAAAGTGGTCTTGTTTGAAGGGCAGGGGCCATAAAACTGTTTCACAACCCATCTCTGCTTATTAAAACCTTCGGTCCTCTCTGGGACCCTGATCCAAAGCTCATCGAGATCAAAGGGACTCATTCCACTGACATCAGTGTGCTTCGGATCAAGCCCTGAGTGCATCTACTGTAACCACAAGACCGCTCTGCTCCTAAATTGTCTGAACAGTTTCACAAACACCAGGATTTTTGACATAATAGCTGTTGCTTTTGTGAAGAACAGGATCTCTGTGAAACTGCCCAGCTGATTCATGAGTGGAGCTCTTGAACCAATGGAATAGTTTCATGAAGACCAGCGTCCTCGACAGAGTAAAGAGTTGAAGATCCTGTTCTTTGCAAAACTGTTACACTTCTGAACAATTTCAAGGGATCCTGATTTTGGCCACAATTGCTACACCTTTGTTGATGATCAAATTATTGGACACATCGTAAATGCCTCTGGACTAGCAAAATCCATTTCCTGTGCATCACATTTAGCCCCCACTTTCAAATGCAGGAAAAAGAGCTGGAGGCATATGACAAAAAGCAACGTTATATTTCTCTCCTACACTGCTCACAAAGAGTTCCAAAAATCATGTCAGGGAAAGGAAGTAGCTGACATAAATCATGTGCCCCACATCTAACTGCAGTGAATAAAGGATTCAGCTACGACGAACAACACTAATAATTTTTACTTTTAAGCTAACAAGATTGCTACCTAGCCCCCAAACACTCTACGGACACATTTTTGTCTTCCTACAAGTTTGTATTTTTTAAACTAAGGGGACTCAAAAAAATCAGAGACTCAGAACGCAAACATTTTTAAGGCCACTTTTCAACTGGATACTAATTAAAAAACTTGCTTGAAAATCCTCAGAAAATTCAATCTTAAGTAAAAAATTAGGTGCTGAAAATTTGAAGCAGATACATTGTATTTTTCATATAAAACAAAGAGGTTGAACTCTCACTTTAAGTGCAAAATATAACTTGGTTTTAACTGATGTCACTGTCTCTCCACCATAATATTAAATATATTTATAGTAGGGCTGTCGATTAATCGCAGTTAACTCACGTGATTAACTCAAAAAAATTAACTGTGATTTAAAAAATTAATTAGGATTAATCACTCCGTTAAACAATAGAATACCAATTGAATTTATTAAATATTTTTGATGTGTTTCTACATTTTCAAATATATTGATTTTTTATTACAAGACAGAATACAAAGTGTCCAGTGCTCACTTCATATTATTTTTATTATAAATATTTGCACTGTAAAAGTGATAAACAAAATAAATATTTTTCAGTTCACCTCCTACAAGTACTATAGTGCAATCTCTATCATGAAAATGTAACTTACAATGAAGGTTTTTTCTTCGTTACATAACTGCACTCAAAAGAAAACAATGCAAACTTTAGAGCCTACAAGTCCATTCAGTCCTACTTCTTGTTCAGCCAATTGCTAAGACAAACAAGTTTGTTACATATACAGAGATACTGCTGACTGCTTCTTATTTACAATGTCACCCTGAAAGTGAGAACAGGCATTCGCATGGCACTTTTGAACCCAGCATTGTGAGGTGTTTACATGCCAGATATGCTAAATATTCATATGCCGCTTCATGCTTCGGCCACCATTCGAGAGGACATGCTTCCATGCTGATGATGCTTGTTAAAAAAGTAATGTGTTAATCAAATTTGTGACTGAACTCCTTGGATGAGAATTGTATGTCTCCTGCTCTGTTCTACCCACATTCAGCTATATATATCATGTTATAGCAGTCTCGGATGATGACCTAGCATGTATTCGTTTTAAGAACACTTTCACAACAGATTTGACAAAACGCAAAGAAGGTACCAATGTGAGAGATTTCTAAGGATATATACAGCACTCGAACCCGGGTTTAAGAATCTGAAGTGTCTTCCAAAATCTGAGAGGGACAAGGCGTGGAGAATGCTTTCAGATGTCTTAAAGGAGCAACACTCCGATGCGGAAACTACAGAACCCAAATCACCAAAATAGAAAATCAACCTTCTGCTGGTGGCATCTGACTCAGATGATGAAAATGAATATGTGTCAGTCCACTCTGCTTTGGATCTTTATTGAGGAGAACCCATCATCAACATGAAGGCATGTCCTGTGGCATGGTGGCTGAAACATGAAGGGACATATGAATCTGTAGTGCGTCTGACACACAAATATCTTGCGATGCTGACTACAACAATGGCATGTGAATGCCTGTTTTCACTTCCAGGTAACTTTGTCAACAAGACACTTGCAGCATTATCTCCTGCAAATTGTAACCAAACTTGTTTGTCTGAGTGATTGGGTGAAGCAAGACCGAGTGGACTTGCAGGTTCTAAAGTTTTACATTGTTTTATTTTTGAATGCAGTTATTTTCTGTACATAATTGTACCTTTACAAGTTTAACTTTCATGATAAAGAGATTGCACTACAGCATTTATATCAGGCAAACTGAAATATACTATTTCTTTTGCTTTTTACAGTGCAAATATTGGTCATAAAAATAAATATAAAGTGAGCACTGCATACTTTGTATTCTGTGTTGTAATTGAAATCAATATATTTGAAAATGTAGAAAACATCCAAAATATTTAAATAAATGTTATTATATTATTAACAGTGCGATTAATTGCAATTATTTTTTTAATCGCTTGACAACCCTAATTTATAGATATATTAACATGTATATGGACACCCAATGCACATCCCTCTACAAAGAAAATCAGAAAAATTAAAGAAAGAGAATGCATATAAACTATTCAACTACAACTCTGGAAGGGATTTCCCTGGCATGAACTGTGTAGAAGACTCATAGGCACCCTTGAAAGAGATGTACAATACAGAAACTACATCACATAATATCATCTCTTATGAGTGTCTCAGATGCTGTAGCAGAAATGATGTTATGCAGGCTAATTAAATCAATTCATCTGTGTAACTTTGCAATGGTTGGACTTTTTCCAGAAATGTACCTTGGGGCATCTTTTGTTCACTCTTGGTCTCTTCCAAAATTTCAGAGGTAAACAACAACAAAATGCTAATTTCTTGCATGACTCTCTGTAATCAGGGAAGGTCTGCACCTGAATGGATTTATTATTAATACTAAATTCTCTGTTCATCAGTTCACTGTTAGCCTAAGGCTGAAAACCAGTATTTTGCAGTATGTTCCCTATTATTATTTTATTATTTATTATTTTTATTACAGTGGTGCCTAGGGGCCTTTGAGGGCAGAGTTTAATTTTTTGCTCTTGCCGCTAAAAGGAAGGATTGAGCTTGACTGCTTTATATATTGACATAGAACTGCATGAATCAGGGCTCTAGCAAGTCTACTCAGAATTTGGCATCAGTGGCACTGTGCTTTGCTACTAGTATTTCTCCCCACAGGATGTTTTCTGTAACTGTGTGTCAAAATGTAAGCATTTGCTTGTCAACATCTGCAGCACTCAAACTGCTGCTACTCATTTTGCAAACTGTTCAAGTTTTGATTGTCACATTTTTGTCAGTCAGTTTCTTCTTTTTGTTATTCAAATAATCAGAGAGTCTGTAAGTAATTTAAACAAACAAATGTAATGGGGGAAGGATGGTCCAGTGGTTAGGCTGCTTTGTCACAGAGTCCATGGGACCTTGGGCAAGTCACTTAGAGTACATCTGCACAGCAGTGGGGAGGTGTAGCTCCCAGCTTGGGGAGAAAAACATGCTAGCTCTGCTTGTGCTGATGTGCTAAAATTAGCAGTGTGGCTGTGGCCACATGGGCGACAGCACGTTAGCTGCCTGACCCTTTGACTAGCACATGCCGTCATGGCTACACCCCAATTTTTGGATATTAGATCAAGTAGAGTTAGCACGCATATGACTACCTAAGCTGGAAATTACAGCTGCCATTTAGACCCGCCCTAAGTCTCTCTGTGCCTCAGTTTTCCATTTGTAAAATGGGGATACTGACCTCATGGGAATGTTCGAGGATAAATACATTGTGCTATCGGCATGCCTGACAGCCTTTAGAGATGAGGGCCATATAAGTACGTAAAAGAGAAACAGAAAATGCTCATGACTTTAAGAGGGACTATACATGACCAAGTCTTCCCAAAGGGATACTGAATTACAATATACTCAAGCAACAAAATTCACAAGAGACGCATCATCTCCTCAGAACATGATCTTGACTCAACACTTCCAGGAGCACCTGGGAATAGTTATTGTTATTTATTTGTACGAAGGTAGGGCCTGCAGAATCCAATCAATACTGCAGCCCCATTGTGTTAGGCACTGTAATACATGCACACAGTAACAGACAGCCCCTGCCCCAAAGAACTTCCAGCGTTTCTGTTTTAGACTGTAAGAATGGACGTATTATCATACCCATTAACAGGTGGGGAATGTGATGAAACAGACAGATTAAGTCATTTGCCCAAAGATACACAGGGAGTTTGTGTTAGAGCTGAGAAATTAAGCTAGATCTGTTGAATCCCAATCCAGCACCTTAACCACCAGGCCATCCTTCTTCTGTATAGCTCCTATTGTGACAAATGGACCTTTCATGGCTGTGTCATACACCACATACTCCAGTTGGTATATATACGTATTTTTTAAATATTAGGTTAGACACAGTGACTTTCATCACAAGGCAGTACTCTCACACTTTGACAAGGATGCACATTTCCAACTGGAAAGGCGAGCTATGGTGGGAAGCAACTGGTATGGGAAGCCTACAGGAACCCAGTCTAGCCAGCAAGGAGGGGCAATGGGAACCCAAGTATTCAAAGGACACCAGAATCTACAGAATCAAAGCTTTCACTCTGTTTTTTTAAAGCATGCATTCTTTTCAATGGCGCAAATAGACATGAAAATGGAAATGCAAGCGCTGCTGCCCCATTAACCCAGCCTTGCAGAAACGTGTCTCCAATTAAACCATAGCACCAGCAAAGATAACAGTATAAGCACATTCACCCTGTTTACCTCAATGAGCTGTGAACTTAAAAGCCTACATGAGACTGTTAGAGTTAACATTTCTGAGCAGTGGGAATCTAAGAAAAACTCTCTGATGGAATTGCTACACCTGGAAACACTGCCTTTGTGCTCTCCCTCCCAAACCTTCCAGCCCAGGCAACTTTGAAAAGAAGGCTCCTCGGAACTCAAGGTAGTGCACAGGACAAGAACTATCTGGGGAAATCCCATGGTACCAGCATTCAAAGCTGAGGAGCCAGGCCTGAGCACGACTCAGCTGGTGCCTACAACTCTTCAACTGGAGGAAAAGAGGTGGTGAGTAAAAGAGCAAACAGGACTCAGCAGCTTGCACCCCAGTGTCCCAGGACCCCGCTGTGAGCACTCTCCAGGGCTCCTTATTATAAATGTGTCCTTGGAGGCCCTTGCAGTTAGTGGCACTGGCCCCAGCAAGGTACCAGAAGTGAGTGCCGGACTGGCCTATCCCCATCACCATTATCCACTGTATCAGCAGAAGCATGGAGCCCCAGTGACTTCAGATCCAGCTTGGATCATTCTTTGTGCTGTGCTATCAAAGGGGCTTCAAGAGACCCCTCCCAGCCCCCAGGGAGCCAGGGGTGAGTCACATGACCTACCAACGACAGTCATGTAAATCTGAGCTTCTTTGGAATTCTAACCTCTGCTTCCATCAGTTTTCTTGACTCCTGCCTGCTGTGCTAGTCACTGCCCTCCAACCTGTAGCTAATCACTCCATGCTTTTCTCTCTTTTTGCCTCCACCCTTCTCCTTCTCCTCTGCTCCCAACCTTTTCTCCTCCCCCATTTCACCCCGATCTCCTACATGTATTAAAAGAAATATGATTTCCATGCAATGTGAATAACTAACTAAAGCGATCAGGTAATCTCACTGATGTGACTCTCATCCTCCCATCCCCAGCTCTCCGCTCTCCTCACGTTTTGTGTATTCTTAGATTACATGCGCCTCAAAGAAGAAACTGTGGCCAAAATGTTCAAAACTGGATGGTTAGGCACCTAACTCCATATTTAGGCACCTACAATCAGGGGGGTTGATGTTTTGAGGTGCTGAGCAGACTTAAGTGTTTAACTCAAATTTGAAGACTCTGGAATGTCTCTTTTGTTCTGCGAAGTACTCTGCATGCTCTGGGTGATATATAAACAGTGATGACTTACTGAGTGAGGGGCCCCCCTTCTACCCAATGGCTGGCTTTGCCTTCTCTAGTTTCAGAAGGCAGGGGAGCTGAAGCCATTTCACAAAAGCCTCTTTGCATAGAAATCTGAAAAAAGAGTACACTGGACTGTGATTAGGAAAGGGAGACGTGACCATCTATCTTTATTTGCATCCCTGCCAATTTCAGAAAGTGCCTACATTAAAGAATTTTTTATGGCACCCCTGTGAATTTCTAAATCACCAAGCAAATACAGTCCAGGTCACAGTGAAATGAGATACCTCATATTTCTAAAACCGTTTTCTTCTCCCTCTTTCTTTCCCACAGTGAAAAAAAATTCTGAGCTGCTTAACCACAGCCATAAAAATGATATTATGTTCAATGACTTACATTAAGTGTCAAATCCTTTCTCAGCCATAATCTAATTCTAAAGCCAGGATTCCACTATCTTTCCATGAAAGCAGCACACACTGGAAGAAAGGCAAGCCTCAGCCATACTAAGTCAGGATGTTAACACTTGCTTATCCTCTCGCTTACACAAAAAGAAATCTCTAACAGGCAATTTAACATAGATATGTTTTAAGAAAATGCAAAGATGTCTGCTTGGGAATACATTCAGTGCTTTATTTTACCTTTTGTAAGTAAACAGGCACATGCTTTAAGCACATGCTTAAAGAGGCCTTTTCCAGGCACAGTTCAGAGTCTTCCTACAAAGACAGTGGACATGATCAGGTGACATCTAGCCACAGGGATGGTTTAAGCTTTTAAATAATACATTAGTAACAATACTTTACGCATGTGCACACACCCGTTTTGCTCTTCAAAATGCACCACTGACATTAACCAAGTTATGGACAGAGACAATATCAAGTAGCTAAATCCAGTACTAGGGTCATGGCTATTCAGCAAGTACCGAGATATTGTTAGACTTTGTACTCTTACTTTATAGTAATCAAGCTAAGCAAAGTCTGGCTAGGCTATTGTTAGGGCCACTGGAAATTTTGCCTAACATTCATAGCGAGATCCAAAAACTGTGCTAATATGTAGAGTTTCCGCAGTATGAAATTTCAGTGACGCTGGTCATTACATGGACGAGAGACCGCGAAGGAGACCCAGATCTTATTGGAAATGGTGCTGTGGTGCTTTTCCCTCTGAGAAAGTACTAATCCAACACCCCCACATGATGTAACAGGGTGCTACACCGCACTGCAGCAGAGGCATACCCATATTCTGATTCAGTTTTAGAATCATGGAAGCCTAGGGTTAGAAGGGACCGCAATGGTCACCTAGTCCAATCTCCTACCACGATGCAGGATTTGTTCTGTCTAATCCAGGGACTGGCAACCTTTGGCATGTGGCTCACCAGGGTACGCCCCCTGGCAGGCCAGGCTGGTTTGTCTAGCTGCTGCGTCCGCCTGGACGCAGTTTGCCATTCCAGGCTAATGGGGGCTGCGGGAAGTGGCGGTCAGCACATCCCTCAGCCCGCGGGGAGCAGCGATTGGCCGAACCTATGGACGCGGCAGGTAAACAAACCGGCCCGGCCCACCAGGAGGCTTACCCTGGTGAGCCGCGTGCCAAAGGTTGCCAATCCCTAGTCTAACCCATCCAAGACAGATGGTCATCCAGCCTCCTTTTGAAAATCTTCCACAACCTCCCTAGGCAAGAAGGAGCTTCCATAACCTTGCTAGGCAGTCTGTTCCGTTGTCCTAATGTCCTACTTCCCGATAGGAAGTTTTCCTGAGATTTAATCTAAATCTGCTATGCTGTAGTTTGAACCCATTGCCTCTCGTCCTGCTCTCTGTGGCAAGAGAACAATTTTTCTCCATTTTTTTGGCAGCCTTTCAAGCATTTGAAGACTGCGATCATGTCCCCCTTAATCTCCTCTTTTCCAAACTAAACATGCGCAGTTCCTTCAGCTTTTGCTCATATGACTTGCATTCCATCCCTTTGATCATCTTTGTCACTCGCCTCTGGATTCTTTGCAGTTTCTCCACAGCCTTTCTATATACTGGTGACCAAAATCGGACACAGTTCTCCAGCTGAGGCCTAACCAGCACTGAGTAGAGCGGTACTATCACCTTCTGTGACTTACACGCTATGTCTCTAATGTAGTTTTAAAAATTACAAGCCCCGAGGTAAACTTTCCTTTTTATGACCTTTGAGAACAAGCATGAAGCCACTTTGCAAGTCCCACATGATCCACCTATACTGAAAAACTAAAACATGTTTCAACTGTGCTGAGAGGTAGCATACTGTGACGGGGCACCCTGACAAACCTATATTTGTAATGGAGATGGCCCCATGCTCAGTGACCACAACGTGGAGAAAAAGCAAGCCTTATGAGACCACTCCTAGGTGATATTATTCCATGACAGCATTGATGTATTAAAATCACCGGCACGGTGTCTACACTATAGCTTAAAGCATTACTAATACCATTCCAGCACCACCCCAGATATCCATGCAGGGAAAAATAAACCAAGTTATATATTGTGCTCACACACGGTTATTTGTGAAGTGTGTAGAGGGCCCAACAAAGAAGGGGATGTAAACAGCACATACAATTGTTTGGAATTGAACCTACATACGTATTCCTCCAATTCTACATACACAGACTTGTCTACATCAAACTTTTCTTCTCAAAATTTTCCACCTGTACTATTCATGCAGAAAGATGCATCTATCGAAGGTACTTAAATGGTTTCCATTACTGTAGTACCCGAGTACCTTGTGATTGTTAATGCATTTATCCTCACAATTCCATTTGAGGCAGGACAGTGCTATTATCTCTGTATTACAGATAGAGAAATGAGGCACAGAGGGCTAAGTGACTCATCCAAGGTCAAATAGGAAGTCTGTGGCAGTGTCAGGAATAGAACCCAGGGTTCCAGAGTCCCAGGTTAACACACAAACCGTCGGACCATCCTTCTTCCTATCCCTCTGGTGAAGGCGGTGGGAGCAAATAAGCCACCAGTGTTTATTTTTACCCACCAGACTTGCTCTTATCAGGGTTGACTCTGTGGTACTTCCACTGCTGCTCCCTCCAACAGTAGCAATGGTGGAAATTTGTAAGTAAAAGATAAACAAGACCACAGACTTCTGTGTTACACAATCCAGTCTAAGGAATCTGAGGTGATAATTCTAGAAGGAATGCAGGACACCAGGATGCCTCCCTCACCACCCAGCTAGGTGAAGACTTTTGCAGATAGCATCCAGGCAAAGCATGGAAGAAAGGAAGCTGCAGCCTATTCTGGGCCTCTTGTTTTCTTGGGTTCTTCCACCCACACTGCCCTCTAGATACTTAGCTAATTGGAACTGCATATTTTCAGCGTACATCTTCAGCTGTAATTTGGTGCAGCTGTTTTGCACTGTAACTAGGATCTGAAATGATTTAATTATAACATGCAGGCATCAGGAACAGCAATGCAATTATAAATAACAACCATAGAAATGCTAATAAACGTCACTTTATTGAGAAGGAGAAAGACAAGAGACTACTTCATGGGAGCAATTAAAGGCGCCTTTGTGAGCAGGAAAATGAACTGGCCTTCAAAACATTTTGATGGTTTTATTTGCAGATGAAACGAAGGTCTCTGAAGAGGTCTGCCAAACAATTTGAAAAAAAGTATGCCATGTGACCAACTTACAAGAGTCATGTTTGGGAAAGTCAACTCCAAAGAGCCTTA
Organism: Gopherus evgoodei; assembly: GCF_007399415.2. Taxonomy (NCBI): domain Eukaryota; kingdom Metazoa; phylum Chordata; order Testudines; family Testudinidae; genus Gopherus; species Gopherus evgoodei. The sequence continues at coordinate 361,025,059 of NC_044322.1, read as the reverse complement.
CTGTATGGCAGCCTTATGTTCAATACAACTTCCACCAATTTCAAAACCACACAGGGCTCGCTGAAATCCAGACAGCTCAAGACACTCGATTTCTTCTATCCACTTTCAAGTGAAAGCATTACAAATTACTGCCTGCTCTACTGGGTCCTCAAGGTCTCACTCTGTTTTCATTGCAGTCCAAATGTCTTCGATGGACTCACTCCTGGTTTACGCCACTGAAAATTAGACCAGAAACAGGCCCTGAAAGCTGAATAATGGCTCCTACTGAAGTTAGAACTGAGAAAAGGGATAAGGTGCCTATCAAAATTTGTACAGACCAGACTATGAAAAAAACGAGGCCTTGATCACTTTTAAGCATTATTATTATTCTATCATTGTGCCCAGGTCCCCTATGAAATCCTATGATACTTTTAGAAGTAGAGTAGAATTAATCCACATCCTGCCCCAATTCTAGGTAAAGTAATTATACTCCACCTAATTAAATTCCCCCTGCAATTTCAACTACATAAAGTGTTCTTCATATATGCTCCAAACTGACAGTGAACCTATGCATTACTGAACAGGTGCAAGATTCCACCTTAGAGGAAGGTGCATTCTAGCAAACCTATCCCTGTAGGTTCACACTCAATCTAGTGTGTATCTGCATTTATAGAGCACTTGCAGATCCTTCAGCAGGAAAGGCAGTAAATAAATGTAAGATGTTCTAGCATTTACTTTGATAAACCATGCGCATCTAGATATGCGATGGGTTTGGACTGTATTTACCATTATATTCTATGTGACTTCAATAAGTGATGCATTGATATCCCCTTTCTTGTGCTTATTTGGTAACCTCACATACCACTGTAGAAAGATAAGAGTGTCTCTCTCTGGACCACAGACTGTAGTATGCTCTGTGTCTCTAGTGCATGAATCTTTTGTTAATGGCAGAGTAAATGCAGATTTATCTGATCTGGACTGTTTTGTTGGAAACCACCACTGGTGAGTTTGCTATATCAAAAATAATTGCACCCCACCTATTATGAACCCAAGCCTTACAAATGTTCAGACACCATGGCTGCCATCAGGAATAGGGCGAAGAAACTTCCCCTGCTAATTCAATAATTTATAACCAATTTCCATTATCTGATAGCAGTAGGGCTTTTATCTTCTCCTCTGGTTCCGTCACTAGGGGAGGACGTGATCACACACCCCTGAGCCACTGCACTACACTAAACATTATGGTCAATCCCAAAGCTAACTATCTCTGATATAAAGAGAGGAAGTGAGATGTATTTTCAGGGTTAGGATAAGGTGAACAATTTGATTTAGGACAAATATTGCCACCCGCACACATGACTTTTAAAGAAAACCCAGACAACTATTGTGTTGTATCCAGCTTTCTGCATGCCGTTCAAATCCTGCCCCCCCCAGGACTGAAACACTTTTTCCATTTCTGCCATTAGTGCTGTGGTTTCATTGTACTGAATGGACCAGTGGAAGCACAGAAAAGCCATTTCAGAGCAAGGATGGACTGTCAGCAGAAATGTGGAAAAATGCTGTAGGACAAGCCTACAGTGAAGCCTGTTAAATAATTTGCTGCCAGTTGGTTGCTGAGGATCCAGAATATTACCCTGCACACTCAGAAAGATGTCTAGGGAATGAAGGGGTTGAGAATCTAGAAAGCGATTTCCTCTGTTCCTCTGTTTGTGTATGCAACAGACTGCCAGATGACAGCTGGAGTGAATGTACTGAAATCATGAAGGAAAATTTTTCAAGTGATTAAGAATATGAAGAGCAAATTCAAGTATCATCAGTTCCAAAAGGGTATATTGTAGTGTCTGCTTAAGTGCCTCCATGGTCTACTTCCCCATTCTCTCTCCTCTGTTGTAGGACTTTATTTAGGGAACAAGCCCACACTGGCAGAGGAGTGGCCAAGATGACCTAAGATAGGACACCTCTCCGCCCTCCATCTCTAGTTGATATGATTCTGTGAAATCTACCACAGAAGCAACCACTTTCAGTGCTGTCAGAGAATAACATCTGTAACAGCTCCCAGCTGTCAGAACATCTCCTAAATTCGGCCCTTGGACTACACAGGTAACATAAGCTGGATGTACTTTTTTCTCCCCAGTGAGGACCCTCACGCTGCCTTTTTCAGTTCTATAACAGATGGTGGGAGGTGGCCTCAGTAAAAACAGGTGCTGGGGACAAATATCAGTGTCACTCCATCTAAGACGTGAAGACAGTACTTCACTGCAGTGCAACTGGCACAACTTGAACAACAGACAATAAGAAACCCACAAGAAGTAAATATTTATTCTTGAGTAAAAACTCCAGGTTACACCTACCCTGAACCAGATTTCCTAGATGCACCAAGCCTTAAGATTTCAGGGTTTGGTGAGGGCAAGCATAAAGACAGGACTCTGGTTGCCCCTGGTGATGCTTAAACTAAACTTACCTGTTATAAAAAGTACAGCTTTTGTCGCTGCTACATTTGTTTAAGACTCAGAGACAATTCTTTTGCCAACACAAAAGAATCATTCAGAAACACCAGGCAGTACAACAGTCCCACAAATAAGAAGCCATAGAAAATGAAAAGGATGTTTTTATGTGAACTGGATATAGAGACCTGAAAACAGAAATCCTGTGTCAGTGGAGTTAACATGGTGAATTTGTCCCATTTAGGATGTGAGGTCCTAAATGTTCAAAACCAACACTAGTGATTTAGAATATAATGCTGTGGCACCTTATAGACTAACAGACGTTTTGGAGCATGAGCTTTCGTGGGTGAATACCCACTTCTTCAGATGCATGTATTCACCCATGAAAGCTCATGCTCCAAAACGTCTGTTAGTCTATAAGGTGCCACAGGATTCTTTGCTGCTTTTACAGATCCAGACTAACATGGCTACCCCTCTGATACTTAGAATATAATGGGTTTAGTGATTACTTCCACAATGATTTCTGGGAGATCTGGTTTCTCTCACATTTGAGCACCCAGAATGATGGAATGGATGTTATCATCCCTGAAGCAAGGAGATAGAACATGTTGCATAGTTCCCCTGCACCTCTTAATAGACAGCAGGACAGTATTTCCATCTTACAGGAGAGACTGATGTTTCAGCGTGTCTTATGCCAAGGTGCAAATAGGGCATGGGAAGCCAGGGGAGATGACATCCCAGAAACCAAGGGATATAGGTATGTGAAAGCCACACAGGTCAGGTCATACTGGAACAACTCCAACATCTTGAATCACCACCATTGAAATATTCAGCCTCTTAATGATCTATGCCTTGCCGGGTGAAGTAAAACGGTGAAGGAGGATTAATACTTGAATGCATGATCATTATAATTCAGTGATTTAATCTCCATTCCCAACCCAAGCACGCCTAATGAATACACAGAGTAACAAGACTAACTATCATCTGAAAAGTCTAGGTCACCACCAGACAGCAACACAGCAAGAATGGAGCACCAGAAAGCACTGAGCCAATTTTAAAAGCTGCCTTTAATCTCGAAAAATGACAAGAAGCTTCTATATATTACAAAAAAAAAAAAAAAAAACTTGAAAATCCTCCACAAATAGCCAAACTGACAGTTCTTTGTGGGCCTTGGCAAATCCTGGTGCTTTTACAGCTGTGTCTACCAGCATCTTTCACTAACACTTAAATTAATTCCAACACTTCCTACACAAAAGCAGGGGGTAAAGAAAGTGTGATAAATTCAGATATTACAATCTCTTTCTCTTCCTTTCTCTCTTTTTCTAAAAGGTAGGGTAAAGATCTCTCTACAGAGAAGAGCACATTCTGTTCAGGGCCAAAACAGAACTGTGTGGGATCCATTGCTGTCACTCTAACAGCATGAATAATACAGAGAAGAGACAGGCTGCATTTCCATGGCTTTGAAATGTCTTAGAGAAAAGATGAAAAGGGCTCTGCATTCCTTTTGAATTAGTTCAAGTATTGGTGTGTCCATCTACAGCTTTGCATTTCTCTTAAGAGTCCAACCTACTCAGAAAATTAGATTCAGGGATACAAGAGCCTCGTGTGAACCCCAGAGTGACATGCAATTTCTGTGGGGAAGTGAAGACAGTGCAAGATAACGAAACATGTCTTTTTATATATGTATATGTATTTAAGGTAGATTGTCTTTACCAGTCTCACCAGGTAAGGATTGATGGGTTCCTTCCTAGTATCCAGGCCAGGACGTGATAATGTGTGGTCTAGTTATTGGCTGGAACAAATGACTGACAGCCAGGAGAATCCCAGGTTTCATGTTAAGATATTCACTGTATGACCTCTTTTTGTTCAGTAAATCCAGTCTGGATACAAGGCAGGATACCTTATAGAGTGAGCGGACGCTCAAAATTCCCCTCTGCAAATACAGAGGAACCTTATACTGAAGTGCCAGGGAACACTTATGAGAAAGCATTTACATGTGTACACACACACACACACACACACACACACACACACACACACACACACACACACACACACACACACACACACACAGTGAGAGAGAGCCGGGGGTGAACATTATAATGTGGGATCTGCTAGTCTTGCACCATTTTTATCACAAGTAACCATCAGATTTGAATACAGCGGCAGTAGTTAAAAACAATTAACCAGGTCAGGGGTATGAACCATGATTGCTTCTTCCAATGCCATTAATGGGTTAATATATGAGTGTTAACAATAATGTTCTAGTCAAATGTCAACTGTACTTTCAAATGGGCCTGTTATTCTTGTTCCTCTCTCTAGCTGTGGCGTAGTGTGTTGCTGTGAACTGTTAACCAGTTGCTGCACTGTACCACAGTTGCAGCCATGTCAAGTGACCTCTGGAGCAGCAGCCCATGTGTGTGGGTGGGGGAGGCTGTCCACCTCACCTCCGGCCCAGAGGGCTGGGTGCATGAGCTTCTTATACCACCCCAGGAGAGAGCTGTGCAGGAGTGGCAGAATGGTTGTGGTGGGGGTCCCAGTACTGTCAGGCCTCTGTTGTGGTAGCAGGAAGGCCCACACACCGAGAGCCTTTTGCTGGGCAGTGTGGCTGGACGTCAGTGGAGGCCCTTGTTGTCAGTTTTCAGGCTGGCCAGGGCCTGCCTCCTTCTCACCTCACTGTTCCCTGTCATTGTGCCAGCCAGGATCTAGCTGGAGAAGAGAGACTTCAGTGCCTCACCCGCAGAGGACTCTGAGGGCTGCAAGTCTACCCCCTTCTACCACTCTGCAACCTCAGCAGAGACCTCTGTTGGGATGACAGGAAACCGAGGCCTCCCTTGCCCTTGATGGATTTAGCCTGCCTGAAAAGGAGAAGTGATTGGCCAGGGAGAAGGGAGGCCATCAGCACACAGGATAGGAAAGGCGACAGGCTGACTTCCAGGCAGGCAGACGACCCCCTGTGTGGGTGGTTCTTGTCACCATCTGCCTGAAAGCACAGGTGAGACTCCAGGTGTCCTATGTGGAGTTGTGGCTATGGCCCCACATTGCTTTAACCCAGCCTTGGCCGTTATTGGGCATTACTGTAATACGAATATAAAATAACACAAATCCATGGGTGCAGCATCAGTGATTAGACTATGGGATTCAGCAAAACTCCCCCGAACTTCCACAAATGCTCAAGCCAATACCTCTCCTCAAAGCACTTATGAGAGTTTTGAATCCCTGGGTTAATGTCAGGGAAACTAATGCTACAGGGTATGGAAACAAAGGACATCAAACAGGTAAAAAACAATGGCACAGCTGTTAGCTGGCACCATCCAAATCAAGCCTATTTTTCCCTGCCATCCTGTAAAGCCCCCTTTCTGTGGAAAAACAAAGAGCACTAATTTTACTTCCTGCTTGGCTTTGTAGAATTCTGACATGTCCTCAGTCAAACAAGACCCACTCCTTCAATCAGGCACCATTTTTCTTGAGACGTAAGAAAAGAAGGAAGCTAAAGTAATTATTGAAAACTCATAAGCAGCAGCTTTAGCCTAATTACCCTGACTCTCCTTTTTAATTTTTGTATTGATTGCCTCCTGTGAATATACAAGTATTGACAGAACTTGCAGAGTTCTGTGTTGCTGTAATAAGAAGAGCAGCCAGTGAAAAACAAAATTCAATTAGGTGACCAGATAATCAGCTGCACCTTTGCAAAAATCATACTTTTCTGTATTTCACAATCTGCCATGGACTCTTTGTCATAGTATAATTCCCAAATTTGGACCTTAGCGTCCAGGATATGGGTACTAGCATAAAGCCCTCTAAGCTTAATTACCAGCTTAGATTTTGTAGCACTGCCACCAATCAGGAATTTCTAGGGCCTGACACCCTCTGGTCCCCCCCAAACCTTCCCAGGGGACCCCAAGACCCCGATTCCTTGAGTCTCACAACAAAGGGAAATAAACCATTCCCTCCCACCTCTTTACCTCCTCCCAGATCTTTCCTGCCTGGGTACACTAGGAGATACCGTGATTCAATTCCTTGAAACAACACAGAGAGATCAAGTTTCTCTCTCCCCTTCTCCCAGAGGCAATACAGATTCAAGCTGCATGAATCTAACACAAAGAGGAAATTTATCCTTCCCTTCTCCCCACCAATTCCCTGGTATATATAGACCCAATTCCCTAGAGCCTCAACTGGGAAAAAAAAATCAAACAGGTCTTCAAAAGCAAAACTTTTAATAAAAAGAAAGAAAAAAAGTAAAAGGTTTATCTCTGCACTTTAGATGGTAAAAAGTTACAGGGTCTTTCAACTTATAAACAATAGAAAGAAACTTTATTCAGCAGAAACACAATTTAAGCTACTTCCAGCAAGTACACATATGCAAATAGGAAAAAAACAAATTAAAAGACTATGACCGCCTTTTCTTACTTACAATTCTGAATAAATAAGAGACTGTAGCAGGGAGATTGACAGAAACCTGGTTGCACCTCTAGCCCCCTCCAGGACCCAGAGAGAACAAAGCCTAACCCCAAACCCACAAACAAAGGCTTCCCTCCACACGAGATTTGAAAGTATCTTGTCTTCTGATTGGTCCTCTGGTCAGGTGTTTGGGTCCCTGTTTGTTAACTCTTTACAGGTAAAAGAGACATTAACCCTTAACGATCTGTTTATGACACTCTTGCTCTGTGCTTCTGAGCAGCAGCATTGCCAAAAGAGAATACCACTTCAGCACAGGTGCTTGCCTCAATTTTGGCATTAGGGCCTCCCCACAAAGGGATAGACAGAACAGATGTGCAATACATTTATGTCTCTGTCACAGGTATGACTGCAGCCCATATTTAACACCATGTATTGTACACAACAAGGGTCTGATCCAACGCTCATGGAAGACAATCGAAAGACTCCCACTACAGTAACTACAATGTAGACTGTAGTAACACTGTTAGATGCACAGCTAAATCATTTATCCATGCCCTTCTCTTTGCCTTCATTTCTGCAATCTCCTCCCTTCTCTGGTCTTCTCAGCACTGAGGAGCACCATAGCTATCCCATCCAATTAATCCAGAATGTGTTACAGCCAAATTTTGTTTCCTTGCTGGATCTTGCCATGTCACTTCCCTCTTTTAAACTGCTCCATTTGCTTCCCTTGGACCGCATATCACGTTAAAAATTTGTTCTTGTCAGCCCTCCATCTCTAGTTGATATGATTCTGTTCTTGTCTTCAAGGGTTGGATCTGAAAATCCAACTGGATTCTGCCTCTCACACCATTACAAGAAAATAAAAAAAAAAAGTCTGAAATCAGATGCAGTGGATCGTAAGACAGAAGAAAATCCAACTGACTTTCCCGCAGCTACATCTGCACGTCTAGCAGGATTATCATAGAATCTTAGAAGATTAGGGTGGAAAAGACCTCAGGAGGTCATCTAGTCCAACCCCAACTAAATCATCCCAGTCAGGGCTTTTTCAAGCCAGGCCTTAAAAACCTCTAAGGATCAAGATTCCACCACCTCCCTAAGTAACCCATTCCAGTGCTTCACCACCCTCCTAGTGAAAAAGTTTTTCCTAATATGCAACCTAGACCTCCCCCACTGCAACTTGAGACCATTGCTCCTTGTTCTGTCATCTGCCACCACTGAGAACAGCTGAGCTCCATCCTCTTTGGAACCTCCCCTTCAGGTACTTGAAGGCTGCTATCAAATCCCCCCTCACTCTTCTCTTCTGCAGACTGAATAAGCCCAGTTCCCTCAGCCTCTCCTCATAAGTTATGTGCCTGAGCCCCCTAATCATTTGCGTTGCTCTCAGCTGGACTCTCTCCAATTTGTCCACATCCTCTCTGTAGTGGGGCCCCCAAAACTGGATGCACTACTCCAGTCGTGGCCTCACCAGTGCCAAATGGAGGGGAATAATCACTTCCCTCAATCTTCTGGCAATGTTCCTATTAATGCAGGCCAATATGCCATTAGCCTTCTTGGCAACAAGGGCACACTGCTGACTCATATCTACTTCTCATCCACTGTAATCCCCAGGTCCTTTTCTGCAGAACTGCCACTTAGCCAGTCAGTCCCTAGCCTATAGCAGTGCATGGGATTCTTCCGTCCTAAGTGCAGGACTCTGCACTTGTCCTTGCTGAACCTCATCAGATTTCTTTTGGTCCAATCCTCTAATTTGTCTAGGCCCCTCTGTATCCTATCACTGCCCTCCAGTGTACCTATCACTCCTCCCAGTTTAGTGTCATCTGCAAACTTGCTGAGGGTGCAGTCCACCCCATCCTCCAGATCACTGATGAAGATACTGAACAAAACCGGACCCAGGACTGACCCTTGGGGCACTCTGCTTGATAACAGCTGACAACTAGACATGGAGTCATTGATCACTACCCGTTGAGCCAGAGGATCTAGCAAGCTTTCTATCCACCTTATGGTCCATTCATCCAGCCCATACTTCTTTAAACTGCTGGCAAGAATACTCTGGGAGACTGTATCAAAAGCTCTGCTAAAGTCGAGGTATATCACATCCACCGCTTTCCCCAAATCCACAGAGCCAGTTATGTCATCATAGAAGGCAATTGGGTTGGTCAGGCATGACTTGCCCTTGGTGAATCCATGTTGACTGTTCCTGATCACCTTCCTCTCCTCCAAGTATCAGAGGGGTAGCCATGTTAGTCTGGATCTGTAAAAGCAGCAAAGAATCCTGTGGCACCTTACAGACTAACAGACGTTTTGGAGCATGAGCTTTCGTGGGTGAATACCGACTTTGTCGGTGCATGCAGCCAACGAAGTGGGTATTCACCCACGAAAGCTCATGCTCCAAAATGTCTGTTAGTCTATAAGGTTCCTCTCCTCCAAGTGCTTCAAAAATGGATTCCTTGAGGACCTGCTCCATGATTTTTCCAGGGACTGAGGAAAGACTGACTGGTCTGCAGTTCCCGAGATGCTCCTTCTTCTCTTTTTTAAAGAACTTGGGTCCTGATCTTGTAGCCCATATGCAAGCAAACAGTCACCCTGATTTCAGTTAGACTCACATGGCTAAGGACTATTTGCATGAATAAGGTTTGCAGGATCAGACCCTTGCTTTTGTCAGGGAAGTCAGAAGGTATGATTTGAAGATCTTTAGGGATATAAGAAGCAGATTTATTGAGTTAAAAAGCACCAATGCACAATCAGCTCCTTTCACCATAACTACCCTTCAAGAAAGAGCTGGTAATTAATGTAAAACATTTAAATATTCTTTTTAAAAACATGTATTCTTATCATTTAGAAGTAAATATGGCTCCCAGCAAAGAAAAATCATCAGTAACAACATGGCTAGCATGCATGTGGACCCATATGGACTTTGACTGGTAATCACTTAAAGATCACTCTGACAGAAAGCCAGAGAAAAAATCAAATTATTTTTAATGTATTATAAAAATCCTCAAGTATTAAACTAATGCCGCAAAAAGAATTCTAGGTTGTGAAGTGTTGCACAAAGCAATATACTGCCAATCTTAAAGTCCTAACAACAGAAGTAATGGTCCTCTACATTTAATTTTTCCTGTGTTCATGTACACTTGCATTAAAAATGAGCCATTAACATCTCCAAACATATTGATTTCCTATTTGCTGGTACTGTGAAATTTCATTTCTTTCTTGGCAGTCTAGGCACAGCTTGTTCTCAGTGACTTAAGAAGTGGAGAGGGAACCAGACAACGTACTCCAGGTCACAGGAAGTCCAGGGACATTGAAGAGTCAGCAATCCTATTTCCACAACATGGGATCTACATTTTGCACTCATTACTCAGTTGGCTGATGAATCCAAAAAGAACTAAGACAAAGGCAGATGCAGGCCAAAGGATAGGTGCTGGTGACGCTCAATTAGTAAGTGATAGGTAAGGATTCCGTCAGAGAGAGTCGATGGGCTTCAAAGAAGACTTCTATCCTGTCAGCCCGGGCCAGAAGGAAGTGAGTGAAATGTCATTATTCAGGGCTGGGGCATGAAGAAAATAAGATCATACCTCAGTGTTTTGACAGGGACTCAAAGACTCTCTTCAACCACAACATGCCCTGCAGTCAAACTAAGAATAAGACAAATTTCTGTCCCGTGGGGCCCATGCCAAAGATTAACCCCAAAAGCTGCATGTGAAGAGCTTCAATGTTTCAATTTCACAAGTAGACTTAAATTCTACCAGTACCTGTTTAAATATAATGGAGAGAAAAAATGCTTACCTTCCTACAGAAATGGCTGGTCTTTGTGATGTGTTGTGCACATATGCATTGCATTGCAGGTGTGCCTATACCCAATGTGCTTGATTTGGAGACTTTTGCCAGCCACTAGGTAGCACATGCACTCCTGCCCTCCTCATGCATTGATTCGAGGCCATGAAAGGGGTGTGTCCGTCATCCCCCTCTGTCATAACATTTCTTCCCAGATCTGGACCTTAGCGTCCAAAATATGGGTGTTAGCATGAAAACCTCCAAGCTTAGTTACCAACTTGGACCTGGTAATTGCTGCCACCAGCTAGGAATTATACAGTGCCTAGCTCACTGTGGTCTCCCCAAAACCTTCCCTGGGGGACCCCAAGACTCAGATTCCTTGAGTCTCACAACAAAGGGGAATAAACCATTTCCCTTCCCCCTCCTCCCCTCCAGGTGTTCCCTCCCTGGGTTCCTGGAGAGATATACAGAAGCAAGCTCCGTGAATCTAAACAAAGGGATTCTACCCTCCCTGTTTCAAGTCCTGGAAACACAAGTACCGAGAGAGCTAATCTCTCTTCCCCCTCACCCAGAGGGTATGCAAAGTCAGGCTTAGTAAATCTAACACAAAGAGATTTTCCCCCTGACTTCTTCTTCGCACCAATTCCCTGGTGAGCTGCAGACTCAATTCCCTGGAGTCCCCACTAAAGAAAAACTCCAACAGGTCTTAAAAAAGAAAGCTTTATATAAAAAGAATGAAAAAGGACATAAAATATAGTCTCTGTATTAAGGTAACAATAAACAGGGTCAATTGCTTAAAGGAAAAAAAAATGAATAAACAGCCTTATCCAAAAAGAATACAATTTAACACATTCCAGCAACTACATACATGTAAATACAAAAAAATATATAAACCTATTGTCTTACTATCCTTGTACTTACAACTTGGAAACAGAAGATTAGAAAGCCTGGGGATAGAAAAATCACTCTCAGAGCCGAGAGAAGGAACAGACCCAAGACAAAGAACAAAGAACTCACACCCAAAACTTCCCTCCACCCAGATTTGAAAAAGTCTTGTTTCCTGATTGGTCCTCTGGTCAGGTGTTTCAGGTTACTGTTGTTACCCCTTTACAGGTAAAAGAACATTAACCCGTAGCTATCTGTTTATGACACCCTCTCCATTTCTTCTCACTGCTTGTGAAAGTATTGTCCAAAGTAGCAGGGAATGTGGGAAGGTCGTGAAAGGTATACATGCACAACACATCTCGAAGAACAACCATCACTATAAGTGAGTGTATTTCTCCTTTGAGCGATTGTGCATCTATACATTCCAAAGCAGATGACTCTGCAGCAGTTCCCTTACAGGTGGAGGGACTTCGGATCATCTGAACAGAGATGGCAATATTGACTTGCCAAAGTTGGCATTGCCCTGAGAGGCCTCAGTGATGGCATAATGTCTGGAAAAGATATGCACAGGTGACCATGTTGCTGCTTTGCAGCTATCTGTTATGGGAACATTGCTCAAAAATGCTGAGGAAGTGGACTGAGACCTGGTGGAGTGAGCCATTATTTTCAGCAGAGGACAGATTTTCACAAGACTGTAACTAACTTTGATAAGTCAGAAATCCAGCGTGAAATACGTTGAACTGTCCCTGGTTGGTCATTGAGTCTCTCAGCATAGGTTACAAAGTGCCTCAGAGAGGCTCTGAACGACTTAGTTCAGTCAAGGTAGAACACCAAAGTTCTGTGGGCATCCACGATGTCAGGTCTTTCTTCAGCTTTGGAAGAATGAGATTTCAGAAAAAGCACCTGAAGCTGCACAGATTGCAGAAAGGTAAAGATGGTCAGTTAGTAGAGTAGTAGTTGTTGTAACCCCGAAACTCTTCTTGCAGAAGTAATTGCCATAAGAAACACAGCTTTCACAGAGTGATGTTGTTGCTAGAGGTTCAAAAGGCGGGAGAAGGCATCAACCTTGAAATAACTAGGTTAGGGTCCTGTGACAGCACTGAGTCAGACACCGGTGGATAGACATTGACTAGACCTTTCAGCAATCTGGATACCAGAGAATGGAAGAAAACACAAAACCCCTCTATTGGTGGATGAACTGTAGATCTGGAAGCCAGATGAACTCTCGCAGAGCTAACTGAAAGGCCAGAATGACTTCAAATGCAGTAAGTAATCCACTATATGGCTACTATCTGACTGACGGGGTGATAAAGGCTGAGATCGTGCCTGCATGGAAAATCTTTTCCGCTTTGCTATGTATGTGGCTCTAGTGGAATCCTTCCTACTGCTCACTAAGATACCTTGGACATCTCTGGAGCACTTTTGTTTGCAAACATTTAACTTGTGAGGTGGAGGTGAGATGGAGAGATTGGAGGTTGAAATGCAGAGACCTGCCCTGATTCTGAGATAGGAGATCCCTGACTAAGTGCTGTAAAACAACAACAGGCATCTTCCAAAAGCTTGGAATGCTGTCCTCAAGGAGGCAGTCAAAATGACTGCTTACAGAATGTCAATGTCTGGTGAGAAGGAACTAATTGAGACGAAGCCATCTGGCAATGTCGAAAAGGCCTAAATTGTCTCTTAGTAGAGTCCTGGGATCTCTGCTGGAAATGTGATCTATAGAAGGGCTGAGGTCTCAACTGCTTCCTCTTTGAGCTTGGGGTGTAAACCCCCAGAGACGTCAAAGTCACCTGCATGGCATCATCAGTTTTTTGAGGAAACAAGCTAGATACACCGCCCTCCACCCCAGGGGAAGGCCTTGATTGTATTTTTGCAGCTCATTTTGTAATTCTAGACACCTGAAGCCAAGAAGACTCTCTCATGACAATAGCAGTGGCTCTGCATCATGAAGCTGTAACAGCTGCGTCAATAGATGCCTGGAGGGATTTTTTTTGCCAAGAGGTGCCCTTCAGAGACTAGAGCCATAAATTGTTCCCTATAATCCTCCAATAGTTTGTCTGAAAACTTGGCTAATGCTATAAAATTAATAAAATTACTTTTGGATAGGAGAGCTTGATAGCTAGCCACCCCCATTTGCAAAGAAGTGGTGCAGTAGGCTTTCCTGACATATATATCCAGTCTCTTGAGATCCTTGTCTTTAGGAATGGTTTTGGGATGAGACTGGCAGGAGTACTCATTGGCAGCCGGGACCACCAATGAGTTGGGGACCAGATGTTTGAAAAAATAATTCAAGTCTTTTTGAGGGGCTTAGCAGCATCTGTCCAGTTTCTTGGCTGCATGTGGTATAGACACTGGATCTGTCAGAGGGTTTTCACCAACTCCAGCAGGACTTTGTTAATGGGAAAGGCAACTCTTCTGGGAGCAGCAGTTTGTAAATATCGAGGAAACTGTGGATTTTCCCAAACCAGCTCTGCCAGTACTCAAAGACATGGCCACTCTTCTCAGTAGGTCCTGGAAGACCTTAAAGTGGAGGTGGAAAGGGGGACTCAGGGTAACAGCCTAGTCTGGAGAGGAGGAAAAAATTGCAGAGGGACATCCAGGGGTTCCTCCAATATCCCACCCCCCTCAATAGGGTCCAAATCCACGGGAGGAAGAACAGTTGGGGGAGCCTGGAGAGAGGCTTCTTGGACTAGAGAATGGGACTTCCTTCTGGTCTGATATTCCAGTGGAAGTCTCTGTATCCTTGGAATGGGCCACAACCAATATAGCCAAGGGGGATACTCCACAGTTTGAGCCCCCACAGTCGAGGGCACCATTTTGGGGCTTCATTGTAGAAAGACAATTCATAGTCCTTCAAATTCGTGTTCCTGTACGACATCTATAAGGTGATCTGAAAGACTGGGGTGGTGACATATACCTCTCAGGTTTAGAGTCTGAAAAGGGAATGTAGGATTCCTAAGGAAACGGAGGGCCATTTCTGTTGTGGTTTGTTGGGGGGGGGTCTGTATATAGCATGGATTGAGGAGCTCTGAATGCAGAGCGTCAATGCTGTAGGTGCTGGCAGCATTGAAGCCAAATGCACTGATAATGTTGAGGGCTCCGATGGTGCTGATTACCCTGGATGAGCTGATCTCACTGACAGTGCCAGAGATATGTTGAAAATACTGGCAGGTGCCATCTGTGCCGGAAGCGTCTGCATCAATGGCACTGGGTGCATCATCTGTATTGATGAGGCCAGCAATGCCAATAGTGGTCAATAGTGGAGCTGCCTGTAGAGGTAAGAGAGAGTTGGGTAAAGGGAGACAGATAAGATTCCTTTCAGACAGGAAGGCTTGAGGAGTGGAAGACACTGAGACATATAAATGGTCTAGTGTCAGTTCTTGCAGCACTGGGGAAGCTGGCAGTGCCGAGATGGTCTAGGTCAGCTGTACAGACGACAAAGATAAAAGAGCAAGACTTGATGGCCTCAGAGGAGCTAGAGTTGACAGTGCCACCTCTGACAGAACCAATGAATGCTGATGTTTACGGTGCCTTGAACCAGCACCAGAAGATTTAGTGGAAAATCTGCTCAGTGACACCTGAGATTTTGAGTGATTAACACTGGAATGCTTAGGGAGCTTTGAAGAGTCTGATGGTGAAAAGGAAAAGCCCTGCTTTTCTCTTGACTTGCTCTTCAAGTTGTGGGCAGATGAAGGGGCATTCCTTGTGCACCTGGAAACTGTCCCCTCATGATCAGGGTCCAGTTCTGGTGTAGGATACATTGTCCCCTTCAACAGGTGAACTTTTATATCGAAGTCCCTCTGTTTTTTTGTTCTGTTGGGGAAGGAGGTGCAAATTGGACACTTGTCCCTCACAGGTCTCCCCAAAGCAGCTTCTGTGACAGGGATAATGGCCTTGCACACCGCACATTGCTTGAAAGCTGGAGATTTTTTCATAGAAAATCCTCCAATCTCTCTACACTAAACACTATAACTAACTAAAACCATAAAATCTATCTAAACTATATATATAAGCTTGTTAGAAAACTCGCTAACTGAAGCAGACAGCTGTGGGGAACGACGACTGTCGCCACAGGAGGTGAGAAAAACGTCAAGGCAGATGACGGACATCCCATTTAGGGCCTTGTCTCAAAGCTCAGAGAGATTGGGTGCATAAACCATCTAGTGGTACTGCTTGCAAAAGTCTCAGATTCAAGTGCATTGGGCACACATACACCTGGAGCGGAATGTATATAAGTGCACAATTACTCAGAAGAGACCCAATCTATAAACCACCCCCATCTCATTTAATGTGCTAATGACCACACCAGAAGAAAAGTTATTTCAGTCTTTTTTTTTCTTTGGAAGTTCATAAATGAATGGGCGGTGGGATTGTGGGTGGGAATGAGGATTTGAAGTGCCTCATAAGCATCTGACTGGTGTCACAAGCTCTCATTTGGGGTAAAAGTAAATAAATAAAACTAAAAATCCTCACGTGCTCAGATTCGATCTGCCAAAGGTGCTAGTCACGAGTGCTTGGTAAATGGTTTGGATAAAAATCTATATATTGAATTCAGCAGAAATGAAATAAAGTCTGAGCTCTGACAGAACGTCAGTCACAGGGTTTGCAAAACAGCCCTTTCATATTTATATTTTTGAAAGTTGTTGACTTTGGCAATTGCTAAGATCAGATGAAACTGGATTTCAATATCTCATTCCACTACTGTCTCAGGGCCACACTTAGTGAACAAGCACTAAAACACCTTGGTAGAAGAGGCAGGGGGAATCCTTTATGCTTCCGCAGTCAACCTCACAAGTGTTCAATACACTAAGAGGGTCTATTATCTGAGGGTCAAATTTATTTTGTTCTGCTTTAAAATGATAATCAGGACCTCACACATATCATCACTGGTTCCAATGTAGCACACATGCATACACATGCAGTGTAACCACCCTAATCAAAGTAGGCGAGAATATACAGCCCTTTCATGCTACATTTATGTCTTTCAGATCGATACATCTTGCAATTCCTCCTTATCCGTGTGTGAGTGGGGAACACCGCTGTTATATTGCTGGAGGAAAATATTTTTATAATGATTAATGTGGATGGTTTCACTTGATGCTATTTAATTCAAGCAACTGGACTTGTCAAACAGAACACTGAAGAGCGGAGAACAGAATGGAAGTGAATAACTGCTCAGCAGAGCTGAACAGGAAGTTTTCAATGAACTGGTTTCTCATCGAAACCTCAACTTCTCTGGTCAAAAAGGGAGAGATCCACCACTTTACCCACCTCGGAACAGCCAACAGCGCAGGATTACAGCAGTCACCTAGCATGTGGAGACCCAGGCTCAAGAACTTGCTCCGCCCAATTCAGTGGAGAGGCTTGAACCTGGGTCTCACACATCCCAGGTGAATTCCCCAACTGCTGGGCTATGCAGAGCTGGGAGGGTCTCTCTCTATTTCTTTCTCTCTCATTGCATCCCAATGGGGGAATAAAATCTGAAATCTCTAAAAAAACTTTACAGGACCAGAGCACTGTTTCTTGCACAGCTCTATCTCTGAGTTCCACTCACTGGCCTGGTTAAGGGCCTTTCTGTAAAGCAGAGTTGATGCTTCTTGACTTACTTCATAGGAGTGGAGTGAGGATTAACACTCCCACTCACCAAAAGGCCCACTCAGTCTGGTCACACATACGTATGGCAGATCTACACTTAAAACACTGCACCACTATAGTGCTTTAATGTAGCACTCTCCCATTAGCGTTGTTAATCCACCTCCAAGAGGCGGTAGCTGTGTAGGTGGGAGAAGCCCTCCCACCGACATAGTGCTGCCTGCACTGGTGCTTAGGTCAGTATAACCACATTGCTCCAAGGTGTGGATTATTCACATGCCTGAGCAATGTAGTTACATCAAAGTAATTCTGTAGTGTAGACCAGGGCCTGGGAATTGCTAGACCAGATCAGACAAGACCATGAAGCCCAGTTTCTAGGTCTGCTTAAGCATTTATACCACCATAGAATGAGTGCCTACTAATGAGGCTTATCTCCTCATTTATAATTAGCATTTATACAATAGTTAATATCCTCATTCAAAGCTTAGGTGATAACATCAAGTTACTGTGTAGCCATCAACATTTCCAACAGGGTTACCGTGGAGTTATTTAAGAAAACCAGTAGTAGATTAAATTAACCTTGTCTCCACTACTTCTGGGTCAGGAGTGTCAGGGTGTGGGGGCAGTGTGATTGGTTATATATTACAGGCTGAATAAATCATGTTTGTATTCCCTCTGAACAAATGCTAATAAAACATGGGCAAATGAATATTAAGAGGTTTTTAATATTAAACTATTCCAGTAGCTTTTTCAGGGGTAATTAGTAGGTATAATGAGATATTCCAATAGTTTATGTAGAAGTAAATTAACAGATGCAATGGACTATCCAACAATATTCACAGATAATTAAAAGGAAGACCACAAAGAGTTAGTTATAACTTTCATTTGTATGTAGATTCAGCCAGCACGGTTCCATGCTATAACTCCCTTGGTGACGCTGGAAAAATCTCTTCTCTTGCTGATTTTTCCTTTTCCGAAATACTGACTTGTTCCTGCTGTCTTTTTTTTGTTGTTGTTTATTAAATGGAGCTAAAATTTAACATGGCTCTTTGGGATCATCTCCGATTTTGTGCAACTGTATCCTGGATGAAGTTAAAGATCTGGGAATTGTGTCTTCGTAAATTAGAGTTCAAACTTAGTTGATGCAGATGGTCCACAGAAAAACACAAATCCCCAAAAATATTATTTTGGTAGGTCCTACGTGAAGAGTGACTAAGTTCAGTGGCAATTTATTTTTCTTTTCAGTGATATTTTAACTTGAGAACCTTCCTCACTAAGGGCAAGAATTCAGTAAAGCATCCCTATTCAGCACAGCACTTAAGTCCATTTAAAGTTAAACATGTGGTCAGGCATCCTCCTGAATCCGGCCTTAGATAATGACAACTTTGAAGTGAGTTAATATCTGAGATCCAAGCTATGTCATGGCCAAGAGACAAGACACATCACATACTCATAGACTCACAGACTCTAGGACTGGAAGGGACCTCGAGAGGTGATCGAGTCCAGTCCCCTGCCCTCATGGCAGGACCAAATACTGTCTAGACCATCCCTAATAGACATTTATCTAACCTACTCTTAAATATCTCCAGAGATGGAGATTCCACAACTTCCCTAGGCAATCTATTCCAGTGTTTAACTACTCTGACAGTTAGGAACTTTTTCCTAATGTCCAACCTAAATCTCCCTTGCTGCAGTTTAAGCCCATTGCTTCTTGTTCTATCATTGGAGGCTAAGGTGAATAAGTTTTCTCCCTCCTCCTGATGACACCCTTTTAGATACCTGAATCTAAGATATACTGATCTAAGACATCTTCACCTAGAGACAACGGTTACATATCAGTAACTTCAGGATAATCTTTGCTTTGACTGTGACTTCCTTTGATTTTGCTAGTGTGTTTCAGAACTTTAATGTTTCTTGAATGTAAAATTTTATACTCAAGTATATCAGGGGTTTGCTTGGTTTTTTAATAAGTCAAAGAAAGAAAAATTCTCAATGATTTGAATGTTTAAAGTCTTCAGAATTTTCATTTGTTAAAACCCAGATTGTTCTGAAAACTATTTAGCGTCTGGAGACTGCATATTATTGTGCAGCTACATTGGCACAGTTTGAAATAGCTGCATTAAATCACAGTAATTTCACTAGAAATACTGGCAACATGGCTTGACAAGCTGCCCTCAGTCAGTGGTGAAGAACTGATAAACAAAAATATTGAGCACTAACTAAATTCAGGCTCCTCTGGGTGAGAAGGAAACCAAACGTGAACTCATGCAGTGCTGTGTTCCTGACTCTGCAAAGAGAGTGCCTGAAACAACAGAGAATTCTGAACTGCCTCCATTCATCTCGCTGGGGTATAACTCTATCAATTCAGTTCATCATCCTCACCATCTCTTCAGCAGGCCATATCTTCACTTGTTTCTTAGCCACTAATGGTTTGCCACCAACACAGATACAATTTACATTACTATATTGCGATTTCAATTCAGCACATCTTACCCCAGTTTGAAATCGGCGAAAATTGACCAAGGACAATTAAGGACAAGGCCTGAATTTTACCTCCTGCTATAGTGGCTAGGTTTTGTCATTCCTTGTTCACCCCAAACCTTCTGTGCATTTAATAAGTAGCAGCTGCATCAGTCTACTGGCTAGTGACCTACCAGATGATTTGTCAAGAGTTGATTGCAACTGTATAAAAACCCTGAGAAAACATGATAAGTAACTTGTGTTGTCATGTCATATTTTCTGTGCCTCTAAGCAGTATGTCTACCCTAGGAAAATGGGTGTTTACACAACTAAGTCTATCAGGCCAAACATTTGCTTATAGAAAGGGGCTGGAGGTTAGATTCAGATTTGCATAATAACCTTCAGCAAAACCTAGGAAATGATTAGCATCAAAGACATAAACAGCAACATATTAACAACTGCATGACACATCAGATCAATTACTGTCTCTCACACAAACGCAATCCGTTTCAAAAAGGGTCCAAGACTGTTTTCACTCAAGAAGCTGTCAGTCTGTCACATCAATTTCCACAAATCTTCAAAAAAGAGACTGTCTTTGTCTTTTTGAAAACTAGCACTGGAAATAAACACACCCACAAATACTTTAAAAATAACGCTGGGGTCAGGATAACCAGCAACGGTTAGAAAATTCAGAGCATGAATTCTGCTTGTACCCTCTAGGGAGAGCATTGATTTTCAATGGCTGTGGTCACTGTGTGGTGCACAAGATCTTCGGGATGGTTTGGGAACTTTTAATATTATGAATCTTGTGATACCGCCAAGAAGCCCCACTTACGGATCAGGATCCCATGGCTAGGCCCTGTATAAACACCGAACAAAAGGACTGTCTCCTCTACCCCAAAGAACTTACAGCCCAAATATAGAACGAGTCCAAACAAGTGGATGCAGAAAAGCAGGTGAGCACAAGGAATCAATTATACTATATCGGTTGCGTGATAGGCAGCAGCCTCACCAGACCAGCTGACCACCAGACTTTCAGTTCCAGATTTTCAAACACAGGCCTCCAATTTTATTCTTGTAGCTATCAGGGACTACAATTTAGGCCGCTTATGTAGCTATGAACCTGTTTTGCCAGTGCAGTTAGGTATGGAGGTGCCTAAATGTACTAACCTGCAATTATTGTGGGGACAAAAACAGGGGCTCAGTTAAAAGCTGGGGTCAGTATTTCCCCAGGGATGAGGTTCCACCAGTCAGAGAATACACAAAACATTTTCCCCTTTACTGGATTTGTTGTGCTTAGAACTCATCTGGAATACAAGTGTCTATTAAATACTGAACATTCAGTAAACTATGTGGCTTATACCCATCCACCTAATGGAAATCAGGCAGTAAGAAATAAAAGGGGCTAGGCCTACCCCAGGTGCACCTGTTAAGAAAACTTTCAAAAATATGTTTAATAACTTTCCAAAATGAAGACATTTACAGTGAGGGAGGCACTTCTTTCCTGTTTACATTAGGGGAGCCCCAAATTCCTTTCCAGATGAACTTAGTCGTGTAGGAGAATACACCAGTGTAGGAGAGAACATCAACCCTGGTGAATATTATAGGCTTTTTCCCCCATCATATACTATTCTTTCCAATCTTATTTAAAATACTGAATTCAACAACTCTCTGTAAATTACTTAAATAGCAGAATCTCAGGAATATCTGGAATTAAAATCCACAAAGTGTGATCTACAGTTCCCTGGGACTTTTCCACTCCTTTGCACCCTACAACTTTTCAATTGTCACAGAGACTGAATATATTTTTACAAATGCTTAAGGAAACTAAGTCCCATTTTCAAAAGGGATTAAGTCACTTTACAGCCTGTGTCACTTACGTGCTTTGGAAAATTTTACCCACCAACCCTGCTTAATGCATTTTACACATGATCTGAGTAATGAATTCATTACTAAGGTCCTGCATGTTACACACACACACACACACACACCCCTCAGGAAAGTTACTGCTTTAGTGGAAGTATCACTTGTATCTGCAGAAAGATCAGGAAGTTGCTAACCAAAGATTTACGGAACCTCCCCCACCTTCCCTACATTCTCCCCCACCAACGGTGCAGCAATCAATTTTTAATGTAATGTTTTAAGACCTAATGAAAAAGTTATAAGTATTGACTTCATCTCTGGCTCCTTCTCACTCTGTGCTGCTCTGTTGATCAACGAGAAAAGTGGCACTTCAGCGGAGATTCAGACTGGGATATGGTGGAGCTAGACTCAATCTCAAAAACCACTGGAAGGAGAGGCATTAAATGCACAGTGCACAGAACCTTAATGACCAGTGTAAAATGGGAAGGGGACAAGGATGGCACAACCTTTATTTGCAGCTGTGCACAAGTTTGCTGTTCGCTCCAGTTGTACATGTGTCATTCTGCGACAGGATGGTAGTACAATGCAAGGCGTTCCATCCACACCGTGTTTTATCCACATAGAACAGAAATCAAAAATAGAAAGGAGTCACTGCGTTAAGTCAGACTTGTCCCTCCACCAACGGTTGCATCTATCCAACAGGATAATGATGCACTTCTGCAGATTCTGTGAGGTGCAGAGTGTCTCATAAGAAGTGTTCTACTATTTAATACTCCCATTACTTAGCACCTCACACGATCAGACTCACAACTGGCAAGAAATTAAAAAAATATTATTCTTCTACTCTCACTTATATCAGTTGGGAGGGGAGCAATATACTCTCAGTGCAGTCACAGCAGTGGCATTTGGGCTGCTGCCTTAAAAACTGAACCACTGGGTGAATTTAATGCTGGGGAAAGGTGCCAGCCTGTTCAATAGCTGGGATTGGTGGCCAAAGCCCATCGAAGCAATGAAAGGTTTGCCTGCTCAGGGGCCACAAAACCCAGAAATCAACAAATCACAGGGGACAAAAAATGAAAAAAATAGGGCCAAGTGCACAGCTCCACACTGACAGCCCCGGAAATTAAAGACCTCTGATTACTCACAGGCTAGGTACAGCACTCCTACAAGCCACTGACCACGCTCTAGGAATAGGTCTCAACTCTGATGCAGAAAGGCCCTTTCCTAGGCAATGAGATTCCTGTGGTCCATTCTGTCCTTGGCTCCTCTGCTGAGATTGCCAACAAGGGGGAAGATGAGACACAAGAACAGTGGCAATTTTTGAGATGCAAATATTCATCTGTTAGAGAATGAAATGAGAAGCAACAACTCATTCCACATAGGTCACCAAAGTATGCTGCCTTCAACTTGCAATAAATCTCTCAATGAGGATTCAACAGCTTTCATACGGTAAACTGGTAACACATGAATTCCTAAACATCTTAATAATTCATTAGCATTAATGTAAATGCTAAAGTAACATTTGGCTTATAAATAATACTCATAAAGAAAGGAATCATATGCTCTAAGGAATAAGAATAAAAGCAATCTGCAAGTAGATGATCATTGACCTAGGGAGAGGTTAAGAGTGTTCTTAAATAATATATGTAAAGCTGCAACTCAGACTGACACAAAATTCATTTTTCTTCCTAAGACACTCACATGGTAATAACCCAATCAAGGAAACAGAGTATATGTGGTGGAGCCATTACTTAAACAAAGCTGGCTGGGTTTAAAATGCAACAATTTGGGGCAATTTGGAGCAGTGACATTATGTGCTATTTTACATTGTGATCGGTGGCAAAATTCTACATTGATTTTTAAATAACACACTTGGTAAAATGTTGATAGCTCATGGATTTTTCTCCCCTTTTTCCCTTGACCTCTAAAGCCCCACCATGTTGTGTTAAATAGTCCAACAGTTATCTCTGTTTACTGCAGTGGTTTTATTATCAATAAAGGCAACATTTGCAAGCCCTATCAAAAGGCAGGCTGGTGATAGAAACACTTAATTACTTAAAGCATGGCTTAGCAATACTGCTACTCTCTTTTACAAATAAGCATCTTCTTTCCGAAGACATTCAATTGCTGGTTCCTGACATAAAACTAGGCTGGACAAACATTAAAGAAATATATGGTAGGAAACAATTCATTGAGAGCAAGGATGAGCTTCTAGTTGAGGCACAGAACTGGGACTCAGGAGATCTTGGTTCAGGTTCTGAGTTCAATTGTAAATCCCATGATAAAAGCTGAATAGATGTGGAAGCAGTTTGCTGCAGCAAGGCCAGAGTACTCAGCACCGTACAGGATCAATCCCTTTCTCTCTCTCTGCCTTAGTTCCTAATCTGTGAAATGGAGATACTACTACTGTCTTTCTTCCACCTCATGTCCCTCTTGCCTATTCAGACTATAAGCTTTCGGGGGCAGGACTCTCTCTTACTATGTATTGTGACAAAGTTCCTCCTCTACCTTGCTGGGTCCTGTGCTTATTGGTGGATTTGCTTGCCTCACAGATTCATCCTGTGAGTCGCAAAACAGCCCAGAGACCTTCCCCTCCAGTAGAAGCCACAGTCCAGGTCAATTTCTCCTGTGTTTGATCAGTAATTAGGAGGTTTGGGGGGAACCTGGGCCCGCCCTCTACTCTGGGTTCCAGCCCAGGGCCCTGTGGACTGCAGCTGTCTAGAGTGCCTCCTGGTACAGTTGCGACAGAGCTACAACTCCCTGGGCTACTTCCCCATGGCCTCCTCCCTACACCCTCTTTGTCCTCACCACCGGACCTTCCTCTTGATGTCTGATAACGCTTGCATTTCTCAGTCCTCTCAGCTTCTTGCACACCTCTTGCTCCCAGGTCCTCACATGCACTTCCTCTCCTCTGGCTTCCTCTGGCCTGACTGGAGTGAGCCCCTTTATAGCATCAGAGGGGCCTTAATTAGATTCAGGTGCTTAACAGCCTCATCTGACTCTTAGCAGGTTAATTGGACACAGGTGTTCTCATTAGCCTGGAGCAGCCCCTGCTCTGGTCACTCAGGAAACAGAAAACTGCTTATCCAGTGGCCAGTATATCTGCCTTCTGCTACTCTGCTGTTCCCAACTGGCCTGGGTCTATCACAGTATATACACAGTGACTAGCAAACAGCGCGGCCTCAGTGGTGGTGGAAACCTCTGTGTATTACCATGATACATATAACAAATAACAACAATCCTGCACTGGCAGAGAGATGAGATGGATGATCTAATAGGCCTTTTTCCATCTCTAGCTTCCATGGTTCCCTGTAATGAGAAAAGGGTTTAAACAATCTTCATTTAGCAGGTGTTTCCATGCCAACTGGCACTGGGTAAAGGCCCTAAATACCACTGTGATTGGACAATAAATACGACAGCAGAGATTCTGTATAACACCATGAATCTAAGAACACAGCAAATTCATGTGAAATCCACTCTTGAACGGCAAATAGATTTTCATTGTTTAATGATTTTCATTTGAGTTTCAGAAATGCTGTTTCAATTGGAGAAAAATGGCTGGGTCTCTAGATGTCTCTAAGGTGTGCTTTAGAAGGCTGCAGGATTCAGTGCACTCATCTGGCACCATGATTCTCAAGGGCAAGTTGTGCCAACGTGAAGTTGATTCATTAGAGGATACCTGTTTTTTCAGAGATTTAAGATCAACTCCTGGGTTTACTGTTCCATAAAAGAGCTACTGGAAATATACTTTAGTGTCAAAGGATGCAAAGCGAAGTCACTTAAGCTGTCTCCAGAACAGAATTTAATCCAGATGCCATCTGGGTATCATTGTTGTAAGGTAGCAGAAGAGACAAAATGAAGTGAAATCCCTGGAGATTTGTCTAGAAAGCCATTTGGTTTTGAAGCAGCAGTGCCTTTTCTTGTCAAACTCTGCTAGATGCCATGGTATTTATTAATATTCAAATCATATTTGTGGCTGATGGACTCACTTACTGTACTTGCACCAGACTTTGCAATGAATCTACAGCCAGAATATCCTTGGCTATACCAGTGTCAATCTCATGATGCTTTAGGCTGTGCTCGTAGGAAGATTCACTGAACTGATAAAGACCATTTAGACAAGTCAGGAAATCGTTCCCTTAAAAACACAAAGTTTGTGCCTCACTGAAACAGAGAATCTAATGCTACAGTCCAAGAGGCAAGAATTCTTCTGCTCCCTCAATTTCCTCCTCTGCTCAACTATGCCTGAATGAATGGTGCTTCCCTTACAGTACAGCCATGGAGACGTTTGCTTACAACCTTTCTAAGGAAAGGCAAAATTATGGAATATTAAAAAGCCATTTTAATTGTGTGCTCAATTCTGCAGGCAGGGAGGCAAATGAGTCAGCAGTAATGATCTGTTATGATATATTTGGGCCAGAACCCCAGATGGTGTAAATCAACATAGGTTCATTAAAGCCATTGGACCAGATCCTCAGCTGATGCACGCCAGGCCAGAGTGGGAAATGAGAAACCAGGTGAAAATGCCTCGTGCAACAGAAACACAAACTTTTTTTTAATTCGGTGGTTGGGATCTGATACCTAAACAATACATTTGGTTTGTTTGTTCTAAATAGGGATAATAAATTCTCCCAAACAGGGAGACATCTCAAAACTAGTCCTTAACGCTAGAAATAGGCTATATAACTTCAATAGGCCATATCTTGACTCGTTGCAGCTGCTACATTGCCTCACCATTCCAGCACAGCCTAAAAAAGGCAAAACCAGCAATACTTTCCATGGAGCAGGGAGCTGAGAAGCCCTGGCCTCATAGGAGGAGAGTGACAAGCTGTCCTGCAGTTTCTCAAGAGTATGAGTACCAGCTTCAGGGCAGACTGTTAAAAGACTGAGCACAAACTCCAAACTGGCTGCTAGTTCAATACTTAGATTCACCAACCAAATATCAAGTGCAATCTGTTCAGGCACTGTAACAGCCTTAACATGGAGTCGCCTTGAGGATCTGTCTTGCCACTCAGATAAGACTACCTTTGTGACAGACAGGCCCTTACACCAAGAGTCACAGCAATATTTAGGTTACCCCCTATCCCAAAGGACCAGTCACCTACCCCAGGTCAGTTACACCTTAGATCTCACACCAGAGACAATGCTTGTAGCCAGTCCTACAATAAACTATCTAAAGATTTATTACTAGGAAAAAGAAATGAGTTATTTATGAAGTTAAAGCAGGTAAACGTATATACACTAGTTCTATGATAAGCAAGCTGTGTGTGTCCTTAGGGCTAACCCAGGCTAAGAAGCTGGGGATCTCTTGCTTGTGTTAAGGAAACCTTGTCCCACAGAGTCCAAGCAGCATAGAGATCCAGTTCCTTCATCAGGGATTTTCATTCCCTTCCACCCAACTCCCATGTGCTCTGAGCTGCAAACTCAGATGATGGGAGGAATTCACTTGCATGACTCCTCTTCATCTGGGGTAGGATGGGAGAGCAGAACAAGTCTTTTGTCCTCTTTAATGTTCCACAATAGTACATATGGTGTCCACCAGGATGTAACATTGTCTGCTGGAGATCAACACTTTATGCTATTTACTCTCTCTCTCCTGTCTGGTGAGTCACACAGTCACAGATGCATACTATGGGATACATACAATGCTGACCACATGGGATATGGGACTGGGACTGGTTGCTTTAAATGTTTTAGAATTGCAAGTCTGGGGGCTTTTGGGGTGGGGGGGACTTCTTCCACTTCCCATAAAAAAAAATTCATGCTTGCACTCCTGATTCTTTGTCCTGATTCACTTAGTGCATGTGGAGTGAGGAGGATGATGCACGCTGGGTGCATACACCCCGCCCTGCCCCACCTATGGACACATAAGAAGAGTGGGTGGCTGGAGAAGACCTTACTATATGGCAGTGGTGAGCAAACTTTTCCAGTCACACCCCCCATCACTATTAACTGAATCTGTCTGCGCCCCCCTCCATTACTGCACAGCCAAGGCTACCTCAGCAGCAGAGCTTGGGTGGAAGGTATAGCTGGGGGTGGAATTGAGGATGGAGGAGGACCTGGTCTGGGGGTGAAGAGGGAACTGGAGGTAGAGCTGTGGGTGCAGTGGGATTAGGGGTGGTGTGGGTCTGGGTGCAGATCTATTCTGGAGACAGAGCCGTGCCTGGAAGCGGAGCAGGATTGAGGGTGGCGGGGTGGGTCTGGATGCATGGCACTCTCTCTCTCTGCTCCCCATGGGGACTAGCCCAGGCCCCAGTGTGTGCCCAGTGAACATTCCTCTGCGCCATCCTAGCGGGGCATGCCCCACAGTTTGGGGACCACTGCTATAAGTGCATGCAGCAACTCACAAACATTCAATAAAGTCTAAACACTAAATACATTCTCACATAATCCCAATACCTATTTTAGCAATACTAACTGTGGCAAATTGCCGGCACTACTATGATGAGTCTTGTGTGTAGTTTCTTGCCCCTGAACTGGGATATTAACTGCCCCACTAGTGTCCTAGAGGAGGGGAGTGGAAAGGGAGGGACCCGGGCCCGCCCTCTACTCTGGGTCCCAGCCCAGGGGCCCTAGGGATAGCGGTAAACCACTTGAATTAAGAACAGGAGTACTTGTGGCACCTTAGAGACTAACACATTTATGTATTTATTTGTGGATACAGACTAACACGGCTGCTACTCTGAAACCTGTCACCTGAATTAGCGGTTCCTTCTCCTGGGCTACTTCCCTCTCCTGCCCTTCAGCTTGTGGGGGCTTCCTGCCCTCCCTCTGCACAAGCCAGGTGTCGCTTTACCTAGGATCTTGATCTTCTTAGCCCACTGCAGAACTTCTCCAAACTTTCCTCTGCTTCCCTCCAAACTGCTCTCTGCTCCAACTCCAATCCACTCTGTTTCTACTCCTTCAAACTGTTCTCTGCTCCAACACCAATCCTCTCTGCTCCGACACCTTCCCCTGTCCGATTGAAGCAAGGGGTTTATATCAGGTGACTGACTTTAGGTGCTCTAATTGGCTTCAAGTGCTCTAATTGATCTATAGCAAACTTTCTTCCCTCTACAAGGAATAAGGCTCCCTTCTAGCCCTCTCCTGCTGTCCTCTGGCCATGCTGTATCACATAACATACAGGTGAAACAGACTGCTTCCTGCCATGTATTTTATCATTGTTCAGTTGGGACCTGGGGACATTGGCATGAACTGGCATCTGGTCTGTCAGCATCACAGAGACCAAAACCATTCAAATGTTATTAATGAATTAAGGGGAAAGGGTCCTGAATGGAATGGCATATTATGAAAGGACACAAGGGAAATAAGGATTCCTTGTAGGAAAAGAAAAAAAAAAAGTTGAATAAATTGATAACATGCTACTGTTTAGACAACAGGTGCAATAACTAGAGACAGAATTCTTCCCCAGGGTCAGGAGATTGAAGGCTCGAGTTGTTGCTGGGGCTATTTCACAGAGGTTGTTGACACCTGCTCGAACACTGGCACTTTGAATGACTCTGGGATTCGCTGATTGAAAGTATGCCCAAAAAACAACCCTGGGAGCAGAAATCTGTAGTGCTAGGGATCTTTAGAGATGCTGGATTTTAACAGCATTGTATCTCTCTCTTTAGAGAGCTGGATAGCTTTTTCAGGATCGCAAGCAGAGCTAAGAGAAAAATGCAAACACTAAATTGAATTTTGGAGCAGTCATCCTTGTTGACGGCCTTTTAAACTGTAATTTGAGAATCCCAGTGGGTAAAAATAAAATAAAAAGCCTCGTACTTGGTTATATTGTAAAGTCTGTCTGTATATAATAGGCTCCTGTGAGCACAGAGAACACTGTAAATTGCAAGGTGATGGAGCAGCAGATAAACGTGCAACGTAAGGCTGCCTCTCAATCATCATGCAGAAAGCAAGCCAGGCTGTGGGTTTCTTGCCTGCATCCACACCCAAGGTTACACTATTAATACTTAGACAGGAAAAATATCCTTAATGCATTATCAATTCCATGTTTCCATCCCTCCATTTGCCTTTTAATTGGATTCCCCCTCCAGGACAGACTCACAGAAGTGGAAGAGGAAAGGGCAGGAAGGCATTTCTTGGTTTGATCTATTTCCAGTTTCTCCTTTTGCTGGTTATTTACCTTTAAAATAATGGACGTTATCTATTTTGTTCTCTGTTGAATTCAATTCCAGCACTAAGTGTTTCTGTCCCCAATTACCAGCTTCATGGGAAACCATTAACTTAGACATACTTTTGTCAGAGTTTAAAAAGTTCTGCATGCTAGGCAGGTAAGATGCTTAAAAAGACAGCTGAGCATCAGGGAGTCCTCAAACAGGGACTGCTTTAGTTTCCTACAGTTTTCTCTAAAACGATAGCCTTTGTACCTCTGTTCTTGACATTTACAGCACATGTTCTGAATGCCTGAGGGTACGTCTACACTGCAATAAAAGGCCTGCAGCACAGACATGGCTGGCTCAGGTCCACTGACTTGGGCTTGCAGGGCTCAGGCTGTGGGGCTATAAAATAGTAGCGTAGATCCCCCAGTGTAGACGCTCAGGTTCTGACATCCCACAATGGTGGAGGCTCCAGCCTGAGCCTGAATGCCTACACTGCTAATTTTAGCCCTGCAAGCTCGAGTCAAGTGACCCAAGCTCTGAGGTGTGGTGCCATGAGTTTTTTTAAATGCAGTGTAGACATACCCTGTGCTAACAGAAAGCCAGTGGACTCATGTCATTTAGTAAAAATGGACCCAAACAACATGGAATGTTGCGGGGAAGACTGTGTGTATACAGGCAGAGTCCTGCACTGACTCTCAATCCCTCGTATACACTCTCTTGGTCATGGTCCAAAACCTCAGCTGCCTCGTCATGTTTTTGCCTTTATTCTTCACTGAACTATCAAAGCCCTGAGATAAAGTAGTAGGAGCATTGCCAGCACACTGAGGAAAGTGATTATTCCCCTGTATTCAGCACAGGTGAGGCCATACCTGGAGTACTGTGTCCAGTTTTGGTCCCCTTACTACAGAAGGGATGTGGACAAATTGGAGAGTCCAGCAAAAGGCAACAAAAATGATTAGAGGGCTGCGGCACATGACTTATGAGGAGAGGCTGAGGGAACTGGGGTTATTTAGTCTGCAGAAAAGAAAAGTGAGTGGGGATTTGATAGCAGCCTTCAACTACCTGAAGGGGATTTCAAAGAGGATGGAGCTTAGCTGTTCTCAGTGGTACCAGATGACAGAACAAGGAGCAAGAGTCTCAAGTTGCAGTGTGACAGGTCTAGGTCGGATATTAGGAAACACTATTTCACTAGGAGGGTGGTGTAGCACTGGAATGGGTTACCTAGGGAGGTGATGGAATCTCCATCCTTAGAGGTTTTTAAGGCCTGGCTTGACAAAGCCCTGGCTGGGATGATTTAGTTGGTGTTGGTCCTGCTTTGAGCAGGGGATTGGACTAGATGACCTCCTGAGGTCTCGTCTAACCCCAATATTCTAGGATTCTGTGAAAGTATACCAACAAAACTAAAAGCTTAGTCCAAGCTCCTTTACAATATGACTGGTCCCAGCCATACATCCTGTTCCCTTCCACTCCCCACTTACCAGGTTTCAGAGCTCGAGCTGCAGCCCATGTGGGAATGCCTATCGTGCTATTTTTAGTCCCGTGTGCAAGCTCATGCCTCCATGGCCGCTGACCCGGGCTCTGACACTCATTGCCATAGGTCTTTTTTGGTGTGTTTTGTTTCCAGTGTGGCCGTACTCCGTATTTCCAAGCTGAAGCTAAAGAGACCCCCCTAGTCTGTTTGTCAGGGTGAGTTAGCAGAACTTCAGTTTTCATCTGCATCATTTCCAGCCCAAGGTCTCACCTGGACCAGTACTTTCAGTCATGACAACCTGTGTAGGGGCTTTGTGATGTGAGAACTGGATCACGTCTCAATGAGAATCAGAATCTAAGCTCCTAGGGGTCTCTAATTAGTGTACTAACCCAATGGATCATCTAGATTCAAAGCAAATTTCTTTTATTCCCATTGCCTAATTTTCACACAAACTTTTTCGGGAATAAACTGACTTCTGTCATCTAAAAATGACAAATATTCTTCAGTGCTCAAAGTAATTATCAGTTAATAATTTGAAATTACACATAAAAGTGTCATTTTGGTTACACTGCACAGACCTAACTGTACTGTACCGCTACAAGGAAGCGTTGCTAACTTGGAGTACTGGATGGTCAATTTTGATTTTCAAACAATTAATCATTGTCTTGGGCATTAATTTCCCCCCTCAACTGTAAAATCTGGGATTGCACAACATGCCAAATGGAGCTACTTGCTTAACAAGACAAATGGATTTTACTGACTTAATCAAGAATAATAATAACTCGATATCTCATTTCTTCATAGCTGGCGAGTACTAGCCCTGGGGGATACGAGGAAGGGGGAAAGGATGTAAAATACAGTCCATAAATTACGAGAGTTTATTAAAGGAACTCAAAGAGAAACAGGTTCCAGAATTAAAGGCCTAATTTCTGCATGGTTTCTAGCAAGTAGGAAAATATTGATCTGTAACAAATGAGGCAAGCATTCTATAGATAATATTTCAGAGGGAAGTCCATAATTCTCTTTCGACTGATGACATGATTCAACTACACTATATTTTAAGAAATAGGAATCAAAAGGTGATTGCTTTTATTTTATTTATTTGTCCAAGTGACAGTCTGCTACGTTCTTTTGTCATGATGCCATAATGTACAGCTTCTATAGTCCACTGCTCCCCAGGGAAATGCTCTGGAAGGAGTAGCCCAGCTCCTGAGGGGCAGGGGGGGTGTCTCCCTAGGTACCATCTTGCTCTCAGCTTAGACAACATGAGTGTTTTCAGGCAAAGGATAAACAGGATCAATTCAGGAGGAACCCGGCAGTCCAATCTGCTGCAAAAAATTTACAATCTCAACTACAAAGCAACTTCACGTGTGCAGAGGTTTACACACAAACTATGTCCCTAAATGCTTCACAGAGCTACAAAGGAAGAGGGGGCACTAAAGAGAGAACTGTTTTCTGATGAGATATGAAATGAGATGCAGAACGATACAGGGAGCCTGCCTATTTCCTACTTCGAGGAGCTTATACCCTCCTCTGATGCATCTGGTGTTGGGTATTGCTGGAGAGAGGGTACTGGTTTAGACAGACCATCAGTCTCATCCAGGGTGGCAATTTCTCTGAGACTCACAAATGGAGGGAGTTAACATAGAGAAGGCTCTTGCATCAACACCTGTCAGGCTGTGAGAAGGTAAAGAAAGGGGGCCAGGGCTGACAAGTGGTATGGAACGCTGAGAGATATGATGTCAGTGACCTAGGTGTGCTGGAGCGAATAGAAGATTTTAAAAACCAAAGCAGGAAAATTTTGAACTACAAATTACAATTATTAAAGGCCAGCAACGAAGTTATAACTTACAAAGGCTGAAGAAGCTTCTGAGAAACTGAATTCTCTGAATTCAAAGCCACTTATTCAGATCTAATTTTAATTTATTGATCTTCGTACAGTTATTAAACAGCCATGTACTGTAGGCATAACAAAACAGAAGTATGTGACTAAGACAGACTAAAGGATTGCCTCTGATGGGTCTATACTAATGCATGTAAGAGAAATATCAATTCAAAGAGAAACAAATTTATCTTCCCTTCATAGGGCCAGCACTTCAGGCTCTTCATGTGCTGATAAATAAAAGCAAACCCAACTTTTTAATTACAAGTGCAAGGGCATTATGAACTTAAAAGGGAAAAAGAGGAAAGCTGTTCTGAGGCAAGCCATGCTCCTTCAAGTGTGGCCCAGGTGAAGAAGCTATGATCAAATATTTGCTGTCATTACCAGGAAATGGATGACATCAAACATAGCTTCCACTCATCCCCCCATTGTTCCAGTCTTCTTACTGCTTCCCGCTGCAGCCCCATGAGTAGGGCCCTAACAAATTCATGGGCCATTTTGGTCAAGTTCATGGTCATAGGATTGTTAAAATAGTCAATTTCACAGTTTCAGATGTTTACCATGGGGGTCCTGATGCAAAAAGAGGATGTGGGGGAAAGGGGCCGCACGGTTATTGTAGGGAGCTCATGGAATTGCCACCCTTACTTCTGCATTGCTGCTGGGAAGGGCATTACCTTCAGAGTTGGGCAGCAGTGGTTGCTGGCCAGGCACCAAGCACTAAAGCCAGTACCACCAGCAGCAGCACAGAAGCGAGGGTTACTTGGTATGGCAAGGAGATTTAACATATGTCTGACAGCCAGGGCCGCAGCCTCCCGCCCAGGTCAGGGGCTGACAGCCGGGGCCGCAGTCTCCCGCCCGGGTCAGGGGCTGACAGCCACCTTCACTTCTAATCTGCCTTTAAAGCTGGGTTCCCGGCCAGCAACCACAGAGCTTCCTGCAGCGGAAGGAGGTTCCCAGAGCTGGGTCTGACCCGGCTCCGGGAGTGGCCCCTGCAGGGGAAGAGCCTAGAGGAAGTCTTGTCCTTCCCCAGCTGGGCCAGGATCGGCAGCTGGAGCCCAATGCACAATAGAAGTCCCGGGTGGGGCACCACCAGCCCTGCCCCTCCCTTACAACAGCCAGATTTCATAGTCTGTGACACATTTTTCACATACGTTTGATAGGGCCCTACCCATGCAGGACAGCCTGTCTGGCAGCAGGATTACAGCATCTCTTATTCGCTCCATTCTCCACATTCAACCTTCCAGGTTTCTCATTAAGACCACAAGGAAATCCAATTTCCTTGCTGCTATAAGGCTTTGAGAATCTGAGGAATGGATTCTTTGACAGGCAGGAGAGGAAAAATGATCCTGTGATTAAAAGGTACCACATCCAGAAATAATCGCAAAACTCATCCCAACACAGACACAGAATCAACCACACAACACACCCTCCTTTCTCTCATGTCCTCTATAATTAACCAACTTATTTCTCTTGTAGGCGAGGAGAGATGAAAGAGAGATTGTCATTCCTATAAATGCTTGGGAAGCACTCCGGCACTTTAGTGATGGTCGCCACAGAATTGGTGGTGTTGACCAATATATGCGAGGTTAATTTATATACATGCATCGTATTATCAATACACCTCTACCCCCACATAACTCGACCCGATATAACATGATTTTGGCTATAATGCAGTAAAGCAGCGCTCCAAGAGTGGGGCAGGGGCGCTGGGTTGCGCACTCTGGTAGATCAAAGCAAGTTTGATATAATGTGGTTTCACCTATAACGCAGTAAGATTTTTTGGCTCCTGAGGACAGTGTTATATCGGGGTAGAGGTGTATGTATTACTCACATCAGATATATTAACGTGTAAAGCACACAATATCAATATAAAATTATATTGCATATATATTTCTAGCAGTTACCTGGCCTGAAGTGGTACCAGACTATTTTATAATTAGGTTATAAACATCATCTCATAATACCAATTAAATTTATTTTGCAAAGCTCAGAAAGGCCTGTATATTATAAATAAATATTTCTGTCATAATAAATAATTCAATGGCAAACAGAAAACTTTTTTGTCTTTATTTATTTATTAAAGGCTTTTTGTTTGAAGAAAAAACTGCAGGCAAAAAACCTCAAAATTAATGCAATGGTCATATTAATAAAATCATAACTGTTTTAGGTCTTT
Organism: Gopherus evgoodei; assembly: GCF_007399415.2. NCBI lineage: Eukaryota > Metazoa > Chordata > Testudines > Testudinidae > Gopherus > Gopherus evgoodei. The sequence continues at coordinate 360,990,033 of NC_044322.1, read as the reverse complement.
TTAAACTTGTCTGCACCTTTCTTAAATATGAAAATATAGTAATAGGTATGTTATAATTAAAATGTTTAATAATATAAAATATATATGATGTCTGGTAATACTGCAAAATGTTTAAGCTAACCAAACAAATTTCAACAGATTTCTACCTTTGTCTCCCATGCACAAGCAAATGTCAAATTTATCATCCTCAAAATGTTTGCAAAAGTCTGCATTTAAACTTCATTTTATGCAGTTTTATACTATTTTTACTGTTCTATGTTTAAAAAAAGTTTTGTTTATTAAAGTTTATAATTCCAAATATTTAACAAAATGTTAATTGTTACCACAAGCAAAACTGTAAAAACCTTGAGTAAAAATTCTGTTGCAACGTATCTTGCTAAATGAGATTGCTCAGGAGGGGAGAACAATACATCTTCTGACAGAAGATTCTGAGCATTTCTCTTCGCAGTCAAGTACTATACTTATTATGGAAACTAGTAATGTACAGGTTAAGGAAGTAAAAATGAATGTCTTTATGCAAAAACTATAAATGCATCTAAACACACTTGGAGTCTTTTGGGGAAAAGGGTTTCCCTAAAGAATGGAAAAATCAGAGCAAAGAACAAAAATGTATTTTAACAAAGAAAAAAATAATTAAAACGTAAAAAAACCCAAACAGGCCATTCTTCCAACATATGCTGTACCAAAGCACAGCTTGCGTAATAAATGTCTTGGTCCCTAAAACATGTTAAATAAACTAAGTTCATTTGTGTATAAATAGATGTTACTGAAAACAAGAGAAACATAAAATAAAAAAATGTAGCATGTTAAACAATTTGAGAAGTTTAAGAATGCATCCTACAGACTAGAGACACCAGAATAATCAGTGCACAGGCAAGAAACCTCCAGGTTTTGGAAGAAGAAAAGACACTGTGTGTTATAAATAACTGACTGGTCAGCCACGTGTCAACTGACTATATCTGGATAACTGAGTCTACAATTGACCACAAAGACATTATAAAGACCACAAGCCCGGCAAGGTATAACTGTTATTTAAACTGTACATCATTAAGCAAAGTGAGTTCCCGCATATACCTGTAGTTTTAAATCTCTCTCATTGGAATATGTCAATTTTTTTTGAGTAAAAAAGTCTATGTATCCTTTATGCTTCTTTGTTAATTAATATTATAGCATCTTATCAGGAAGGAGGTCAGCATTGCTCCATTCCCATACCAGCTCCACCTTCCAACTCCATTCAGCCTCTAGTCCTGCTCCGCCTCCAGGTAGAGCTCTGCCCCCAGTCCAAATCCACCCCCAACCCTGCTCCCAGCCCCATTCCTGCCCTCATTCCCTCTCCAGCCCAAGCCCAGCTCTGCCTCTAGCCCCTTCCACCCCCAGCTCCACCACTGAGGAAGCCTTGGTTGTGCAGTAATGGAGAGAGGGTGGCACGACTGGAAAAGTTTGTGCACCATTGTGCTAAACCCATGATTCATGGTATCGAGGGCCTGGTTACTGAAGAATGGTACATGGTGTACAATATGCATGACATTGCGAAGCTGTTTAATCAAACAAGTAAAAATGAATGAACTAATTGCAGTAAGCAATTTGATAGCAAAGGAAAACCAGGTTGGTAAAGAAATTATTTGTACCGCTTACAGGAATTATGTTTTAACTGCCATAACCATTTCATTAGGAAATACTGAAAAAGGGAAATGACCAGACCTTATAAATGAAGAGCATTTAGCTAGGTGGAATTGTCCTCAGTGGATAAGAAAACTATGGTGAATTAGCAATGCATTAAATGATGCAAACAAATCCCCTTTAGGCCAATTCATAATTAGGGTCAGTGACACCGCATCCTAACTGAAGCTCATGTTATTCAAAACAATCTTGCATAGTGTCTGGTTCTTTAAGATATCTTGACCTATACGAATCTTATCAGCAGTATTTAATAAAGTAGCTACTGTCCCATTCAGTAGATTACCTGGAAGAGGGCATATACAAAGAATGTCTGAATCTACCTTAGCTACTGGTGCATCACTCAGTAATGTGAACCTAACGGATACTACATACCATTAAGGGATATGAATATGTATGCTGATGCGATGTTTCTGACATCATGATGTGTGTGTGTGTGGCTATGATGGCTTGAACCAGTAGAATGAGACAGAGAGGCTAGCCACTCCTGTCTCCTACCCAGTTAATCTTACCAGATGGCGATAACCAACAATAAGAGTGACCTATAATATGGATGGACAGTACTGTGTGGTAACTAATTACAATAAATGTATGTATAGAAACCTTGTTTGTAATATCACTACTCCAAATTTGTTTTACTCATATATGTAGCAATGTAGGATACATTATAACAATACCTATCTCAATTTTCCAGAATAAATCCATAACAGAAAGTGAGCCCCAGTACCATGTAAAAATAAAAAGTATCTATCAGTTTTTAATGTGCATATTGACCCACTGACCTTAAATTTTAAAATATTAAATCGAAAAGATATGCACATTATTCAAATTAGCAACAACACGCACAAGGCAAAAACAAGCCTTGATTGACTTATCCATGAAGGGGATTTTAAAATATTGATTTCCCACACCTGGCCAGAAGATGCATTTAAAGCTTTGCATGCATTACAAGATGTATTAGTTTTAGTTGTGTTGATTATATATTACTGCTTGTGCAGTGTGTTGAGACATAAATCACATACTAATTGTATATATAGGTATCTAGCAGCTATGCAACCTCAACTGGTG